>NW_026622692.1:680322-1360644 GCF_028827155.1 Penicillium citrinum
CAAGGCCATTATGATGACGGCTACGGCCACCCTGCAGGCCATGGGGATTCCTATTATCAGGATGACCACGCCCAGGGATACTACGACCATCAGGGATATGATGATGGATACTATGACCAAGGGTATGGACTACATGCAATACGAACCCCTCACCTCTCGAATGAGTATTCGAGGATGTGCCTGTTTTGAGAACACAGCTGACGATTATCCTTTTTCTACTTGCAGTGGTTACTACGGAGCCGATGGTGCTCACGCTGGCCACGCTGGACAAGGCTACGCTGATGGTGGATACTACGAAGGCGGCCACCAGGATGAGTACTATGGGGATCAGTACTATGACCAAGGAGGATATGGCCGTGGTCGACGCGGACATGATTCAGAGGAGGACTCCGAGACTTTCAGCGACTTCACCATGAGATCCGAGACCGCTCGTGCTGCTGATATGGATTATTATGGCCGAGGTGACGAACGGTACAACAGCTATGGATACGCTGACAGCCAGTATGGCGGTCGTAGCTACGGTGGATACCGCCCTCCTTCATCTCAGGTCTCCTACGGTGGAAACCGTTCATCAGGAGCCTCTACGCCCGTGTATGGCATGGACTATGGAAACGCGTTGCCGGCTGGCCAGCGTTCGCGGGAGCCCTATCCGGCCTGGACTGCCGATGGTCAGATTCCCCTCTCCAAAGAGGAGCTTGAGGATATTTTCCTCGATCTCGTCAATAAGTTTGGTTTCCAGCGTGACAGCATGCGCAACATGTACGACCATATGATGACTCTGCTCGACTCGAGAGCTTCTCGTATGACCCCCAACCAGGCCCTTCTGTCGCTTCATGCCGACTATATCGGTGGTCACAATGCCAACTACCGCCGTTGGTACTTCGCTGCCCATCTGGATCTGGACGATGCAGTGGGTTTTGCCAACATGAAACTTGGCAAGGCAGACCGCAAGACCCGGAAAGCCCGCAAAGCTGCCCAGAAGGCTGCCAAGCAGAATCCGGAGAACGAGGAGGAAACTCTGGACGCTCTAGAGGGTGATAACAGCCTGGAGGCTGCCGAATACCGCTGGAAGTCTCGCATGAACCGGATGTCGCAGCACGACCGTGCTCGTCAAATCGCGTTGTACCTCCTGATTTGGGGTGAAGCCAACCAGGTCCGTTTCTTGCCCGAGTGCATTTGTTTCATTTTCAAGTGCGCCGATGACTACTACTCTTCGCCCGAGTGCCAGGCCCGTGTTGAGCCAGTGGAGGAATTCACTTATCTTAACGACATTATCACGCCGCTCTACCAGTACTGCCGTGACCAGGGATATGAGATCCTGGATGGCAAGTACGTGAAGCGCGAGCGCGATCACAACGAAGTCATCGGATACGATGATATGAACCAGCTTTTCTGGTACCCAGAGGGTATCGAGCGTATCCACTTCGAGGACAAGACCCGCCTGGTGGACATCCCTCCTGCAGAGCGTTGGCCGAAGCTGAAGGATGTTCTTTGGGACAAGGCCTTCTTCAAGACCTACAAGGAGGTTCGATCTTGGTTCCACATGGTTACCAACTTCAATCGTATCTGGGTTATTCACTTGTGCTCTTTCTGGTTCTTCACTGCTTACAACGCCCCTTCTCTTTATGTCCACAACTACCAACAGCAGGTCGATAACAAGCCTGAAAACTATAAATACCTCGCCGCTGTTGGCTTCGGTGGTGCTCTGGCCGCGTTCATTCAGATCTTCGCTACCATCTGTGAGTGGTTGTATGTCCCCCGCCGATGGGCTGGTGCGCAACACCTTCGCAAGCGCTTTTTCTTCCTTCTCGGTGTCTTTATCGTCAACTTGGTCCCCGGTGTCATCATCTTCGGCTTCATCAACCTGTTCCCCGAGAGCTCGAGAAAGCCAATTGGTCTAGCGCTCGGAATCGTCCACTTCGTCATTGCCCTCTTCACTGCTATCTTCTTTGCCATCATGCCTCTTGGTGCTATGTTCGGCAACTACATGAAGAAGCACGGTCGGCAGTATGTTGCTAGCCAGACATTCACTGCCAGTTTCCCTCGCCTACACGGAAACGACATGTGGATGTCGTTCGGTCTCTGGGTCTGTGTTTTTGGTGCTAAGCTTGCTGAGTCTTATTTCTTCCTGACTCTGTCATTCAAGGACCCCATTCGTATCTTGTCTCCCATGACAATCCATCAGTGCACTGGTGTCGTTTGGGCTACCAACAAACTCTGCCACAAGCAACCTCAGATCCTTCTGGGTCTGATGTTCTTCATGGACTTGACTCTGTTCTTCCTGGACAGTTATCTCTGGTACATTATTTGCAACACCATCTTCTCCGTGGCCCGTTCTTTCTACCTGGGTGTGTCTATCTGGTCGCCTTGGCGCAACATCTTCTCTCGTCTGCCCAAGCGTATCTACTCTAAGGTTCTCGCCACGACCGACATGGAAATCAAATATAAGCCCAAGGTTCTCATTTCCCAGGTTTGGAATGCTATCATCATTTCCATGTACCGTGAGCACCTGTTGGCAATTGACCATGTCCAGAAGCTGCTGTACCACCAGGTTCCCTCTGAGCAGGAAGGAAAGCGTACTCTGCGTGCCCCGACTTTCTTCGTCTCCCAGGAGGACCAGTCTTTCAAGACTGAGTTCTTCCCCGCTGGAAGTGAAGCCGAGCGTCGTATCTCTTTCTTCGCCCAGTCTTTGTCCACTCCTATGCCTGAGCCTCTGCCTGTCGACAACATGCCTACCTTCAGTGTCCTGATCCCTCACTACAGCGAGAAGATTCTTCTCTCGCTTCGTGAGATTATTCGTGAGGATGAGCCCTACTCCCGTGTCACTCTTCTTGAATACCTCAAGCAGCTTCATCCTCACGAGTGGGATTGCTTCGTCAAGGACACCAAGATTCTGGCCGATGAGACCTCTCAGATGAACGGTGACTACAACGAGAAGAGCGAAAAGGATGTCGCAAAGAGCAAGATCGATGATCTACCCTTCTACTGCATTGGTTTCAAGTCTGCTGCTCCCGAGTACACCTTGCGTACCCGCATCTGGGCTTCCCTTCGCTCCCAAACCCTGTACAGAACAGTTTCTGGCTTCATGAACTACAGCCGAGCTATCAAATTGCTGTACCGCGTCGAGAACCCTGAAGTCGTCCAAATGTTTGGTGGAAACTCCGAGAAGCTGGAGCGCGAGCTCGAGCGTATGGCCCGCCGCAAGTTCCGTATCTGTGTCTCCATGCAGCGTTATGCCAAGTTCAACAAGGACGAGCGCGAGAACACTGAATTCCTCCTCCGTGCCTACCCCGATCTCCAGATTGCATATCTTGACGAAGAGCCCGCTGTCGCCGAAGGCGAGGAGCCCCGTCTGTACTCCTCCCTGATCGATGGTCACTGTGAACTGCTCGAGAACGGTATGCGCAAGCCTAAGTTCCGCATTCAGCTGTCCGGTAACCCCATTCTTGGTGATGGTAAATCCGACAACCAGAACCATGCTATCATCTTCTACCGCGGTGAATACATCCAGTTGATCGATGCCAACCAGGATAACTACCTGGAGGAATGTTTGAAAATCCGCAGTGTCCTTGCTGAGTTCGAGGAACTTACCACTGACAATGTCTCGCCCTACACCCCTGGTATCCCCTCGCCTGACAGCCATCCCGTTGCTATCCTCGGTGCCCGTGAATACATTTTCTCCGAGAGCATTGGTGTGCTTGGTGATGTTGCTGCTTCTAAGGAACAAACATTCGGTACCCTGTTCGCACGTACACTTGCCCAAATTGGTGGTAAGCTGCATTATGGTCACCCTGATTTCCTGAACGCTACTTTCATGTGTACTCGTGGTGGTGTCTCGAAGGCTCAGAAGGGTCTCCACCTGAACGAGGATATCTACGCGGGTATGAACGCTATTCTGCGTGGTGGTCGTATCAAGCATTGCGAGTACTTCCAGTGCGGTAAGGGTCGTGATTTGGGTTTCGGCTCCATTCTTAACTTCACAACCAAGATTGGTACTGGTATGGGTGAACAGATGTTGTCTCGCGAGTACTATTACCTCGGTACTCAACTGCCTCTCGACCGCTTCCTGTCCTTCTACTATGCTCACCCTGGTTTCCACTTGAACAACATGTTCATTATGTTGTCTGTACAGATGTTCATGCTTGTCCTGGTCAACCTTGGTGCCCTCAAGCACGAGACTATCACTTGCCGTTACAACTCTGACCTGCCTATCACCGATCCGTTGGAGCCAACCTACTGTGCCGATCTCTCCCCCATTATCAACTGGGTCAACCGTTGTGTTATCTCCATTTTCATCGTGTTCTTCATTTCCTTCGTTCCCCTTGCCGTCCAAGAATTGACTGAGCGCGGTGTTTGGCGCATGGCTACTCGTCTGGCTAAGCACTTCGGTTCCTTCTCCTTCATGTTCGAAGTGTTCGTCTGCCAGATTTACGCTCATGCTGTCCACCAGAACTTGTCGTTCGGTGGTGCCCGTTACATTGGTACTGGTCGTGGTTTCGCCACTGCACGTATTCCATTCGGTGTTCTTTACTCGCGTTTTGCCGGACCTTCGATCTATGCGGGTGCTCGTCTGCTGCTGATGCTGTTGTTCTCCACATCGACTGTGTGGACGCCTGCCCTCATTTGGTTCTGGGTGTCACTCCTGGCGCTGATCGTCTCGCCCTTCCTGTTCAACCCCCACCAGTTCGCCTGGAACGACTTCTTCATTGATTACCGTGACTACCTTCGCTGGCTGTCGCGTGGTAACTCCCGATCCCATGCCTCATCTTGGATTGGTTTCTGCCGTCTTTCCCGTACCCGTATCACCGGATACAAGCGAAAGCTTCTTGGTGTTCCTTCCGAGAAGGGATCTGGTGATGTGCCCAGGGCCCGTATCACCAATATCTTCTTTAGTGAGATCATTGCCCCTCTTGTCGTCCTCGCCGCTACCTTCGTCCCGTACCTGTACATCAACTCCCGTACGATGTTCAGTGACAACCCTCAGTTTGCCCCGAACGCAATTGCACGTATCGTTATCGTTGCCCTGGCACCCGTCGGTATTAATGCTGGTGTCGCTGGAATGTTCTTCGCCATGGCTTGCTGTATGGGACCTGTCCTCAGTATGTGCTGTAAGAAGTTTGGTGCTGTCCTTGCCGGTATAGCTCACGCTATTGCCGTCATCGTCCTGCTCATCTTCTTCATTGTTCTGTTCCTCTTGGAGGCCTTCAACTGGGCACGTACAGTATCTGGTCTGATTGCGATGATGGCCATTCAACGCTTCCTCTATAAGCTTATCATCTCGCTTGCACTCACCAGAGAATTCAAGCACGACCAGTCCAACATCGCCTGGTGGACAGGAAAGTGGTACAACATGGGTTGGCACTCGATGTCCCAGCCTGGACGTGAATTCCTTTGCAAGATAACCGAGCTTGGGTACTTCGCCGCCGATTTCGTTCTGGGTCACATCATCTTGTTCTTCATGCTGCCTGTCCTGGCCATTCCTTATGTTGACAAGTTCCACTCTGTGATTCTGTTCTGGCTGCGCCCTAGGTACGTTTTCTTCCCATTTGCTACTTCGTTCTTCATGTACTAACATTGTCTAGCCGTCAAATCCGGCCGCCTATCTACTCCCTCAAACAGTCCAAGCTTCGCAAGAGACGTGTTGTTCGTTTCGCTATCCTCTATTTCACCATGCTTGTCATCTTCGTCGTTCTCATTGCCGCTCCTCTTATCGTTAAGAGAATGGGTTACGACCAGACGATCAACAAGCAACTGTGGGACGTCATTGGTGTTTCACAGAAGGTCAGCTCAAGCACCATGTTCCTTCTCCAGCCCATTGACCATGGCCTGAACGACACTGCAACCTACTACACTGGGTCCAACCTCCCCAAGGCTTTCCAGGACCACTCTTCATCAGGTGGCAACCCAACAACTTCTGGCAGCTGGGGTCAATACAAACTGATCTAAAGACCCCACGTCATGTGTATGAAAATTGGCCTGTACAAAGTTTCTGTCGTTTCATTTTCCTCATTTGTGTTTTTTAGTCAGACTCGCTGCATTCCTTTCTATTACCGGCGCATTGTTGATCTTAATGGCTTGCGTGGAATGACTTCTATTAGAGTGGTTCTACCATTGCCCAGGGGGGGTTGTTGACCTTCGTTTTCCACTCTCATAGCTTGTTTTCTTCGCCTCCTCCCTACATCTTAACGGAATACAATATATGCATTGCTTCACTTCAATCCGATCCTTCGATTCTTGTAAAATGATACTATGCACTTTTCGCCATCTGTAGTTAGGCCTTTGCACTGTGTAGGCTTGCGCTGACATGTCACGGGCATCACGTGATACTTCCTCGTTCCTGTTACAATCCACCCGCGGCCCCCCGAAACACTATCTGCAAACCATCGCTACAATATTTACCGGGTTGGCACGCTTTTGACCTTTCTTAGCCACCGGAATCGTTCTCATCGGTGTCTTAGTGGCAGAAGCGCACCCCGCTCCACCGCCCATTATGGATCTCCAGGAGACACAACGTCTCCTGTCCGAGTACATGCACGAACTCGCGAACCTCTTCCACCGTGTCCCTGGCTCAGCAATTTTTCTTCGATATGTGAAATCCAGTTACCAAGATGATCCAATTCGATCCGCGGTTGAGCTTTTCCTCTTTTTATTCGCCGTTCGCTACCTGCTTGCCCCCAAGTACTCTACCAAACCCGGTGTCGTGCCATTGACCGAGGACGAAATCGATGACCTTGTAGATGAATGGACGCCCGAGCCACTGGTTGGGAAACCAACGACATTGGAAGAAATGGAGGTTGAGAAGCGGGCAGTGATTGTTGGGTAAGATATCATCGGATGTGGAATCGCCCTCTCATTCGCAGAATGGAGGAGTAGAATAACATGCTAATCGGATAATTTCCTCGTTGAGCAGACCTGTTGGACCGAAATCAAAACTCGCCAATGGCCGAACCGTGACGAACCTCAGCTCTCTCAATTTTTATAATTTCAACACCAACGAGGCTCTCAAGGAGAAGGCTATTCAGACCCTCCGCAACTACGGAGTCGGACCATGTGGTCCTCGTGGTTTCTATGGTTCCCAGGATGTACACATGAAGACCGAGGCCGATATTTCGTCTTTCCTCGGTACCGCTGCGTGTATCATGTATTCTCAGGCTTTCTCGACTATCTCTAGCGTTATTCCTGCGTTCTCGAAGCGTGGTGATATCATTGTTGCGGATAAGGGGGTTAGTTTTGCCGTTCGGAAGGGTATCCAGATTTCGCGCAGTATCGTTCGCTGGTATGAGCATAATGACATGGAGGACTTGGAGCGGGTATTGGCCAAGGTTACCAAAGAGCAGGCTCGGAAGCCACTGACTCGGAGATTCATTATCACTGAGGGTTTGTTCGAATCCTACGGTGATATGGTGGATCTGCCCAAGATTGTGAGTGAGGATTGTGGAATTTACTTCAACACCGAACCCTTTCGTTGCTAACAGGTGGTATAGATTGAGTTGCGTTTGAAGTACAAGTTTCGTCTCATCCTTGACGAGACCTGGTCTTTTGGAGTTCTAGGCCGCACTGGTCGCGGTATCACTGAGCATCAGAATGTTGATGCTGCTGAGGTCGATATGATTGTTGGCTCATTAGCTGGTCCTCTGGTTGGAGGTGGTGGTTTCTGTGCTGGATCCGATGAGATCGTGCATCACCAGCGCATCTCTGCTGCTTCTTACACTTTCTCCGCTGCTCTCCCTGCCTTGCTCTCTACTACAGCTAGCGAGACCATCAATCTCCTCCAGCACAGCCCCGAGACCGTGTCACAACTTCGGGAGATGACCAAGATCATGCGCGCTCAATTGGATCCTCGTAGTGACTGGGTCTATTGCACTAGCGCCATCGAGAACCCCGTTCTCATCTTGGTTCTCAAGCCTGAAGTAATTGCTTCGAAGAAGCTTTCATATACCGACCAGCAGTTCCTTCTGCAAGATGTCGTTGATGAAGTAAGTGGTAGAAAGAATCCGTATACAAAACGAATTAACTAACAGCTCTGTGCAGTGCCTTGCCAATGGTGTTCTTATAAGCCGTCTCAAGACTCTAGAAGACAACTTCGAGCCGAAGCAGATCGTGCCAGCTGGGCTAAAGGTCTGCGTTACTCTCGGACTGACCAAAAAAGAGGTTGAGAAGGCGGGCACAATAATCCGCCACGCCATCACAAAGGTCCTGAGCAAGAGGAAGTAAATCCATCTTTTTGCATTGACTCTCTGGCATCTTTTTTGAATTCGACCACGGCATCGAATCACACCTCATGCTTTGATGACCCCGGCTCCTTTGTCCGACTTTGGCGCTCATCCTACGTACCTAATGTCTCTTCGTCCTGTGTATTGTTAATCTGCTTGTTGATATGCATCTTTACTGCTACACTGTACAGCACTGCACCTCCGACTCTTTTATTTGAGGATGCATCCATATTCTATTCGTGCATGGCTCTAGATTGTTTAATACTATTATCTTTTTCAGCTTTTCGGTACCAAGAGGTCGGCTCAAAAGCATCTTTTGTCCATTTTCCTATTGACCGATACACTAAGCCAGCCTATTTCTCTATAATAGCTAATTCTGACCGCTGAAGGCTAAATTTGAAATTATCTGAGCCGTTTCCTTTGGCGGCTACTAACCATCAGGACTACATGACATTGGAGGTCACTGGAATGTTGACACCTTCGCCACGTCGACGGTCTGGATCTGAAACCAACCGAGTCTCATCGACATCGCCTTGCACCAACTAGGGCTGAAGTAGACATGTGGCTTCAGTCTTTTCCATATCACAATGTTGCTGCTCTCCCTAATTCCGAACATTCTGAGCCAAAACTGTCCGTAGTATCAGGCCCTAGTTTCCCAGGTATCTTCGGAATGGGCCAGCATTCCAAACAACCACTCTGATGCTGGGAGCATTCCCTGCTGCTTTAGTTGGAGATCATATTCTCTCCACAACTCAACATCAAGATCCCTTCCTAGGCAAGCCCACGGCACTCCCTAGTTCTGGGCAACCTCCTAGTAAATCCCCACAAGGGAGAGTAACCGCCATGAATCTCGACGTCCCATTCCCCAGGTGGCCTCACATTGAATAGCTATGCTTGGGTGCACCCCTTGTTTACATGATGGTTTGCCAGATTCTCCTAGCCAAGGCCCAGTCCTTTCTAGGACATCTATGAATATAACCCAACTGATCTGCACCGATACCTTCCCTCGCGTGAAGGCACGGACAGAGAGGTGTCCCCAATTGTGATGATTTACTAATCTAGCTAAAACCCTCGAATTGGTTGAGTTTGATCTCGACCTCGACGGCAGCAATGAAGCGCCTTTCTCAGGCGCTGCTGGCGTTCTTTCTTATAACTGGTATCCAAGCAGAACTGCAAGGTGAGTCAAAACCATCAACCCATGAAATAAAACTAGACTGAACGAATCAAGGTCCGAACCAGTGCGTTGATATCAATGGCGCCTCTCAAGTCCAATCCACCTCCGAAGTGGTTGTTTGGGTGAACGAAGATGGAGATGCTATTCGTACAGAGACGAATCATCTTCCTGCGTCAACTGAAATACAAGACAAGGTCAGTAATATTGAAATACCAATCCAGACTTGAATAAAGGACCCATTACTAACCAGTATATAGCCACCTGCGACAATCTCTCAAGTTCCGGTCTCAACTCATGAACCTGAGACGGTTCGTCTTCTCTCGACGAAGACAGAAACTCGCATTGAAACAGTAACTCAACAATTACCTGCCGCCACGGAAATAAAGAAGAGTGTTCAAGATCATCTTGATGCTCACGTTCATCCTCCTGCTGCACCTCCTGTGCCTGGACCTGCACCTCCACCTCCACCACCACCGCCGCCGCCGCCACACCCTGAAGAACCATTGCTTTTACCTCCTGATCCGCAACCAGTGCCTCACACTAAACCGCATCATCACCCGCATCCACATCCCCATCCTGATTCCCCCGTC
The DNA here is from genome assembly GCF_028827155.1 of Penicillium citrinum. NCBI lineage: Eukaryota > Fungi > Ascomycota > Eurotiomycetes > Eurotiales > Aspergillaceae > Penicillium > Penicillium citrinum. The sequence continues at coordinate 690,300 of NW_026622692.1, forward strand.
AAAAAGCGTGACTTTGGAATCTCTTACTCTCCATATAAAGCAGACCGGAGTTGCAAGAATCAAGATGAGGTCAATAAGGATCTAGATCGTCTATCAGACCATTCTTATATCCGAATTTACGGAACAGACTGCGACCAAACAAAGACAGTAGCAACAGCAGCCCGCAAACACAAAATGCAGGTCTTCGCAGGTGTTTACGACCTGTCAGATTTTCCCCATAGCCTCGACGCCTTCGAAGACGCCATCCGAACACCAGATGGTAAAACAGACTGGTCCGTCTTTCATACCATCGCCGTTGGCAACGAGCTCGTCAACGGCGGAACTGCAGACCCAGGCGAAGTCGCCGGCGCAGTTAACCAAGCTCGTACTATCCTCCGAGGAAAGGGATATAGAGGCCCAGTCGTAACGGTCGATACTTTCTCCGTGCATCTCAAACATCCGGAACTCTGCGAAGCATCAGACTATTGCGCAGCAAATTGTCATGCTTTCTTCGACGCTAATCAACAAGCTCACAATGCCGGGCCCTACGCCCTGGAACAAGCACACTCAGTCTCCAACGTGGCAGGCGGCAAGCGAACTATCATCACTGAATCTGGCTGGCCACATGCGGGCGAGTCGAATGGAGCTGCAGTGCCCTCACAAGAGAACCAGCGTGTTGCAATTGAGAGTTTACGGCAGAGTTTCGCGCATAGGAAGGACGATCTTGTTCTCTTCACTGCATTTGATGACATGTGGAAGGATGATAATCGGTATACCTTCAATGCGGAACGGTTTTGGGGGATCTATGATAAGTAGGTGATTTCACTTTTCTATGGATTGGGGAATTATTTGGATTTTTGCTTCTTGCTTGGGGATCTTTGCATCTTTTCGTTCTGTTTTGCAGGGCGGCTGTATGTTTTATGTTTTCCGGGTGGCTGTCTATAGTATTGAATTGAAGCTTCATACTGGATTTCTTTGAAAACTTGAACATTACTTTTACAGGTATTCTTGTAAGGCTACTGTGGTCTTGCTCCACAAATCTATCAGCATTATTTATGATGTTGCCTTCAAACGAGGTCGGTTAGACGATGGAGACGAACTTGAGATAGTAGGGTGGTATCTAGGATGCTATTATCGTACAGAAATTGAAATCATAACACGGGAGAAGAAGCAGCTTTCAGCCAGATTGCACACCTTATTGTGCACCAAAATGTACATCCTTTTAATTAAGCAGCTCTTCGTCGGCTCCTCGACCGGTTGTTGCTTTGCTTAATCTTCTTGAATCTCTCAAGCCAACCGCCATCCACCGAAAGCTCGACAAGCGCCTTCTGATTCGGAGGGAAGTCCCAGAAATGATTCTTCTCCTGCGAATCTTCCGGAGAACGACTTCTCGCTCGCAAATGGGCTCTACCCTGGCGCTCAATATCACGCAAAAGTGTAATTGTTTCTCGTAAAGGGTGAACACCATGTAAGTCCATATCGTGCAAGAAGGATACAACACCGGAGAGATCACGGCAACCATGCCAGTAGAACTGAACCATTTCATGGAAAAGTTCGGGCGACGCCCCGAGAATAGCAGATGAGCGACCTTGGGCTTTTATGCTTGCGCGGAATTGGCTAATAAGTTGAGAATCGGGGAAATGCGTGTTGAGAAGACGGAAAGCCATTAGGAGTGCGCGTGGGTATAATTTTGTGATAACCACACCAGCTGGGATCATCGGCGGAATTGTAACCGCATTATGAGACGCAGGAGCCAGTAAATTTGCTTCAAATTTCTCGGGAATGGATGATTTTGCAAACTCACTACCCTCCATACAGTGAAGCATGGAAAAGATGTGTGTCTTGCAGACCTCCCAAACTGCCATATCACCTTTGTTCGCTTCAATCGCCTCGAATAGAGCACGTTCAATGACACACGCCTCTCGCTCGGAAATAAGTTTCACGGCTTCTCTCATAGAAAGGGGACGTTCGGCTTCAATGGATGTTGGTGGAAGACCGAGCTCTTCGCGGGAAAATGTGGCTTCGTCCATAGGCATGCCTTCGATTTCTTCCGAACCACTAACTGCCATATCTTGCAGATTTTCGAATTTAATATCATCAGACTGTTGAATTGCATTGTCTGGAGCAGCTTCTGGCGACTTTTGGGGGGGTTTGCCTAGAAGACTTTTGCTGCGCATTGCCATGGATTATACCCCCAAATAATTTCATCAACTCTGCTATATCATTTTGTTTTGCGCTTTGCTCCGTCGTACTCTGCGTGACGGGATCATTTCCAGAGACATCATCGTTCAGTTGCGATAGAAGTTTATTAAATGCCGCTCTCTCCTTGGAAGTCACCGATTTGAACTTTTCGGGCGATTTTGAATGTCGTGAGGCAGAAGTGCCTCGCCTGCGTAGATGGTTTCTTCGAGATTGATGACTACCGGCGGACTTTGTGGTTGATTCTGCAACGGATCCATCGGTATCGGCATCGTCTGTTACTTCGAGATCTGAAGTTCTCGTGGAGAGTGTGCGTTGAAGACGCGGAGTACACGGTCTCTGGAAAGATCTTAATACCGGTGAAAGGGTCCGTGTTTGGTAGAGGAAAGGAGTAGCGGTATTCGCCGTTGCTGATAGCAGTAATGCGCGCGAAATATTTGTCGCCATGGAGAATCCGAGAGCAAAGAGCACAGACTGAGATGTTTTTGAATTTTCCCCGTTGGCGCAACAAAAAAGGTCGAGATGCCATTTAAACACACGTGACTTCGCGTTGTTCCCGTCGCGTTTTGCCCGCGCCGTTCGATGTGTCGCTTTTGCACCAGTTGGGTCATTCTCATCGCAATCTCAATATGACGAAAGAATTGTCTGAATTCGAGAAGCAGCGTCTTGCGAATATCGCGGAGCGTGATGCGCTGCTTAAGAATTTGAAGCTGGAGGCGCAATCAGCAGGTTTCTATGCCGGTCCCAAAACACCAGGTAGCAATGGTCAACCGAAGAAGAAGAGGCCTGCACCGAAGCGGGTGAAGGAGGAGGAGGAATCGAATCTTCCTCGACGACAGTCGTCTCGAATTCGGGGGCTTACGGCTGATAGTGAAGTCGCGAAACGCAAGGCAGAGGAGGATTATCAGGCTATCAAGGAAGCAGAACGCGCAAAGAAGATGCGTCGCACGGATTCCTTTACGCAGAATGATATGTTTATTGCCGGGCAAAAGCTCACGGGGGATAGCCTGATTGGCGTTGATGTTGTCACCAAAGGCGTTGCTGAGCCCTATGTTCGAACCTTTGGAGACGATGATATCAAGGAGACCACCGACAAGGATCTAAAGGCCCTTCGCGAGGAAATGAATAGTCTGTCTCTTTGGGAGGCTTGGGACCCGCAAAGTACGATACTTCTCACGAGATTCTTGTGTGCTATCTGCAGGTTCATCATTGGCTGACATTCAAATCATCAGGAATCAAAATTACACCCGAGCGAGTCTATGCAATGACCTTTCACCCCTCTGAGACCAAGCCCCTAATCTTCGCTGGAGATAAAATGGGCCATCTCGGTATTTTCGATGCGTCACAGGAGAAGCCAGAGGTCAATGACGAGGATGAGGATGATGATCCAGACCCAGTCCTCACCACTCTCAAGCCACATACTCGAACCATCTGCAGTATGATGGTTCACCCTTCCAAGCCAACCCATTTATACACCGCAAGCTATGACAGCTCTATTCGTGAACTGGATCTTGAAAAGACAACCTCTGTTGAGAAATACGCGCCTGAATCCACCAGCGATGACGAGGCCCTTTCTGGCGTCGATATGGCCGCAGATGACCCCAATACATTGTACTTCACTACTCTAAATGGTGGATTTGGCCGTTATGATATGCGAGCTCCTATTTCAGAGAAAACGGTCTCCGAATGGCAATTGTCAGAAAAGAAAATTGGTGGTTTCACTCTTTGCCCTTCACAGCCTCACTACTTTGCTACCGCAAGTCTTGACCGGACTATGCGTCTCTGGGATCTACGCAAGCTGTCACACAAGAACCCTCTCCCCGTGGCAATGCACGAGAGTCGACTCTCCGTCTCCCACGCGGCATTCAATGCCGCAGGTCAAATCGCCACGTCCTCTTACGATGATACATTGAAACTTTATGATCTCGGGGCTAAGGGCTTCTCATCCTGGAAGCAAGGCCACAATGTACCTGATGACGAGTTCAAGCCTGACACGGTTGTGAGACACAATTGTCAGACCGGTCGATGGGTCACTATGTAAGTTTTTGATTTATGGTCGTATATCTCTATCCTGACGACAAGATACTAACGTTGCGGTAATCTAGCCTTCGACCTCAGTGGCAGCTGAACCCCCAGTCGCACATACAGAGATTCTGTATTGGTAACATGAACCGCTTCGTCGATGTCTACAGCGGCAATGGTGATCAGTTGGCCCAGCTGGGAGGTGAAGGTATCACTGCTGTCCCTGCCGTGGCTGTCTTCCATCGCAGTAAGAACTGGGTTGCCGGTGGTACTGCTAGTGGTAAGCTATGCCTCTGGATGTAGGTTGCACCATTTCACCTTGTCTTCGATTTATGGGACGTCGAGTGAACATTATTTTTTGGTATGGTTGACTTTTATGTGAATGGTATTACACAAGCTGGCCTCGACTGTTATGTAGGAGCCTGGGGTTCCTTGGAGGATTCGCTATCGTGTTAGAATTTCAACTTGTACATATAGGATTAATCGTATGCATTTCCCTATTTCTTGTCTCAATGTAGTAGTATCGAACTTCAAGTTCAGCTGTAATGATGCCTACTGCTCAGATGGTAGCCCAGTCACTCGAGTTGAGCTTCTACCTGTCTGAAACGGTGCAGTGTTTACATTGAACCAGATGTGTACACATCAATACCTATTGATAGTAGCAAGATGCTCCCGATTTAGAGTGATCTTCGAGTCTAGAAAATATTACTACCTAGTAGTATTTTTACTAAGTAGTAGTAGTAACCACTAAGCATTGCAAGAAGCATCGTGGTAACTTGAACGAGAACAAAAAGTCCATTCCGTCTAGTTGTAGAGTATCATGTTGTATATACAGGTTCGCTATCCACTCCAAGGAAAGCCGCGAAAGCATGTTGAGAATAACCTCAGAACAAAGCACAAATGGTCGTGCCCCATTTCAAAAGCCAGGGCAACCCTATCCGTATAGAGAAGAATTTTGTCTTCTTTTTGTGTCGCGGCTCTTGTACGCGTTTTTCCAAGAGACGGGCCAAAGGCGAGGAATTTATGAGAGAGGATGGCTGTGAAACCTGAAACAAGAAAATAGAGAGGAAGGGTATCAACACCGTGATGTATGCTGCCATGAAAATCGAGAAGGACTGAAGAAGCTGAAGGAGGAAAGCGAGACAACGAAGTGAAGAGGAGGAAATGAGAAGAATAGAAAGGGAGCAGCGTGAATTTCATGAGCACATATACGGAGAGAAAGAGGAGAAAGAGGAGAGAGAGAGAGAGAGAGAGAGAGAGAGAGAGAGAGAGAGAGAGAGAGAGAGAGGCAAAGGGATGACATAAAACCATTGGTTGTCAGCAATCAGAACTCATTTCGAAGGTCTTCATGGGAATGGTGGGATTGATCGCGATCTTTCGCTTTACGTCGGGAAGGAGCTGGGACAAAGTCGAAAAAGCGATATTTGCTGGAGGTATCCTTGGTGACACTTGACCGGCGAGCCTTGGAAGTTTCAGAATATTCCAGTGAATAGGTTGAGGAGTTCTTGGAGCTGCCTGTGCTATCGCGAGTATCTGACCACCGCGGGATGGAGAATGGCATGCGAGTCTGGTCCCAGGTCGCTGATGAAGAACTTGGCGGCGTGTCATCTTCGTCGGGTCCGTAGTCCGTTGACCGACGAGGCATGGCAGGGCGTGGCGCGAAGAAGCCAATTGATCCACGCTTGTCCGGCGGGAAGGAAATTGTGCCAGCCTTAGCTTCTGGGGCTGGAGTCGCGGGTTTGCTAGAGGTTTCATCATAGAAGGTCACAGCGCGTTCCATTGAATCCACAAGTTCTTCCCACTTGATCTCGAGAGTCCCGTTCGGACGTTCTGCTTGCTCTGCTCCATGTAGACACTCCCTAGTACGCTCTTGTAGACGGTGTGCGAGTTGATGGAACTTCGCTAGGTTGACATCCATTTCCTCCAATTCAGAAATTCGCTCTGGAACAACTTCTAGCCAGACACGGATCAAATTGGCATAGCATCGAGCGTGGTCGATCAAGAATGGAAGACTTGGGAAACCTTCGCGGGAGGTACATGGCAGGCGTCCCAAGATCTGTATAGGCGTGGTGTACGAGGGTGTCGGGAGAGGAGCCGGCTGGTCTGCGGAGATGCTGCAGATATCATCGACGAATTGCTTGAAGTCGGATCGGTTGCCCACCAAGAATTTGTTCATGGGCTCCATCCATGGTTCTTTGTTGCCAAATGTTGTCATGTTCGCGAGACCTTGAAGTGCCTTTGCAATGAGAGTCAAAGTGCGCTGAGCACGAGGACGTGGATGATCTTGTAGAATGTTAGTGGTTGATATCTCAAAGAGATCGTATGATATCGGTAGTAGGAAGAATGGTCGCATACCTTTCAAAAGCCCAAACAGCTTAGGATTCAAAATGGCCGGGCAAAAGAACCGCAGAAAGAGAAACCCAGAAACACTGCTGTAGGTCACTGTGCGGAGAAAGTCACCATAACGATCCTCTGCACACGCTCTTACGTGCCGGAAGATGCGTCTGAGCTCGGGGGGACAGTTATTGTAGGAATTGGCAATGGACTTCCAAACACCGGTAGTAAGAGAGATCAAGGCTCGCCAATTGCGATCGAGATCTTCCGTACGGGGCACACGCGACGGGTCAACCTCACACTCGGGATCGCTCTCGTCTATTTCGCGCAATCGCTCTCCAATTGTGACTTCCAAGTATTCCTTTCCGAGTCGACGCATGTGAAGATCCAGTGCTTTTGTTAGAAGTGAGTTGCCGCGGAAAAGAAGATTGGCTTCCACCGTTGCCGTTCTTCCCATGTCTCTAACAAGGATTTCACGATCGTGACTCGGCTCTCGCGTATCATTAGAGTGTATCCTTGTTGTGTAACGTAGTCGATTTGCCGTGGATTCCTTATGAACGCCATCGATTTCGTCCTCGACTAAGGCTGAAATCCAGTCGACTGTCTTGCCAGAGACCTGGTAGATGTTCAAAAGCATTTCTGACAGCTGTGTCAATTCGGATGACATCAGCTGGGCCATGTGGATGGTGAGGCCGTTGGTAAAAGAATGAAGCAGTTCTTGCATTGGTGCATATTCGGCGAACATCAACACAACAGTCTCTTCCATTCGGGCTTTCATGAATATCTCTCCAACAGCTTGATCTTGATCGTCTAAGATCGGCCACCACTTTTCAGTATCAACTCCCGGTTCCAGCTCATCGAGTCGTAGATCAACCCTGCCAAAGATGGCATCTTTGGTAGCGATTTGAATGTCATCGAGCATGTTGACAGCATTGACTTCTTGGGTGGATGAATATGATCCTTGTGCGACGAGAGTCCAATCTCTCTGTGTTGGATTCATTGTTTTGATCAATATAGAGGCTTGAGAGAGCACCGGAGGTAGGTCGTTGAACGTAAAGTCTTCCCGCCAAAAGGGATTGCTGGTACGGTATTTGACAGCAGTCTTCGCACGAATTTCCCCATCTAGAAGAACTTCGGTGTAGTAGTCGCTGGGCTTTGGGGGAGAAGGGGCAGCGGAATAGCCGTGGGACCTAGACTGTTTTCGACTTCTGGGGGTATCCTCTTCCTTGGCATTAAAAAGCTTGGCCTCGGTGATCCTTAAATTGAGGATTCTCTCGATTCTGAACAGATCCTTCGTAGGGGATTCCTTGTTCTCGGCTTCTGGAGTCTTATTTGGATCTTCCTCTATGGTCGAAACCTCGGGTCCATAAAGCTCTGGGATTGTGAAGGCTCGTAAGAGGACAAACCAGACTTCGAATAGAACGCGAGTTTCCAAGGCGAGATAGATAGGACGCATGGCAAAATCGACCACGGGGTGCGCTGTGTATTGAGGGTAGATGGCGATGCAAAATTCATCGTCGAGAACCGAGGGATCTAGTTGCTGAATGGAACAACGCGATAATTGAGATAACTGCACAAGCGCCACAAGAGAGACATCGGATTCGGTATAGAGTTTGAAAACACCATTTTCCTGCAAGGTGCAGCTGACTTTCTGCCACGCCGAAGACAAAGCTCTTGATTGTCGGTATGTGGATACACGGCGAGCGGATACGGGTCGTGCACCAGATGCGGAGGGTTTATCCCAAAGAAGCATTTTTCCGACCTTGATGATGGCCGCGTCTTTTTGCGTAGCGGATTCGGAGTTTCGACGGCGCTCAGTAATTCTTCGGTCACCTATTACAACTTCCTGGGGCTTGGTCATTTTGTTCTGAACGCCCTTGGGGCGGATGGGTTGCCAACATAGCAGAGCCGCTAGCCACGAATCGAAAGTTTCGCTGACGTGGGGCCGCAGCTGTATCCCCAGGCCGGAAGTGAATGTGTGAACATTTAGATAGGTTGTTTGTAATTCGGAATCGTAGTGTGTGCGTACTCGACAGCCTCGGAGATCTGGTATCAGAGTCTTTGCTAATACTGGCTCCCCCTTTGCCTGGTATATTAGACTGCCTGTGGCAACATTGATGGCACAATACCCAGATGTCCAGGAATTAGGGGGCGATGTGCTATTTGACGTTGTTCGAAACGACAAAATTCCATGCATGCGCCCACATGTAGTCTTCATTAGTTGTAAGATCTTGGCAGCGTCGGTGTTCGAAAGGGGAGATGCGAATGCGGCTTGGGTGTGGCCTAACGAGGTAGCTTGTCCTGGGGAGTTGCTTAGCCGCTGACATGAGGCTGATGATACAGAATAATTTGGTGAATGGATTGAAGGGAAGCCTATACTGGATGATTCCTCGGTGCCCTTCACTTCGGCGATGACAGGTTTAGGTTGGGACGAGTTAGCTGCGTTTACTGATCCGATCCGCGCTCGGGACTTGAAAGTATTGGATGTCAGATCGCTTCGTTGTTCATCCAAGGTGGCAGTTCGAGATCGTGTGCGCTGGTTTCTTGTTTCAATCGACGTGTCTTCCTCGCGTCGCTCGACAGTGCGCGATCGCATGGTGGTTCGTGGGGATGGCGCACTGCTGGTGAGGTGCTCTGGTTCGGATAAAGGGGAATGAGACTCCGGGGTTACGGTTCGAATGCTTGCTTCTCGAAAGCTGTCTGGGTAGACCATACCGTGGCGATCTCGAGATGATGATTTCTTGCTCGGCCGGCGCTCGACAGGGCGGCTATACAAGGCCTGGTGCATCGAGCTCCGTTTCCCAGGATTGTATCCATTCGGGTTATCGGAATCCATCCTTCCTAGTCAAAAGCTCAATATGAGCCGACAAAAGCGTCGTAGGAAGGCCCACGCAAACGAGGAGGGGTGGGTGACTCGGCGCGGCCCAGGGCAACCGCAAAACAGTCGACGTGAGTATATATGCTGATATATATGAATTCGAGCCCTTTTGGGGCGTTTGTTCAGCTGCGCGTGAACAATTGATAATCGCTTTTGTCGAGAAAATTGCTAGAAGAAAACATGGAGTCCAGGCGACAGAAGGGGTTCGTATTGGTACATTCGGTCGAGCGGGCGGGAGCGACGAAACGGAGACAAAGGAGGTGCGGGTCACCGTCGTTTGTCCTGGAGATGCGAACACTAACAGAAGAAATGAGCTTGTAATTCTCCCGGTAAATAAAAAATGAAGATAACATCGCAATCAAAAGATCAGTTGTAACCCGAGGAAGACCGGCAAGATGATGGAATGGGAGGACGTGAGATCATTATTATTTAGCTGTGGGAGGAAGGGAAGGAGGGGGAGGAGATAGGCGGACAAGGATGGAATAGGGACTGGGGGAGATTGTGAAGAGAGAAGGCAATGAGCGCGCGCACATTCATACACACACACTCACCCTCATCCGTCGGTATTCAAATCGTTAGGTGGTCGAACAGGGCGGTTGGTGATGGGAGGACGTGGTGGGTGGAGGAGAGAGGGGGATGGGTGGAGATCGGATCAAGAAGGGAGGGGTTATTTGTGTGCGAGTGCCCGACAGGATACGCGGATCACCCCAGAAAAGACGGCCCGGATCGATGGGCGTCGTAAAAGAGATGCGCCGAGCCGAAAAGTATGCGATGTAGGGCAGAAAGTCCAAGGGGGATGAAGAGTCGAAGTTGAAGAGGGGGAGAGAAGAGCAGCCGGAGGGGGGGGAGGAAGTGGATAGGCGGGAACTCGTCGTTTCTTCTTCTCTCTTATTATCTTCCTCTCTTTTTATCTCTTCCAATTTACTCAATCTACTCTGAGAAAGACTAGTTGGTATACACCATTCCTAAAGAATTCTCCGATTTTAAATTGTCATCAATTCATCATCTTTTACTTTTTTAATACCTCTACTTCTACTAAATGGAGAGCTGACACCCATTGACCGCCAAGTCACCATAATCAATGGCGTTGCCCACGGCCATCATGACCACATCCAGGTTTAGTTCAAGATGATTGACTTTTGGGGGGGCAAACCAGAGAGAGACAAGACTTGTCAGTCTCTTATTCCCTTATTACGGTACATCAGGAGTACTTACGGGATCTACCAACGCTTAATATAGCACTGGGTTGTAGACTTATCCCCCTGTATAAACTGCTGCTTTCCGTGCTGCACGGAAGCCCGCTAACCTCATCTCCTCTCCAATCTTCTTTACTTGCTTTCTTTTTTCTTCTTTCTCCGCGCCTTTACGAGTTTAGAAATATTGGTCCTAAAATCTAGGACAAGCCAATTGCAATGCAAAAAAAATCCCTATATCCATTCCCTCGGGACTATGTCTTGGTGTGATTCGACCCTGCGAACTAATCTTGAGCTTCTTATGTATATACATTGACAACCCTATTGCTGCACCACCATTCCCACCACGCAGCCAAGTTTTTGATTTCATTCTCCCCGAATTTCGTGACAGACCGGTGTACAAAAGTAATTGTCACGGCTGACGGGTAAGAGTTTCGGAGACTTTCACTTTTATATTACTAACGTTGAAAGGGAATGGCCTTTCTGAGACTACATGAATCATGAGCGGAGGTTCCAAGAGCCAAGGACCTGATCAGACGTCGATCAGACGCCTCTTTCTAGGCCGGTCTTCCCCCAACCACAAATCTCACCTCTCGTTTGACGAATGACTTCCTCACCCCTGTCGCGGATGTTCCGGAGTGTCTTTGCTCTCTCCACACGGTCTAATTTCAAAAGTACAGATACCATGCATCTTTCCAGTGCAGCTTAAGCGTCGACAGGGGCTTGGGGGGGCAAAAAAAGAGAAGGAGAGAGGGGCCGGGATCTCTTGAGGGGCCAAGTATTCGATACAAACTTTTGAGTGGAGGCCACCTAATGAGACGATGTAATCTCTACCTGCGAGACCAGGGACGGGGTGGATTGCGCCGGCGCCAGTCAACGGGCTGAAGGTAATTGATATCCGCTTGGCCGTAACTCTCTTACCGAAAGAAGCACGATCGTGGGCTTTCTCCGAGAATGGATCCACTGTGGACATCCTGAGAGGCTCTTCAATTCCTTTAAGAATGTCAGGCGGCTTCAATATCCTGGAATATACCTTCTGAGGCTTCCCGTGGCGTTATATCCGAAGGCTTGAGAAGGATCCGAGGTGAGCAGGAGGTGTAGGAGAAAGGGATCTGAGCTCCAGCCGGTGTGAAAAGTACATTTTCATATTGGGATAATGTCTAGCTACACTCTGGAAAATGGCTAGCTAATGAGCGAGTAGTAACTATGTGCTAACTACTAGGTACGTGGTTAGTTATAGATACAGTAATAGGAAATAGTCTGAAATCAACTGGTTGTATACTGAACTTCGAAAATAGCTATAACATGTGCCTATTTCTTTCAAGAGTACTGAACATCCCAGATACATCTGCAGTGTTGACGTGGAAGGGAGAGCGAGCTTCACCAGGAGAGCGAATGGACTAGACCCTTCACCGTCCTGGTCTTAAATCCTGAATGTTTAGAAGCTCCAAAGATTGAAGGATCCCATCTATGGACTCTGCGGAGAATTGTAGATTGGAATCATCTGATCTACTTACATGCCTGATCTATCAGGCATACTAGATCATCCCGATTATGTCATAAAATTACCCCAGCTGATCTCCAAGACGAAGCTCTGGTGATTACTTTCACACGAGCAGGTCTAGCTGCGAACTGTCACCTGTTCTTTCTCCTAAAAGTCTCCATATAAACCTCCTCCTTTGCGAAGACAATCCAGCTTTGGGCTGACACCGACATAAGATCATCTTCCGAGGAAACGGCAGCCGGTCTTTGTTCTCCGCATCTCCTTGTTGACGACAGCCGATTCTTATCTTCGTGGCGATGATATCCGACAACGGCCATATGAACCCCGATATGATATAACATGATGTCCTCCAATATCCTCTCACGAGCACTCCGCCAAACAGGCTCACCTTCGGTCTATGAGACAATCCAACAATACGATGCCGACTCTGATTCATCAGATGTCGAGGAGCGTGCGGGGATGGCTCGTGGAGATGGCCTCCAAGAACCTTTCAGTGATAGGGAACTAGAGGATGCTCTAGCAGATGCAGGGGATAGTCAGCTGTCGAGCCCGCGGGCGGCTCTACTAGGCGATCAAATTCCGCGGGCCCACCATCGCCATGGATCTCCATCCATGTCCCGCCGTCGAAAGCCGTCAAAACCGCGATGGATGACACAGGACTCACCACAGGGATACGAATTAGATGATCGAGATGAAGATGTTCCGCAGTCATTGCTGGTTGAAGGGGAGGATGACGAAGTATTAAAGGCACGCCTGCCTCCGCCGCCCCATCGCATGCCCAGTCAGTCGAGAAGCCCAAGTCCTCAACCTCCACCAGGCCAAAACCAGCCTCGGCGATGGGAAACAGATCGAGTTCGACGGTTATTCAACGTGCAACAACCGAGTCTTGCCAATATCGACCCCAAGAAGAAAGCAATGTGGCGCTGGGCGAATGTCGAGGATTTAGACAACTTCTTGAAAGATGTCTATACCTACTTTCTTGGTAATGGTTTCTGGTCTGTCCTGCTGAGTCGTACTCTGAACCTCTTGTATGTCTTCTAACTACATTTTTGCCTTTCGTCTCTAACAAGTCAAAGGACATTTGCGTTTGTCGTCGGATTTTCCACTTTTCTCACCAACTGCGTGAATTATCACAAAGTCAGAGGAAGCAAAAGCTTGGATGAAATCCTTGTACCCAAGTGCACAGCAAACATGTCTGGCTCTGCGACTTTTCTACTATGGCTGTTTAGCTTTTTCTGGATCGGGAAGCTATTCCAGTATCTACTCGACATCCGCAGACTCTGGCACATGCATGACTTCTATCTGTACTTGCTTGGTGTTTCCGACGCAGAAGTCCAAACGATCTCCTGGCAAGAAGTGGTCAGTCGATTAATGGTTCTACGTGACTCTAATCCCGCTACTGCTGCCGCGGTTTCAGCCAAACACCGCAGGTTTTTGGGTAGCCAGTCGAAGCAGCGAATGGATGCTCATGATATTGCCAATCGTCTTATGCGCAAAGAGAATTACATGATTGCGCTTGTGAACAAAGATATCCTAGATCTGACGCTGCCGATTCCGTTCCTGAGAAACCGCCAACTATTCTCGCGGACGTTAGAGTGGAACCTCAACCTTTGCATTATGGACTATGTGTTTAATGAACAAGGTCAATTACGCACGCTATTCCTCAAAGATACCCACCGAAGAGCATTAAGTGATGGACTGCGACGGCGCTTTATCTTTGCCGGCATCATGAATATCATCGTCGCCCCATTCATTGTAGTCTATTTTTTGATGCATTACTTCTTCCGTTATTTCAATGAGTTCAAGAAGAGCCCAGCACAAATCGGATCTCGACAATACACTCCGCTGGCGGAGTGGAAATTTCGCGAATTTAATGAGCTCTGGCATATCTTTGAGCGCCGGACCAATATGTCCTATCCATTTGCCAGTCGCTATATTGACCAATTCCCCAAAGACAAAACGGTCCAGGTTGCTCGCTTCATTGCGTTCATTTCTGGTGCATTGGCATCGGTGCTTGCTTTAGCCTCTGTGGTGGACCCGGAACTCTTCCTTGGGTTCGAAATCAGTCCTGATCGAACAGTACTCTTTTACCTAGGTGTATTTGGTACAGTTTGGGCTTTTGCTCGAGGACTAGCGCCAGAGGAAACAGATGTTTTTGATCCCGAATATGCCTTACTCGAGCTGATCGATTTTACCCACTATTTCCCCTCGACTTGGAAAGGCCGATTGCACAGCGACGATGTGCGCAAGGAATTTGCAATTCTCTATCAAATGAAGATTGTGATCTTCTTGGAGGAGATCCTGAGCATGATATTTACGCCCTTCGTCTTATGGTTCAGTCTGCCCAAATGTAGCGATCAACTGATTGACTTTTTCCGGGAGTTCACAATCCATGTTGACGGAATGGGTTATGTCTGCTCATTTGCTGTCTTTGACTTCAAGAAAGGCGCCAACGTCATGTCTCAAAGTCGTCGAGGACCTGGGAGACAAGATCCACGGGCCGATTACTTTGCTACTAAGGATGGCAAAATGCTTGCCTCATACTGTGGATTCTTAGACCATTATGGTAACAATGCTCCACCTGCTGGACGGCGTCCATTCCATCCACCCCCGAATCTCCCCACATTGGGACCTCCCTCTGCCGCTGAGCTTGGACTAGGCGCAGAGCGATTCGATCAACCCCAAAGGCCCGGCCCAGCAGGGGGCCCCTTTGGTCCACAGTCGATCATTGGTGCCTCAAGGTTCCGCCCAATGCCAGTAGGTGATCAACGCTCGCCGGCTCCGTCTATCTTACTCGATCCACATCATCAACCATCAACATCTGGGTTCCGTGCAAGCTTAAGGACTCATCCGCACGCGCGTTCTCGGCTGGCTCGATCGCAGCACCCTGTCAACGATCCCATCCACGATGAAGAGGAAGAGCACATGCCTAAGGACACTCGTGACTCCGGCACCCGTCCACTTGCGGCAGCGGGTGTGTCTAGTGGTGGCGTTGGCACGGGCGAAAGTAGCCTCGGAGATTCTTGGCGCATGAATCCTCTTGGAAAGGAAGAAGAGGCCGATGAAGAAGATGACGAGGAGAATGTGGACGATCTTGCTGGCGGGGCAGGAGTGCTAGGATTAATCCAACAATTCCAAAAGGCCAACACCGAAGGTCGTCGGACAACAGTAGGTATTTAGTAACACGTTCTAGTTAGTCTGGACCACTACTTATCATAAGAGCCTGTTTGATTTTACGCTGTCATCATTGGAGTTTTGGATTTGCTGTTGATTTGTAGCGCTAGATGATTCATGAGTCACTTTGATTATGTCAATTTTAGATTCGAATTTTCCGAATTGCTTGTCTTTAAAATTTAGTGCTTATATATTTGGATACCCTTGGCACGATTGGTGTGACGAGTTCATCTCAGCCACGGCCATATTTGATACTATACAAACTAGCCAGTTAATTCCAATACTAAGGTTAACTAGTACAAACTAGTACTACATGTATTTATTCCGACTAAACCTACTTCCTATGTACTACTACTGCTGCTCTCTCATGCGTGAAATGCATTAGTTACTGATAATTAGTGGCTCCGTACACAGGATGTATTCTAGGGCTGTCCTAATACTAGACCAAACACTAGACACAGGTTAATGTTCCGACCAACGCCGGCTGAGACCCTGGGGCTGTTTCTCACGATGATGATAGGCTGTTCGGCTGGACCCTTGCTGATCCACCCAGGGTCCGCTCTTTTATTCACTTCGTTTGGAGATGCGATTGAAAGCCTGTACGGCCTATAGAAAAGTCAGTGGGAAGACTGGCGTGGCGCAGTCATGATAGGCTCAAAATTGCCGTCCACTCCTGGCCAGATGCTTTGTTCACAACCTGAATTCGCTTTCTTTCTCTATCTCCTCTTTCTCTCGCTATCCGAAGCCCCTGGAACTAAATGGGTGGAGACATCGGCTCTTGGCCAGCATGCGAGGGCATTAGGGGTGGTCTCGGTGTAAATGGGCGCGCACAGCTGATGGTCAGTGGTGTGTATCGGTAATAAAAGAATTAGGGAGATCAAACATTGTACATACGGTGGAAATAATCTGTCAGAGAATCCAAAATCAAAAAGAAGACCGAGACTGATCCATCACATGTGGAGACTCTTCCTTCTCTTCTTTGGGTCTCGTGACATTGTACTGCCTTTCTATTGATGGACTCCTCTCTCTCCTCCTCCTCCTCCTCCTCCCTAATCTTCTGTTATCGTGTTTGACAATCTTTTTCTTTCCCCCTTCACCGGCTTTTTAACATTCCTTTCCCTCTGCGCGAGAGGGTGCCGGTTCACCATGCTTCGCGCTCGCCGCTATCGAGTGCAAATCGTATTTGCCGCGGTCTTTCTTCTCGCCTTGGTTCATTTCACTCGGTCGCGCGATTGGACAGACTCGGTTATCCTCGAATCCCCAGAGGTTAAACCCCCTCCAGCCGCCTATCCCAATGGCAAGCTAGACGAGTCGACGCCGCCATCAAAGGCTCCCGCCGAGGATTCCTCGAAATACACCCCGTTCGTGCCCCACGATAGCTCCCCCGGATCGACATCATCCACCGAAGAACCCCAAATCCCGAAGCAACCCATTGTCCCCGGAAAACCTGCGAATGAGGAAACCAAAGACAAACCCATAGAAGATCCCATCAAGAATAAAGAGCCCTTGAAGTCTTCTACGGATAACGACTACTCTGGTAGCTATAACTATAACTCAAAACCAGGCGCAAATTACGGCAAGCAAACCCCTCCAACGAATAGCAATGAAAAGCAACACGTCAATGTTCCTCCCCCGAAGATTGAGGAATCAGATGAAGCCGCGGAGGATGATGCACGCTATCAATCAACACTCTCCGGCGTCACTGCCGAAAACACGACGCCACACTGGAAGAAGTTCCCTGAGAAGTACCCTGTCCCTGCGGCCGGTCTGATCAAGCTACCCAAGGGCCCGGCAGAGTCTATTCCGAAGCTTCAAGCTCGTTTCAAGGATGAGTCTTCGGCCGATAAACAAGAGCGACTTCAGCAATTGAGCGCAGTCAAGGCCGAATTTGTGCACGCTTGGCAGGGCTACAAAAAGAACGCCATGGGTGCTGATGAACTCAAGCCGCTCTCTGGTCAGAAACATAATCCATTTATGGGCTGGGGCGCAACTTTGGTAGACGCGCTTGACTCACTGTGGATTATGGATCTAAAGGATGACTTTTCAGAGGCGGTGGATGAGATTAAGAAAATTGACTTCACGACTTCGTCCTATCGAAATGATATTCCTGTTTTTGAAACGGTGATTCGCTACTTGGGCGGCCTACTGGGTGCGTATGATATCTCTGGTCAACGCTACTCGGTCTTGCTGGACAAGGCCGAGGAATTGGCGGAGATTCTGATGGATATCTTCGATACACCAAACCGTATGCCTGAATTATATTACCGCTGGGGCGCGTAAGTGATATCACCTCCGACCCTTTGTTATGCTGAACTAATTTTTCTCGATAGGAACGAGAAACTTCGTGGCCACGCAGCTTCGGCAACATCTGGACTGGCAGAAATTGGTTCTCTTTCCATGGAATTCACCCGTCTGGCGCAATTGACCAAGCAGAACAAGTATTATGACGCGATTGCTCGTATCACCAATGAGCTAGAAGCCATGCAAGACTCTACCAACATCCCTGGCCTCTGGCCTATGCGAGTTAATGCCAGAGGTTGTGCCACAAGTACTAGCACCACTGGCCTTGGCAATCCGACAAAGGGATCTCCGCGTATGAAACGCTCGATGAATGGTACAAGTGACCTCGAGTATTTGGAGGAGAGCTTACAGTCGGAATCGAAGCGTGAGACCGAGATCGACTTGTCGTATGCAGAGCCTGCTACCTATAATCACGGTACCAGCGGGTCGGCAAGTGATACAAGCTCCAGTAGCTCCGAGGCTACGTCCGAAAGTGACGATAAAGACAAGTGCAATATGGGCTTGCAGATGCCCCCATTCTCTCGTGATAATAAGTACACTATGGGTGCCATGGCCGACTCGACCTATGAATACCTTCCCAAAGAGTTCCTTTTGCTTGGGGGCCTGAATACGCAGTATAAAGACATGTATAAAAAGGCAATGGATGCCGTCCGCAAGAACCTCATTTTCCGGCCAATGACAAAGGGGGCTCGTGACGTTCGTTTCGCCGCGTCTACCGGACCACTGAACCTGGTCGATAAACAAGGCCCAACGTCCAAAGATCTTGTATATGAGGGAGCCCATCTCACGTGTTTCATCGGCGGCATGGTCGCAGTCGGAGCTAAGATCTTCGATCTCGATGGCGACATGGATCTCGCATATAAGCTGACCGATGGCTGTGTATGGGCATACGAAGCGACCCAGTCCGGACTCATGCCTGAGAATTTCAAGATGAAACCTTGCGGTGGAGAGACGCCCTGTGACTGGGATGAAGCCCATTATGACTCCTCTTCCCTGGCTGATCACACTGACTACCGAGACTCAGAGGCCGCAGCTCAGTTCCGAAATGGCGAGAGCACATACGGAGAACGCGTGAAACTGAACCAACAAACTCGTCCTACGACTCCCGCTGGAGGAGACATCGCCGTGCCTCTTCCCATGCCAGGATCTCTCAATCCTCATGACGATGGTCTCTCATGGAAGCGTGATTTGTCTCCACTTGAAAGGGACGTCGTTGCAACACCCACTGCTTTCCCCATAGCCAAGCCTACACCCACACGCCAAGCAAGCGACACTGAGGGACTCACCAACCGGGATAACACAGGCACCAATCCAAACGTTGCCAAGCAGGGTTCTCCAACACGAACTAATCTTTACGATCGTTTCCCTCCTGGCATGGTCAGTATCGGTGCTCCAGGTTATTACCTGCGACCTGAGGCAATTGAGTCTGTTTTCATCATGTATCGATTGACTGGCGACAAGTATTGGCGCCAGAAGGGCTGGAAGATGTTCCAGTCCATCGTGAAGTACACCCATACCGATTTTGGTAATGCTGCTATCAACGACGTCACGTCGCCCAAGCCTCTACACAAGAACTCGATGGAGTCGTTTTGGCTGGCCGAGACGCTGAAGTACTTTTATCTCCTTTTTGCCGACCCTACTGTGGTCGACCTTGATAAATATGTCCTGTGAGTGCTTCCCCTTCCCTTCCCCAAAGAGATATAGACATCGAAGCTAACTATTTTGTTTTAGTAACACCGAGGCACATCCCTTCTTGCGCCCGATCTCATAATGACCTTTTCGTTCACCTTTCTTTTTTGTTTTTTTTTGTTTTTTCAAAAATGCGATAGTGCATAGTGATACCAGCGAAATGCATATACTCTTCGATGCTCTTCATACCATGCACTTAATCAGTAAAATTAGTATAATACAATCTTCAAGAAGTAACCTACTTCGAGTTTATTTAAGTAATTACTGACAATCAAAATGAAGTATGAATCACTCACAAACGCCGAGCCAAAGAGTACCCGCAGTGGAACTGGAATTCCCCCCGCCTCCAAACACATTCCGCATTCTCCAACCTCCTCTTCCAACATACAAAGACGGGATGAGTGTTCTGACACCGCCCCGCAGACGTAGATCGAGCTCGGTGGGAAATGGACCCCGAGATCTCGGAGCCCGAAAAGTTCTGGAATGGTGAGTATCTCTTATTTGAGCGTATGAAACTGTCTTTTGCTCGAGGGGTGGAATTCCGCCTCGAACGATCGTCACTGCGATCCGGCCATTGACAATTAACGTTTGATACTGACTGACTCCCCCATCAGAACTCGAAGTAATTGTCTCCAAGCCTTGCGAAACTGAAGACCTTATTGACGATGCTCTACGCGCTTATCTGAGTCTCACGACCCAGTACAAAGGTGACACATTGCCTCTGACCCTCATTTCTCGTCCTGCTTTTGGAGCGGTGTCGAGCCAGTGTCGAATTGCTGCTAATAGTTCCTGTCATAGATGAATACCTCTCTACTGACTACGATGTCTCGCGATGCTCTTATAAACTCTTCACGTCTGGTATATTTGCCGCACATGCCGATTACGTCCGCCGTCAGATCATCTATGGCCTCTTGCAAGAAGATGATCCCAATACCTTGCACCTCATCGCAGCGTTCCTTCTTTTCGATGGTCGACAGAATGAGATCCCGCTACAAATGATGAATGAGGAGGGCGCATTTGCGCGGCTGCTGGAGCTTATCCAGGCATTGAGGAAGGATGAGATGGACGGCGGGGCAGGTCTCCACCGATTGTGCATGGATTTATTATATGAAATGTCAAGAATTCAGCGGATAAAAATTGAGGACCTAGGTAAGGTTTGGCTGCTAGATCGCAAGTTTTTTTTTGTTCTTTCTGTTTTGTTTCGGGCTGACGTGGGATTGAATAGTGCTCGTGGACGATGATTTTATTCGCTGCCTTTTTGATATCATCGAAGATCTCTCCTTCGACGTTACAGACCCGTACCATTACCCGGTTATTCGTGTACTGGTTAGTACTATCAAGCTGCTTCGAAGCTTGCCCATGCTAATGTAAACAGCTGGTCCTCAATGAGCAATTCATGATATCGGCGCATGATCCAGTGGATGAAGCGTCTTCATCGGGTCACTTGACCAACAAGGTAATCAAGATCTTGTCGGTTCATGGAAGTCTCTACAAGACATTCGGCGAGAATATCATCCTTCTTATCAACCGCGAAGGTATGAAAATAGTTTCCTCGGCGAGGATTCCCCCCGCTAACACAATCTCACACAGCGGAAACATCGTTGCAGCTACTTACACTCAAGTTGCTGTACCTGATATTTACAACACCCAGCACCTATGAATACTTCTTCACTAATGACCTCCATGTATTGGTCGACATTTTGATTCGAAATCTCCTCGATCTGCCAGAGGAGGCATCCGCTTTGCGGCATACATATCTACGCGTCTTATATCCACTTCTAGCACATACACAACTTCAGAGTCCGCCACATTACAAGCGAGATGAACTCAGAAGAACGTTGAGCGTTCTCGTTCGTGGGCAGGTCTCTTACGGAGATGAAACTGAGCAGGAAAAGATCCTTCATTTCGATGAGGTTGACGAGACTACGCGACGACTTGTCAGTAGATGCGCAACTGTGCCATGGCTACGAGATGTAAAACAGCCTGGTTCTAGCCAGACTCATGAGACACCTACCACGCTGGTCACCGCTACCATTGAGACTGTTCTTGATGAATCTATTCAGCAAGAATCTCCCATTGATATGGAGCCAATTGATGTCACTCGCACAATCTCACACAGCAGTACTATTGCGAGCTCCCCGGATACACCATCACCAACCCGGATGGACTCAATGGATTCACGAGCCTCATCTGAAGCACCAGACTCTGGACGAAGATTCAGCACCGCTCAACGCCTCGGTATGCATCTAGAACCTGCAACTTCATCTGAATTGAGTGTTCAAGCTGTCGCTTCTCAACACGAGAAACCGGGCATTATTACTCCGAGCCGGAACGATAGTCGTACAGCCAACGATCTCGTTGCAGAAGCACCAACATTGCGGCCACCGAAAGTCAAGCCCGAGCCACCTAAAACCAGACGTTGGCGTGGACGCCGTCTCGCAATGGAAGAAGATGATCAGCACTCACCAGGTGCAAGCAGCGATTACAACACGATTCCCGAAGGCGTGGAAATCAGTCCTACATCCACACATACAGCCCCAACTACACCCATCCCTACGACCCCATCTCCTCTTGCTACAGGCGTAAGTAGCAGACGCAATTCCGCCTCCAGCTCTCTAGCCCCTCCTATCCCGACACATGGCCGTCGCTCTGCATCGAATCCACCTCCAGCCGTCCCCCCACCACGTCGCTCAGCCCAAACAACCCCATCATCCAGCCACCACCGTCCCACGCCCCCACCAACGGGAGTGGGAAAACATGGTCTGAAGCCTCTACCTCCTAAAACCAGACGATCAGGTCGAAGCAAGCAGCACACACAAACCGATTCAATCGAAAGCGGGACAAGTAACGACAGCCAGTCGAAAGAAAGCGAGGCTGAAGCTGTTGCCATGAGCTCTATCCCTGACGAACAAACACATACACATACACACCAACCGGAAGAACTAGCTTACTCGGACCCATTTTCACCGACCTCGCCAACCTCTCCAACGCTGCTCGTCTCACCGGCTGAGGCAGACGCAAAGTCCGATTCGAAAGGTGATTCTGCTGCACCTGTTAGTGTAGAGGAGGCTGTGCAGAATGTATCGTTACAGTAGCGGTATTCATTGGATTGTAGACATTGCAAATATGGATTTGGATTGTATTGTGCATAAGCTTATATCCATGTGCATTGCATACCATTGGAATATGATTGATGAAATCAGTAGTATTAGTGGACATCACATTTAACTTAAATCGATTGCTAGTAGTATACCAGTATGCTGATTAGAATTGAAACGTCAATTGACGTTATTTAAATGTGAAACACGAATTGCCTTATCAAAACCTTTAACCTCCAGACCTAAGTTGATAGGTCCAATGTATAAAAAGTATAGATTCGCGCTCGAGAAAACAAAGTAGAATACAATTCAAGGTAGCTTGCCATTAATACAGCAACAAATCTCCGAAACCACCCAAAAGAAATACAAATACAAGAACCTCATTTTATAGATCTACTTCAACATCCTAGATCTTCATCCCCCAACTTCTCCCCACCCCAACGATTGTATTTCCCCAGAAAGAAATACACTGGCCCACACCCTCAACCTTCTCCTTCAGGACAAGTTTATCCTCAAACCGCCTGTTCACGAAAGAAGCTGTCTCGGAGAGGTCGGGAGTTGGATCGCGCGTCATGACAACCTCCGCACTAGCGTATATAGCAGATAGAGCCATGCGCCGAGAATACCATGACCCATCGACGGAGGAGTCACCGGAAAGAGAAAGGATGTCGTTGGATAGGGCGTGAAGTTCGGTTAGAGAGATGGGAATATTCGATAGAAGGGACATTTGAGCGAGGGCCTGGTCGAGTTAGAATCAGTATACTCAAAGCCTCTGCTTCACTTCTGCAGACCCGCAAAATGAAAGCGATCGGGTAACAAGGGAATAACAAACATACATCTTGCCATTGACTCTTAATATCTTTATTCATCGCCAATCGCTCCAACACTAAAATCTTCGACTTCTCCTCAACAGACAAGGACGCCGCATCACGACCAGTCTCCGCCGCAACCCGAGTGAAAAGCGCGCCCTCTTCAACCTTCGCCCGAAGAATACCACGACGACTCGCCAGCCAGAAGAGAATGAGGTCGAATTCCGCGCGGGGAAGTAATTGAACTGAGACATCGAGGAAACCCGCGTCGCGGGCGCCGAGGGTAAGGGCTTCGAGGGTGAAACCGTGAGATGGAATGTGGGGGAGAGCTGCGGTTAGGATTGCGCTTTGACTGTTTGTGTATTCATGGTCTGGGAGGCGGGGGTGGAGGGTTGAGTGGTATGGTCGGAGGGGAGTTGATGGTTGACGGATTGATTGCTTGCGTGGGTTTAGTCGTGAAATTGTGATGGGTGTTTGGTTGAGACGGAGGGGTTGGAGAGATTGGATAGAGGCAAATGCCCTCCGGGAAATGGGAGCGAGGCGGGTAGAGGCCATTATGCGGAAATTGGGGTTTGATGTATGAAGGTGGGAAGTTCAACGGTGGAGTTGGAAGTTAGGCGGAGAGAAAGTAGTTACTGTAGGTACTTGCGCAAACTACGAAGAGCGGTAAATGATCTGCACGTGCTACAATACATAAAAGAGTACATACTGTACAACAGAGACAAGCCATTCTTTACTACGCAAATCAGAATATTTTTGGCGTACAACAAAGATGGGAATAAGGGAATCATAAGAAAGAAAAACAAAAGGAAAATAGAACAAGAATCAGACCAGCTTCTAGATCATTGGATTACATGATCTGGTCCTGAGTGATGCCTGTTGGCTCCATCATTTGATCCTGGGCTTGGTGCTCCATTCCACCCATTGCCTCCCCAGAGCCCTCCTGAGCCTCAGCCCGTGCGCGGGTATTGCGCTTGGCGAAGGTGATTCCCAGGGGACGCTGACCATAGAGGTAGCCAGTGAAAGTATCTATGAGCCTGTTAGCCGCAGTCTTCCGTGTTTTGTTTGAGGGGTGTTTATTCTCACCAATGGCCTTCTCTGCCATCTCCTCGCTCTGGAATCGGACAACACCGGTTCCGTTGGAGCGGCCATCGGGAAGATACTGAATTTCCGCATGTTCAACCTGTGCAATGGTCTTGAACAGCTCAGTCAAATCGCCGTTTTCAGTGACCCATGGCAACTGGTTCTATATGAGCGACTCTCCAAAATCTAATTGGCAAATGTGGAAACTTACGTTGCTGACGTAGATATCCGGGTTCTTATCACCACCACCAGTGACTCCATCGGTGAATTCATTGCCGGGAGTGGAAGGTCCAGCTTGGAAGTTGCCGCCTCCGCCGTAGCCTGGAGGACCACCGGGACCACCATTGAAGCCACCACGGAAACCACCACCAAATCCTCCGCGGCCCCCAAATCCACCACGGCCTCCGAAGCCACCACCAAAGCCACCACGAGGACCGAAACCACCGCGTCCAGGGAAACCACCACGGCCACCGCCGCCAAAGCCCCCGCGAGGAACACCAGCGAAACGGTCCGGGCGAACTTCAAGAACGCGATTGTGCCAATCCCGGCCGTTGAACATGGCGATGGCATTCTGAGCATCGGCTTCATTGTCGAAGTGAACAACGCCAGATCCCTTGAAGCGGCCGTGATCGTAGTGTAGATCGACGTGTAGATCGCGACCCGGAGCAACACCCTGAGCGACTGAAGACAAAGAATAGAAAGTCAATTGACCAAGCGCTCATTGATCCAAGGAAAAAATAAAAAAAAGTGGCTCGGTGTAAGCCGATTCATGCTTCTTTTTTTGAACTTACTAGCATCACGGAACAGATCCTTCACTTCTTGCCAGGCAGTTTCGAATGGAAGCTACAGGAAATCCGTTAATAAGCCCTGTGTCAATTTTAGTAAATAAGGAATGAGGGAGTAACAAACGTTCGCCACATAGACGGAATGGCGGGGAGCTGGGGGCCCGCCGAAACCACCGCCGAAACCACCTCGGCCTCCACCGAAGTCGTTACGGGGCGGACCACCGATGAATCGAGGCTCGGCTTCACGGTCCTGAGCAAATGTTAATGAATGGTTCTGTGTCCATGATTAAATTCGATACATACCTCGCGGACGTAAACAAGACGACCCATCAGGTTTTGGTTGCTGAGAGTGTTGACAGCGTTTTGTGCTTGCTCCCTTGTAGCATATTCCACAATCCTGTTATGACGCATTAGCAATAATTCTTCACCATCGATCAACTCCAATGACTCCAGTATGACTTACCCGCATCCCTACATAATTCGGACAGCCAGGCCCAGCCCGTCAACCCAACAGTCCACGCAAGGTAACCAGAAAAGGAAAGAAAAAAACCAGAAAGGAAAATCGGGGAGTAGAAAGGAACCATCCGCTCTACGTATTGGCGCCCACCTTCGACATTCCATTCGGAAGAAGTAATACATCGGCAAAGAGAACTTCTCCAGCTAATACGCGAGAAAGAAACCAAAGGTCAGTCACGTATATCCTCTCCCCGACAAAACACCTCATCCTTGCTCACCCTGTCTCATAAAGTCTTTGAGATGATGCCATTTCACATCGTAAGAAAGATTGCCGACATAGACACGGCGGTCTTGCTGGGACGAATCGCGGACAGATTGCATCATATTTTCTTTGTTGTGAGATCGGTTTTCAAAAGGTTTGGGCGCGTAGCCACTGCGTCCACCGTAAGGAGATCCGGACGGTCCAGCAGCACCAGAAGCACTCAAAGGCGATCGCGAACGGCGGTCGTTACGGCGATAATCGTCACGGTCACCTCGATCACGGTCAACGCGACTGCGAGAGCGGCTGCGCGGGGTGTACGAGCGACGGCTACGTCGAGGACTGCGCGAAGAACGACGACGGGGCGAACGAGACCTCTCACGCTGCATTCGGTCAGAGTCGGGGTAATCAGACATTAGGAAAATGGCGATGCGCGAGATGACGCGACAATTGAAAAAGGAAATGAACAGAAAAAGGGCAAGGTAGAAACAAAAAGAAGTGGTGTGAGGGGGACAATCGATGACAGATTGGAGTTTGGAAGTGGGAACGGGGTTGTTTCAGCAAGAAACGGCGGGTCGGGGCGATCGGAGATCCAGATCATGTGACCCGGGAGTGTAGCTGAGACAAAGCCAGGTTGGGGAGGGGACCCCGGGGGAAACAGGGAGGCGCAGTCGGCAGGGTACTCGCGCACACAAGATGTGTCCCATTTTTTGCAGAATCCAGAAAAAAAGGTAAGAAGTGGTGCGAAAAATACATTGGGATGGGCCATCATCTGAAGATTGATGACTTCCCATCAAGCCGGCAAGCTATCCGGAGGCATATATTGGAGGCGGCGGCCCCCGCACTGACCATCGATAATCGAGACCAGGCGCGGCGCGGCGCCCGAAGTCGCATCGATGGCATTTGGCCATTTGATTTTAAGTGAATAGGCGAAGGAGAAGAGGAAAGAAGAAATAAATAGGAAAGAATGGGAAATGGTTGAGTAGGTAAGGCTAGAAAAAAAAAATAAAAACTTACTTGATATGGTCGATATACGTCCGCTAAGTAAGACGACGGGAAAACCGGTTAGCTAAAGAAAATAGTGTAGAACGTAGAAATATAAAAAAGGGGGGAGAAGGAGATGGTGGAGAGGAAGAAGAGAAAGCGGGAAGCGGGGGGAAAAGGAAGAGAAAAGGAACTCAGGAGGTTTAACTTGGGGGTGGGAGGGGAGGGAGGAGGGGAGAAGGAAGATGATTGGATGAAGGGCTGGAATGCTGAGAAGGTACCAAGGGGAGAAAGATGGAAAACAGTCTGGTGTATAACAAGAGTAATACGGGAAACGGTGGAAAGAGACTTGGGTGGAAAGAGAGGGAGAGAGAGAGACCGGGGAAAGGAAATACAGAGACAGAGGGTAAGAGAGAAGAAAAGCAGGGAATGGAAAAGTAAATGGACACCCACCCATATTTGAAAGGTCGAGATGAACTGAAGTTGGAGGGCGTGGAGGTAGTGGGAAGAGGGGGGGAGGGGAAGAGGTGGAAGAAGTAAAACACGAAGTTGGGGAAAGGTGTTGATGATGATGGGCTATCTGATACTCTCGAGCTATCGAAATGGGTCCCCACCGCCCTCTTTTGCGGGGTTTGGACTATGAGGAAGGGTGGAATGTTGTTTTCTTTCAGAGTGAAAGAGGAGGCGAGGTGTGAGTTCACGATGCATAGACTAGTATTAGTAGGAGATTAGGGAATTACTTGAGGATGAGGAGGGAGGAAGGTGGAGGGAGTTGCAGGGGTGGAAGTCTGTACCGAGTATGGTGACTATGTATGTACTATGTACAGTCACAATATTGCTGTCAGTAAGTGGATCTTGGTAAATAGTTAGATGTATATAGATTGGGGGTTATCATTAATTCTATTCCAGAGTAATATAGACTGATATGTAGTATACCATAAGCTTCCCCCCCCCTCCCCAGTAATCCGTATAGCACAGCTAATAGCAAACCATATGTACATACAATTAAATTGTAATTTCCTCTCATATCTTATTATGGCCTGTTTGCTGCTAGTGCCCACTTGGTCATCGAAGGATTCTGTAGTGTTACAAATACCCTGTACATCTGACTGGCCGTTCGGCATCCTATTTCTGCCTGCACCAAAATGCCACGGCCGCGCTCAACAGACTGATGGGCTGCTACGTACTAACTAGTTATAGGGTAAGGTACCTTAGGGTACCTCAAACCAAGCCCGATAAGCTCCGCTCGACATATGTGATATCTATCGGTCTAGATGGTGCCATGGTGGATCTAGACCGACATCTCAACGGGATCCGCATGCCCCACGGCTCCCGAACGATCTGATCCCACCATGTGGCATGTGGATA
This sequence comes from Penicillium citrinum, assembly GCF_028827155.1. NCBI lineage: Eukaryota > Fungi > Ascomycota > Eurotiomycetes > Eurotiales > Aspergillaceae > Penicillium > Penicillium citrinum. Next base: position 718,415 of record NW_026622692.1, read on the forward strand.
ACTACAGTTCACTACGTACTAGGTATTTTTGTTGGAAACCGATGGACCGAACTCGTGTTCATTGCTCACTCCAGAACAGGTAGAATAGAAGTCTTCGCTATAAACTCAAAACCAAGAACACAGAGAATAAAAGGTAACATCAAAAAGTAGGTTAAGTAGAAAGAAAGAAAGAAAGAAAAGAAAAGAAAAGAGAGTGCGGATGCTCAACATCCGGGGAATCAAAGAATTGAAGTCAGACCTTTTTTGCGCCTCAAACCCAGAACGAAAGGACCCAAACGCCTAAGATATTCTAGGCTGTATTGTAGAAGGGGAGAGAGAGTATAGGTGTACAACGGATGGTAGGTGTAGGAGGGACAGATGAAGCGGTAATGCTAAGGATCCTATCAAAAAGCAAGAAGATTTGGATGAAGAAGAGGTAAAAAGAATGAGAAAGAGATAAAAAGAATGGGAAGAATGAAGAAGCCATAGATCATGCGGCCACATTAGTTGGCGGGAAGCGACCCGGGATCTTCATGTCAATAGCCACTACGCTGTCCTGCTTGGGACGTGACATGTCAGGCCCAGCCTTCGCGGCACCACCAGCACCACCGGGGATAGTCCTATTCAGATATCCATCTTCAAGTCCACCAGACGGGGCAGAATCGACAGCCAATGCACCCACCTTGGAATCTGATGTATCATCGACCGAAGTAGCGAGTGTGTTGTTGGTGTACTCGGTGCCATTGGTATTGGTAGGTGCCGTGGAAACACTTTCGCGACGAGCTACCTGTGCAGGAGCAGATTGGTCTCGACGATCCTGCATACCAACAACCCCGGACATGGCGGCGATAGAATCATGATCTCCATCAGATCGAACTTCGCGATCATCTGCGTTGGCTGTCTCCGCTAGTTGACTCTTTTTCTGCCGTTGGACAATAGCAGTAGGTCCAATCCAATCGCCGTAGTAACTATCATGACGACTCATGCGGGACCGAGACGCGGGACTTTCATTCTTGGACCGCTGAGACCCATTTTCAATATCGTGGCTGTTGTTGTAATATCGCGATGGCCCAGCAGTACCATCTGGAATGGCCCCGGCCGCAGCAGTCACATCGCGTCCAGTAGAACTATCACCGCTTGATGGGGAGAGAGGCGCTTGAAGATGTCGATCGATTTGGACGTCACTGGGGAATGCCCCACCAGGCTGACGGGTGGCGGACATGGGCCGTTCTTGACCGTTAGCCAGAACCACGGATTCTGCCGAGTACGGCGTGCGATCGGCTTCGTCGTCTTCCATCACTTCACTGTTGGTGGACATGCCGCTAACGCTGCGCGCATGTTTTTGTCGAACAGAAGCCTTGCGTACAAAAGCATTTCGTGCCTCTCCAGTCTTGTTGGATAGACTCTCAATGTCCTCAAACCAGGACATCATGGTCTCGTGGGATTCAGCGCGGAATACCCATGAATGGCCACGGTGCATAGCTCCAGTTTGACGACCCTTCAGCATGAACTTGTGGGAGCTGGAGTCTTCCTGGGAATGCGATCCCAGTTTCTGCTCTGGGAGATATAACGACATAACGGGAGTCTGCCACTCCACGCGATCCGCAGATTTGAACTCATGAAGATGAGTCGGAGAAAGAACGTACCTGTACCTTTCAGTTAGTTTTAATTCATTGGGAGTTGTCATTGGAGGGTTCAGGGGATCCTACCAGCCAGGAGTATAGCTCTTAAGATACTTGCTCTTGCGCTCCAGCATACCGGCTCGAACCTCGGCAGCAGCCGGGTGATCCTTACCAGAATACGTGATACTCTCGACGTTTCGCAGGGGGATGCGCGGGTCGACTAGTTCGTCGGTATTGGCGACGAAGGAGTTCCACTCATGATCCTGGGGCATCGAAATCGGGCCGGCCCGCAGCTTATCCACCGTGTCGTACGCCTCGTCGGCCTCACGTTTGAGGATGCTGGCATATGCGTTGTAGGCCTTTTGAATCTCGCTCACCACAATCGACTCGAGTTCACGTCCGGAGTTTTCCAGGTTCAAGAATGCCTGTAGAGAATGATTAGTTTAATTATCGGGAGAAGGTAGTAGAAACATGCGAATACAACACACCCGATGAAGATAGTTTTCTTCCTCGATCTGCTTCTCGATTTGCTTCTCGACATTGAGGCGCATTAAGAATGGATCACCTTTGCCCGAGGTGGCTGAGGGATCAGTGTCTACCAGTCCCAGTGACTCATGTAGATTGCGCACGGCTTTGCGAGTGCCATCAATTTCCTTCTCAACTGTGTTTTTGAAATCACCCGAAAGGCTCTTGATCTCCTTGGTCTTTTTCTGGAGGTCGCTTCGTAGGCCGGTCAATTGGCTGATGACTTCGATCTCTACTTCGACAGCCTTATTGGCTTCGGTATATCCTTGACGGTGGAAGTTTTGCAGAATCTCAGTCGCATCGGCGAGACCACCCGACTGTAAGAATGCTGGGGGCAGTGATTGGTTGTTCATAACATGAGAGGCGGATAGGAAAAGCTTGGAACGAGTTTCGTAGGATTTTTGTACTTCCTTAAAGAAGACGATCAAGTCCTTTAGGATCTTCCGCCAAGCTACGAAAATAGTTAGTGTCGATCATACAAAATAAAATTGGAAACCAAAACGAGAGGGGGAGCTGAAAGTATTTCCCGATCTCGGAGATGCGATGTCCTTGAAGCATACCTTGGAATCGGTTCGCTAGCACCTCCGTCGGGTTCCCGGTGGTCGGGATCGGGACGAGGAAAGCGCTGTTGGGATCCTCTGTACCATCGGCATACTTCTCCCGATCGCCCAAGTTGAGACTTTTCACACTTCCAGCGCGAAGAGATTTCCGACTTCCATTACGTCGCAAACTCCCCTTCTTACTCAAGGACGCCTTTTTGCGTAATGTCCCCGATCGGGACGGAGTCGGCGATCTGGTATGGGACATTTGCGATACAGAGCGCTGCAGACCCGAGACGGGACCGTCGAGCGCGACCGAGCTGCGATGACTAGCGGCGTCGAACTCTTCTCTAAAACGGGGGTTGTGCGGTAATGATGGATCTTGCGCGTTGTAGTGAAAGGCGGAACCGGTACCGGCGTAGGAGCTGGGGCGCGAAGAAGAACGAAGAGTTCCGTAGCCACGACTTAACCCTCCAGGATCGTTGGATCGCGGGATCGAGTATACATCCTGTACGGGCGTCTGTGGCCGCGCGGCCATCGCCATAGTAGCAAAAAGAAGTGAAGTAGGAGGTAGAGGTAGGTAGGTAAGTAGGAGTTGGAGAAAGGAATGAATGGAGGAGTATGGGAGGAGGCCAAATCAGGGAGTAAGAATGGTGGAGGGGTTCACGATGGAATGAAAGAAGAGGGGGGGCAGAGAGGAAAAAAAAAAGTAAAAAAAAAATAAGATAACAAGAAAATAGGGCCAAAGAATCGTGAAATCAGGAGAGTCCGGAGGTAGAGAGGACTAGAACAACTTTGGGATAGAATGGCGCGGATTTGGTTACCAGGCGAACGGGGGAATCGGTCTGGCCGGATTTGCGGGGAGGGTCACTTTTGGGCGTCGAACAGGCTTGAAGAAGCCAAATGAAGATCAATCGAGATGATCCACACTGTAGACTATCGATAGACCAAAAGAAGACAAGAAGAGTCGATCTTTATCCTACAAGAAATAAAAAATAAGTTACTGGAGAAAGATAGATGGAGGGGTGGCTGTAGACAATATGAATGGGATCAAATGGATGGATGACGTCTACGAGGGGAAAGAAGGAAAGGAAAATGAGTGATGACGCCGAAGCCAGTTTGGTTTAGCAACACCACACACACTTGCACACTTCGGGAGGGCCGGCACTGAAAGAGAGGGGAAAGGAAGTTTAAATTTCTCGATCTTGAAGATGGTTGACGTACTGGACTTGTCGGAATTGAGGACCGGGGAGAGTATAAGGAGATATTGGTGATGGTGATACTTGGTAGTGATATTGTAGTGGTGGTGATGATGGTGATGAGATATTAGATCCCTTTTTGGACATCTCCTTTTCTTCCCCCCACCATCCAATTCTCCTTCCCACCCCCTTTTGTAGACCCGCGATGATGGAAGAGTATCTGGCTGCCTGCTCCGTGGCTGACGACAGTGGCTCCGCCCCTCTTTTGAACTGAATGAGTTCGGCCCTGGCACTAGCGAACCTGAACATGATCCACGTCTTCTGTGGCTCAGCATGGAAATCACCCCCCTGATCGCTGATGGATGCATGACGTCGGGCTTCGATTCGAATCTATATCGAACCTGCGTGGAGTACACTGCAGAGCTGTACAGTACTGCTGCCCCTCTTTGACATCTGCCTCCCCTTACAGGGCACAGAACGTGGATACCCGCCCCCGAGTCTTCCGAGGAAGCACGCAAACCTTGGAAGAACGTCCCTCGATATTCAATGCCCTACGAAGTAGAGTTTGCCGCTTTGGGATATTCTGGAGGCGGGTGGGATTGGGAACCTATCTCCGAGAACCAGTTTCTCCAGTCTCAGCTTCTCGTGCTGCAACCGAGCCATGGTGGCCATTGCTGAATTTCAAGTCAGAATATGATATCGGTTGAAAGGATACCTCCAGTTAGGCCTTCCCGATCTGGTGTGCCATGCAATCATTGAACTTCGTTTAGGTGTAGCCATCGATGTCCTTGGCGATGACATGATCGACTAGACTGGGGTATCCTCTCAACGCGAATCCGATTGCAAACTCGTAAATCAGCCTGGTCGTCGAACACGATGTCATATTGATCACTATTAATTCTTCGGTAAAAATAAAAGAGAGGGAGAGACCCATATGATGTCTGAGTCGGAGGTGTACAGACGGAGGTTGGATATGCCCGCTCCTTCATTGGTCGACGGGCAAGAACCCCTCCGCACTCCACAGACGATTGCCAACTGCACTCCAGAATATCATGAAGCATCACTTAGCTTGTTGATTTGTAGACCGGGTAGAATGACCGGATCAATCCCTTTCCGGTAAATTGAAACTCCATAATTGTCAGATTTTCAAGGTATCGTTGGGCATTTTTCAATGAGTCCTCCGATGGTTAAGTATCCTGACTTAACGCGTCTGCTTACAACCTACGTCACAAGGGTCGAACAGCTTAAAAAGAAGAAAATTGAATCGGATTTGACGTGTCCGGCATGCTAGAGAACATGATGTAGTGGGGGGTAATTTACACAACGCAATTCGGAAAGATAATGGCAAGAGCACGGCATCAAAAGTAAAGGGGAATATTTTATGATGCAGGAACTGGGGATGTGGGAACCTCAATGCCATACGTCTCCTTGATCCGCTCACGGCGGCGCTCCTCGTAGTTAGGGCCGGTGATACCTAGAATAATAACATGTGAGTTAGTTTTCATTCGGTTCGGTGTAATACCCAGTGTGGCTGGGATCACGAAGGGCAATATTTCACGTACCGCGTCCCTCGCCCAATTCCGCAAAGGTTTGCTCGGCAGGAGTCTGGAAGTTCTTGCGCAGCTTCTGGCGGCGCTCGAACTCATCCTCATCGTGGTTCTTGGAGTATCCGTACAATCCTTGGGTGTAATCGAAAGCGGCCATGGCGGTAGCGGTAACGGCGCCGTAGCCCAGGACAGCGGGGAAAGTGCGAGCTGAACGAGAGTAGGGTTAGTGTACTCAATTGCGTGAAGACTCGCTAATATATCGTTAGCGATAGTGGGAGACCTACCTCGCAGACCGAGCAGAGCGCCGGCGGAGAAGCCAGCCACTGCGGTGTTCCAAGGGTCCTCGACCTGGCGCAAGTTGGCCGAGGCGGCTCTCACGAAGGCATATGTACCACCCATTCCACCTTGAAGAAAAGAAATATCAGCATTGATTTCAACAAATCATAATTGGCATTCCAGATATCTCATACCAAGCATGGTCATGGTGCCTCCGAATCGGGTAACCACGGCGAGAGGGCTCATGTTCTGCTTGTGGACGGTAACCTGAGCGGCGGCTCCAACGAAACCAATACCACCGGTAATTGCCAGTGCCCGGATGGCGGCAGAGACCGCATCCTTCGGGTGATAGCTGTCGTCCTCGGCGTGCTCAGCGTGGTGCGCCATGATGTCTTTTTGGGGGGAGGGATGGACTGCGGGAGAGACGGGAATCGTAAAATGGCGTACAGAGTTGAAGTTGAGTGTCACTTGCTAAGTAAGCAGGATTTGGCTCGATTTGAATAATACTAGACCTATTCGGGAATAGTACAGTTTTCCCAGCCATATGTGCGCGTATCGTCTTCCGTAGGGTGGGACCCAATCCACATCCACCAACTTACCAACCAATCATTCCTGATTATCATGTTTCCATCCTAGAGTCGCATCTTCTCTCAGTCAGTATTGCAAACCCCATTTCTAGATAGCACATTGCTGAAACATCTTTAACCCCGGCCTGTTTACGATATATCGGATCGAACTGAATAATCGATATTCCGGAATATCCCGTCTCCATCTAAGAGTTGCACCTCCCTATTAGTGAGTATTGCAAATCCCATTCCTAGATTATACATTGCTGAAACATCTTTAGCCCCAGCCTACTCCAGCCAAATCGAATCTAGCTGAGAAGTCGAGATCTCCGATCCAAATATCCCCCCATGCCTTCCGCTAAACCCTCTACCAAAAGTGCCAATATTTCTACAATATGAGTTTCCTTTTCTTCACTGTTGAATCAAATCTACTGCTTTGGGTGTTATCAAAGGTTTTCTGTTCCTCCAGGCTGGAATGTAGGTATTCGCGGAGAGTTTTACGCAGATTGGGAAGATTGTGACAATGCAAGAGGTCAAACGGTTGCACACGCTTACGGCCTTGGTATCGGACAACCAGTTTTAGAACATAATGTCCTTCTTTTACAGATTTTTGCGTATGATAACAAATCCTATCTCTGGAACTACATAGTTGATGAAATGTTGAAATACTCTCCCGGAGTATTCATGAAATCGCCCATATTCTGGAACATGAAGGCTTACGTGGGTTGCACACAACAGACCTGGAGCAAGTCGAGGATCTCGATCGTTAATTCTTAATCGTTCTATGTATCAATTTAACTGTTCTATGTCTACACATAGTACGAGACCATGAAGCTTCCTGTTGAATACAGAGTACATTATTCAACAGGAAGCTTCATGGTCTCGTACTACGGGAGGTTCTATGAACTAATCCACGCCGCCTATTCTGCAAGTTCTTATTACTTTTCTATCAAAAGTTTTCTTTGATGAGTAGAGCAATTGTGTATCATACACTCACATCCAACATGAAATGGGAATTCATGTTCAGAGATTAGTTCAGAAGATTATAAACCTCTGGTAAGATGATATATAGTAAGAATTTGGACTAGTTTATCTGATTGTGAAATCTAAACACCATTGATCATTTGCAGAAGCTGATCAATCAGGAATAACCCAATCCCGAGCCTGTACATGGGATTGCCCTGCGGAAGGGCAAATCGAGAAACAAACTCTACCAGGAGGACAGCCAAATTGCTGAGAGCAATCTTCGCCCTCCATGCCGGAATTGTTCGACTTTGATTGAAATGTACTATGTATGGCGGTTTGGTACAGACTTTAGCGGCGAAAGATTGATGCCTGAAGTAACTGGCGGTAACTAATTATTACCGCCTTCGGCAGCTAACCCGACCCTTCGACACGCACCCAGCGACATCAAAGCTTTCATAACACGATCAAGGTTTACAATTCAGGCATTTGTTAGTCTGAGCTCATTGCCGGAAGATCCAAGATCATCTCGACGCCATTTCATCGCATTCCCAGCCCCCCATTGCGGCCTTCGTCGAGCACCTTCGATAGCTTGGCGCCTACTGATGCCCAGTGCGGCGGGCTCCCCGCTGTCTCTCCACCATCGACTTTCCATACCATCACCTGTGCGCATCGTGGATGCGCAGCTCTGTTCTTAGAATCTTATGGGGCTGAAAAATATTCGATAAGACGGGATTGCATAAATCTGAGAAGATCACTTTTGCATCAGCTTATACTGGGACAATACTACTGCCAACATTATGACATACCCACAGAGAGCAGGTAAGTCGGAAGCAGGACCTGAAAACAATAATTTCTGAAGAGAGCGCTAAAGTGGTGTTTTGAATATTTAGGCAAACTCGCTCCGCGGCTTGCTGAGGACATCCAACTGTACGATGCAGAGCATCCACCCGATAGCGGTCTCAACCTGCTTTCACAAGTCCCTCCCGTATATCGCGAAGACAGTGACAAACGCTATGGATTTATTTCGCCTGATGCATGTAAACATAACTATGTGACAAAAGCAAATCAAACATTCCTCGCACAATCAGACCAACAGCCCAGACCAGGCACGTCATCAAAGGTCTCCGCCATGTGCTCTAAATGCCGCACTCATTTACAGGTCGTCGTCAATCATAACAACGCCGGAAGCTCATTCACACGATCACAAAAGGGGGACCATGTTCACCACCTGGTGTACAAATCGGGTAGACAGAGGGGAAGCACCTCGGTTGAGGAGGTCACTGACAGCGGGCAAGTAGCCGAAACATACCACTACCAATGCTCTCATCTTTCCTGTTCGGCGATGGTATCTCTCAGAATACTATCGCCACTTATCGGCCCAAAGTTTCTGCCCTTGATTAGTGACCCCGATGTCATTCGCGAACGGGCAGAGGAGGCAATTGCGGCGAACCCAGATCGTCTTGAAGGAATATCCAGCCCTTTGCCAATCACCGTGCTAGACAACCTTCGAATTTATCTCAGCAATTCTCTCCATAACAGAGACCACAGCAAGGACATATCCGCTAGTAACAAACGATTCATGGTTGCATTTGGCCTGAAGGGTCTTCCCTGCAAGGAAGTGTTGGAGTTTCTTGGGTTTACACATCTGGTATGAAAACCTCATAGTCCCATCAGACATCAATCAAGTATGCTCAGATGATATTACACAGGAAAATGGTGCTTGGCAACCTCCAAAACCAGAACCGGAATCAATGAAGCCCTACCAAAATGCTCTTTCAATCTTCCTTGACGACGCTATTCTTGAACTGCAGGCTTTGATACATAGTAGGCCCAACTCGGAGAAACGAGCGATACAAGCTACACTCCCTCAATCGTCCTCCCACGACATTCTTCATGCTCTAGAGGCATCCGACTGTTTGTGCACCCCTCGAACGTGTTGGTAATTTATGGGTGACTGATCAAATAGACCCGAAATCATTCCATGCAAGCACCTTTGAGATGCCACCTGCTCCGTTAGTTGCCCCTGACGTAAATAATATCGCTGAACAAAACTGACAATTTCTCTTAAAGATTTTACGAGGACCTTGGTGCCGTGGAAGATATGGATGCTTCGTTGATCGTGGAAGCATATAATCGCCAAGTCTCTGTGGATCCGTCCCGATCATCATTGTATTTGCAATCTCTCAAAGCTATAGGTACTCTTCGGGGTGGCCAAGACTGGGAGATTATCGACCATGCGGCTCAAGTGGCTTATGCGGAAGGTAAATATACAGATGATGATGTGAAAGAGGCATACAAATATTTCGGGCTTTGGCATGACGATCCAAATATCACTGAAGACACCATTGTTGGAAAATTCTACGCCTATCTGAGTTCAAGCTCCCATGAGACCGAAGCGCGACAGCAGCTTTGGCGGATTGGAGACAGTAGAGGTAGCGAGCGGATCAAAGCTGCTTCAGAAGATCGTAAGTCTCAAGATCAAGCACCTTTTCAATACTAATCATTGCGATGAATAGGCGTGTCCACTGTCGAGCAAGCCCAAGTCTTTCTGGGAGTTGATGACAAAACACCAGATGATTTTATCATCACGATGTATACGACCAAGGTATGAATATATGGGATTGTGATTTCTCACGTTTGACCTAATGATGAGCCATCTTCTCTAGGTCAGTGACAGTCCATCATGTAAGGACACAGCGGACCGGGCTGTCAAGCTCATTGCAGAGTCTCGCAATTCAATCGGATTGAATCATTTCCTCAACACCGGTGAAACCGTGTCCGGTGAAATGGACATTGGAGATGCATATCGTTTGCTCCAAATTCCAGATCGGACGGCAGACGAAGAGGCCATCATGGCAGCTTATACGATCTGTATCGACGATAGTCCCGGCCAAGCCGAAATCTACAACCGTGCATTGAGCGTGATAGCAAGAGAAATGGACAGTCAGTTGCTGAAAGGCATGGCTGGAATCTCTTCTGATGTCACTCAAGATTTGGCTGAATGGCCAGTTGGTTTGCAGAATATCGGTAATACCTGTTACCTGAACAGCCTTTTACAGTTTTATTTCTCAGTTCGCCCTTTCCGCGACATGGTCCTTGACATCGAAAAGTATCAAATGGATCTCAATGACGAAGCAGGTCTGGCAAACAAGAAAGTTGGCTCGCGCAAGGTGACTGCGAAGGAAGTTCAAAGGTCGCTTACATGTATGTATCTTTCTGGTAATGGGTCTTCAACTTGAGTGCGAAGCTGACCGCAGATATAGTCCTTGGCGAGCTCCGAATACTTTTTCAAAATATGACCACATCATCGAAATCTTGCGTGGCCCCGAGTCGAGAACTTGCAAGATTGACTCTGATCAGCCCCGGGAATGAGGAAGCTATCCGTCGCAGGTCGACAATATCTAAAGGAAGCTCACTGGGACACATTGATGGAGCACCTATTCTGGGCCCTCTTGGTCCTCCTCAATCTATAGTCGAGACAAAAAACGAAAAGCCTGTGGGCTCTGACCCTGAACCCCAAGGTAACAATAAGACTGGAAGGGATTTTGGAAGCGAAGAGACATCCGTACCCGCGCAGAAAGATTCTGCCCCACCAGAGCTTGCTGCTGCCGAAGAGAACGAGCAAACCCAGTCCGAGCAGGCGCTGTCCGAAGCAGAAGGTTATGTGAAGGTGGAAGCTGACGACCCTTCATCATCCGTTCCCGAACCTCCTAGCCGACCGCCACCAGTTCCCCCCAGACCTGTCGTTGAGGTCGACCGCCAAAAGCAACTGCTCGAAGAAGTCGAAATAGGTGCTCAGCAGGATGTCACAGAGGTGATTAACAATGTTCTTTTTCAGAGCCAGTGCGCCATCAAACCACGGAGTGTAGCTAGTGATGGTGAACAGGTTGACCAGATCAAAGAGTGAGCTTCCTTCTTGTCATGCTCGAAGCCTGTGACTAACAATATTCAGTATGTTCTATGGCGAAAGCCGATCCTATATTTCTACCCAAGCTGGCATTCGATCCAAAGAGGAAAGGTGGTGCGATGTTAAGGTTGATGTAGCGCATGGTCCAAAGGACATCTACTCTGCCATTGATGGCGCTTTCGATGCTCAAAAGATCAGCGTCGAGAATTCCGAGGCTGAACAATATGGCTCGATTACCCGACTTCCTCCTATTCTTCAAATCCAAGTCCAACGCGTCCAGTTTGACCCGGTAAAAAAGAGTTCTTTCAAGTCGACAAACCACCTCGAGCTCCTAGAGACTATTTACATGGACCGATATATGGACACTCAGAAACCAGAGATCGTGAATAAACGCCGACAAGGATGGAATCTCAAGAAAACTCTCAAGGCACACGAGGACCGCCGGCGGGAGCTGCTTAGGAAACAAGTATGGCACCACGCTCTATACGAGTCTATTTCGATGATCGTTATGCTAATTAGAGATCAGGAAACCGACGGCCAAGATGTTCCACAGTTGCTTCGGAGCACTAGAGATGTACTTAGAGAACTGCCATGGGAAGAGGAAGAAGACATTGATACCAACGAGGCTCTCGGTAATGAAGTTGACGAACTCGCACAGACAGCAGAGAGTGAGCTTCAAGGTAAGCAAAGGTCTTCACATCCTCGAATACACCAAATTCTAATGATTCCATTCAGCCCTCGACAAGGAGATTGAGAGTACACAGACGCAAATATCGAACCAATTTGCCGAGTATAGAAACCTCCCATACCGATTATATGCAGTCTTCGTGCATCGTGGGTCTGTGTCATTCGGCCACTACTGGATCTACATCTACGATTTTAACCGAGATATCTGGCGCAAATACAACGACGAATACGTGACTGAGGTCCAGAATCTGGATGAAATCTTCAAGAACAACGATCCTGGCAACCCACCTACCCCTTACTTCCTTGTCTACATTAACGATAGACTCAAAGATCGTCTGGTCGATCCGGTCTGCCGGGACCTCGCCGAGCAGATGCCAGACGTGCAGCACACTGAGGCTGTCCCAGCGGACGCTGATCAGCCTACGGAGCCCCTTTCTGAAGATGCTCCTATGGACCAGTCGACTGATTAGGAATTTTCGACGGGTGACGTCCAATCTCTCCCAGATCACCGCAGGAAGTTTTATGACCAGCGAGGTCGCTCCTGGCATGATGTCGACGGGTACTGGTAGATATTCCACCCCGCATGTCACTTTTGGAGGGTGGAATAGACCAGCTTACTAGTACATTTTGAATGCCCGAACCACTTGGTTTAGGCATGTAAGAGATGACATGATTGCATAACTACTTCTACCTTTTTTATGACCGTGTGATGTCCAATCTTTATGTCCAGCATAAACGCGAAGAGTATTAGCATGTTTGTGTACATACCGAAAGATACCATGAACGAAGAACGGTTAGATTCAAGCGTCTCCGATAAGAAAGTAATGACCATTCTTGGGGTACGGCGCTCTATAGCCGCAATCGGTACAGTCAACCAGTGTTATTAGTGTGATTATTCTCAGAATAACCACTCTCCATTGCTTGGTTCATTATTTTTGCCAATCTAGATAAGTTTACAGTTGATTAACCCGTTCAATTCCTCTGTCAGAACTATAATTTCAGTCAGAATACAAAGTAGCTACCCAAGTAGATACCAGAAAATCGGAGATACAGTGTAACTTATATGGAAGTTCCGAGTTCTATATAACTTGTGTTGAATACAGACTTCCATAGTAAAAGCTAGAATAAATATCAGAAATACATACTCATGATCCAAATAAGTAACATAGTAGTTCTACCAGTAAAAAAGTGATTCTTCTAATAACACTTCTCTATTGCACTGATTGCGGCTATCTACTAGATCTCACTGTGCTTCTGCGTGAATTAGTAGGCCTATGAATTTTTTTTTGTTTGATACGGTATTCATTATTCATAATTATCATTGATTCTTTAGTAGATACCAGTCAATATCCAATTTTACTAGTATATCTCGCGTTTCATACCATCGCTTCTTATTCTACGACTACACAATCGTTCTACACTAAAATGCGTGGTGGAATGTCAGCCCACAAATCCAGCAGACAAGAGGTACTTGATATAGCACGCCCACGGTAGCCTTTACTACTACTACTACTACTACTCGCCAATTGCATGATCTGATCGAACGACCGTGAATATCTACCAGCTGACAATTACATTTCAAGCATAGAGAAGATAAGGTATATTTCGATGATAATTGCTACTAATCTTGGGGCTAGGCTCAACCATGTACTAATATTTATAGTATTAATTGAATATATCCTCTTTCCTCTTTGACAACTATTCAAAGTCTAACCTATCTATAGGTCTCTAGCCTGGCCCTTAGTATTTGCCGTTACAGATAGTTATAGCTGACAGGACATATACGGTGACAACAAATCCTTTCGTGCATTAGCTGTTGTGCTAGTTCACGTCAAAGGGCTTGGTCTTTCGTCAAAAGTTCACAGTCGTTCGATAAGCAAAAGGCCAATGTCCAGCCCTCCGGGCATGTGTATGATGCTGAGATTGGTAGGCAGAAGAGAGACAGCGATAGATAGTTGCGCAATGTTGCTGTCCTTACGGGATTGGCTTATGCCTCCGGAACCAACAAGGCAAATGTTTTCTAGCTAATGTAAAGTTGGGAATGTTCGCTGGCAGTCTGCATGGGCAGACAGGTCGATCGTAGAGGAGCAAAACCACCACACGCAGTGTGCAGGAGGGCAAGAATCAGAGCGGTGCCCTACTGCGACACGACCTCCTAAGACATTCGAGCTTTCATGAACGATACACTGATATCGTCACCGCCGCAGGAAAAGACAGAATCGTGAAAAAAAAAATCCCTTGGCATTTGACAGATATGTGCATTCGAATACTATCGCACGAACACTACTTATTCTCCTAAGACTAAATGGTTGCTTTGTTGCTAAGGCCCTAATCACCTAGTTCACTAACTCCGATGTTGAGAGCGGCATTCCCTCTTACATTAACTAGTTAAAACTTAGTAGTTAATAAAGTGCAGGAAAGCAGCTTCAATTTCCAATTTTTGGCAGTTAAATATACTGATAACTAAAATTGGAAGTGAACCAGAAAACACATCAAATGGTAAAACGAGCGAATCATCGTAAATACATGAGTAGGCAGTCAAGTATATACTTCATTTTTTCACCGACCTGCGATGTTCCGCAATACCATAATCACTTGTTACATTTGTCCAAGAACCGATGCTCTGAATCACCACGATCAGCTGTAACACATCCCCATGTATAGCCATTTGAGTCACGTATCACTGCCGCAGCCACATTGAAATTGCATACTTTCGGCTTGACCATTACACTGTTAATAGCGTCATGAACAAGTCCCCCATCGATAGGTGTATTTTTGGTTTGTGATGCGAGACACCACATTGTGTCCGGAGTATTATGACCGTCATGTATGAATGGCTTTTCGAGTTTGATCGATTGCACTGTTTGATAGTTTGAAATAGCAGAGTTGGTGGAAATCTTTGTTAGAAAGTTCACCATATCGCCGTTTACGTCACAAATGTGCATATGGACTTGATCCTGAGTTATAGTTCGTACAGGGTTAATAGCCAGACCTTGGGTACTTGGGTCAGAAATAAAAGGTTGCTGGCCCCAGTCCCAAGCGGACTTTGCAAGACTTTCGTGGTTTTGTAGGGCCAAGATGTTGCGTAACGGCTGATCTACTGTGGCTAAATTGCCCTGTCCGCCGAGTTTCACCCAACCTGTTGTTCCCTTTCCGTGTTGGAAATTACAAAGTGATGGATTCTGCTTGCACTCGCAGACTGAATGAAGCCATACCCCACAGGCATCGCTGTTTTCGTTCTGCTTTGATGTGCAATCAAAATTGCAGTCGGAAAGGCAGATTCCCGAGTCCTCTGATGCACAAGTAGAAGGACCAACTGGACATTTCGTGCAGGTATCGTGGGGGCTAAATTGTCGGCAAGTACATCCATTCGAGGCGACTTCATCACGAGATATTTCATCACTTGTGCAGACATGGATGAATTGGCCGGCGATCTTTCTTGAATATAAGAGAAGGAAACTTAGAAGTAGAATCCTTTGGGAAATCATTTTGAAAATGCTGTATATTATTTCGTTGAAATACCATTCCACTCCAGAGAGAAGGATGTGTTCAGAGTAAGACGGGTTAAATATTGCTACTCGATGACTTCTATTGAATGTATCCTAGGATCTATGACACTCCATGACCTCAATGGTGCGTTCTAGATATAGTCTCGCCATTTTATTCTACTTGCGGAGTTCTGGCACCTAAAAGTCAGCATACCACTTGTTTGGATGAAGATGTTTCCTTCTTGAGCACAGTCATCAGGTTGAATAAACGGATACAAGACGATCTAGACAGAGATTCTTCGGGTGGCATCGCCGGAGATGGAAATCAGACTACTAAAGTGTTAATTTACAAAAACTATCACTCTGTTGCCTCGCGTAAAATAAAGCCCTCATTTGTCAAAATTCGTAGAGCGTATTGGTCGCCCTAGATTCGCTGCTAGCGGGATATCGTAATGGTGGCCAACAGTACCAATCGAGGCTTCCGCTACCATCCGACGCTGTCCATTCCTTGTCGATAGCATCCTCACTAAACTATGAACAAAGAATGGAGCCTATAGCAATATTTTGCAATTAGGCTGAGGGTTTGGGGGTATTGAGGTCTTCCAACAATTGCTGCATCGTACTAGTAGCAACTTAATGCGGGGGAATAGTACGTTACTTTGGAGCGATCCTAGGTATTAAAGTCGTCGCTTATATACTGCTCCAATTATTATCTGAGATCCTGCGGGGAGAGAGCCTGAATGGCAGATATATGAATATTTGTAAGATGCTATCAAGCTAGGAAAGGAATGAAAGAGGCATATGTGCATCTCTGACTATGAGGACAAATTCCCCTGTTGAAGCGGTCAAGCAACTAAGCGGCGGTGAGAGCTATAAATTCATGTGTCTGACTGGCAAAACCTGGTGTAATGCAGGGAATAGTTCTCGCAATGTGAATAGTTATTCAAGTTAATCAATCCCGACGGCGGCCGAGAGAAGCAAGCCCTTCCTGCCAGACATTATGCATTCCATATAGTGACAGGTACAGCTCTTAAACTAGTTACTGATCATGCCGGTAGAGGAAAACCTAGATTATCGCGGTCTGGATGAACGATAAACCTTTTCTCGCACAAGTGCAAAAGGGCTCTGTTCAGTATAAAAGATTAATTATAAGAATGGCGTTTCGAGAACAAGTGTTCAGTTTTATATCTCCTTTGAGAATGGATAGCAAGCAGAACAAAATTCATGGGAACTGAGAAAAAAGCTTCTATCTCAATAGGCAATGCCATTGAATCAAAAGTCTCGCACATTTTGTCCTAGATATTCCTGGGAACTTAGTTGACGCCCCCGGGAGCAATTTTCCTCCAAACATGGATACCAAACATTGCTTTTTTTTCGACTTCATGCTGGCGTAAAAGGAGGACATTATAACTCATAAACTACAATATAAAGTAGTGCGAACGACTGTTAGAAGATTATCCGCTCAGTACTTCTGATAGTGACTATCTAATAAGAACGGAATAATTCCTGTCTAAGGAAACGGTTTTAGCACTCTTCTATACCAGTCGCCATCTCACATGGTTGCCGTTCGATACTACTACGTGATTGGTATCAAGAAATAATCCTAGCACAGTTCACGAAATAATAACTGCTTGGCTAGTAAGTAGTACGAAGTACATGCTGCCGTGGTACAAAATTATCCGAGCCACTCTGGGGATGCGAGCAAGTCAGAGAGCCGTATGGAAACCAGTCAAAGAGATCTGAAATCAAAGAAGCAACGGAAAAAGAAAATTAAACTATCGACAACAGTTCAAGGCTATCCGGATCTTCGTGTTGCTAATCGTTCTGTTTTATCAGCCTCGACCTGGTTATGTCTATACTGGTTGAACTCTGTGAGTCCTACCAGTATCCCTTATTTTGCGAGCGCGATCCCCCTGGTTTTGAGGAGAGGGGGAGCCTGCCTCTTCTCGGACGGAGCTTCTATTTCGCTTATTGGTCTGTGACTGTGCAGAATTAGCGTTCTTATTCAAAGCTACCGGCTCAGGCATCTTCACCCTGCTAGAGCGATCCTCAATAACCTGAGAGTCTGAGGGGCTAGTAGGACGTATTCTGCTCTCAGGTCTTGCTTCGTCCGGAGGGGGTGTGATGGTGCCATTTGCCCCAGTAGATATCTCAACTTCAACCTCCTCTGCATCAGAAGTGTCGACTGGGTTCTTCTCAATGGAAGCTACGGATGATGTCGAACTTTCAGCTTCTGCTGAGCAGACTTGGAGATTTTTCATCTCCCGTATATCCCCCTTGATCTCCTTCAAATCAAGGGAAAGCTCCTTCACTATAACAGCCAGATCATCTTGATGACCTGGCTGTTTCTTGGTCCCAGGATTGGGCCATGAAACGGAGTTTCCCTTGATAGGTTCAGGAGAGTGTACTGGCGGTTTGCCATCATCAAAGGCTTTCAAATTGCCCTTGTAGGCAAGAATAATTCTCCAAAGAGGGCAGTATTTATCAAGAACAGATTCAGGGAGATACAGATTTCCTGTTTCTGGATTCTTCTCTAGTGCCACCCACGTGTAGCCTGGCTTCAGGATCCCTTTGAGGGCTTTGGTTTTGTAGAAGACTTCACCATGCTTTCGCATCAAATCATGGTCGTCCGCTTCCATCATCTTCCTGATATCAGCCGGCTTAAGAATTGTAGGAGAGTCTTCGGCTGTCCTCGCACCAATGGATGTCAGAGTCGCCGGCTGTGCTTGTCCATACTTGTTGGGCTTGCCGATGTGAGGAATCCTCGCGTAAGTAGCTAACATACGATTTCCCCGACGCAATGTGCCCCAGTTCTCATAGTCAGCCTTGAAGGAATTTGCTTGGTCGATGGAAACACCATCACTAATTGAGGAATCATCAGGATCAGAAGGCATTGTCTGTTTCACTGATTCACCCATCGGTGGGGATGAATGCGTACAAGGGGCCACCATCTTGATCAAGTAAACTAAAGAGGATGTCTGGAGGATACAGAAGTCAAGTGTGAAATTGTGTGAAGAGTGGAGAGATGATGAGTTTAATATTGAATTTCAAAAGAAAAGAGGAAGTGAAAAAAAAAGAGTTAGAGTGCATACTTTATATAGGTGAGCTTTTCGCACTTCCAATGTTTGCCTCAACACTATCAGCACTACCATGAAAAGGAAACTTCCCTCGAATTCGTTTGCCAAAACTTTGCCCTAATGGCAACTTGAGCTCCCCATAACAAGTATATGCAATTGATAAGTTGAAATTCCAAGGACTACCGTTTACTGCAAGCATTTGAATACTAAACCCACCGTAATTAGGTCTGCATAGGTCACCTGACTGGTGACATTCCCCAGATCGGAAAGCGTCTACCCGCCATCCGCCGCTCGGATGTCCTTCGGTAGTGACTTCGGCTGTGTGCTTTACATACTTATCAACAGTAAAAGTCAATGTAGCCCTTACAGAATAAAGATTGAAAAGAATATTTCTTGGTGATAATTATCGAAATCCGTCAATAACATCACCTTCTCTCTCTACAAATAATCGTGCATACAGTTACACAGCTGTAGTGGAATCTACCCGTGTGGGGAGATGCGGGGAGCGTCGGGAGTGACTGACATATCCGGGTCTGTTCCGCCGGTGGACTGCCGCCGCGGATGTATATAAAACTGATGAATTGCCGCCTACTCTCCAGATCTGCCTTTTCTTGTGTTTTCTGCTTTTGCAGTAATCCTATTCTTTTTCCTAACTACCCCGAATCACAATAAACCACTATGCCTTCCCAAGTGGCTACCTGCCTACGCTTTGCGCGGCAGTTTTCCGCGGATCCAGCCAAGGTAACATTGACATTCTTGGAAGCTCTTTACACTGCCTCATCTCGTCCAAAACTGACACGATACTTCTGTACAGCACCAACGCTTCCTTGCGCGTACTTTTTCCAGCAGTGTTCAACGCGCCGCCATTAACAAAGTATTCTCCTCTGCCGAAGATGCTACAAAGGATATCAAGTCAAACTCCACTCTGCTGGCCGGTGGATTTGGTCTATCTGGTGTACCCGACACTCTGATCAACGCAGTTCGAGCCAACCCCTCAATCTCAGGCCTGACTGTTGTCAGCAACAATGCCGGTGTTGATGGTTCTGGACTGGGTCTGCTTCTCCAGTCTAAGCAGATTAAGAAAATGATTGCTAGCTATGTGGGCGAGAACAAGACATTTGAGAGCATGTACTTGACGGGTGAGATTGAGTTGGAACTTACTCCTCAAGGCACATTGGCTGAGCGTTGCCGTTCTGGTGGTGCTGGTATCCCTGCTTTCTACACTCCTGCGGCGTTTGGCACCGTCGTGCAGACCGGCGACTTACCTCTGCGACACAACAATGATGGAACCGTCGCTCTCTACAGTCAGCCCCGCGATACGAAGGTATTCGATGGCAAGAGCTACGTTATGGAAGAGGCTATTAAGGGAGATTACGCCTTTGTGAAGGCCTGGAAGGCTGATAAGCTTGGCAACTGCCAATTCCGCTATGCGGCAGCCAACTTCAACGGCGCAATGGGCCGGAACGCAAAGATGACTATTGTTGAAGCCGAGCATATTGTCGAGCCTGGCGAGATTGAACCAGCTGCCATTCATCTACCCGGTATCTATGTCAAGCGTGTCATCCAAAGCACAACTGAGAAGAAGATTGAGAAGTACACTTTCGCCAAGGAAGAAGGCGCGGATACCTCTGCGTTAGGTAAAGGTGATACTGCCAACAAGCGTGAACGTATTGTTCGTCGTGCCGCAAAAGAATTCAAGAATGGCATGTATGCCAACTTGGGTATTGGAATGCCCATGCTGGCTCCCAACTTCGTCGACGCTTCCGTTGAGGTAACTCTCCAATCTGAGAACGGTATTCTCGGCCTCGGCCCTTACCCCAAGAAAGGCGAAGAGGACCCCGATCTCATCAATGCCGGCAAGGAGACAGTCACTCTTAACCCAGGCGCTTCCTGCTTCGGTAGTGATGAGTCCTTCGGTATGATTCGTTCCGGCCGCATCGACCTAACAATCCTAGGTGCCATGCAGGTCAGCGCTAAAGGCGACCTCGCCAACTGTATGTGAAGCGATACCAATACTCCATTCTCAAACTTGAGACTAACTGTATTCTTAGGGATGCTCCCCGGCAAGATCAAGGGCTTCGGTGGTGCTATGGATCTTGTCTCTAACCCTTCAGCCACTAAGGTCGTTGTCACCATGGAGCACACTGACAAAAAGGGTAACCCCAAGATTGTCAAGCAGTGCGAGTTCCCTCTGACCGGCCCCGCCTGTGTAAGTCGTATCATCACAGACCTTTGCGTCTTTGATGTTGACTTTACCGATGGTCTTACCTTGATCGAGATCGCCGACGGTGTCACCGTTGAGGAAGTCAAGGCCAAGACTGAAGCCCCATTCAAGGTGTCAGATGATCTTAAGCCTATGTTGTAATTGGCACATGGTAATTTTGAATTTACAAGAACATACTTTGGGAACGCTGGATAATGTACATAGTAAATAGTCATTCAATTGGCGGAGTTTGTGTTATGTATGGCGAAACAATTTGATCTTCGATATTGCAATTTTTTACTGAATTTTTGGGCTTTGAAACGAATTCATGAAAAGATATTGGTACACTCGAGTGGTGATACAGCAGATCAGAGCAAATACAAAGAGAGAATAAAAAAGGCCTTGTACTAGTACATGCCATGCAAACTCATATAACCCCGGGATGTCTCGAAAAATGCAACATCTTGAAAAAAGACCAAAGAAAACCCCATTTATACACACAGAGAAGACGTAAGAATTGATAGAGACGATCCATTAGAACGTAAGAGAAAGTCCAAATTATGATAAGCGAAGAATTCCACCCAATCTTTTCTTTAATCGGCCGAGCCAATCGCGATTTGGCGCCTCCTCGAATTCGCGAATGAGGTTGTCGTAATGATCCGGGTCACTGGCGGGATATCGGACCTTTTGCGACAACGGGTAACGACGCGCAAATCGATCATTCAAGAGGGAAGTCATCGCATTTACTGATGACTCCGAGAGCTCACCGTGAGGCTTAGGCACGCGGGTGTCTTTTTCCTGAGGCGATCCATTTGTTTGTTTTTGACCTAAGTGTGATTGAAGGTATGTTTGGACAGATACGGAGGCCGGACGGACCGCATCAGAGGGCCAGTGTTTGAGCAGATGAGAGATGCGGGTTTGGAGGGAGCGAGGAGTGACGGCCTGTCAAGTAGATATTAGCATTGTACTCTCACTCACACACACACACACACAATCCTTTGAATAGACTGATTGAAGTATGATATCTATCTCAAAAGTAAATACGTACAGGCTTCGCCATGGTGGATGAGTGGTGATGGTGACCTGACGAAGAATCGCGAAAGTCGAAATGGAAACTGGTTGGTAATCGACTCTGCCTGAGGCAACCCGCCACTCTCCCCTGTTGCCTTCTCCTCCGAGCACGTTCACTTCTCCATCTTCTTCGTCTGATATCCTTCGTTTCTCTTTTGTCCTATTGTGCACTCCTAATTTGTCCACTTTTTCTTCTTTTTCTTTTGTCCATACTGTTCAAACATCTTTCGCTCTCGCTCAGCTCGTCATGAGCTCGCAGCGCTATCAACGGGTCCGTATTCCCACGCCCCCTCCGCTGATCCTCTTGCCTGAGCCTAGACATCCTTCGGAATATGACTTGAATCAAACTGACATCATATAGGTGAATGCCCGCGACGAAGAAGATGACTCTGAATCATATCAGTTGAATCCTCCTCGATCCGATAATAATCCGAACTCTCCGAGTCCTTCATTCCGTTCCCGATCATCTTCACCATCGTCGAGGCGGCTATTACATGACGATTCGCAACGAAATAACGACGAACAAACATTAGCGGATGCTTTTGGGAGTGAGGATGAGTCCGATAGCGACGAGGAGCCCGATGACCGACAACGTTTGATGCGTGCGAATCCGGGTGCTCAACTACCCGCAGATAATGATCCAGTTACCACAGCGTCGTCATCAGGACTCGGAAATGGGAATGATGGTCAGGATCCTCCGAGAGCATCGGCGCTCGCTCGTCGACCTACAATATTGCCTACTTTTACACAGTCATCTGGAGGAAGCCGATCTGCCGCTATATCAAATGATGGAGTCTTCGCAAACCTGGCGGCCAAGCCGGAACGGGGCGAGAAGAATGAAGATCTGCCTCCCGTAAGTTGAATGGGATGGTCTCCTATGTGTGCTTTTCTTTATCCAACTAACACGACGATTGCCTAGTCCTACGAAGAAGCCGCTGCCGATGCAACTCCTCCATATTGGGAGACAACGATCGTTGCTCCCGGGCTCTCATCCGATGAAGTCTATGTCGACGGTTTACCGGTTGGCTCCATCTTCTCATTTGTATGGAACGCGATGATTTCGATGTCGTTCCAACTGGTTGGTTTCCTGTTGACCTATCTCCTCCACACCACACACGCCGCAAAGAACGGCAGCCGAGCCGGTCTCGGTCTTACTCTTGTTCAATACGGTTTCTACATGAAGGGAGGTAGTGATTCCTCCGGATCAGATGGAGGAGGCGGCGACCAATACGTCCCACCGCAAGATCCTAATAGCCACAATTTCGATCCCAACTCAGCTGGCGAAACCTCCGGAGGCGGTGGCGGAAGCGCTATATCCGCCATATCTACGAGCGAATGGATTTCATACATCCTCATGATTGTCGGGTGGTTTATTCTAATTCGTGCAGTCAGCGATTTCTTGCGAGCCCGGCGTCATGAGCAGCTGGTCTTGCAAAGTCCTGATCGTGGTCTAGGAGTGCCTATCATCGCCGAAGGAGAACGGTCCGAGACCGTCGTCTAATATCACAGGGTTCTCGGGAAATGGACGGCGTTCTTCAAAGGCTCTGGAGTCATCTGTGTTATTTTTCTTTTCTCTATCTTTCATCGACATCCCCTTATACTACGGAGATTCCCTTCTCCTCCCTCCCTCTCTGTCTTGGTCTTTCATTTTGCATTCTCCTTTTTATTTCAGTCTTGTAGCTATTCTGGAGATACCATGTGTTGAATATGTCGCACAGCCTCTTATTATTCCTTCTCTTTTTTTTTTTCTCACGCCTCTTTCACACCTAATACTTCTACTTTCTATTCTCAGCCTCGTAAATCGTAGTTCTTTATTGTAATCCACCACGTTTGGAGAGAAGCCCAACACTACGCAAGCCGGGCACTGCGCCACCTTTGGAGCCCTGGATAAACCGATAGGCAACCTTCATTTACACTATTTTCCCTTGCGTTCGGATTGACCGATTGACGACTCAGCCAGCGTGTTACCAACCCAAGTCGATCAGCTGAAATTCTCTGCATTTTCCTCATTGACTTACTGTACACTCCAACATTCAACCCGCCCACTGCCGACGGACCCGCTGTTTATCATTTCCCCCTCCTCGCTCTCTCTCGTTCTCCGATTCCATTATCCGCGACAAACAAATCATCCCGCGCAACTTACTCTCCAGGACATTGATATCTCAATTACATTAGGCCGGCGCACTGCGACCGCGCCAACCATGTCAACCAATGCACCGATTCAAGGACCTGTAGAGGCGCGTTCGCTATCGTCGATCACCACAATCGCTTCAAATCCCCCCGCTTATCCGCGCAATCCCACCCACGAGAAGCTCGATCCGTTACAACTGTATATCGTGAGGGTTCCAGGTAGTCAAGGTAGGCAAATCCATGAAATTATTAATATTGTACCTGTTATATTTCCTTGTATTGCATTATATTTGCCGCGCTTCGACTTGAAGCGTTCGTCCTTGATCTGGTGAACCCTCGCTGACTGGTGCCTGCGCAAATCACAGACATCTTTCTGTCCCCCGTTAAGCCAGCCACGAAATCAAGCGTGTCCGCTGAAGCTATTAATGCGTCGCTTTATTACGTTCATGTCGCAACGCCCGAAGATGAGGCCCTCTTGGAAGAGGTAGAACAAGAGCGCGAGGAAGAGGCTCTGCGAAAGCGAAAGGCGTTGGAGGCTGCTGCCGAGGAAGACCCTTCACAACGCGACTTCGTACGAATGAATAATGTTCGTCGAAAACCAGTTGGTGGACAAGAAGCTGTGCAGGCGCCTTGTCCTCCCCTGCCCTTGAATGAACAACAGCAAAACGCGGCCCCGTCGCTTCCACCGAGACCAGTTCCAATGCCTGCAGTTTCTGCTGAGAATATGTCATTTCAAGGTACACCAGTGGCTGCTTCACAGCCATTAGAGGATCAAGGATTCGCGACTACTACTACTACTACTACTACTACTACTACTACTACTACTACTACTACTATTACGGGGGAGCCAGTAAACAGGCCGGCTCTCCCTCGAAGACCTCTACCTCCCCTTCCTCCCAGCGAAGACCCCTTTGGTTCTCAACCCGAAGAGCCAATTAGGAAGACAAACCGCTGGAGTCATTTTGCTGATGGCTTGCACGGGAAAGGGTTTGATGCGTGGAAGGAGAAATACGAGTCATTTTCGGCTGGCCGTCATAGTTTTGACTCCAGCAGACCTCCATTGCCACCGCGCCCGTCAAGTGAACGACCCTGGTCATCACATAGTCCAGGTCAATCCCCGAACCGCAATCGTAGGCAGGTTCGAGACCCTCTGAGTGATGCTGGCTTCACCATTACTCTAATCCGGCGTGATCCTACTTCCGGTACACAATGGAACGTTGCAACTATTTCGACTCCTCGCGCAGACTCCAGTGCGATTGATATTGAAATATCTACCCCGGGATATAACCGATTTGCTGGATCCCAAGAGCCGCTCTCCTTGGCAGGTTTGGGTGCTAATCTTCCGGCTAGCCTGCCACCAGAGTTGATCCGTGCTGCTGGAGCTTCTATGTCACAGTCCATACCCAAAGATCAACCCTCCGAACAACAAACTGGACCGCGCAAATTTCACCGTCAAGTTTGCGTCTCAAGGCAATTTGATGATGTCCTTGGGACTGGCAATAGCTCTTCGGATTTTGGTACGGGCCACGGACATGACGCATCTTCGAAACTGAAAAGTGGTTACTATACCTTCAACTCCCCATGGAATGGAACTTGCACTTTTTCCAGCAGCGTGAATGGCCGCAGCTTAAAATGCAAACATATGATTTCTGGTCCGGCAAATATTCCAACCCAAGGCGAAGGCGATCCCAATCCAGCCGTGACTGTCGCTGAACTCCGCTTCAACACGCCTTTCCAAGCAGCCAACATTCGATACCAAGCATCTCAAGCCCATCACCCTCATCAGTCCTTCACTTCGAATACATCCACCCATCCCCATCTACACACCCACGCCTCTAACGAAGGCATGCTACAAGACCCGGACACTACTTCGAAACGCGGCTCGCTATCCCAACTCCTTAATCCAAACAATTTCTCCCGACAACGCGCTCACTCCGGCTCTAATTCGTCTCCAACAGACACCCAACGAGCAAGTTTCAACCCTTCCGCTTTAATGCGCAGAACCTCCCAGCGGGCTTCGCGTTTCGCCCGCCAAAATCAATTTGGACATTCATATCCTCGCCGCAGTACAAGTACTAGCAGCGGTGGTGACTCGGATGAAGACCGACTGGACCTTTCGTTAGCTCGTGAATTAGCTGGTGGAGGTCTTCGTGGTAAAAGTGCTAAACTGGGCAAATTGGTCATCGAAGATGAAGGGTTCAAGATGCTTGACTTAGTAGTTGCGGCTTGTATGGCTGTCTGGTGGCGTGGATACTACCATTGATTTAATGTGTCTCCGCCCATTTCTCATACAATCTCCTTCTCTTCTCGTCTCTCTTTTTTGTTCTTCTTCTTTTCGTTTCTCTTTTGATTGGCATACGAGCGATATCCTTTTTGGCCGGTATTTACATAGCGAGCGTTTTTCTTTACCAAAACTACATAAGCTGAATGTGATGAAATAGTTCAGAATACTAGTAGTATTTGAACGAGTAGGATGAAGTTGATCTTATTAAATAAATTATCGGAATTTGACAATTGACTCCATTGACTACGTAGTTCCATAGCAAAATGGTTCGTCATAATTCACGTGCCCGATGATCTTATCAGCTATCAATCGCGACTCAACATTTAGGAGAATTGAAGACGATGCGAAAACCCCATGAAACTGGTCGATTTCCAGGAAATGCAACTCCCACGAATCTAAATCGGTACATTCAGCATGGATATACCGATAGCGGAAAATGTACTAGGTACACTCGGTGCAGTGTGTTGGTCTATTCAGGTATGATGCCTTATGAAGCCAGAATGAGAACCGACATTCCAGTTATGACTAACCATGCACTGCTCAGCTTCTACCCCAGATAATAATCAATTACAAAAGACATAATACGGAGGGTCTCCAAGGATCTATGATGCTACTCTGGGCAGCAGCTGGAGTCCCACTTGGAGTATACAATATCGTGGAGGAATTCAATATTGCCCTTCGAATACAGCCTCAGATCCTTACAACGCTCAGCCTAATAACCTGGGCACAATGTCTATACTATGGAAAGGTGGGCATTTTAACATCAACCACAGATTTTTTTAAGGCTAAATGCTAACTACGGACTAGGGATTCTCAATCGCGAAATGCATTGCCGCGGTTGTCCCGCTTCTGCTGGTCCTCGGTGGGCATTGAGGCGGGTTTGATTTTTGCATTGAGAGAGGCTAAATCTCATGACCTTAAATGGCCTCTTATATTAATGGCTGTACTTAGTGCAGCTTTACTTGCAGCCGGGGTCTTGCGACACTATTGGGATATTTACGTCCATCGAACCGTGCGTGGTATTAGTTTCTTCTTTGTGGGCATCGATGCTGCTGGAGATTTGTTCTCTTTGGTATCAGTTGGTGAGTTGGCTCAAAGTTCTCATTCGTCCCATGCCAGCGAAGACTCGCTAAATCTCGATGCACGCATAGTTTTTGGTCCGGCTCTAGATGTATTGGGTATGGTCATATATGGGACCGAACTAGTTCTCTGGCTGGGTATCTTCATCTGTGGCGGTATTTTCAATTTTGCGCCTTGGTTGAGAGAGCGGTCTAAGAAGATGGAGCCCGCTCAGGAAGTTGAACCGGTTATGTTGCATCCTATGCCTTCTTCAACTTCTGTTTTTCGAACTGCTTCGGGAACTGTGGTGGAGAGACGAGTACGAGGGGCTACAGTGTTGTAACATTAGTTTGAAGCTATCATTCTTTCTGCCGTTCTTTCCACGTCTCTTTTCTACCACTTTCGAACCTTCGAAATGTTAGTAAAAACGAGAGGCGGTAGGTCAAAGCGGTCAGCTGGTCGTATCAAACTTATGCCACTCCACTGTACAGGTGTATCCCAAAATACAAGATTTACTTCGCATAAAGATAAGTCATCATCAGCCATTATGATTATTCCAATACTGTATGATACTCTTTGTTGTATTCCAAGAGACATAAAATATCTAGAATTCAAACATATCCATCCTTTACACCAACTAGACAGAGCAAAGGCAATGCATACAAAGTAACTAACACGGTACCAGAATCGTTACGTAATTAAACATCTCTCCGTGAAGCTCTTCATCCGCCGACACAACAACTCCCACACTCCCATACAATATAAATATTCATAATGTCGTCTGATACAGAAACATGGGAGGAACTCCAAAACAAAATCCTCTCAGACGCCCCAGTCGATTCCAAAATCAACCATGAAGCCTCATTAAAATACTGGAACAGTCTTCCCAGTACAGCCAGCACGATGCTTGGCATGCTAGGCGATTACCCATGGTATACAGGCAAAGATCTCCAAGGATCGCGAGATTTCCTCTCCAAAGTCCGGCGCCAATTACCCGACATTCCACGTGGGAAATTGAAACTTGCGGTGGACTGTGGTGCTGGCGTGGGACGGGTTACGGAGGGCTTTTTAAGTCACGCGTGTGAGGTTGTTGACGCGGTGGAGCCGATTAAGAAATTCGCGCAGGTCATGCAAGATCACCAGTTGAAACGGGATGGGGTAATTGGTGATATTTATACTGTGGGATTAGAGAATTGGGTTCCCGAGAAGAAGTATGATTTGATTTGGGCTCAGTGGTGTGTTGGTCATCTTACCGATGCGCAATTAACTGATACTCTTCTACGATGTCGTGAGGCATTAACTGAAACTGGGATTGTGGGCTTGAAGGAGAATATTTCTCTCAATGATGATGACGAGTATGATGATGAGGATAGTGCTGTTACTCGAGCCGATGTCAAGTTTAGGCAGATCTTTGCCGCTGCCAATATGGTTGTGATCAAGTCAGAGATCCAGACTGGATACCCCGAGGAGATGAATTTGTTGCCTGTCATGTCGTATGCGTTGCGTCCAAGTGACTAGATGCAGACCCCAAACATTTCATGTCTGAGTTTTGATTCTTCTGCTTTGGCAATGCCTTCGATGGGTAGTCGAATGGTCAAAATACATACTTCGGACATTACGCATCCCTACCTATGACGACCCATCGAGCACTAAGGTGGACCTTAGTGCTAGTACTTGCGTCGAAAATTGACAAAGGGAATTGGCCAGCATTATTCTTGCATGTGTTTGCTCATATCTTGACTCGATTTTTTGAAAGGATCTGCATAATCTATCTATCCGATCCAAAAGCACACTCGTAACAAATGACGGGCCCAAGACCTCGACCGGGTTATAAAATTGCATAGAATAGGCCAATAAAAGGAACAAAAGCAGAAAAAGTAGGCATGGGCAGCATTCAAAGTAGACTGACAAGTGCAGGAGGCCCCAAGGCGAAGAAAGAAAACAAAGGAGTAAAAACAATGCAAATAGCCCGGCCATTCTTCTCTGAAGGTATCTCTTTGCTAACTCATCATATCAACATGCAGGGGAAGACCTAGGATGATCGGCTAATTTAGGTTGAAGCCGATTCATCCATCACACAAGGTTGCCCCAAATAAGGACAAATGGTCACAAATCACATCATTCAACGATGGTGAACATCCATGCCGCGCTGCAGCGAAGATTCCAGATCGTTCAATTGCCCGCCGCCAGCGGCTGCCTCCTGAGGCTTGGGCTCCTCGGTCTTCCAGCCACCCTGCTGGTTGTCAGGAATGGGAACATTAGTTTGCTGAGCCATCTGTTGTTGCTGAGCAGCGTGGGCCTGGGATTGCTGGCGGACGACAGCGCGGAAGCGAACAACTTCATCGAGAATCATCTTGCGCATCTCCTGGACGTCATCGACAATCTCGAAATGGAAGTCAAAGGTGGATGGGCAGTTCGGCTCATCGGAGGCATCGTGCCAGATGTGCAGGTATGGGTGCTCCAGCGCCTCTTCGACAGAGATACGAGATGACGGGTCGAAAGCGAGCATGCGGTCGAGCAGATCCAAAGCATCAGGATTAGCATTGGGAAAGAGGCGATTGAAAGGAATCTTAGGCATAAATGGCAGATTCCGCACATATTCTTGGGCGCGAGGCGATCCAATGCGAGACAAGGTTTCCTCGTTGGGGGTACCCAGGTAGTGCAGGATCTGGTTCAACTGGTCAACATAGTCACGGCCTTTGAAGAATGGACGACCGCCTAGAAGCTCGGCAAGAATACAACCAACAGACCAGACATCAACTAGATAGAAGTAAAAAGTAATAAAGTTAGCCTTTACGGGTCTTCCTTTCTCCACTCCTCGCGCTAAGCAAATACATACTGGCCTTGGTATAGCTCTGGAAACTCAACATGATCTCCGGTGCACGGTACCATCTTGTTGCGACGTACTCGGTCATGTAACCGGCGTTCTCCTCCGGGTCGATCGAGAAGCCACGGGCAAGACCGAAGTCACAAATCTTCAACTCACAGTCGGCATTGACGAGCAAGTTTCCAGGTTTCAAATCACGATGCAACACATTGGCGGAATGAATATATTTGAGACCACAAAGAATTTGGTAAATGAAAGATTGGAAGTGCGCATCGGTCAAAGGTTGTCCGGAGCGAATGATAGCCGCAAGGTCACACTCCATCAATTCTGTATAGATTCGTCAGAGATTATTCTTCCATTCCATATCGAGACCAAGTCTTATCGTGGGGATCATTACCCTCATATAGATATGTTTCATTGAAGTTATCCGGTCGGGGGATGTCCATATCATACAGACATGTGATCTAAAATAGAAAAGGGCCGGGTCAGCGAGGCGCAACGGGAAAGCTGGAGGGGATGCAAGGTGGGTGGAAGTACGTTACGATGGCCGCGGAAGTGCTGGAGCAGCTTAATTTCTCTCAGAGCACGCTTTGCGAGAATCTTCTTGCTGAAAACATTGGTGACTTTCTTGACGGCGACGCCCTCGCCTGTTTGAGTGTTGGTCGCAGCGCTAATGAGAAACACAGAGAGGTTAGCAAGGCACGCGAGCGTGGAGCATAACAACACGAAAGAATATGGAGAACCTACCAAACGATACCGTAGGCACCTTGACCTAGCTCCTTGGTGACATTGTAATTCTCGTTGACGATGAAGTCCTGGTTAAAGACCTTGAAGACCTTGCGACCTTGTAGCTCAGCCATGGCGGCGGGGGTTTTGTCACAGGTGGTGGGGGAGGAGAGGAGAAAAAAAGAGAAGAAAAGAAAGATTGCGAAATAAAGCGAGAGAAGATGAAGATGGAAAGAAATGAGTTGTTGAGAAATTAAAATGAATTGGAAAAAGGGGGAGGAGAAGAAGAAGAAGAAGAAAGAGAGAAGAGAAAAGGGACTCGAAAGATCGAAAGGTGGAAGAGCCCCGCAGTCCCCGCGCCACGTCTTTTTCTTCTTTTTCTTTCAGCTGGTCAAATGTCAACTCAGTCAGAGTGATATACTAATGTACTATTATAAAAGGTGTATGTCTTTATTGAGAATATCGCCGCTAAAGTGATAGGATGACTATTTCAAGAACAAAGAGAATGCTGGGTGATTGTCGAGAATCATTCGATCCTCGAGTGGAGCCGCGGGTTGTTTTGACGCCTTTTTATGATCCTCGATCCAGCCCTACGATATCCATGGATCGTCTTATTTATTGCCCAAATGCGTTTCAGATATTCAAGGAATAGTTAGAAGGGACTGTGAACTGTCAGGGGAGTATGATGGCAATGTTCAAGGTAGTTTCAGGTCTCAGAAGCCACTCCATCTGGAGGTGGGCAGTGCAAATATACTCCCAATCCGGGTAGTACTTCTGATATCTTACACTCAAACGATTACTTATAGACTTACAACTCAAATTAGAGAGAGAGAAAAAAAGAATGGCTTTGAATCATCCGCACATACTTCATTTCACTTTTCGTAAACCTTTAAAATTGACATAGTTCGGTCCCTTAGAGGGCGTTTTTCAACCGACGCTCCTTGCGGAGAGCGCGCAGTTTCTGGCGGATCTCATCCACGGGAATCATAACACCCTTATTTTGTGTAGTAGGGTCGTCTCTGTCACGAAGGTTCACGCTACGGCTGTCCCTCTCTTGGGCACCCACAACGAAGATGAAGTTGTATTGGCTGAGTTGACCGGTTCGGATCTTCTTCTGCAAGGTGTTGCCGCTAACGTCAATATCAACGTTCAACTTGTCACCCTGGAAGAGCTTTTGGAGCTCATACACGTAGTCGTTGAGTGCAGGGACGATGGGGACGATGAGGATTTGACGCGGGCTGAGCCAGAATGGCCACTTGCCGCCAAAGTGCTCGGTCAGGATACCCAGGAATCGCTCGAAGCTACCAATGATAGCTCGGTGAATGACAACAGGGCGGGCACGACCAGCAGGAAGCTCATCAGGGTTGGCCTCGCCCTCGGCCTTCTTCTCTTCAGCGGAATGGGTCTTCTCGTTGGTCATATACTCGAGCTTGAAGTTGATTGGTGCCTGGTAGTCCAACTGGATGGTAGCACACTGGAACTCTCGTTGAAGGGCATCGGCAATAGTGATATCGATCTTGGGGCCGTAGAAGGCCCCATCACCCTCGTTGATGGACCAGTTATCACCCATAAACTTGGTCAGAGCCTTCTTCAGCTGCTCCTCGGCGTAATCCCAGGTGCTGATTTGACCCATGTACTTCTCGGGCCGGGTAGACAGCTTCAGCTTGAAGCTAAAACCGAACAGACCATAGATAGATTGCAGGAAATCGAAGAGACCCTCAACTTCAGACATGATTTGGTCGGAAGTACAGAAAATGTGAGTGTCGTCTTGTTGGAATTTGCGAACACGAGTCAGTCCGCTCAAGGCGCCAGAGGCCTCGTTACGGTGCAAAACTCCAAAGTCGGCAATACGCATAGGCAATTCGCGGTAACTACGCTCACGGTGACCGAACAAGATGAAGTGACCGGGGCAGTTCATGGGCTTGAGACCCCACTCCCGCTTTTCAACGTTCAGCTTGAACATGTCTTCCGAATAGTGGTTCCAGTGACCAGATTGCTTCCACAAGCTGACATCATACATGTTAGGGGTCTGGACCTCCTGGTAGCCGCGCTTGCGGTACTCCGAGCGCAGAAGTGTCTGAAGAGCATTGAAAATTCGAACACCGGCGGGGAGGAGGAAAGGACATCCAGGCGCGACCTCGTCAAAGAAGAAAAGCTCCTGCTCCTTACCCAGTTTCAGATGGTTACGCTTCTCTGCTTCGGCACTAATCGTGATTGTCAGTGTTTAATCAGTATACCGATTACGGTGGGAGACGAACAGGAAGTCGAGGTGTTGCTTCATCAGCGCCTTGTCGGGGAAGGCAACGCCGCGAATTCTTTGTAAGGAGTCGTTGGACTGGTCACCGAGGAAGTATGCAGACGAGTTCTGCATAATCTTAAACGCCTTTATTTTTCCTGGTCTATCGTTTAGTATAGTTGATTCAGGGTACGCATATTTTTGACAATTGTCGATTCATACCGGTGTTTTGGATGTGAGGACCACGGCAAAGATCGACCAGGGTACCGTTACGGTACACAGTGCTCTTCTCGCCAGTAACCAGTTTGTCGATATAGTGCAATTTGTACTTGCTGTACCAGAACATCTTCTTCAAGTTCTCCTTTGAGACCTCCAGGCGGTCGAAGCTCTGCTTCTCCTTGATGATACCAGAGATCTTCTTGTCGAGCGGCTTGTAGTCGGTTTCGCGAACAACACGTCTAATGATTGCAATCAGTTAGCCATTGAGGAAGCTTATGGCAGATGGCATCTTTGCACATACCCGCCAGGAATAGCCATGTCGTAAAAGAAACCTTGTGCCGTTGGAGGACCGTGAGACAGCAGACATCCATATTCACACTCGCAAGAGGTTCCTAGCACGTGGGCACTCGAGTGCCAGTAACTGTTGAGAATAAGTCAAAGAACATAGGCCCAGCGAGGGTGATTGTGTATACTGACACTTCTCGGCCTTCTGGGTCAGAGAAAGGCACCAGAACAACGGCGGAATCGGCCTCAAGAGGACGGTTCAAATCCCACAGCTCTCCATTGACCTTGGAAATAACAACATTGGCAGCCACAGCTTTGTCGACATCGCGCAAGAAAGAGCCGGGAGTAGTTTCGAAGGCTTTGGCGGGGACGGAGGTGGGGTTGCCGTCGCCAATATCGAGGGTGACCTTGATCTCGGGGTGAGGACGGTTCTTGGTCTCTTCAAGGTGTTGTTGCCAGAGCTCTTCGAAGAGCTTGTTACGCTCGATCAACCAGTCGGGGAGGGGTTCGCTAGGAGGGGCTTGCTTTTTGGCGTCTTGCGGCGGGGCAGCGTTGGCAGCATTGGCCTCAGCCTCGGCGGCAGGGCGGACGGGGAGGTCCTTGGAAGCTTCAGTGGCCATATTTAAATCCTCCGTACGCTGTACTAGAGAAATTGACCGTTGAAAAGGAGAGGGTGAAACCCAGACTTGACTTCTATCAGGTACGCCCAACTCGCAAAATAATCTGACTCACTTGTGAGGGGCGGGCGGTGAGGCACGTGACTTGAAACTGCCCTTACAAGCGATGTACCCGGGACCTTCGTATGCATACGAAGTTTCCACCACCCGAAAAACTTCTTCGTCCAACCCCCAAACCCGCAACAGCTCAATATGTCTTTCCGTGGGCGTGGCTCGGCCACCGGTGCGAACCGGGGTGGCTTTGGTAACCGTGGTGGTGAGCAATTCTTTCATGTCGCTGGCGAAATGGTCGGACGGAGTAGCTAATGAAATTTTTTTTTTGGTCCAGGTCGCGGAGGCTTCCAACAGTCTTTCGGTCCCCCCGCGCAAGTTCTCGGTAATCTTGATCCGATCTATACGAATTGCACGACCATTATACTGATTTTATGTTAGAGATGGGAACTGTCATGCACTCCTGTGAGGGTGAGATGGTCTGCGAGTCGATCAACCCGAAGATCCCCTACTTCAACGCCCCGATCTACCTCGAGAACAAGGTACGCCGACATATTCCCCGGATATCACTATCTCTTACTTTTTATCGCACGGAATTGGAGCTAACAAGTTCCCACAATAGACCCAGATCGGTAAGGTTGACGAGGTCCTCGGTCCCATCAACCAGGTGTACTTCACCATCAAGCCCCAGGAGGGCATTGTCGCAACCTCCTTCAAGCCTGGTGACAAGGTCTTCATCGGCGGTGACAAGCTCCTCCCTCTGGAGAAGTACGTTCATCTCTCGTCTTCTATTTCTTCATATGATAGTTGGCAGCAAGAAAGCTAACTGTTCACACTAGGTTCCTCCCCAAGCCCAAGCCCCCTCCCGGTGCTGCTAAGCCCAAGCGCGCCGGTGGTGCCGGTCGCGGCGGTGCTGCCCGTGGCCGTGGTGGTGCTCGCGGTGGTTTCGGTGGTCGCGGTGGCCGTGGCGGCGCTGGTGGTTTCTCCCGTGGCGGTGGCCGCGGTGGTGGTTTCGGTGGCCGCGGCGGCGCTGGTGGTCGCGGTGGTTTCTCTCGCGGTGGTGGCCGCGGTGGTCCTCGCGGTGGTGGTGGCTTCCGTGGTCGGTGAAGATACTCTTGACCGAGTGTATTGTCTTCTTACGGCGTTTGGGGGATCTGGGAGCTTTTGCAGGAATATTTCCTTTACTTCTTGTGCATCCTGACACAACTGTGGTTTCTTTGCTGCAGGGACTGTAGAATATATCCAGTCACAAAAAGACGATCTGATTGCTCTTGTTACAAATTTATTTGATGGTTATAACTTTGCTAGTGTCCACCACCATGAATGTGTTTCCGATTGTAGTTCTAATTTCTGTATTGTGTAGAAGACTGTCTCAATGCCAAGCTATATATCTGTGGCTTGGCAGTGTGCGGACACCGCCACATCGCCACACCGTCGCACATCGGGAATGACGTTGACCGCTCTGCGAAACTGCTTGTCCGTCAACACTCGCCAGCAGGATTAATTGCCCATTCTTCTTCCCGCAGTCCCCCTCTTC
The DNA here is from genome assembly GCF_028827155.1 of Penicillium citrinum. Taxonomy (NCBI): domain Eukaryota; kingdom Fungi; phylum Ascomycota; class Eurotiomycetes; order Eurotiales; family Aspergillaceae; genus Penicillium; species Penicillium citrinum. The sequence continues at coordinate 754,038 of NW_026622692.1, forward strand.
TACCCCCTTTGGCTCACATAGTCGCCCTCCGACCTCTTTACCTGAGTATGTCCCGCAGAACTTCGACCATGGCGTCGAATAGCTCCAACAGTGTCCCGCAGTCCAACGACGGAGGTCAGTTTCCAACCACCTTTCGACCCCACGGAGACATGTGAAACTGATATCGCGCAGGCCAAGAGAAACAGAAAATGCTTCTTTCCTCAGACCATGGTCATTTTAGCTTGGTGAAGTAAGTCCCCGGAGATCATTCCCGACGTTTGGCTTTCTAGGCTGCCACTAATCTTTCTACCAGGGCTCTCCATCTCGCCGATTTGGTGACTGAACTCAATGGTAGGTTCTTCCTCAAGCTTGATACGATATTTGAAAGAATTTATATGCTAATGTTTACCTTCTCCAGGGTTCTGCGGAGGCAAGTTCTGAAATTGCACAAACTCCACAATCGTCCACTAACCGTTGGGAATAGTCATGTCCGTCTTCTCTTCTATGCGCTACTGTCTCGGTGATGCCTCGGATTATGGTGCCTTGTGGGCTGCTCTCGCTTTCATGCCATTTGGTTTGTTCTTCGACTTCATGGACGGAAAAATTGCCCGTTGGCGCAAGAAGTCTTCGCTGATGGGCCAGGAGCTTGACTCACTCGCTGACCTGGTAGGCCAAATTCTCTTCTTTTATCCTGGCTGCATTATTCGCTGATTGATCATTGCTCACCCTGATCAGGTCTCCTTCGGTCTCGCTCCCGCTGCCGCCGCGTTCGCGCTCGGTATTCGCACACCTCTCGATCACGTTCTCCTGACTTTCTTTGTCCTCTGTGGTCTGACCCGTTTGGCCCGTTTTAACGTAACTGTTGCTGTTCTCCCGAAGGATAAGAGCGGAAAATCCAAATACTTCGAGGGTACCCCTATTCCGACTACGCTGGGTATTGTCGGTCTCATGGCCTACTGGGTCAACCAGAGTTGGACTCACGAGAAAATTCCGTTTGGTCTAGTTGCTGAGGGCACCATTTTCGAATTCCACCCGGTCGCTCTGATGTTCGTTCTTCACGGCTGCTTGATGGTCAGCAAGACGATACACATTCCTAAGCCTTAAGCTTAAATTGAAGGGGAAGAATGTCTGATCAGGTGATTCATTTGGGAGAAATTGCCTGAAGATTGTCTCCTCATTTGGACAATTCGGCATGAAAATAAACGAGAGCAACGCCGTTGTTTATAAGCAAGCCTTGACACGATCTCAATATACTTAATTGTGGACGATTCCAGGTTTAGTTGAATAGATCAGACAAGCCCAAAATGACCAGAGGGTTGTCGATTCTCTGCTCAATTGCTCAACATAGAGTAAATGTCTTCACCTTCAACAATGTGAAAAATGCCGGAGATAGTAGAGTCAGAAATAATGTGAATATTTTCATTACAACTCAAGGAAATAGGTATATGCGCGCGTAATGCTAGCAGCTGTTACTACCAGCTAGTAACTCCCAAGGTCTACCAGGGTCATGAAATGGACCTTTGAAGAGAGTACACACCGGACGGAACGGCCAACAACTGGTGAGATATACTTATTACTATCTAGTAGAATCATATAGACACTCGTGCAAGAAGCATTCACCTGGGCAGCTTGAAATGTTGACATTGGTGGAGTTGAAGGAAATACTAGACTGTAAAAATTGATACATGATATAACTAGTTAGTATATCGTGATCAAAGACAAAGCTCCCGGTCTATTGTAGTGAATGCTATGGAGTAACTACTAGTTGGCTAGACGAACTGTTGTGAACTGTTCGTCACTATATTCACTGATGTTAACTAGTAATATCTAACTGGAAAGTCCAAAGACCATATTACGATCAGCCTACAAGTCTAGCCTCGAAGTTGTTGCGTACTACTAGCCAACTATTGCCAGTAATCACTATCAGCATAGGTGTACTATTGTACATATGTACGGAGTAGTCTATATCTACATAGTATATGCTCAAATTGTCCAGACAAAGAAAAAGGCAAAGACCGACGTTACATCAGGCAGAAATTTGAAACACTAGCGAGTCATTCTTCAACGATTGATGACTTGGCTAATTTCAGCGAGTGGAGTGAGTTCGAGCTGTCAATCTGTTAGTTGCAGAGTATCCCCGGGAAATCTCTTCTAGACCCCTTGACTTCCATGTATTCGGCTAATTCAACTGTTCAAAAATGTCTCTGCACATCTGCTCCAGATGTGTATGTACACAACCACTTCGACTTGCTCTGTGTATGTCGTGTAGGTATCTGACTTATTCATGATGTTCATGCAAGCGAAGGCGTTTTACCTTTCACGTTCAAGTTCTAGACCACCGATCACTACTAGACCAGGTTGAGAGAGTCCACCGTCCACAGTCGAGAACCAAAAGCAGCACAAACAGGAAAAAAAAAAAGGATAACATGTGCAGTGATAATGTATGTAAGTATGGAGTCACTTATTCGGTAATGCCTACAGAAAATGTAGTTTTCACCAGGCTGCCCAGCCCGGTGAAAACAATGCAGGTGCATTGTCCAAATTGATTCTGTCGGCGCAAGGGGCTAGATGCACCCAAGTGTTCGTCAAGTAGGAAGTGGGGGGGGGGGGGTTTAACCGGTCTACTAGCAAACGCCACGACTCCATAAAATCATCGAGGTGGTGAGTCAAGTTGCCCTAATCGGATAGGTCTGGACAGGGCCTCGCGGAATTTTGCTCGAATTTGAGATGAACGGTTTGTCAATGTGGTGGGGATATGTTCATACATATATTACACCTGGAGTGGGTATGCAAAGTATAGTACTATTTATGCTCTATATCTTGCGCGAAATGCTGAGTTTGCAATGGACAAGTTTGTAATCCATTGCAGAAATATACATCATGTTCACTTCGTATACGTGGTATATGAGCTTGAATTGTACAGTCCTCGAAGAGATCATGTTGTAGTATATTGAGAGACATAGGAAACTTTGAGAACCGGGCTATTACTAATATAGTACCAATGGCTCTTGGTATCTTGTCTCACAGCCTTGATATATGATATGTTCGAGGTATATCGCACCTGTGTGATGGGCATCAACTCATTCAATTGTCTTAGTGGGCATTGATTAATGGTTACTAGGTAGTAACCTGTCTTATATCTCAGAACATGGACCAGCATACGACGACGAAGATAACTACATATATGGTAAATGTGTAGTCGACTACTCATGACCACAAATATATCGTGTACATAGCTCACATGTTGCGAATACCCAACCGAAATTTGATAATCAATATTATGACTACGTGAATACCTAACCAGAATTAACTATTAATACTACATGTATTACAATCACAGACTGTCCGAAATAATGACAGATCTTCAAATGATTGATGTTTGGGGCTAAATTGCATGTTGACGCAGCGTGGATGGTGGATTTGAGGAGATTTTTCGTCACGTCGAATGAATGGACGAACAAGTGTGGGCTCTGTTGATAGTTGCCCATCCGAGAACGCTGTACATCCACTATGACGAGGATAATACCCATATGAACAGAATGTAGTGGGCGGTGTATATTGATCTGTACGCAGTACTATGCGTGTATATATAGTCAGTCAGAGCTTTGGATAATTTATGTATACGTATGTGCTTTCCAGGACTTCATGTTATAAGAAATGGAATAGCGGATCGACCGGATGTCAACAATGAAGTGGATGTACTACTGTATGTAAGTAACAAATACTCGTACAGAACTATCCATGGGTGTCTGGTCCACCGCCGGGAGTGTCCGTTGGTGAATCCGTGGTTATAACCCGTGCAGAAAAAGGGGTTACACACAGTTGAAATTCCAATGAGATACAGATTGATCTCTACAGTATGTATGTATATATTTAAAAGGCGGTTTCATACTCTCGCCGGGTATGCGAGCGAGACTAGAGAAACTACTGTAGGCTTAATCCCTAGCGCTGGCGGCCAGTCGCGGAGGTACCATGTATGGGCTCCATCGGGGGCTGTACATAGTACAGACTGGTCGAAAGAAGGAAGAAAAATACTATATTCCAACGATTACGAGCATCCAATGTCGCCCGGACACGCCACTTGAGCCAAGGGATAATAAGATGAGTAATGCCTCCGTATACTCCCGTATACAACCTCCGTACGGAGTACATAGACTGTACTCCGTATGTACATACTCTATTGAGTTCATTGTGCCCTAGTATTTCCCTATTTCGTGTCGGCTAGGGCACAAGAGGGTGTTTCATGTGGCAACTGCTGATCGCATGAAGAAAGCTCTGAATATACATAGTACATTGTATTCCGTACGCGCCACGATTACAATTTCCACAGTGTACTCCGTAGCCCACCACCGGTCCTTGGGAGGGGGACCACAAGGGGCGCGCAGGGCCCCAAAGTGGCTCCAGTCATGCCGTGTCTGCGTCGAAAGGAGGAAGGGATCGTTTGTGGGGCAAGTGTTGTACCTGATTAGTCATGAGGGTACTACAATCTAATTGGTTGGAGAATCAGGTGATTTACCGCCAGGAACAGCACACAAACAAACTGCAGAGTGTACTTGTATTTACAGGTAGATTAGTATGGGGCACCAAGTACCCATCTTCTGGGGAACAGACCCCTAATTTTGTATGTATTGTACAGAAAACATACTCAATTACACTATTTCCCCCCCCAATTACCCCGTAGTAATTGAGTCTTCTTCGTCACTCCATTACACACTCTCCTGTCGATTTGTACTATTACACTTCCCCCCCCCTTTCGTTCCGAAAGACTCCCCTTCATCCACCATCTTCACACCTTTTCGACGTTCATTACTTCCTACTCGAGGGACGCTCCATTCACTATTTCAAGTTGCAAACTCGACTGCGGCTTTCGCCCAACTCGTCCATCTAATTCCCGCCTTTGTCGCTTTTGCTCACAACAAAGCCCGATTTAGGGGGGTCCCGCTGTGAAACCCTCTCCCTCGCTCACTCCATCTCGTTTCATTGGGGACTCGTGGAACTCCCCCATTTCACTCGCTTATTCATATCTCGTCCCTCCTTTCTCTTGAAGCAAAACAAAAACAACATCAACATCAACCTCCTCGTCCGACGATTACCCCCCAGGAGTCCCTCTGTCCCGACGAGGCCCTGGCTGATTCGAACGCGACTGTGCTCGAGGTCTCCGTACCGAGTCGAGTGTAGGATATTTCCTGCAGTGTCGACCTAGGTTGCTTTTGCTTCCTCTTTTGATATTTTTTGTTTGATATTCCTATATATCTTTTACATAGTGAAGTTTTTAAAGGGTTACGCGGGTCGTTCCTGGTTCTTCATTTACATCCGCTTCGACTGTGTCTGAAGCGGTACTACTTTCCACCACTTTTTCTTTCACGACCGAGCGTTCCACCGCGTTGTACCCCTTCGAAAGTCGCCTTTCTCTGTCACGATGCGGTTTACCACAGAAACTGTTTTGAGCCTTCTGCTCGTTGTTGGCTCAGTCTCGGCCAAATCCTTCCATCATATGGCCATTCACCGACGGTCCGGTGGGAGCTTTGTTGGTTGCTTCAGTAGTAAAGGAAGTCTTGGTGATTCCACATCATACACTTTTCAGAGTACTGGATGGTGCTCGGATCATTGCTCTGGAAAGAGCAAATCAGTGTACGCCATGACGGGCGGATCAGACTGCTTGTGTGGTGATTCAACACCTCCTTCCTCGGACAAAGTCAGCAACAGCAAGTGTGATACTGACTGCCAGGGGTTCCCTGATGACAAGTGTATGTTGATGATGAAGCCCCTAACGAGTACCAATTATCTGTTACTGATTCAAATCAACCCCTAGGCGGTGGTGATGGATTTTATTCCGTATATAGCTTTAGCGACAGCGATTCTTCGTCTTCTTCGAGCAGCACCACCACCACTGGTGACTCTTCGGCGACTAAGACCCAAGCGGCAGCCGAGTCTGTCTCAACGCAGCCTGGTGGGCATACTGTGATTGTGACTGCTGCCGCCAAGAGCACTAGCACGGGTGACGATAACTCCAAGGGTGGCGGTACTAACACCGCCGCAATCGCTGCGGGTGTGGTAGTAGGTGTTGTTGGCGTGGCCGCTTTGGCAGGTGGCGGCTTTTTCTTTTACCGATCTCGCAAGCAAAAGGCTGAGGGCGGTGCTGGAACCAGCTTTTCTCGTGACACTCACCAACAGATGTCGGATTCGCGCTTCGACGGATCTTACATGGCTCAACGCCGCCAAAGCAATGGCAGTATTGATGATGACCATGACTTCTCGCGCCGAATCTTGCAGGTCACAAACCCTGATCACCGTTAAGCGTTAAGCCACATTCATACGACCAACCTCCCCTCAACTCCTTCACACCTTCTCGCCCGTTGCATCGCGCGTGTTTTAACGCCCCTCTTCTCCCATCCGATATCCTACCACTTGAGAGATCTTTATTTTTTTTATTTCCTTGCTTCCCTTATCATATTTTCCTCGGGTTATTTTTTAGCGGAGTCATGATATCCGAAAGACATACGGCTCGACCCGATTCGGTGTCCATACTTGGTGAATTTAGTTTTGAATTTGTTTCTTATTCTGATCGTGCCTCTCATGGATGATGTGAATTTTTCACGGCGCTCTGTCTGCGCCCAGTGCTCTGCGTGAATGTAACGTCAACCCGTGAGTCCGACTTAAATAAAAGATCCCTCCACAAAATCCAGCCATTCACCCAAACCATGAGATATCGTCCTCTGGACCCAGGAGAATGGTGGGATCTCTAGTTTCCGAAAAGGCGTTATTTATCAATTTTCTTGGTTCTACCCACGCTCTCACTCGAGCAGATTGTCCTTCTCCTACGATTTCCTTTTCTCCATTCCTTTTCAACCTCCCATTCACTCGGTTTGAGCAATATCAAGTTTACTCGGCCATTCTGTTCTTTCTAGGCGTCTTGGAATGGCGCTGCTGAGAGGAAAGATGAATAAGTTTGTACTTAATGCGAATGGATATGCACATCAATTCATACATTGTAAATCAGCTTGAACGTCCATCCGTGCTTCCACTAGGTGTAAGCTAATCTCCGACGAACGATTGAGTGATCTAACATCTTAGCAAACCCATGCTGCGCACCGGCGTTTCGCTTCAAAATGGAGTTCAGGATCCTCGGTAGGATGTATGCTCAATGCCGAGCTTCAAGTTTCGTTCCGATATCGATTGTCTTTTATGGGGGTAAGTAGTATACAGTCAAGTAAGTCTTTCCCTCAATTATTGGAGGTGTGATGACTTTCAATAGAGACTGGTTGCTGAAGCTAGCTTTTATATCAACATCTTAGTATCATATAACCACTGCGGGTTTATAACGTCTGGCTGGTCTTCAATCAGACATTTGGGGTCCACATTCAATTCAGCTAAAGTCATCTCGGGACTCTGATCAAACCATCGAAGGTGATCATTACGCTTAGAATATTACATCGAGAGCTTTAGTTACTTGGACATTTGTACCTCCGATACGTGCGGAGTTGAGATCGCGCAGTCATCTTATAGTGCACTTTTACACGCAAACTTCACACCGATCAGTTGCCCTTCACCTCCAGCGAACTGTTTAGTCCAAACATATGCCATAAACGTCTCTATAACTCCGTTCCAACTTGGGATAACCCCGTGTGATAACCCCGTGTGGAGATTCGGTCTCTATTCCACCGAATTACGCTTGATGGGCCATGGCGCGGGAGTCAGTGCGTTCATTCTGGCCATCATACTCATATTTCTATCAGCATACACTAGTACTAGCAAGCTCAAAGCTAAGTGGTTAAGCCTTTCGGAGGTAAGGCCAATTTCTATCTAACTGCAACCTCCAAGTTACAGCAATGTAACAATCCCCTGCCGATCTTCATCGCAGAGAAATACAAATATACCCCATTGGCCGCGCTAATACACATCACTCAACTTCAATTGAGCATAGTAGTAACTGCTGTACCGATATTCTACCAACCAGCCTCACTATGGTCCGCATTTCCCATCTTCTGCTGGCCTTGGCAGCGGTTTCCAATGCTGCCCCTTCATCGTCATCTCGGCAAACGTGCAGACAGGTTCAGTATAACTTTCACAGGGGCACGAACAAACATGATCCTCGAGCCGAAGATATAAAGCAGGCCTATGCGCGCGAGTGGCATGAATATTTCAAATTTGCATTTCCAAATGACGAGCTACTGCCCCTGTCCCACAATTATACCAATGACCTCTTTGGATGGGGCGCCAGTGTCGTCGACGGAATCGATACTGCTATCATCATGGGACTCACGGATATTGTGGAGCAACAGCTCAAGCATATTGCGTCTGTCGACTTTGCGTAAGTGGAAGATGAGATATTTATCCTGCTCAGCTATGACAAATTTGACTAACATCCGTACAGGAAGTCTACTGATATTGTTAACTTTTTCGATGTCAACATCCGTTATCTCGGAGGGTACTTATTTCATGTTGCTTTCTTAGAATCGTACCAGGTACTAAGCCTATATCTATAGTCTCCTGAGTGCATATGACTTGATCAAGAGCGGTCACTTTCCTAATCCTTATGACGATGACCTTGTTGAAGCGTTACTTTCGCAGGCTAAATCCTTAGCTACTGCTATCAGCCCAGTCTTTGATACAGCTACCGGCCTCCCTGCTTCAACTATGAACTTTTCGACTGGTGAAATTATGAAGAGCACGATGACTGTCAATGGGACCAAGTACAACAGTACTAATACTGCACAGGCTGGTACTATGATTCTAGAGTACTATCGACTCTCTGATCTGACCGGAGATGAATCATTCCGTCAACATGTACGATTGAACCTTTCGTTGTTGCGTTCATAATCCTAGATACTGACCCTGAGAAACATAGGCTCGGAAAGCCGAGAATTATTTGATAAACCCTAAGCCTTCTCCAGCCTTCCCAGGATTGATAGGGACCGAGCTGGATACCGAGACAGGCAAGTTGATTACCCTTGATGGTGGTTGGCAAGCTGGTGTCGACAGCTTTATCGAGGTAAGTAGTAGCGAATAATAGCTCGGTATCGACTGACAATTCCAAGTATCTTATCAAAACCTACATCTACGATCCCGCGGACGATATGGTGGAGCAGCTGCTAGATTTCTGGCTTTTGACCGTTGAATCTAGCAAGAAGAACATTGCACTCAGCCCATATCATCATCCTGAACTCACTTTCCTATCGCAGCTGGACCAAAATGGCACCATCATGTCGTCGATGGATGATTATGTGAGTTGGTAGCTCCCCAGGCGAAACCAATGACTAAAACTGAGACTTTCAAAGGCTTGCTTTGCAGGTGGAAACCTCCTGCTCGGTGGAGCGTACCTTGACCGGCCAGATATCTTGGAGCTAGGCGTCAAAGTGACTGACAGCTGCCACTGGCTGTATAACACGACTGTCACTGGCCTTGGACCATCAAGTGAGCCTACTTCTTGCCAAACTGTCCAAAACTTTCCCCTGGAGTTAAGCTAATACTTCGCAGCAATTGCATGGTACAACGAGCACAACGAAGCCTACGACAACTCTTACAATACGAACTCTACTACCCGCTCCTACGCTGCTAAGTACGGATACTTCATTGAAGACCCATCATACCGCTCATACCCAGAACCAATCGAGAGCTTTTGGTATGCATACCGCATCACAGGCGATACAAGGTGGCAGGATTATAACTGGGAAATTTTCCAAGCATTAAACACCACTCGATCGAAGTCGGTTCCTTACGCTGAGATCAGTGATGTCAATGCCCCTTTTGGCGGCGAGCTGGTCAATTATGTGTCTAGGTATGTTTATTTAAGATTATGTGAGTCAGGTTCTGGTAGCTAACTTGGGGAATTGTGTAGCTTTTACTTTGCTGAGGTCCTCAAGTACCTCTATTTGACCTTCGCGGAGCCGGATGTTGTTAGTCTGGATGACTTTGTGTTTAATACTGAGTGCCATCCTTTCCTCAAGAAGACGCCATGCAAAGGTTATAATACCTAGTGACTATGATGCTTTTACCGTTAGTCAGGGGGTGTTCCAGGGGCAGAGACGTAGTACTTGTATACTATACAAGTAGTAGTACTACTGACTATTATTTAGATACATATATGGTACTATGAATCCAGAACTTCATACTGTATACTGGTCGTAGTATACGACTTCAATAATTACTCAATTCTGGGTTGTGCGCAGTATGAGGACACATAACTATCAATTTTGATAGATGAACCGAGATTTATGTGAATTCTATTACGGTTTTTGATACAGGTGAAGAGTCCCTTTGAGTCTTTCCCGGGAATAATGAAACCTAAACTAAAGAAAGGCCACCTTGAATAAATGTGAAATCTCTCAGTGATGGGATAGAAATCATTACCAGTATTACTATGTTTACTTCTTGTCATCCATTGAATCCTCTTCGGTGCCTACAACTACTAGTATACTACTTAGTAGGTACTAACCCAATATGTTACTAGAAGTAACCAACCAAAGGTATAACTTGAAATCCATAGTTGGCCACCTGAACAACCGAGCCCGACCTGACTATCCAGCTTGAATCCCCCCATTCACTACTTCACCGCTGGGGTACACAATGAACCCCGAAAAATGAAGGCTCTTCGTCCCCTCATTTGCATGACATCAGGCATCAAGACCGGAGACGTTCACCAGTCCGCTCCGGGGATTTACCGATATAAAAAAGCCTCTGAGATCATCCAAGACCAAAGAGAAACCAACAAGTACTAGCCTAGCGCGAAGAGCTCCAACTATGATCGTCCTTCAAGCCAACGGCGGTTACATACCGCCGAGGGTATGCGGGATTCACGACTAGCATGCAGAAAAAAATATCAGAAAAAAATATTATTAAAACCACGTCGCGCCGATACCACAGGCGATGATCGTTTGTCGAAAGCGGCTAGAGGTGCGCGACTCGGGGAAGGTCAGATAAATTATTGAATTTGGTCTTTCCAGGCGCCCTACTAGTACTAACAGTACTCCGAGGCATACAGCTAGGCACTACAGAGTACATAATTGCCACATCAGTAGTTCATATGATAGGACTCGACAAATTACCTCCCAAATATAGAACCAAAAAGCCAATTCTCGATCAAGAGATTCGGATTTCGGAGACGGAGACAGTTATTTCCATATATACCCTTGCTCAAAGTATATATGTTGACTCGGTGTTTTCGGGGCTTATATCGGGTTTAGGTATTTAGGTATTAGTAGGCCGCGTTTGCGTTGTCAGGTTGACAAATCCAAATATCTCTGTAGAAAAAAAAAAAAGACAAACATCCAGTGTAGCACGACTGATCAATACACGGTGTATGTACAGTAGCTGCAACGCTACTGCATACCGCTTAAAGATACGTACCTAAATTCTCCCACTGGGCTGTGAGACGTACTTGTCTCCACGAATGGTCTTCGCTCCTCGAACCAACAGCGCTAACGGCGATGACTTGGACGCGCAGACCCAACACCAAGGATGTGATGTCATTGCGCAGACAGCCAGTGCTTGCTGGAGGAGCATGGCGTCAAGGGCTTGAGCTAGATCTCCCTTTCTTGCATTTGTCTGGTGCATTTTAATGCAGCTAAGGCATTGATTGGGATGGGTGGCAGTGTTTGATTCGTCTGCTTGAGGGAGTTGTTGGTTTTGCTGGTCATGCAACGCAATCGGAGCTCGAGTCTCGAAACAATATAGACGAATATGGAGATGAGGATGTTGATGGTTAATATTGTTAATTAGGGAGATATAGCCTATTTCAAATAATGAAATAAGTACACTTAGAGGTACATCTTATTCAATTTCTCCAATTCCGGTTAAACCAGCTAGTAACGTATTCAAGTTGACATTGATAATTCACCAAATGGACCTGAGTATATGTGCATACCTGGTATAAAATATAGGTATATTTTGATTTGACTCGTAGACACCACTGCGTATTTCACAAGGTGTGAAATCTTTGCCTCCATCGCTACGTCAGGATATAGCTACGATGTATGTGTAGACCGCCAAGTTTTAATCCTGGTCTCTTACGCACACACTACGAAGTCCAATTTCCGGCAATTAAACCACCCATATACTCCAATCCATGAGTGATGTCCGTCTAAACCATGATTTATGGATTGACTAGATTACCGTTTGAAGATCTTCAACTGGCACGCGATCCTGGCATGTAGATGGGGATAGAGGAAGCTGTCCGCTGTTTACGTCGAGGTTCTCCGACTCCATAAATCGCAAAACACACGCTTTTTCGAGGTTCGCAATTCCCATCACAGGACCATGGAACCAAAATCAATGTCTCACGCATGAAATTCTCGCAGGATTTGCAGGATCTTCGCTCCAGAATATCATCCGCATTGATGGATGAATCTCGGTCCCGACAGATTCTTCGAACCATGGTTGTCGAGGTGAACGTGGAGCTTTGTGGATACAAAACCCTAATCTCCTTTTATTTGATTTTGCCTTTCTTTGTCTTCCAGGAACCCTCGTCCATATAACTGCTACTAGTGTGGATCGGCACCTTTGTGGTTCATCTGATAGGCAGACCGTTTTGAATGATGAACGCCAAACCTACCATGTTGAGGGTGGCTGGTGCCGCTTCGATGAGAGAACAGACTTTGCAATCTATCTTGGGAACAGATTGGATTTCAAATAGGTACAGTACCCGAACTCCGAACTCCATTCTTTGTACTGTACGGAGCCAGCTTGACAATGTCGATCAAGTGGAAGTCAGAGATTGAAATGCACGCAAATAGTGGTCCATCATCCCGATCATTAAGCTGAGATTGACCGGTTTGATATCGGGGAATTCGTTGGCCGACCGTGTGAAGACCCGCCAACCAGAGGGAAGAACAAGCGAATTGAAGCGAGAAGTGCGTAAATCTGACTCTATAGTACTTTCAGGAATCAGCCCTGTCTGGAAATAGTAATTTCCAAATTACTGAATTTCCCGATGCCCCGACGGCACATAATTTCTCCCGTATGTACTACCCAACCTTGGAAAAACTTACTAGTATTACACTGAGTACATATCTACTCCGCACGGGAGATCCAGTGACCAGTCTTTACTGCGCGGTATATATGGCGATGCATGTCAGTATCGCGTCAGAATCAAAGCTGAAACACTAGTAGGATCAACAGGTAGCTGATTCGGGGGTATAGTATGATGGCCGATCGGCGATCAGGTTCTTCGTGCGGTCTCTAGCATGAATGCAGGTTTACGACGGTATACCCTTTGCCATTTTAGGTAAAGGAATGCTCTGAAGGCGAGTTAGTGCCAAATGGGAGATTGAGGAGGGGACGATATAAATAAACCTTCCTCCATTGATCAACATGCTCGAGGCACAGTCCACGTGTGGTGTACTCCGTAAGCAATGCTGAAACCACGTTACAGACCAGTCGCATCGCAGCTATCTACCAACAGTTACCATGACGAGCTTAGTTCGCAGGATTCGTGCAGATGATGGCTGAAGTACTGCAGTAGTGTGGACAGGGATTCTCTACACTAAATTAGTACATTACCACCCTTCCTCCTTAAGTTCTACGACTAAATAGTTACTAGAATTAGTATACTGGCATACTGCTTATAGTTAAGTATAAGCTTGAGCTGAGATACATAGCCCAGATCAACCCCTACTAGCCCACCATCCAGCTGGTAAGACTTGAGAGAGCCGTTTCATACAATGGCATTACTTATCTCTTTACAAGTGCGGATCCTGTAGACTGGGATTTACGTGCTAAGGATGGTCTGTTCCACAACTAGCTCCCATTCCCGATCCTTCGGCCATGTGGACAAGCAGGGATGCGGATCCTGCCGAGCCAACGGCGCAACTTTTAGGGAAATACTATGTAAGTGAGAAAAGACCTGGACCGCCCGCAAAAAGGCGCAAAAGCATACTCCGTGCTGTAGCTGTATGGAGTACCTCGCAAGTTGATGGGTTGAAACATGCTCGGCCATCGGGTAAATCGTCTTCATTCCCGAAATGAGCTGAAAAACAAGATGAAGCAGGAACAATACAATCATTTGCTACTCCCCTCCCTTTCTAACGCTGCATGTCATTTCCATTCAAGATGGTCTGGCTGGCCCCTCTTTATGATATTGTTCATCCCCCTGACTCCGTGCATAAGTCCCTAACTAGTAAACCCGTTGGGATGGTTGCACAAATCCTTAGGAGATACCGGCAAACCCGGCAAACCTCTCGAAGAAGCGAATAATCACTCGAAAAAAAAAAGAAAAGAAAAAGCCACATGTAAAGTGTCTCCCCAAAGCCAGGCGGTGCATACATATCTATTCGGATATGCAGAAGCTCGAAGACCCAACAGTTGACCGTTATTCTCATTGGTTCACCTCTCCCAAGCTCGTATGTGACAGTGACTTGTTTTATTACCCCTGAGGCATGTTAAGGATAATCTTCAGGCGGGACATAAGTATGCCTTGCGTTGGTCACTTCTCTGATCAACATCTGCAGCCTTTGAAACATTTGGCCTCTTATCATTCCGATGAGAAGCCCTATACGACATGTGACTGGATACCTCGCCAGACTCAGGTGCGTATAGTGCTTACGTTACTTCCCTATAAGGCATGGGGCACGTACGTACTACCCGTGTATGTACATACGAGCCGAAGATTACAGGTACATGTAGGCTATACTCCACTAGGCAACCTGTACATATCAACGCCGTGTTGGTGGTTAACTGTTTAAACTCTGCCAGATTTGGCGCGGAATTTAGAGCGGGAGTCCCATTCTTGCTTGGCGTTGGTCCTAAGAAAGTTCGACGTGGCGTACGGAGTACATGGAGTACATAGTAGTAGTAGTAGTAGTAGTAGTAGTAGTAGTAGTAGTAGTAGTAGTAGTAGTAGTAGTAGTAGTAGCTTCGTCTAACGGTCGATGGAGGTCGATAGATCACTATATAGAAGACGGAGTACGGAGTACAGAGTTCAAAGATCCACAGGCACTGATGATGTTTAATCTGGGGTGTTTCCGTTCTCCATAACTATATTCTTCATAGAGGCCATTTCCCAGTTATTAATGGCAGTAGAAGCAATGCCTTCCACTAGTAGTCAGGCTGTGTTGTTCTATATATTCTTCAAGCTCTGTCCTCTTATTGGCGCTACGTACTGAGGCGTTACGGGTTGCCACGGTCTGATCTGTGCTGATATTGGGGATTGTTGGCCACAGGCAGTTGTGGTACAATACAGCTATGTAAGGATATACTCCGTGCCGATTCCCCGAAAAGAAAGTATAGCTTCAACTATAACTATAGAGTGCCCAAAATTAGTACAATGTACATGGAACACGATCTTCGAGACAGACGCCAGTTCAGTCGGAACTGATTACTATTTTGGAGAACCAGTCGATACCAGTCGGTATGCCTTGGGATCAATAATAATTTGTGCTACGAAATGATGGCAGTGACTATTAACCCCGGTCGCGAAAATGTATGCTGTCAACATACCTCGTACCTTTTGTCCAATCATACAAAACTGGGGTTTTAACAGAGCATCACTGATCCATAGACAGTCATTGGCCCCGCCATGCAGATCGATCTCTTTTCCGGGGGCGATGCTTGGCCTTCGTAAATGCACGGGTCGGTCTTCTACCCACATTCGACAAACCCTGGTACTGTACATCAGACTGTATGTATGTTGCTTCTTCAAGTCTCATGCATTCGATGAAAGGTATCTGAAAAAAAATCATACTGCGCTGTACAAAGTGGTCCCACTCTGTAATGTAATGACTTGACTTTCGTCGGCCCAAGCCAAAGGCAACCAAGGGATAACCTCATTTACCGCTGGATGACCCACACTTCGCGCCACTAACCAAATTGGGATAATGTGCGACTACAGGTATGTCACAAGCCCAAGTGGATGAGGCTGACAGTTCTTCGAATGTTTTTGGGACTGTTAGTTAACCCTTGTGAATACCTGGTTCAAACGAATAATGTGTAATTTTCTATTTCAGAACTATTAGGAGGACCGTGATGATTGTGGATGAAGTAAAATCTTTTTGAGCTAGTAGTACTCCGTACAATATAGCAAGTTTGGTCCTGTTTAATGCCCGACCTGCAATTAAAGTTGCGAAGGATTAAAGGTTATACCGCTGAGCCCATGAGATGGCTGTGTTGGGATCCTGGCGCATAGAGGTTCAAACAGATGCATAGGATATTCAACAAGTTCAATTGGAAGTTACAGATGGGCGTATTTCAGATGCGGTCTAACGCTCTACTAGTACTATGTACTATGTAGACACAAAAATACCCAACTCAAGTATATATATCTATGTTTCTTAAAGAGGCCAGGTAGTACCTACTACCTGGCCTCTTTTAGGTACAAAATGATACAAAGCTCATTTATCAGCAAACTGAAGCTGTAGGATGTGCATAATGTACTATCTCTCCCAGACTAAGTACCGCCTAATTCTTAATAACTAATACAACATGAGGATTGTTGTTGGTCTTTCACCTCGTGTCAGTGATTTGTCAAGACCTGACTTGAAGTGGAGGAGGGCAAAAATGCAGATCCTCCATCTGAGGTAAGACGGGAGCAGCCTTTCCCGTCGCTCACCCGGCTGCATAATCGTGAAGATTATGGGACAACGGAAAATCCACGGAGTTACAAACAGTGAATATTCACTTGGGGTTGAAGGTTGGCAGTGTAAGCTCGTAAGGTGGAACCAAGAGGTACACAGACCTTCCTATCTGGCACTGCACCCTTTTGCTCTCCTTGGAAAGAGATCCACCCAGCATTGGACTAAAGAGCAACTCGCAACTAGTAATTCTGCGCTAAATTCCGCCCGGGTTCACCGATCGGCCGGGGGTGGGCGCGTCGAACTGTCGAGACCGCTGGAACAAGTCACCCAGAGCCTCCCAAGTGGAGTGCCGGGGGGGGCTGTCCATTGAGGCTATGATTCGTTGGAGCGGGTTTTGTCCGGGGATTGCTGTCGCCCGAAGTTGACCCCGTCAGGTGTTGAGAGTTGAACTCTATCCGACTATCCCCGGTTCTTCTCCGTAGTCCGACTTTGGTTGTCTGCTTTCATCCTGGGTGCTCCCGACATGTTGGAACCGACTGGACTAGTACTTGGATAATCTGAGAATCAAGGAAGAAAAGGGGGGGAGAACTTGAATGAACCAGGGGTTCCAGACCTGTACGAGTCATTCTTCAAACTCGAGAAGAGTACGTGATACAATGAGACTGCTATACCTATCATCATCATCCATGATTATAGCTATACTATAACTATAATCATCTATTGTACATACAGTAGTTACTCCGGAGTATATGCATAGTTTTTTATCGCACTTCTACCCTGATTCGGACATAGTGCCAAGACTTTGCATACCCGATAACACTGCTGGATGTAGTTAGTATCGCTTTTAACATACTTTCTATTATTTATTATTTTTTTTTTCAAACTGTCTTTTTGAATTTCCCGTTTTCACTTTGGTTTTTAAATTTCAAGGGTTAAAGTGACGGTAGGGCGACCCTCACGGCCCCGCGATCGTCGTCTAAAAAAAGAACCAACAACAAACCCGATACTCTGACTCGTTCGTTCGTCAACCTGCACAACAGCCATCTGCAGTCGAGGAATCAATGACATTCACTCCATCTTCAGGTCCATCAGGCCATGGGGAAGAATTCATGCATACTTGCTGCAGCATACGCCATGCTCGTTTCCCCCCCCCCATTCCCCACTGCGCAATATTATCTCCAATCGCAGTGGTTTCCCGGGCAATTACAATATTACTCACCGTACTAGACCTACACTGAGTACAGCAGAGAGTATGTACGATGATAGTGAAGTACTCCATACCATTAATGGACCAGTTGGGATGGAGAATAGACGAGTCTATCGATCGGCGCTATGTTGTGTACAGTATGGCGAAACGAGAAAGGGGAAAGGAAGAGGCTGACTAGTCGCGAGTAGTGCCGTGATCCCGGCTCGCTCTCGCTCATCATGATCCGCGGAATACGGAATATAATGAGGATGAGCTTGTAAAGGACCGGGGGGAGACAGCTAGCCCACACACGTGAGGGAGATTTGGAACAGGCGAAGGAGTGCGTGAACCACTACCCCGGGCAGTCTGTCCAGCAGTTACATGCATAGTATAGTGTGTATGTATCGGTGTTCGGAAAATACCCACTCCTGATAATTTCCCTTCTTTTTCAAATCATACTTTTCCTTTTATGGAAATTTGGATGGATTGTCGCAACACTAACTTCTTTTGGAGTCTGGTTGGTAGGGCGCGGTGACCAAGTACTTTGTTGCACTTTACTTTGGGACGCTTTCCCCAAAAAGGCTAGTAAGCACGAGCATAGCACGAGTCATTCTGCCCTACGCCGCATGCGGACTACTCTGGCGACGGGGTGGATCCTGGAACTCTCCACGCGAAGACACACGGTGCGCAAGGGGGTGGGCTCTTTTCCAGGGTGAAGGGGGGGCGGTCGATCTTTCAGCCCCCTCTATGCTAATTTTATACACATCGTGCCGAAATTCGAGGTTGAAAATGGGTTGCGATTGGGATTTTCAGTTCTGCGATACCGCACGGCATCGAGTATGCCTTATCCAGATGGTATTTGGTCTACAACGGAGATGTGGAGTAGGTCAGTCTCCACGTCTAATCCCTGATTCATACAGTACAGCTATCTTATGCGGACTCTGGAATTGCTAATCCGCTGATTTGTCCGGTATACCCGTTACCTGATCAAGGTCCTCAGCTAATTTCATGATTCGTTGAACCTGGGAGTACTCTGTAAAGCAGCGTATACAGTACACACCTTGTAATCCATGGATCCCATTGTAGCCAGTAGTAGTATATCGGTATTTGTTCTAGAGGACTATGGAGTAACTATAACCAGATATTACTGTATACAGGATTTACTACTCATAATGAACTAACTACGGAGTAGCAGCTAGTACTCCATGCAGTACCTGACCGGAGACTTGCCCCTGCATCGTGCAGATTACTATGGACAGTTGAATGTGGATGCGAAGGATTCCTTCTGGAATGCTTGATAATTTGAATCGTTTCGCCTCGTTTGTTTCAGAATGCCTAAGGCGGCCGCCAGTGCTGCAGGTTGCCACCACCAGGATCGATCCCCCTGGCATTTTACCCATGCCACGAGAGGGAGGAGCTGTTCTCCGGCTTGCTGCCGAGAATGGGGTATAGGGAGAACAGAACACCCGTTACGTATGTACAGTAGGGTGACCTAGTACTGTAGGTACCTTGGTACATTGCCAAGCCTGGGTGTCTGGGCAAACTACTTGCAGCCGGGCGTTGATAGAGTCCGGGGCAAGGACATACACACTGTAGTACATATGTACAAGAACTGCGATTGGCATTGTCGATCAAAGGTGGACAATCAAGCAAGAGGAAATGTGGTATTATGGAGCATAGCTAGCGAAATCACCCATAAAGAGTTCTATTTTTGTGTATACAAGATGAAGATGTGCTGCATCGCCCAAAAAGAGAGGCTGTATATGTAGGATGATCGGGTTCAACCCGTCGAACTCCCCAGTGACGTCGGCCGAACAAGAAAAACACCCCGAAAAGAGAACCAAAGATACCAGGCCATTCCTAAATGGGTGTAAAGGGGGGGGGGGTGTAACAAACACAGTCAGGTGGTCGGTGGGTAAAAAGTCCCGGACGTTCATTCGCCAGATCGAGTAAGAGATCGGCAGGATGAAACAAGCTACTGTGAACTGCACAGGACAGCAGGGGGACCATGCTAAGCCGCCTGGGGGGCAGGGCTTACTTGCTACATACTCTGTATGGTCGAGGCGGACTCAACGATCCACGAGGCAGATTCTCTCGGATCGGACCATCATGATTCGGTCCACGTCGGAATATCCGATAGATCTGTTCCTACAGTAGCTGTTTAGATGTAGATAGTTACTGTAGTAGTTAGTATTACCATGGAACAGACTTGGCGGTTGAGTTTAGAGCAATGATAATAAGATGAGGCAACTCGTGAATACTGTAGATGTGATAGGATATTAACGTTGATTAGGAACAATTAGACATGCATGTGGAGGATACATACTCGGTAGAAGTCCATGCAGGTAGAATCAGCCTCACGACTCATCTCGACTAGTTACACCCTTTTGTGCCTTAGGGGTATGTTCTCGTACACAGCATGTATCGCACCCAACGGCCAACCAGAGGGGAGCTCGCAGAACTAAGCCTAATTAGGTTTAGACCAGACAGGGCGGAATCCAGCGAATTACCTAAAGCAGCCAAGAACCATATCGTAGCCCCACCGTGGGGCAACCCGTTGCGTTCCGTGGGAGCTTGGACTGGATCCACGCGAGATTTGGAATGCTCATAAATTGCTGGGATTTACTGTACGTACGAAGTACAGTACTGATGATGGAAGTTAGTGTCCACTACAGGTAGTATAATACATACAGTATTTATGGTCAAAAAATCTGCTGTCAGCGAAGATACATTCATCAATTACTTATTTTAATTCGACATTGACCAGTTGAAGTAGTAGCGAGTCAACCAACAGTGTCTTGTCTTTAACTGGTGCTGTCCAAGAGATCGTCATTGGGGAGCCGTTGACACGGGTCCGCAGTCGGCCGCAGTCGCCTCAGCCGCACGGAGAATACCAGAAAAATACTGTATTGATGTATACACAGTTTGTATGTACATACCTGAGCAAATGAAGGAACAACACGGATAATAGAGCAATGGTAATAAATTGTTATTTTCTATTTTTGTGATCATAATAACAAGAAGAAACTAATAAAAATAATAATATCCATAGATATCAATTCAGTTAGCTCATGCTTGTCTGATCATCCCGCGATCATCGCCTCCACGCCCGTGCTTGGTTCTCTGCGATCTAAGGGTTAGCCCGGTATTTTTCGTTCTTATTTTCCCTTTCGATTTTATTTTGAATTTATTTTTACGATCTTATATTTTAAAAATCATATTTTTTATTTAATCATTTTTTGATATTTTGATTTCCATATTTCCCTTTTTGAATTATTTTCATCCTTTTTATGTCCATTAATTTCCAGGAAGTTTAATCATCCAACAGTAGATCCCATCTCTACTCACCAGGCCCGGCTCTTCTATATCAGTCCACCCTCCGCCGCCTCTTCACCTCTTCTGCAGCTAAACAATTTCCGCCTCATCCTCCTCTTCACATTGTCTGCAAATTACATCACCCTGGCCTCCTCTTGATTCTTATATATCTTCCTCTTCCCTCTCTCTTCCTCTCCCCCTCTCAACCCCCACCACCAATACTCACTTCCTTCCTTCCCATCCTTGTCACAGGATGGCCCGAGGACTTTCTTCCGAACAATCATCATCATCTACTGCTACTACTTCGACTTTGTCTGCTACCCACCTGGTCACTGTTCTCAACAGTCCAACCGGTTCCAGCTCCTCATCGCCTGAGCCTTCTCTTACACGAACATCCTCATCCACCATGGTTGGCCGCAAGAACACTATGCGCCACAGCCCGCAGGCTGAAATTCCCGCGCCTGTCACCTATACTCCGACTACCCACCGTATCAGCAAGGCGAAGAAGGGAAAGCGCGTACATGCTTGTGAATTTCCTGGGTGTAGCAAGGTATATTTTGCTCTTGATTTCATCTCATCTCTCGCATCGGCGCATCTTACTGACCCAATGCGCAATTAGGTCTTCACTCGCGCCGAGCACCGCAGACGCCATGAATTGAACCACAATCCTGAAGCCTCCTACCGTTGTACACATACTAGCTGCAAGAAAGCCTTCCACCGTCCAGATCTTCTTGCGCGCCATATGGAACGACAGTGAGTGGCTCCAAATGCGTAACGGTTTTATCTTAAATATTCTTACAGAGACTAATTGAGAACAGTGAGCTCGAGTCACAACCGGATCAGGCCCAATGGACACCACAAACTCAGGCCGCCTCCGTTGGTGAGCCTGTGCCACACTGCATGTCTATGGATTCTGGATCTTTGATTGCCGGCACACCCCAGCAATCTCATTCCATGTCCATTGGTTCAATCGTAGCCCCCGGAGTGCACCCTGACCTTGCTGGAGATTGCGGTATGGTTTGGAGCAACATGGAGCTGCCTCTGCAACACCGTCCTTCTGCCAACCTATTCCAAAATCACATTCCAGAGACTGCGGATGACAGTCCTTTTTACTCTTCACCAGCAGAGACCTGCCCTTCTCCTCTATCAGACGCAACTTTCTCTCTTCCCCCGACCTCCGGCTCCTCCATCTCTTCCGGATCCGTTTCTGTCGTCGACCAATACCCCAAGGACATTCTTAAAGATATGACGGCATCCCCACTTCAAATGGCCTCTCCTCTACGATGGGAGGGTGCTGAGACCACTTTGCCTCCGTCACATTTGGTTCCTCTATCTTTGGAAGAGAACTTGATCCAACCAGTATGTGTGACCTTTCCCCCCCTTTCTCCGCTCAAATCAGGCTCAAGCTCGAGTGAAACCAATTCCAAATCACTAACGCGCTCTTATCTTAGCCTGTTCAATGTCACTACCCCTCTCCATCGTGGACTAGCGCGGACTGCTTTTCATACGAAGACCCCCAGTCACTCGCCCACTTTCAACCAATGGGCTGGAAGCAGTGGGCAATGTGAAGCTCCAGCTGTCGGTCTTTGATCGAGCGCGACTCCATCTCACGACTTTTATGACGACTGTGAACACTCCCCTCCTGGCCGCCTTGAAGCAGCCACGCGCGACCCACGCACCCCCACCGGGCGTAGGCGTGACCGGCAAACCTGCCCATCCCCTCCTCCCTTTTCTTTGAACTGAGCGGAACAAACCCGACCATTCCATAACTATGGCTCGGCTGAAAGCAAGCACAATTGGGAAAAGTGACTCGCCAAACCGCCCAGCCCGCGCTCCCCCGCTATATCCAGCTTTCGGATACCCCGGCTTGCGGCTTTGACCGAAAGACATCCCAAAATGCCATTTTTACAGGTCGGGGAAGACCGGTCCCAGTCTCAAACCCCTCGAGGGCGCGACCGCGGAGCCTCTGGTGGAGACCCTCCGCTTCGGGCAGGAGTGCTCCACTGAAGCCAAAGGCAAAACAAAAGATTATTTTCTTTGTGCTTTCTTTCCAACCCCCCCCCCCCCCAACCCCCCCTCTTGTGTTGCTGTTTATTTTCTCCTTTGTGTTTTTCCTTTGTAAGGAGTTTTACCTATATGTGATTGATGCATTGAATTGGGAGGTGTCCTAGAAAGGGTTTGTTGGGGATAGATGATGCCCTTTTTTTTTTCTTGATTTTGTTTCTGTTTCTCCTGGAGTTGATGATTTGATGAAATCCACGCGATTCTGCGGATTTGGCTGCTGTATACCCTGGATTCAATATACGAATACCCCTTTGTACATGATTATTGTGAAAATACACCATTCTACTATACATAGTACACCGTTCTACTATACTTCTTCTCCTAGTAATACTTGGAATATTGTAAGCCCTATGGAGTATCAAATTATCAACAACCAACCATGGATGAGATGGGAAACGGGTGAATCTTCCCCGAGGCGAGCCGTGGTTTAGTGATCTTCGCCTGATTCCAAATTTCTTTGTTTGGGAAAGTTCAGCAAGTCATACTGAAGCTAGATTAGTTCTCCATCTGTCAGGCTTGGCAAAACGATTATCCTTGGGCGTTTTCCGTATGGAGTATGGAGTCAAAAAGAAAGAAAGAAAAAAAAAAACTTTGTGATGTGCGGACTCTCCGTATAAACCATTACACTGGTATGTACTATGCTATGTAGTGTCTGCTCACGTACCTCTCTTCAAAATCCAATTTCGGCTACAAGTCAACCTTCAAACAAATCAAATCCAAAGCGAACGATCTGGAGTTCGTCTTCGCGTTGACCACTTCTCGAGTTGCACATCTCGTTCATCGCGGCCGCGATCGGTCGATCTCCGCCCTTTTGAACGGGTCTCGCCCCGACTTTTCCGACGCCAAATTGATTAAATTGAAATTACATTCTCTCCATACGGACTAACCTTCCTAGTGACTTAGTTCTATACATTACGTGACTGGTTCTTTATTTTATCATGTCTAAATTGATTTCATTTCATTTCATTTGAGTGATTTTTTTTGACCCAGTGAACCCTGTCGGTGTAGTTCCCACTTGCATCGTTTTAACTGGTCGTTATATCGCTACGCATCGCGCGATCCCCCCCCCCCCAATGGACCAATTGCTAAGCTACGACGGGATACACGGAGAATCCGGTCAATGCGACGGTTAGCGATTTTATGATCGGAAAGAGGTCTCTATCTAGGTTGAGAATTGTCCAGGGGTATGTCGATCCGGAGCCGGTGTTGGTCCGCGGTATTCCACATTTGTCATTGTAGAGGACTACCTACTATGTATGTAGCTAAAAGGGAGAGGGAGAAAAGGAGAACGAGACTAGAGGCTCTGTTTCCCAAGTCCAGATGTAACTGGCTCGCTGATACCACTAGTACGTACTTTGGTTGGGGATTAGTATCTCCAACTGACGTGGAAACGGTTGACTCGTGCAGCATGCAGCCGTTGGTGACAGCCATCGGACTCGCCAATTTTTCCGGAGAATTACAAAAACGTGGATACCGACAAAGCTATTATTCGAAATGATTCAAATCGGGTAAAAAAAAAGAAAAAATGAAGAAGAGATACACGACGTTCGTTAAAATGCGCATGCAACAGGCTGCATTTACAGGCAGCACAGGCAGTACCATACGACTGCATATGTAATATCATACAGGACAGGGGAAAGCAAGTATTGGAGGGACATCTCGCTAAAGGATCGGTTATTCACGTCTGTGATACGATGCTAATTGAGCCAACAGGGCGACGAGTGGAGGCGGGTTCGGGCGTGTCGATCAGGGGGGGTGGATTATCTTGTCACGAGGCTCTTGAATGTGGTCCGTGAGATTTTGATTTTGAATTGACTGGAGACTCCCGAAGTATTTGCGATGCCTTGCGATGCCTGCCGAGCGAAAGATTTTCGCTTCTTTATTTTTCTTTGTGTTCCCGACACCCTGGTGGAGTCGTGTTGTGGTGGAGGGAGGACTTGAAAAGGGCTTTCAAGTGGAGAATAAGAGGAGCGAGAACCTGCCAGCTTGGGTGATGATGCGCACGGAGATGTCTTAGGAAGTGGTATGTGCGGGGCCGTGGTGGATGTGGTGGGTGCTTATTTTGAGTCTGGCCAGATTCTGTCTGGATGGTGTCAGTGGAGGAGATGGAGATAGGTTTGAGAGATATGATTGTTGTATAGACTCGTAGTCTGGTTGACGAGTCTATCCACCACATTGAATCAAAGTACTTCCCTATCGGCGGCGACTTGAATAGGGGCATACCACGTACTCTACCACTAGTCAGCTACGAAGTACCACTCTGATGGAAGCAGAACCGTTCTGCCGCCAAGCTGAGCATGCATAAACTATTGACCATTCTTGTTCCCTTCTTTGTAGATCTTCATCTGCAACGAATCCTTCGATCCAATCTGGAAGTATACGCGTGGATTCTACCGTGTTGATGTATTAGGTAGGTGATTTTAAGTTGATACTTTGATACTCTTCGTATTTGTGCGGTTGAATGGAGAAGACAAGGACAGGTTCGAGCTACTAGGTGGAATATCCATGGATAGCAGGTTATTAAACAGTATTCAGAAATTTACATCTCTTAGTTATAGAATCTACTGATGGCTACTCATATTCTTGGCGCGACGAATCGCAATCTGGAAGCATTATCGTTCCAAGTTTTCCCTTATGATAGCTACTATCAATCAATACTATTGACTTGTATCGATCTGACAATAACTGTGAGAAAACAGTAGCCCACCCTTCCTGACGCAGGGGGAATTAATCCTTTTGTATGCGAGTGTCTTCTCCTGAGAGATCGAGAAGCAAGCCGTTTGTCTTCATATCACGATAGCCCAACCCTGGATTTTGTATTAAGTGTGCCTTTATAACTCTACTATACATCCGCTTGGCCTAAAGAAATTCATAAGGATCCGTACTGAAACAATAATAAAGTACCACCAATCGAGCATCCCCCGGAGACTCTTAAAGCCATCAATGTGAAAAGCTTCGAGATGATACCATATGTATTGAGAGACGAGATAAGGTGTCAGGTACTCTCATGGCAGTAAATGAACTAGGAAATGATTCCATCAGAGCATTATGAACCACACGAAAGGAGAAACTATCTTTTCAGCCATTCGAAGCTGAAAGAGGAAGTTTTAAATTGCAAGGTAGAGCTCGTTACGTATTATGGTCTGGTAAAAAAAATGCCAGGTGGCCCGTAACTTGGTGGTAGTCGAAGACAATAAGGGCTAAAACGAATCATCCTGAACTTGAAGATCTTGCATACATGGGTAAGTCCAAACACCCTTGGTATGTATTGTGTCTGCTCGCTGGTCCATCAATCTCTTCTTGGTTGCAGGGATTGTCCATTGTCTTCGCAATCAAAACACCGCAGTATTCGGAATGGCAACTGACCTCCAAATTTTCTGCTTCCTGCAAGTCGACAATGATAGTAATTGGTTTACGCATGTTGTTATATCTCCTGGCAATGACTTCAAAAGGGTTATCCCTCTGTTAACGCACATTATATTGGAGGCCGCCAAGCTTTCATCCCGTTCCCTGTGAGGGGTCTGAGCCTCTTGTTGTCTGGTAAAAAAGCTACCTTGAGAATCCTCGCTCCCTCTTACTACTGTTGGCCTTTTCTGGTGCTTTGCTTTCATGTAATCCCAAAAGTTCCGTAACTTCGATAGTCCCAATTCTAATGCTATTGCTACTGGACTAGTCGCTGACTCTTGATATCCGGCACTTGTAGGTAAGATATATGAGAAGACATACGGCCACGGTTTGGCCGTATATCTACTGTGACCTAAGAGGTCTATCTAGTAGATGAAGACCTGGGAATAAATTATTTTATCCAGGATCCAAATAGTGAGGTATTTGGTCATCCTGTTTCCCATCCGATCTTTGACATCTTCAACTTCTATCATATGATTCTTCGGGGTCATGGGATCTCATCAATCTTCCCGATTGACCAACTTTATTAACTCACTATGTTAACGAGACACTTTTCATGGCCAGCAATATCAATGTATTGATGAATTGATTCATGTCGACGCCACAAGCTCAAGTGGGTTCCGCTGACAAAATTTACCGCTTTGGGTAAACCTAAATTGACGCCTATCTTTGGCCCCCAAACTTAACTTCTCATACACTCATACTTATAGCAGGCCAGTGCCCGTTGATGCCAGTGAGATTCGATATTTCGCCAAACACCAAGCCTCGTCCTCGCACTTGCCACGTACAACTGGGTTTCCCTTAAAATGAATATGCCCGGATATCCGAGCAGGACGGCGAGGAATGGAGTAGATGACCAAGATATGAAACTCCGCAGAAAACTCCAGAACAGACTCAACCAGAGAGCACGTAGTACGTGTGTCTGAACATGGGCCTCCTTTGCCTACGACCAAAGAAGCTGACCATCACTACATAGGAGAGCGCATGAACTCGCAGAAGCAAGCAAAAAGAAACGATGCACCCTATCAAATCCGGCGTTGGCGTATTGCGCGGCCAGAATCATTAAATCTTGACCGAGACAGGCAGAGACCTTTAAAAAGTGTCTTAAGTCCCAATCAATTATCACTTCAGGAGTCAGAATCTTCGATATGGACCTTCTCTGCACCCACACCAGATTGTCAGCCGCCTAATCTCCCTTCCCCACATGCCGATTTTCTCCTCAGCCTTGTTCAATTCAACACATATCGCGCATTTCTCGATAACAAAATGACTCTATCCCAATCAGTGCAGTCCATAGTACCAGGTCAGGGCATAATGGAGTATGATACGGCTTTCCCAGGTGTCTTCCACATCGTCCCGACAGCACAGACACCAACTTCACTTGCCTTGACGAAACTGCAGATGGAAAACCTTCATGCGCCATGGATTGATTTAATTCCGTTCCGTCATATGCGTGATATACTTATTCAAGAACAATGCAGTTACGATCATATTGCTCTTATAATGGATTTGGTGGGAGATGCACCTCATCTTGAGTATCTATCCTCGAACGATCTTTTCCCCGCACTTCGAGATGCCCCGAAGAACAGCAGCCCTGATAGTGGGATTGAGCAAGAAGATGGCGATGAAAGGACGACATCTAGGTCCGGCTTTATTATATGGGGAGATCCTTCCGACGAAAATAACTGGGAGATCACTCCGGGGTTCTTGAGAAAGTGGGCTTGGATTATGCAGGGGTCTGAATACTTGATATC
The DNA here is from genome assembly GCF_028827155.1 of Penicillium citrinum. Classification (NCBI taxonomy): domain Eukaryota; kingdom Fungi; phylum Ascomycota; class Eurotiomycetes; order Eurotiales; family Aspergillaceae; genus Penicillium; species Penicillium citrinum. The sequence continues at coordinate 782,246 of NW_026622692.1, forward strand.
TTCAACTAATAGATGGAGGGCTTTGAGGGGCGAAGAGCCAATATACTCGTAGCTAGGAATATTTAGATGGGTTGATCGGGAATAACACAGCTCTTTTGAACGGTCACAAACTTAAGACAATTGTCTTGATACACTGCGCCTGAATTGAGGATATTGAGCTATAGCCACACCGTGAAGAAGGCCTTCGTCAAGCCACGATCCAACCCCCATCCGTGGACATGTGGGTGACTCTTTGAGGGAAGATATTGGAGCTTCTATGACAGGGATAGAAAAACATAAATCATGTGGTTGATGTGCCCAGCAATGCTGGAAAGTGAAAGCAAAATCTAGAACCATTGGAAAAGAAGAGACAATGTCTCATACTTGTCTTCCATGTGGATCATGCATGCCAACCCCACACGATTCAAGATTCGACGAAGATCTTCCGATTTGACCGACCCCGCATTTGAAGCTCTTGGGCTGCGATATTGGCAATCTTATACAGCAAGCTCTGTATCTATCCATTGTAGGCCAATAAATCATTGCCTTGTCAGATACTACGCTGTCTCAGCCCTGGATACCCGTAGTGCATCGCCAGGGCCATGCAGGTCGCCTTATCTGCCGCAGTCTACGAAGTAGTTACTGCTATACTTACATAGTAGAAATTTATCCCAATTTGATCACCAAGAATCATATGGATCAATGTCTCAAGCATCAGCCTCGTCGATTACTCCAGGAAGCAAACTGGAATGATGTGACCTGATGTAGCCTGATGTCATCTTGCATGGCCCCGGCAAATCACCAGCTGAGATGTAAATGGATCACTTACCGACTCGATTTGCGGGACAAATTGATACATTGCTGTGAAGAATCGGTCAGTAGACAGAATATACAAGAAGTAGAGAGTGAAAGGAGATAAGTTTTTGAAAGCTTACATGTGCAAAGAACAGACCTAAAACGATCATCCATATCGCAAGACTTGCCTCTAGAGAAAGCTTTTCTTCAGGCCTTCCACATGGCATGCTTTCGGTGCTGTATGGAGCGACACGCGTAGAGGCGGGCGAGGTATGTGAGACATGCTTTTTGCCTCCCCAAATGCGTACATCTTTCGTCAGATCGTGAGAAGAACTACGTTTGTCGCAACTCACCCGACGCTACTCCAAGAATAGATCTGATTCTCCCAGAGACCTCCCAACAAGACTGAACTTCAATCTGTCGAGCTCCAAGTACTACTATACAGACGTATAAGAACGAGAGATTCCCCGGATCGAAATATCAGTCATCACACTGATTCAACTTGAATATCCGACTTGAACAATCAAATTCACCCTACCCCAACCTCGATATCGAGCACAAGTGCCTATTACAATCATCAACATGCAACTCACTACCGTCTTCGTCTCTGCTATTGCATTTGCCATGGGCGTATCTGCAATTCCTGCCCCTCCAGCCGATACTCGATATGCCCAGCTCCGTCTTTTCGGGGAACCTGGCTGTTCCGCACAGAACCAAGGTGAACTGGGAGTCTATGGCGATTATGTCAACAAATGCAATACGTTTGGAGATACCACCGTCAAGTCTGTGAGCTTTGAGTACGCCATCAACAATTGCACTTGTAAGTCTATTCACAGGCATTATCTTTATTAGTTAATTCACAAAATCGTTGCACTATACTAACCAGCAACAGTGCGTGTTTATAGCGATGTCACCTGCCACTTGGACCGGCATGATGTCTCCGTCGAGACTTGTCTTTCTGGTGATAAGATCTACCGAAGTTACGAGGTTGTTTGCCCCAGCCTCAAGGCATAAATCTGGGGCACTTTCCTATGCCCTTTTTCGTGAACATAAGATAGCTTTGTGGATTGTTTTAGTACTTAATCAATAGACTGATATTTCTAATCTTGTTGCTTGGTTATGCATTGTAGAAATGTTTCCAAGAGATATTCCAGCAGTAAGCTATTGAGTACCAATATCAGGGTCCATACCGACTCGCTCGTATAAAACACGCAAGTCCTGATCTATTCGATCCGACTGGCAGAATATCGTCGAATAATTCTCGCACTTTGACCGTCACAACCGTTGATAACCGTCTTCCCGCATTTCATTCGACCATACTATTCTTTTGTATCCACTGACTGCGTTATGTAGTAAAAATGTACTTCTGTTTAGGGTTGGATTGCGGGGAAAGTCCCGTGCCTGGAAAATGTCATCATCGACCGTCTAGACGTTTTCTGGTTTCTTCTTTCTTCTCCCTGCATTTTCAGACTTCCCCTCTTTGCTTCAAACCCCTCAATCTGGCCAATTTCGAGGTCACACAAGCCATTCATTACATTTTACATGTACTGCTGGCCCTTTCCGTTCCTCGGAGCCTCCCAAAATTCCCTCGACCATATCATCCCACCCGGAACTTGACTACCGCGGGACCCAGTAGAACCAGATTTGCAACAGTCTCCTCCCCACGCTATAAAAGCCCGGGGGAATCTCCCATCTTATCTGATGTGCTGATTCATCTTTGAGGGCCTTCGATGGCAGTAAAAGCATTATGGTGGTATTTGTTGACCTCGATCACGATGTCTTTCGACATCCCGGATCGGCACTTCCCTTGGAGAAACCCTTCCCGTCCAAGTTGAGAGTAGCGCCTCTCGAGACGAACGAAGTAATCGAACCTCCTCTTCTTCAATCCGCCGGAGAAAGCGCCAAATCCAAAGAAGTGCGCAATACAAATTTCATTACCGAGGACACTCCAGCTCCAAAAATTCCCAACTATAATGCTTTCTCGGCGGCATTGAGCTGCTACCCGTATGTGGATCTTCCCCTCTCCAAATCTTCACCGCGTCGCGTTCCCCCGCATATTCACGACTCAAGGGCTAATGTGACGCCATGGGGTGTTCTGGCTATATAGAATAGTTAAGGAGATTGCTCGCGCCGTCGACTTGAATACCCTCCACGCTCTCTCACAATGCTGTCGACAATTCCACGTCAACATGGCGCCGTTCCGCCACCAGCTAATCCGCGAAACGCTTCGTTGCGAGAATGAGTATATCGAGACTGTCTCCGATATGTTGGACGGCGGGGCCGTCCTTCCAAATAGTGTGAAATCAGTACTTCGTCTCTTGAGTCAGGGAAATGGAGATTCCGGACGTATGACGCGTGGCAAAGTTGGTAAATGTGCGCGTGACATGGTCGGTGACTGTCGACGCTGCACGAAGATCGTGTGCAGGGTATGTTTTGAATATTCGGCGGTGCAGGTTCCCCACAGTTGGCTGATATGATCTTGAAACAGAATTGCACCATCAAACCCCCCTCACAGACAACCATGAAAAGTCGAATCCGACGTCTTTGCCAAACCTGCGTTACTGCGCCGCTCTCCTGTCATCTGTATAACACACCGCCGGACTTGACAGCGGCAGATTACCAGGAAAACTCTATACCGACAACATTGGCGAATAATATCTGCAATTGCGATGAAGCCGTGTGGCTTTGTATCCAATGTGGCCAGACTCTACGTAGTAACGATGTAACATACCGGCGAGTATGGGCATGGCGCACACGATACAGTACATACCTTGGCGGTGGTCTTGGAACAGGAATCGGCGAAGGCAGTCAAGGGGTCAAATGTGGACGTGGCGAAGCCTGTCTCGCAGCGAAGGAGATCGAACTTGAAGTCGACTGTGAGGCCGATGAGGCTTCGAGTGATACCAGTAGCCCTGGTCATAGTCCGCCTGCTCACCCATCACATCACCTCGAGTTACTATCAACAGATAGCCATGACGGCGAGGAACCAGGATACTTTCGACAAGAAGTGATTGGATTAGGCGGGGTGGTGAAGCACAAGGCGAAGAAGCGCGTCATGGTCGGAGCTTGTGTGATTGAGTATGAAGATGAGCGGGAGACAGGTAGGTATCTGGTGAGAGAGGAGAGTGGCTCGCATCGGGCTTGGTGTGGTTGGTGCTCGAGAGTGATTCCAGCTAAAAATGAGATGCATCGGAATTAACAAATCAGTCGCACTTTTAATGCAATTTTTTTCTAATGCTGGGCTTTGGCGGGAAGGGTCGTTTGAGTAGGGCATCAGATTCATGATTTGGATGTACATACTCATTTGACGATTGCGTCGAGCGCATTTCGGTAAAAATGAAGCTTGGGATACTCCCGTGGCTAGTTACTTCAGGTTGTGTCAGTATAATCGAGTCTAGCTTTATATATCCCCAGATGTTACAGTAATGAGAGTAGAATTCAGGAACTTGGAAGTTGAAGTTGTATAACAATCTGACATATCTAACAATCAGTCTGGCTTGATGCTGTCCTTCCTGGACCGAAAAGACAATATACTCCGGCAATGCGTCGCTCCTTCATGCAATCATCAATCATACATACTATCTGGCACGACAATCCCCAGACATCCAACGCAACAAATATCAAAAGACAAGGCTTGAGAAAGAAAGAATGAAATCAAAGTGGAAAAAAACAAATGTATCTAGTCTAATGTGCTGCGATTGCGCGGAAAATACCCTTGAGCCTGGACTGCTCTTTAGGTGGAGATGGTTCACGGCGATGGCGACGGCGCGAGCGCGGTTCTCGCTCTCTGCTACTCTGACGAGCAGCACGACGAGATCCTTCAGGCCGTCTCTCTCGCTCCCTCTCTCGGGATTTGCTGCGCTCACGCTCGTCACGAGAATGCCTTCGGAGCTTCTTCTCTGGCCGAGAAGCCTCTTCTTTGCGGCGCTCCTCCCGTCTCTCTTCACGTCGGGTTTCACGACGAGCTTCGCGTCGAGGATGAGAATCAATGGAGCGAGCAACGATTTCTCTTTCAACATACACTTCGTCAGCGGGCGGGCTACCGCTGCCACTGCCATGACTGTGGCTGACCGAAGGACGACGCTCTGATGCTGACGCAGTAGATTTAGTGCTGTTCACCCGCACAAGAGGCTTGCTGGTGTCTGATTGACCATTTCTCATATATTGAAGGAAAGCACGTTTGGGAGCGGGGGCTGAAGAGGCAGCTTGCTTCGAAGAGGTAGTCTTGATCGATCTAGCCTGGCTATATTCAGATGAGCGACGAATAGGCCTGGCCTCAGAAACAGGCGGATCTATTTCTGGCCCTCTCGCGACGAGCTTCTCGGATCGTCTTATCCTTTCGCCAGATGCTATACCACTCCTTTCTCGCTCGTCAATGATGGCTTGCTGCATGGCTTGCTGCATTCTCTTGTCGTAGATCTTCCTCCGCTCCTTTTCGTCATGTTCGCGCCGAGCTTGTTCCAAAGCCTTGGCCCACCGATTGGTGAATACGCCACCGTCATTCTTAGAACGTGTAAGCTGATCACGACGTCCTTCAGATGAGGTTTTGGAGTATCGACGCTCTCGGTCTCGATCACTGGGGGAGCGCTTCTTCCTTCTGTGAGACCCTCGCCTGGCTGCCAAAGGATCCATAGGCTCCATGAGCTCGCCACGAGGGCTTTCAGCAGACTCATCGGGTGGAAGTTCATCAGGTGCAATGCCATCGGACGCAGGTGCTGCTGGTGCTGGAGGCTCAGACGGAACGAATTCCGGTTCAGTAGGCGCACGTCCTATGAACAGAGGCTCAGCTTGAGCTGGTGTATCCTCAGATGGAATTTCCTTTGCTTGCTCTGGCCCCGGAGTAGGCTCTTCTGCTGCCGGCGCTACCAGGGGTTCCTCTGGAGGATTGACTTCAGCAGAAGCAGCTCCTTCTGGCACAGGGTCGGGGGCTGCAGTCTCCTCCGTGATTTCTTTGGTCACCTCTGGAGTGGGCTCGGGCTCGGTAGCAGCAGGTTCAGCAGCAGACTCAGCAAGAGGGGGGGGTGGGATCAGCAGCGGGTTCGGGTTCAGCAAGTGCAGGAGTAGGCTCGGGCTCGGGTTCAGCAACAGGCTCAGCCGTGGACTCAGGCTCAGCAGCAGGCTCAGCAGCGGGTTCGGGTTCAGCAGGTGTAGGCGCAGGCTCGGGCTCTGGTTCAGCAGCAGGCTCAGCAGCGGGTTCGGGTTCAGCAGGTGCAGGAGTAGGCTCGGGCTCGGGTTCAGCAACAGGCTCGGGTTCCGCAACAGGCTCGGGTTCCGCAACAAGCTCGGGTTCCGCAACAGGCTCGGGTTCCGCAACAGGCTCGGGCTCAGCGGCGGGCTCAGGTACAGAGGTAGGCTCGGATTCAGCAGGAGTAGGCTCAGGAACCGATTCTGCTGCAGGTTCTTCTGGTATAGAGGGTTCCTCTGGAGGTGTCTTTTTCTTCTCAGCTGACTCCTCAGGAATAATTGCTTTAGGCGCAGAATCAGCCTTAGATATAATTTCCTCCGCGGGCTGTTCAGTTGCTGGTTCTTCGGTAGATGGCTCCTCTGCTACACCATCTCCGATTGCTTGCTCAGAAGACTGTTCTGGTTCTGGGGCTGCTTTCGGCTCTTCGACTTTGTCTTCAGATGTTGGTTCTGGGGCCAATTCCTCAGCAGGCGAAGGCTCGGGATTCGGTTCAGTTGCAGGTTCGTCATCTTTGTTTGGCTCAGCTGCGGGAGGTTCTTCGATTGGTGCTTCCTCTGGCTCTGCAGCTGCAGGAGTCTCCTGGGGCTCCGTAGGGGACTCATTTTCGGCAGCTTTATCTGCTTCGTTGGGTATTGTCTCTTCCGCCGTTTCCTTATCGCCTTCGGGAGCTGAGACCTCTTCTGTTACTGCTGGTGCCTCGCCCGTGGGTTCAGTGACAGGCTCAGGCTCAGCAGGAGCAGCTTCTTCTGGTACTGGCTCTGCTTCAGCAGGTGCTGTTTCTGGCTCCGGTTCAGCAGGAGGCTCTGGTTCAGCAGGAGGCTCTGGTTCAGCAGGAGGCTCTGGTTCAGCAGGAGGCTCTGGTTCAGCAGGAGGCTCTGGTTCAGCAGGAGGCTCTGGTTCAGCAGGAGGCTCTGGTTCAGCAGGAGGCTCTGGTTCAGCAGGAGGCTCTGGTTCAGCAGGAGGCTCTGGTTCAGCAGGAGGCTCTGGTTCAGCAGGAGGCTCTGGTTCAGCAGGAGGCTCCGGTTCAGCAGCTGGCTCCGGTTCAGCAGGAGGCTCTGGTTCAGCAGGAGGCTCGGGTGCTGGTTCAGTCTCAGGATCAGGTTCAGCGGCTTTTGCACCCTTTTTAGCTTTCTTTTTAGCCTTTTTCTTTTTACCCTTTGACGGTTTATCGGCTGGTTCGTCAGCCGGAGGCTCTTCGGCAGGAGGACTTGGATCGGCGAGAGTATCTTCCGGTGGTGTCTCTGCTGCAGGTTCTTCACTGGGGGCCTCTCCCTCGGGTTCTAGCGTTGGTTCTGCAGGTGATTCGGCAGGAGCTTCAGAAGATTCAACTGGGGGATCGGTGAATGCATCAGTAGGCGGCGAGTCAGGGGTTTCTTGATCTGCAGCAGCCTCCTCCTGTGGCGCAGGACTATCGCCGGCCTCATCAGGTTTGTCGGTGGCAGGTTGTTCATCACTGGTAACTGGAGATTCCTCCTTAGACTCTGATGGGGACTCGCGGTCCGCCGGTGGGCTATCTTCGTCTGCTTTAGCGTATTCGGCCTCTTCCTTCGCGAGTGCTTCCTTCTCGGCCTCTACTTTGTCGAGTCCGGCCTCAGGGTCACATTCTGGAAAATCCTCGTCTGAAGCGAAATGAGTCAAATTAAGCTCTTTTTCTTTTCAAGCAAAATCCTCACCATTGTTGTCATTGTTATTGTCTTTCTTGGATTCGCTGTCGTCAGTGGCTGGTGCATCTGGCTCAGGCGCAGATTCCTCGGCCTTCTCGGTTTCTGCATTTTCTGTACTCTCTGCAGGTGGTTCTTGAGGGGCCTCGTCTGTAGCGCCTTCGGCCTCTGCGTTCGCTGGAGGCTCTTCGCCAGCAGGCTCATCTTGACTCTCTTCCTTGGAGTCTCCTCCAGCGGCATCAGCAGCCTCCGTGGGCTCTGCGGCTGCGGGCTCTGCGGGCTCTGTGGACTCAGGCTCCGCTGGAGGCGCTGCCGCCTCTGCTGATTCTAGATATGATTTATTAGTGGCTGTTACAAAAGTTGGAGAATTCTTTCCGAAGGTGATTGCCATGTTTCACACTTGAGTACTTACCAGAAGACTCAGGGTTCGGTGAACTCTCTTCTGGTTTGCTAGGCTCTTCTGATGGGGGCTCGACAGGGGCATCCTCCTTTTTCGGTTCGGCATCGGTGGCCGTTGGGTTATCCTGGTCCTTGCCCTCCGTCAGATTATCGGAATTGGAATTTATAGGAACGATGGGATAGTAGGAGAAAGTCAAAGAGCCTGTGTCGAAGGTCTGGTGTTGACGTTCGAAGCTTTGATACTGAAACTGAGGGACATCCGCATACTTGAACTGTGGTTGCTGCATTTTCGTCCCCTACAGCGGCTGGCTCTGGAGCTGGCTGATTGACTTCTTTGACTTCAGGGTTTGAAGTTGTTGCGCCGACAGGTTGACGGTTGTTGTTATTGTTCTTATTCTTCTTCTTCTTGGCCATGTCCTCGTTTTAGTGACGTATCACACGAGGTGGCCGATGCTGACTGGCGCGTGATGAGGAAAATGAAACAATAAGAAGGCGACAAGCTACTTTCAGGCTTGATGCACGGGTAGAATTCCGGGCCGAACAGTAATTGAAAAGGTACAAGAAGATGAAAAGTAGAGGAACGCGAGACTGGGTACTGATGTATTAGAAGACGGAAGAGGAAAGAAGCATACGCTTGTTCCTCTGGAGACAGGAAAATCACAATTGGACCGTTAAGGCGAGGCAGCGTATAACAGTTCGTCCGTTGTCCGGGTGGATGGGACAACAACCCCGATACAGCGTGGAAATTGGGCCCTGGAACGTCATCAATGAACAGCCCGATGGCATTGCATACCATTGGACCACGTCGCCTTCGGTCTCCATGCATTTTTGGCCAGCATTGGGAGGGAATTAGTTGAAGCCCGGTGCTTGGATTAGGGCCGGGTGAGAACAGCATGATCTCCACTTGTGGGCAAAGTTGCAGGACTAGGTTTCTCAAGATGAACGGGGATTGGGGGTAATTCAGGGAATTGGGGACCAAAAAGCCCAAGATAGGAATAGCGATACGGCAGGATCATGGAGTACAATGGGTCTTCAAAGTGGGGGGGGGACAAGTGCCACCATTCAATTCTAAAAATCTTTTTTTTTCTGGTTGATTTCTGTTTTCGAGTACTTTGTAATCTGTGAACTGGTCACTCCGTGTACTGTATGTACTGTAGTAGAGGGGGGGGGAGGTGGAAGTGGGGTGAGGATAGGACAGATTTTGGTGGGTCGCGCACAAGTTGGATGAGCTCTGAGCCACACCGACGAGGGTCTGCATGGGTAGGTGTGTCCTGAGTGGAATACCACAATGCTAGGATGCCCGCTTGATGGCGCCAAAATTGGCACTCCGTACTGTACAGTAGGCACGAGAAAAAAGTGAAGCGGTCGAGAGACCCATTTCTGCCCAACGTTTCCCGGCCACCGCGGCAAATGAAATGCAAGCCTAGCGCTGGTGGGGAGATGAATGGTCGTAACCGAAAGTGCCCTCAAAAAGTGAATTGGTCTTTTCCTAAGCAGAATTGAAGCCCATTGAGTCAATGGAAGAGGGGCCCTGAATGGAGTAGATGGAGGCTGGCGGTGGCCATCGAGACTCCACTCTGCGACACCGACAATTCAGCAGGGCGATCCCTCTCGATCCTCTTCGAGCTCGAACTGATGTGTATGTACACAACAGTAGCTCATGGTCTCAGAATATTACGGCCTCATACACATGCACCGCAAGGGAGAGACAGTTGGGATGGGGATCGGAATATGCGGGATGCATCACGGAGGAAGTCGTGGAACAAGAGGAAGTAATCGGGGCCACGTCGCGTGATCTGCCGTGCTTCGACCACGTCCGGCCACATCAACTTGTTTCAATTTGTACTGTTCACGATTATCGGCTAATCTGATCGAGCAATTCTCATTGAGTGTATGTGTATATTCTTAGAATGATGCTCATGATGCTGTTGGTGATCTACTATGTACTCTACGTAATGACTGTAGTCAAACATCCCCCGTTTGCCATACATCTGCGTGTTATCTTCACTCCCAAGTTTGCCCCTCTATTCCCAAAAGTAGCTGCATGCATTGGTTTCTTGTCCAGGACAAACTCGTGCGAAGAAGGAACGGAGTCTTCCGTGATTTCTAGACAGTACCCGACCTGTTGTGCTCCTGGAACCAGGTTATCTCGTCCGATTTTAGCTCACCAAGCCAAACGACGGTCTAATATCTTTCCTGCAGCGGGCCGAGTATCCATGCTCTTTTCGCTGATGATAAGTGGTCAATGGTTTACGAGGCTTCCAATTAGAGCTCTCAATTGTAGTCCGGTCTCGGTCTCGGTCTCACTCTAATTCTGATCGTTTCAAGAGTCAAGTAAATACGTATACCGAAGGAGCTAGTTATCCAAAATCGTATTCTCCATGTCTGGGGTTTGAGATACGATCCAACGACTCCGTGTGTTCGGCCCGCAGGACGCAAAACACATCCAAATTGATATCCCTGGATGTCGATCAGAACGAGGGGTTTGCAGTGCAAGATTACGACATGGTACTTTTTCAAATAGTTAGTTACTCCTATTGTGTACGGTATTTAGTGTAAACTACGTAGTTAGTGGCCATGTCTGTGTCCTTTCTTTGTAGATCAGCATGACTATAGACTACTATTGTTGGGAGAGGGGCCCTGAACACTGATTCGACTGATAATATGTAAATTTAGCGATAATGAGTTCCGGTGCCGGCATGTACCAACGTCACGATGGATCCAAATGCAGATGCTAGTGAGATAGATACATGATTGGGAAATTATTTGGGCGTGGCCAGCAAAGTTGTGTCACATATCGTGCTCAGGTTCGAGTCCATGGATGTTCCAAGCTTCAAGTTGAATATTATGCCCAAGCTCAGAATGTACGGGCATAAAAATAGTATCATAAAGTAAGGCATCCATGGATTTCAGACAATCTCAGTCTTGTTGAAAACTACTACATAGTAGCTGCTGGTGATGGAGCTCATGTCTCAATTTAGAACTCTTTCTTGTATGCCAGGAATGGCCTCTAGCAGAGCCTAGCTTCCTCCTAAAGCCTCCGTGGAGGTACAAAGCAAGAGAGCTGCAATGAATAGTACAAATTTAATGGTACGCCCATGATCATTTTGTATTCGAGGTATTTCACAGATTCTATTAGTATGCGCCCGACCTTTACCCGTAACAAGACACTATCATAATTCAGGCCTCTTTGACGAGACCCCTAGATGCCTTCGCCATTGTTCATCAACATCACCGCGCTCATGTTGAGGAACTTGTTCCCACGCCCGCTGAAAAGCTGAACTCTGCGACTCCCAAGCCGAAACTGTAGATTTGATGAACTCAGCACTGGCTTCAGCGGTTTTTCGAACCATTTCCATCGGAACCATATGACCACACGGTAAAACTCGTTCCTGTACACGACCGCTAGCTAACCCTCCACTTCCACCAATACCAGTGCCCGTTATTTCCATTTTCTTTTGGCGTGCTTCTGGAGAAGACAAGGGCGACGACTCTCCAAACAGATAAAGAACATCTGGTTTCAAATGAGGTAATTCGCGAAAGATCTGCGCTGGCTCAGGTCGATAGAATGGGAAGTCATCAATGTCATCTGGATGCATGTCATGTTCGGGAATACCTCTAGCAAGACCTGATCGCTCATCTACATAGGAGGGTCGAATGTAGAAGAACAGCTCCTGCGCCTTTTTTGTAGCCAGAGTGACAGAAGGCTGGCCAGTGGCTTCCGACAGAGCATGGTTTCGTGTAGGAAGATCTCGAAGTCCATATTTGACAAACCTCTCGAAGACACGGGGATCCCACGATCGATAGAAAGCGTTCGATAGGAATTTCTGAGCGGCCTGTTCGCGTGATGGCCAGATATCTCTTCGATTTGTAGATGCATATGCAAATCCACGACCCGGATTTCCACGCTGGATCACTGGATCCAGAAGAACCAAGCCGTTGAAGAGTGCTGGATGCATCAGGGAGAGATGAGCCCTAGAGCTGTCAGGTCACCGTTACAGAAGAAGCTTCCTTGGGCAATACACTTACAGTTGCGCCCCGCCCATACTATGACCAATTCCAATCAAAGGATGAGAGATGTCATCTTGAAACTGGTTTATCAATTGAAGCAAGTCGCGTCCGTGGTCGAACCAGTCGGCTTGAACAAGTATTAGACTTCGGACTCGGGAGCTTTACCTCGGAGATATATTCAACCTTCATTGCCATGGGAATGTACATACGATCATCACCCAGAATATCCTCGTTCAAAATACCGCTTTGGCCCTGCTGAGCAACATCCGCAATCCAGATCGACCGGATATGTCGGTTCTGTACCCGGAGTTGCTCATATAGATCATCCCATAGAGGCTCATAGAGTTCCTAGAAGTAATTCAGCGTGGTGATCACACAAGAGATATACTACAAGAGAAAAACAAACCTTGGGAAAGGAATTTGCATGTGCACCTATCAAAGTAACATCGGATGGCTGTGGACGACGGCTATCACTGGGGATATACTGCTTTACAGCAAGTCTAATCCCATTCTCATACCCGAGTTTCACGGCGCCTGGTCGCTGGCGAATATTTTGGCCTCTGATAGTATGCTCAATGACCTTGAAATTCAACGTTCGCTTCATATCGAATATAGAATAATGGCACTGAAAGGTAGTTTGAAGGATATCGCGCGCGTATTGCAAGGTGCCAATACTACGAGGCAGTGAATGGCCGAGGTCCTTTCCTCCGGGGTAGGACAATGTTTATCCCAACTTCACGCGTCTCCGCAATGCCGAAAATAGCCGAGTAGACGCAATGACTTCACCGATGAATCATCCTAGCATTGAACTAGATTTGTTATCTAGACAAGGCAGGCTGACTATCACCTGGCACTTAGTATTGTAATAAGAAGCAGGAAAGAAAAGCATGTTCCAGGGCTGAGTGTTCTAATATGGTGGGCAATTCTTCACATTTAGTCACGTATGTACTTGAATCGCAGCAGACGAGGCCTTAATGATTCCCTTCTCTAATTGATTGATACACTACCTACTTGACATCCTGACTTTTACCAGTATAAGCGTCACATAAAGCCCAATGTACATCCAATCATTCATTCATATATGGGAACTATTTACTCATTTCTGTATCCATTTTGATCCGCCAGCGAGGTCCAAACACCCTCATGAACAGAATGACACAGCAACTCGCCAGGCTCACAAGACCAAGAATCGTGAAAAGCCAGCCGTTGCCTATCCCATTAATAATAGGAGCTGTCACGAGAGATCCGACACAAGAGAAGATATTTCGCATAAAATTGTTCAGAGCAACCCCTTCCGAAGATCTTTTTGGCATAAATTCAGTCAACATAGTAGTAACCATACTAAAGATCAGCATGGAGCCGATCCCAAAGAAGAAGTTCGCGATCATCTGCGTTTAATTATTAGTTTATTGGTCTGGGTTGTGTCAATGGATCCGCAAACTCACAGGAACTAGCCAGAAAACGCCTTTTTCAGCTGTCCAGCCATACCATATAAGCGCAATGGGATATAAAATTGCTCCAAGCCAGGCGTTCTCCCGCATTCGGTCTTCGGGTCGATAGATCAATCTCCCTTTTTCATCGTAACGATTTGCTTTTCTTGCCTCTCGTTGCATAATGCTGTCCATCCACCTCCCACCAAACAAACTGGCTACCACATAACCCAACGAATTCGGAATATATAACAGCCCAACAATTATGGTTGAGAAATTGTATGGTGCCTTTCCAAATGTTTCTTCGACACTGACGTTCAAGACATAGAGCGATCCGAAGGCAATACTGGCGTAGTAAACGCTGAGCAGTACTGGGAGATATCGGAGATAGAGAACGATCTTCAGAGGGTCGATAAAGATCACCTTTAATTTCACGAGCCACTTTGTCGTAGTTCGGGCCATTTGTCGAGTCGAAACACGACTGATTGATTGGCCTATTGGCTCGCCGTGTTCCTCGTCTTCGGGAGACACGATTTTCTGCATTGCGAGAGTCTCGGGCAACGCTAGGAAGATAAAGACCACGGTGAGTGCACCATAAGCTGCCAGAAACCACAGTGTACTCCGCCAGCCCCAACGTTGAGCTAAAAGACCACCAATAATGGGTGCAAACAAAGGACCACAAAGTGGTCCAAGATAAAAAATTCCCATTGCTCGACCTCTTTCGCGAGGCTCCCATAGATCAGCAATTGTTCCTGCGCCAACGGCTTGGACCGAAGCGGAGGCTCCACCACTCAACATTCGCATAACGATTAACATCGCGATAGAGTTAGATATGGCGCAGAGGCAGTTGAAAAGCACGAACAGGAGGAATGAAGCGAGGTAAATCGTACGTCGCCCTAGACGCTCGCTGAAAGAAGACCACCATAGAGGAAAGATAGACATGCTTAGCATGTATAGTGCAATGGAAAGGTTGGCTATAGTGGTTGTTGTATTTAACTCCCTGGCCACTTGGTATAAGGAAGCTGATCGAAAATAAGTCAATGGAATCTTCAAAGGACTATGGCTGGTCGCTTAACTTACGGAAGAAGACTGAGCTACCCATTGGTGCTGTGGCGCCTGCTACCGCCACGATGAACGTGATGAACCACTTCATTCTGCGAGGATAGGTCTTGGGGTTCTCAACCTCTGCCACCAATGTCAGTTGACCTAACAATCCTCTGCGTTTGAGCCGGGGAACAACCACAGCTGGGCCAAGTTCTGTAGACATGCGCGATAAAGGAACTGGATCCTCCGGGTCGTTCTTCTCTTGCTCAGCAAACATATTGGAATTATGAGACTGCGAGCGCGCATCGTCAATCTCTGGATTGGCAGTCGCCTCTATGGAATGGTGATAACTGTGACGTTCCTCATTATCGCGAGTCTTCTCGAGGGTTGGTGACGATGGGATATTGGTATCGCTTTTTGTGTTTTTCTCTTCCATATTGAGCGGGTCCTATCCCAATCCAAGCATCTCAAACCTATCAGGTTGTCCCCTGGAAGTCTATACCCTCCCCTGGCAAGACAAACCCTGGATATCGCCGTCAGAATTAGATATCCCGTTTCCACCTTGCTGCCGAGAAATGTTTAATGACATGCAAAGGTTCCAAAATGGAGCAAGTTGCATCCAGTTGGATCTGAAGAATTTTGAGGAAGGAACGAATGCTTTAAAAGGAGACTCTTCGAGGCAGGTGCGACTGGTGGTTTCTACCCCGGGAGATCGTTTACCCTCAATGGTATTGTAGTCGAGCTAGCAGATACCTCTTTACTCTCTTTTTCTCTTCCTCGGCCAACTCAAACTGATTTCTGGAAGATTTCTGGAAGAAAGATCAATGAAAGAATTAGAAGATCATCGGTCCCACCTACAAGGCTTGTCTTGCTGAATGCGGAACGCCGACAAGGACCGACAACCCCCGACCATATACCCCATGGGTATATTACTACTATGTACATGGCCAACGTGGATTAAAATCCGAAATCAAAGAGGGGCAGACCCAACCATTTACTTGAAAGCTAAGTCGTGGGCCACCCGCGGAACCAGTTATCGTGCAGCATCGTCGTGCCGGTCTTCCGTCGGCAAAAGGTGTTGGCGGACCAGCCCGCTGAAGAGCCGAGGCATCGCAACATAATTGGTCTGAAACTAACCATATCATCAAGGCGTCTTCTCAATCCCATACTCCGTAGTTGGAAATAGGATAGCGCTGCGAGGATAGCGGGAAAATTCAACTGATAGACAATCGAACAATGCACTTGCGGCCATCGGGATGTTCTCGGGCGGCCGCTCCCCGAACCGAACGGAATCGGTTGACGACAACGTGAAGACCTACTGGTATGTCACGGCATCTCCCATGGGAGCTCATTCCGGGGCAGCCCCTCATTTGCCGCGTGACAGCTTGCCCCGGATTTCTCTGGGGAACGATCACTCAAATAAATATCCAAGGCCGACATTACGACCATCAAATATGCTCTGTCGATGACATTTGATTGCAGAATTGCTGCAAGGAGGTGATTAATAAGCTCGCTTTAGGATGAAGTGAACATGGAAAGACGGTGTACTCGAATTCTTGCTCAAGCAAGGCTGTTCCGAAGACAATCACAACATTCGCTTCCGCATCGACAGCTGTCAACGGAACCTGTCTCATCTTTCTTCTCCCCACACTCTTCCTCACCAGACAAAATGACCGCACCCACCAACATTGATCCAAAGGATATTCAGGCCCACCTGGCCCAATTCAAAGGCGACAAGTACCGTGATGGCTGGGCTTCTCTTTGGGACAAGGGTGATAACTTGCCTTGGGATAAGGGTTTCCCCAACCCTGCATTGGAGGACGCCCTGGTCCAGCGTCGCGCCACTATTGGCGGGGCAATTGGCCAGGATGCACAGGGCCACTCATATCGGCGAAAGGCCTTAGTTCCGGGCTGCGGTAGAGGTGTTGATGTACTGCTCTTAGCCAGCTTTGGTTTCGATGCCTATGGCCTTGAGTATAGTGCTACAGCAATTGAGGCTTGCAAGAAGGAACAAGCCGAGAACCACAGCTGGTACCGTGTTCGAGACCAGAGCATCGGCCAGGGCAATGTCACATTTATCCAGGGCGACTTCTTCGATGATGCCTGGCTGCAGAAAATTGGAGTTGCCCTGAATGGATTTGATATCATCTATGATTACACGGTTAGTCATTTGCAACCGCTTCTCTCCTACAATCATTTTCATTTTCTTCAATTGCCCCGCGTTGGTTACACAGCGTGGATGGAGGGGCATGACGCTGATCCGGCACTGTCTCAACACTTGTTTATGCTTGTCCGCACAAGACTAACATTGACTATAGTTCTTCTGTGCCCTAGACCCTTCTATGCGGCCTAAATGGGCTCTCCGACACACTCAGCTTCTGTCACCTTCGCCAGCAGGTAACCTGATCTGCTTAGAATTCCCTCGGCACAAAGACCCCAAGGCGGCTGGCCCCCCCATACCCCTCATCTTCAGAGGCATACATGGAACATCTGAGTCACCCCGGTGAAGACATTCCCTACAATGACCAGGGTCTGATCAAGCAGGACCCCTTGCGTGCGCCGAGCAAGGCCGGTCTTGAAAGGGTGGCCTACTGGCAACCCGAGAGAACCCATGAAACTGGACAGGGCGAGAACGGAAAAATCGAGGACAGAGTCTCCATCTGGCGTCGACGCAACTAGCCATATTCGGCTACCTTTATTGCTCGCCTAGTCGTCATTCGTAAAAGGTTAGAAATATTGACAAAAATTACACCGGTTTCCAGCTCTGATGCCAGAGCCTTGAAGATCTGAATTTCAGAAACCATTTCTTTTTCCAGGTGATCTGAGTAGTATAAGGCCAGTAGTATGTATTAAATTCTTCCTCCGGCTAACTGTTTTTGGTGAGTATAGCCTACAGAAGACTAGTAGTACTTTTGATAGAATAGAACCCTTGGCATTCCAAGGTATTCACTTAATTGTTTATGCCCTGAACTAATGGTACTAAATATAATGAAGCGAGTGTCAAATTTAAAGAAAATGAGGTTCTCTGAAATCGGGATCCTTAAATTGTTCAACTTTCCAGTTGGAACTGGCATCAAATTAAGTCGCATTATCATCCGGCTAGAGCTTTCCAGCAGAGACTCTGCTAGAGGTGCCGAGGAATATTCTTTGATCCATCAACGCTTCCTTGTGCCAGGAGCCTTCGCGCAGCAGGGCTTCGCCAGGCAGAGCTTTACTTGAAGCATAGCGTGAAGCAACTTCTGTTGAGACTTCGTCGCCGTCTGAGCAAGCGTCATACATGAGAACCACAGAGGAAACAATGGCCTCAAGGTGAATAAGAAGTTCACGACCTCTCCAGAGAAGCTCATTCTTGTCTGTGCTCTGGACTAATGAAACGAGAGCATCCAGCCGACGTCGGACAATCTCACTTTCGTGAGGGAAACGAGACTTACAACGCGATAGATTTGTTTTGACCCAGTCGGAAAGGATTCCATCGATAATGTGCCCATCGCCCAGTCTACTGTCAGAAAGCACACGGACAACATCCTCTGCCATCACACTGACAGTGCCTTCCCATATGGGATTCACAAGAGTGTCCCTGAATATCTTAGCAATATTCAGTATCCCGCCATCTTCATTATTTTCGCAGTACCCAACACCTCCGAGACCTTCCATACAAGCCCGAAGCCCCTCTACAGCATTGACACTGACTTGGGATTTCAGTACAGGCGTGATGAGACGCAGTAATGCAAAGGCGGATTTCTTGTCTTTAGGGATCAGCGAGTCTGCTCGTGTATTCTGCACCACTTTATCCCATCCTTGTTCAACAGCACCTTGAAGAGCAAGGCCAAAGAATGTGAGGTTCATGGCAGCTCTGTACTTGACAGTTTCCCCTGCCATCCATCGCACATGAAGGTGATTATGTTCAAGAAGCTTTCCCTGAACTATGCGAGATTTCGAATAAGCACGACACACAGCGAGGCCCCGACCCAATCCAGCAGCAGACCCTCCCGCTGTATATAGCCGCGTGATATTCAGGATCGTGGCGATCTCCCTCACACCTTTTCCAGGTTGACCGATCAGCCAGCCTCTCGTTCCTTTCAGCTCCAGCTCGGCGGTGGGCAATTGCTTTGTTCCCACTTTGTTCTTCAATCTTTGAATGCGAACTCCATTGAGGATACTGCCATGTGAATCCGAGGGCCCTGCACGGCGACGCAAAGGGATATAGAAAAGACTTAGTCCTTGCTCAGTCCGTGCCAGTAGAAGTGCCATGTCCGAGTCGGTTGCGCTGCTGAACCACTTGAAACCATCGATACGCCAGGGTCCAAGCGGCATTCCATGTGCATCACGGTCCTTCCCGACAGATATAGCATGAAGACATTCTCCATCAGTTAGACGGCGGGCAATTGTCTCAGTCTCGCTTACGGACGAACCCCCCTGAGCGCTCAGTCATCCATTGACCGCTTGTCCACGCGAAGGCTGGATCACGAGAAATTAACCGAGAATATGCTTGACGGAGGACATCAGAGCGGCCCGGTTGATCACCATCCTCGTCTTTCAAGTGTGAATGAATCAATTTAGCCGCTCCATCGGTCATTGAAGCTGGACAGCCAGTCATCGCAGCACTGCTAGACCAAACATGATTCAAGCCAAATTGGTGCACTCGACGATTCCAGCCTGCAGCTTCATCATAGCCACTTGTAACCAGCCCTTCTTGCTGCCCGATAGCTTTCAATGATTTCCAACCTTCTGTCACCCAAAGAGGATCGACGCTGTTCTCTTGGCCGAAGGTATTCAGGGGACGCAATCTAGGTGTGTTCAGCTCCGCATCGATGCCATGTTCTAGCACCGATGGATGTAATGCGCGTCTTGAAAGATCATGAATAGATTTATAGACAGCAAAGCTTCCTTGTGGAATATAGAGATTCAGTATTCTGGCCAAGGCAACGTCATCGGATGTTGAACCAGTTTGATGGGTCGCTTGAGACGCTTCAGCGGTGAAAGCTGCTGGAAGTATAGGGAAGGCCTGAAAGAACCCAGCGGTCGACGAGGATGGTTGCTGGAATTTCGGCTCAGGCATGTCGAGCGAAGGAGTCAACTTTATCAAATAAATGACTATGCGCTTTTGAAGATCAAGTCAAGTTCCGGGACGATGGAAATAAGGAGATTGAAGTTGATTTGCGGTCATGATCGGCCCTAGGATGGATGAGCTTTATATCTACTTTCGTACTCGGACATTCGGATTTGTCGCCTGACAACAACAATGTTTAATAAACGCAAGGAATATACTAAGGTTAACTAGCATGAAGTACATCCTCTCCACATGTTATGCGGGGTCCATCGGATATCTTGTAAGATATCCGAGGACATCCGAGTCCTCATACCGAGATCCGGAAGTCTTGACCGTTGTCTCCTGTAAACATCCGAGAGCACCAGGCCTGATCAAGATACCTCCGTTCAGGTATAATATCACAATGCAGCCCACTCGGGTTAATAGTGCATGCTTGAGATGCCGACAAAAGAAATTGAAGGTTCGTTCTCCGTCAGTGTGACTTCGCCTTTGGCTTATGATAGACAGTGCAACAATTACCGGCCTTGCCAATTATGCAGCCAAGCTAATATTGAATGCAAAGAGGCCGCCAACAAGCGACGACGGTCAGTATTTGAATGAACGAACAATACTTACACTAGAGGGATATAGTATCTGATCTTTTATATTGTAGGAAGAATACCTCTTTTCTGCATCCATCCAGATCGCCAAACAGAATGGAACCCTCTGCATCCTCTATTGAGACTCCAACGCAATCTAGATCAGGAAGTTCGACTTTTAGGCTGGTCGAGCGAGTAAGATGCCGATATAAAAGACCCAATAGAGCTATTATTAAGGACATGATACTGACTTTATGAACATGAAGCTATTCCACAACCACTTACCATTGCCACGGAATTTAGATGCAGTTCCAAATTGTGAGGCCCAACCTGCATCATCATCGTCATGTCCGGTTCCAAGCTACTCCGTGGAAAATGTCATTGGCATGTCGCTTCCTTCAGCAACAGTTGCAACAATCTTATTGCAATCGTACCTGCACGCCGCCCATTGGTACTTGGCATTGTTCTACGAACCTGCTTTTAGGTCACACATGCACCAAATCATAGAAAGTAGCCGGATAAATGATAAAGAGAGAGGCTTCCTATTACTTTTGTTGATAGTCCTCGTTACAGGTGCTCGGCACCTAGACCTGGAGACTGCTCGACATCTTCCAGCTGAGTTTGACTCTCAGCACTTCCAGACCAAAGCCATGCAAGCAATTGAGAATCATTTATTTCTGGCTCTTGATGATGCTTCTATCGACTCCATAGCATTCTTGTTTCTAATGTCGAGTACTTATCTCCTCATGAGAAAGGCTCAGATGGGCTTCCTTGTAGCTGGAATGAGTATTCGGATGGCGCAGGCAATGAGTCTTCATAGTGAGGAATTCTGGCCATCTATGGGTGATATTGAGAGACAGGTGCGACGGCGTCTTTGGTGGGCTATATACATGACAGATACGTGAGTCTACATCAATGATCCTTCAAATTACTCCGGGGTCTAACCCTTGGCCACTATTTCAGATATACTGCCCAGGCTTATGGAAAGCCACCGATCCTGAGCAATACCAACTTCGATGTCTCACAGCCAACAGATCTGGATGACTTGGCTATGTTGTGCCCTGGCTTCGATTCTCTCGAAGAACGAGAGCAAGGAGAAATGCATCGCGTCACATTACTTTCTTATAACCGCTACAAATCTCAGCTTTACATGCTAGTAGCTAAGGGCTCGATAGATATGAGATTAGAGCAAATACAGCGTCTAAGCAATGATCTCATGGCATGGAAAGTGGCTCTTCCCCCGGAGCTGCGAATTGAAAACTTCGAAAGCGATGATCAAGTGCTGAATGATAGCCCTGTCTATAACATTTTCGCTATGCAGGCTCTTACACTACAGGCAACATTTAACAATATGCTTCTTGGCCTGCTAAGCCCTTTGCTCTACCGCGAGAAGACCTTCGAATCGATCCGACCTGGCATTGGGAATCAGTCTCCAATGGAATGCAATACGTTATCATCTGATATTCATCGAAAGCTTCTGGATACGTCGCTAAGTGTATCAAGGCTTGATCAATATCCCAAGACTCTTCGTTTACTCGCTTCAAGCATCGCCACCACCCAGGTTGGGTTTCAGTGTCTAACCGCAGGTGTTATTCTGGGTATGTTGGCTCTAAGAGATCTATCTTCGCCACAACTATTAGAAATCAAATACGCTTTGGCCCGTATCATCAGCATATTGGATACTATCGGTGCAAAAACACCATTATGCGGCCAGAGCATTGACGTGCTCACCGAGATAATTCATTTGATTGCCTTCCGGGAAGCCAAGTATGTAATCAAAAGCGCATCGCGCCATTCTGATCGAGCCAGTTCTAATATCTCAACCCCAAACATGGCATCTCAGGATTCTGGTGTCTCGTATGATATGAGGATGGAAATGGAAGGTAGCCAGTCAAGGGCTGAAGTTCCAACTTCTACGGAGGGTGGTAGTCCCTCTGGGCTAGGGTTATTTTCTGATCTTGAAATGCTGCTCGGTGAACACGAATTTCCTCAACTAAGTCAGATCTGGCAATTTGATCCCTTTGCCACTGGTAATTGAGGGTATTAGCTGTAATTCGCTAGTCTCTTTTCTTGACTCAGCCCTCTGAATTTCACTATCTAGGGTTTACTTCACCCAATCCGGGAGATGGCTTATTCAGACGCAATGCAAGGACAAACAACGCAGCAGTGGAAGATAAACCTGTAGCTCAGAAACATCAGTGAGTCGTAATCTAAGTCGTAATATGGGTTAAGGGGATTTTTGGTTTAACCATCAGCGGCCTAGTATGGTAGAGAGGCCCGCGTGGCTACCAAGTCCACTCACTCCTTGCAGACCACAGGGGGAGATGCCAGACACTAGCGTCGTAGGGCTGTAGGGCCGTAGGGCCGCTCTTTATGCGGGCTGCCTAAGTTGGTAGTCATTTCGTCCTTTAGACTGCTGCTTATTTCCGTTGGTTATTGAATTGCCTAGGGAGTCCATGATGTGTCAAGTGATAAGTTGCTGCCTGTTGAGTTCTCCATTTGGGCGAGAGCATACACCAGCGTACTGCTAATAGCATTGGCTACGAAAGAACTTTGAGTCTGAGTGTAAGATTCAACGATAGTGGGCAGCTTTGGAAATTCGATCTGAATCTTTTGCTAAGCTGTTGGGTCCTATTGAATTATCTCTCAACTGACTTGTCCACAACACCAACTATAAGTAACCGTACTGAATCACTGAGATATCTATGCAGTCCCTCCTCCATCTGATACTGCTGTTAAATTCTCATTTCCCTGGATGATGTATTGCTTGTTAGGTGAAAGGTTATCCAGCAAACTATCTGGCAGATGGAGAGTATCCTTGACTATCTGCTTCGGCGTGAGCTTCAACCACTGATTCACCGAGATGTCCGTAAAGCGAGGTGATTGAAGCACTTCCAGGAAAACAACGTCTTCGTTTCCAGTATTCTCAATGAAATGTGAGGCCGTTGCAGGTACGTACGAAACGTCACCTGCAGAGAAATCAAATGTTGCCCCTGACGTTGGAGCAATGTACACGCTGACGCGAGCATTTCCCGAAATGAAAAATCCCCACTCATCGCTTGTTCCATGCCTGCATGAAGAATCAGTACAAGTCGCGTCCTTCTCATCATGTGCCAAAAGAAAAGACATGTCTTACCAATGGATTTCTCTCATCGCCCCTGGCTTGATGGTTATCAGTGCAGCGCTGAAGTTATGCGCAATTGGGAAACTGATAGGATCGACAATCTTGATACTACCACCTGGGGTTTCGTATGGCTTTTGTTTCGAGAGATGATAGGTATAGCTATCAGCACCGGATGCAAATCCTGCAGATCCCGTCACAGTCTGTTCCTTCAGGTCTTTCGGCGCCGGAGTGCCATTGAAAATGTAGAGCTGGTCTTTAGGAAGATCATCAAAGTCGGAGAGGGGTGCCCGTAAATTCTTCGATAAGACCTCTTTCGGATTGCGGAGGAACATCTCAGAGGCCAGGCTAGTGCCTCCGTCATCGAAATCACCCTGGTCAAACACCAGCAAAAACTCGGCCCCTTCATCCAAACCTTGCAGAGAGTGCGGCACACCACTAGGGAAATACCAGACGTCGCCCTCTGTAATATCATCAA
Source organism: Penicillium citrinum (assembly GCF_028827155.1). NCBI lineage: Eukaryota > Fungi > Ascomycota > Eurotiomycetes > Eurotiales > Aspergillaceae > Penicillium > Penicillium citrinum. Next base: position 805,977 of record NW_026622692.1, read on the forward strand.
TGAAAGTCTGGCCATCCTCATTCAATGTCTGTAGACGAGCACTTCCGTTTAACATCAAGCCCCATTCATTGGCTTTGTGCCAATGCAGCTCTCGATAGGCCCACGGTGCCAGTTTCATATCTACCCCAGCCATAGCAGTGGCAATGGGAAGATTCTGTACATTCTCCTGTCGAGACCATCCGGCATTCCCCGGGAGAATGCGGTTGTGTGATAGACCCATTGGCCACTTTGCTTGAGCCACATCACCGTAATCCGAAGCTGGAGGAGCGAGTGCATCTGGATTGAGACGGTCATAGTTATAGGTCCGCGGCCCCGGATCAGTAGAGCCGAGATCACCTCGAATCGGCTGAGGGTTTGCCGTATCTTTGAAAGTGAAAGGAACACCAATATCCGCGCTAGCATCCTGTCCCAGAGCAAGCTCGTAATCGTCTGAGGGGACTTTGGCACTACTATCGTGATTGACCTCGTTTGAAGTCACACCTAGGAGCTCAGGCTGGCCCCGCAAAGGGGAGATGTCAGAAGATTCATCATCACCAGATGAGCCTGCCCAGTGCGTTGGTTGAAAGGACGACGGTAAAGAAAGACCAAAGGCAAGTTGGGTAGCGAAAAAGGCAAATTGAATGAAGAAGCTCGACCGTTTGTTCATAGCTTACTGGTATTGAAACTTTATGTGTTGGATTAATGGCAGATCGAGTTGTCCAGGCTAAATTGCAATACCAATTCAGAGTCTCATATCGTTTTTATACTCGCAAATAGAAGTAGGAGAATTTGAACTCCCGTGGAACCAAAGGGGGGGCTCATGTGAGGATCAAAGAAACTAGAGAAGTGGCTGTTAGAGACATGACGCAGATATGCAAGCGCTAGGGTATGCTTGAGAAAGCTTGGGAGACGCAGGCAACAAGATATCCGGTACTAGGAGCCTGGAGATAGTGATCGATCCCGTTATGATCTATCGTGCTTGGTACAGGTAGAAGTTGGCTTGTGTTTCTATAGGCAGCCCTCTCATATCAATCCCTGGCATCTCACGGAATTCAGTAGGTCGAGCAAGATAGCAGGGGTCAAAAGTTGGGATAAATTTCCAACTTGACCCTCTGAGAGCCGTTTTGTGTGTGACAATAGCGTTTCCCACGACCTGAATTGGAGCAACAAGAACGAAATTTGTGTCTCGAGACAGAATTCAAATGATGAACTACTACTGGTAGCAATTCCGGAGGTTCATTCACATGCAGTTCACTTTGCTTTTCTTTTGATGGTATGCACTGTATAGCCAGTCTCCATAGTCTACCGTGGATTCTATAGGTGTAGGTTCTTTGATTCGACGACCGGTTAAGATAAACATTCTTGGACGACTCAAGATTGCTTGACCAGAGCATTGTAATGCTCGCCCAGTCCGTATGTGTGTCGATAATATGCCAGCCAAAGAACGCGCTTCCGTTGCTCTTCTTCGTCGAAGCTATCCATATCCCCGCACTCAATTTTCTCATGTCTCCCATCGCTTTGAACAACATTTATGTTTACACCGTATGCCCGGGCGATGGCCTGAAGCTCCAATTGACCACCCCACTCAGCAGTCAGTTTAACCTTCCGTGTATAAACATCCAATGGTTCTTCCATGAATGCCTCAAAGTCATCCTTGTGCTCCACAATATAGTCGGCAGTGACAGCGCGCACGGCCCGATATCCATCGTGCTGGGGTGATGTTACGGTGTCGATGCGTGATTGTGATGTTGGTTGGAGGATGATTCGGCTTGGGTCCGGCCGCAAACCGAGTCCAGATTCGTCCAACTGCTTGGCAATCGCGGAATAAAGACAGTGCCCATCTGGTGTAACTTCCACCTCCTTGAGTCCGAGCTTCTTGAAAGCAGCATCCATGACCCCCTGCTCATTGCCCCGATAATTTGTTTGGTTCTTGGCCTCTTCGGCCGCAGCTTCTGCCATAGCTGCTTGTTCGGCGGCCCGGCGGGCAAGGCGGGCTTTTGCTCTGTTGGGCTTCTTCGTTCGCGCAGCATTCTCCGGTTCTGAAGGTGTTTGGGTATTCGAGTCTGTTTCTGAAGGTGCTGCGGCCTTTTCTTCGTTTGGTTCGTCGGCCGGTCCACCATCTTCCAGGTTCAGGTCATCCAAAGCTTCTTCGACGGGTTCTGTAGACTCCCCATTAAGTTCTGCAATTTCGGACTGATGTCTTTCTGTCAGGTCACGCTGCATTTGCTCGCATTCATCATTCACTCCTTTGCGAGTTTTCTTGGTGGCGGACTTTTTCTTCTGGGTAATCCGGCCTTGAAGATCTTTCTGCTCCTTGCGGTGTTTCGCTAATAACTCCTCCATAATGCAATTTGAAACAATTTTTCCTGATGACGATCTGTGAGATTATAGCAAGAAAGCTAATAAGGAATGTGTATTGGGCTAATTCAATCGCAATGCTTCTTCGAAAGCAAGTCAACTTTGGGCCCAACGCCAACTCGCCCCGCAAAACCCTGGCCAAACTGCCCTAAGTCGTGTCCCGAACGGGAATAGCGCCACCTTCCTAAAATGTTCATATCGGAAAAACCATTGAGCCGATGAGCCTCGGCTCGTCCGGTCGGTCTCGGGTATGCCGTGCGACGAGAAGAGCTTCGAGGGGGGGGAAAGCGAGATTACTACAAAAGTAGAGATTGACGCTGTGGTTGACCTTTTGATTTTTAAAATATTCTCAAAATGGATTCAGCAAGTCTTTTCGATGTTAAGGTGAATAAGTTTCTTGTGTTCTCTTTATCTATCACAGCTCTGCTAACTGCTTATCTAGGGCAAAGTGGTGCTGGTCACCGGAGGAGCCAAAGGCATTGGTCGTATGATTTCAGAGGGTTATGTGGTTAACGGCGCTACTGTCTACATCTCCTCTCGCGATGCAAAGGCATGTGACCAGGCGGTCAATGAGCTGAATGCTCTTGGTAAGGGCAAGGCGCATGCCATTCCTGCCAATTTCTACAATTACGACGATATCAAGAAGCTGGCAGAGGAGCTTGCCAAGCGAGAGAGCAGTGAGTTGTTACTCTTGATCTGCCGTTTCATTGAAGGAGAAAGTTCAATACTAACATGATTGTGCTTTCTCTAGAGCTCGATGTCTTGGTCAATAACTCTGGCTCCAACTGGGGAGCCCCCCTACGACGAGTATCCTACCGAAGCCTTCACTCGTGTTCTGACTCTTAACCTCCATCGTGTCTTCGACTTGACCAGACTCGTCACTCCTCTTCTGGAGAAGGCGGCTGGTCCGAATAACCCTGCCCGTATCATCAATATTGGCAGCATCGATGGCCTTCGTGTTCCCTCTCTCGAAACCTTTGCGTATAGTTCCAGCAAGGCCGGTCTACACCACCTGAGCCGTACTCTTGCCAACCACCTCGGCAAGCGAAACATCACGTATGTCAACTTATCAGTGCATCTATATCCTTCGAGCCCGACAGCTAACATGAACTTTTTCACAGATCCAATACATTGGCATGTGGACCATTCGAGAGTAAGATGATGGCCGCTACCTTAAAGTCGTTTGGCGAAGCTATCAAAGCTGGTGTGCCTCTGGGCCGAATCGGATCACCACAGGATGTGGCCGGTGCATGCTTGTTCTTAAGTAGCCGAGCCGGTGCATACATCAATGGTGCTACTATCACTGTTGACGGTGGAAGTGCCATTGCGGCCAAGATCTAAACCCAATATGTGACCCATCATCTCTTTGAAGTTGTTTGTCTCCTGGTCTGTAGATATTTAAGTATGTACATACTAGTTTCATTGTACATTTTCTTACCAATTCAAATGTGATCCTGCAACATTCCAGCTTCACCTGAAACACCAAGGGTTGTTTGCGACCTCCAACATTCCAGTCCATGGCTGGTTGATAGTTCTATCATCCTCCATCTTTACCATTTTGCTTTGTGGTGGTCTGTCTTTGCAAACGGGTTCACTCTGATCCGCCCTTGGATAAAAGCAAAGAAAAGAAAAAAGAGACTAAAAGTCCCAGCCTTGTCTCTTAGATATCCTCTTATCCCCTTATCCATCTTTCTATTATCCAATCTCTTCAAAATATTCCTCACCACCTGGTCAACTACCATTGGCAAACCCGCCCCGCTCTTCTTTGCTTATCAGAAGGCAAGTTGGCCCCGATCGGATCCACGGTGGGGAGCGGCGACATCATCGACCACAAACGTCATTCTCAATCAGGACATCCCACCTTTTCTTTTTCAATTTTCTCTGGTCTTTGTTTCTTGAATTTTCCATCTTGTTGAGAAGATTCTGTTTGATTATTTTCAAAGTTCAAACTTTTTGGTTTCATTTCAATATCATTGCCCCCTTGTTTGTCTGTTCAGTCAGATCGACAATCGGATCATTTCTCGCGTGCTGCACGTCTAGATTTGCTATTTACCCCGGAGTACTAGTACGGGCTCAGACAGATATCTGTGTGACAGTCTTACTACACCTTCAAACCCTCGTGAATACCATCGAGGATTCTCTATAAGCCACCCTCGAACGAGCGCCAACGGGACTTGACTCCGGAGTCGGTGTGGACGTACGACCCGCCTGACGCCTCACACAATCAGCTCGCTCTGTACCTTTTTTTCCCCCCTCTGATCATCGCCCCCGTCTCCTCCAGGACCATGAGCTCATCTGAATCGAATGGTCCCCGTCGGACCGGATCTATTGATCCATTCTCCAATTCGGAAATCTATTATGGCAAGGAAGATACTATGGCCAGAGTTAGAGATCGCAAACGTGCCTTTTCTACGGTAAGCAGCCACCGTGCCTGTGCGGCTATTATTACCCCGCGATACGTGACTTCAACTAATATCTATTCTCTTCTCATCCAGAGCGTGAATGATAACGAACGAGATAACATCCAAGATTTTTTGGGAACTATACCTACTCGACGAGGTAGTCATGGTATGTTGATGGCTCTGACACGCTTCATGAAGCTTTGACTGACCGCTCCTCATAGACGAGGCATTCTGCAACCCCCGCAAGTTTCTCATCGATGTCGAAGAGACCCTCAATTCACTTTTGAGGCAGGAGGATACAGACAAGAACATGCAGATTACAATTGAAGATGTTGGCCCAAAGGTGTGTGCTTGGGATTGATAGATATCACTATGCATTTGGAGCAACCTGCTAACTGCTGCAGGTACTTTCGGTCGGAACAGCCGGCTCCTCCGGATTCAGACGCGTGGATGTACGCGGTACTTATATGCTTTCGAATCTGCTACAAGAACTTACCATTGCGAAAGACTACGGTCGGAAGCATATCGTCCTGGATGAAGCCCGTCTTAGCGAGAACCCAGTCGATCGTCTGTCCCGTTTGATCAAGAATTCCTTCTGGAAGGCCCTTACAAGACGTATTGATGGATCCAATATCGAAGTGGCCGGTAAAGATCCCAAAGACTGGACTGATGATCCACGACCTCGAATTTACATCCCGCCCGGAGCTCCGGAGCAGTTTGACTATTATACTGATATCGCCAAAAATCACCCCGAGCTACGGTTGGACGTGCAACTACTCCCCGCCGAAATCACACCCGACTACGTTATGGAGCTGAGTGCAAGACCTGGATTACTTGCCCTCGCCATGGAGAAGAAGTTCGACGAGAATACTAAGAAAGAGGAATTCACAGGTGTGCCTTTTGTGGTACTGGGGGGTCGATTTAACGAATTGTATGGATGGGATAGCTATTTCGAATCATTGGGCCTGATTGCCAGCGATCGTGTGGATCTTGCTAAGGGGATGGTCATCAACTTCTGCTTCTGCATCAAACATTACGGAAAGATCCTGAACGCCAATCGAACTTACTACCTCACTCGCTCTCAGCCTCCTTTCCTGACTGACATGGCTCTACGTGTATATGAACGGATTAAGAGTGAACCCGACTCGAAAGAATTCCTTCGAAACTCTGTCCTCGCTGCTATCAAAGAATATCACTCGGTTTGGGCCTGTGAGCCGCGTCGCGACCCAGTTACGGGGCTCTCGAGATATCGACCTGAGGGCTGGGGTGTACCTCCCGAGACCGAACCATCTCACTTCACTCATATCTTGACACCATACGCCGAGAAACATGGTATGACTTTCAAGGAATTCGTCAAGGCATACAACACACGAGCTGTTGTTGAGCCCGAACTTGATGACTATTTCCTACACGACCGAGCCGTACGTGAATCTGGCCATGATACTAGCTATCGCCTCGAGCGTATCTGCGCAGACTTGGCGACAGTTGATCTCAACTCCTTGCTGTATAAGTATGAGGTGGACATTGCACGTATCATTCGTGTCCACTTCCAGGATAAACTGCACATTCCACAAGAATTCCGCACAGCTGCGACAAAGGATATTGAATACGAAGGTTCTGCTGCTTGGGATCGTCGTGCTCGTAAGCGCAAGCAAACGATGGATCAGTTAATGTGGGACTCTGAGAAAGGCATGTTCTTTGACTATAACACCGTCAAAAAGGAACGCAAGGAGTACGAAACTGCTACCACTTTCTGGGCGATGTGGGCTGGTCTTGCAACTCCTCAACAAGCAGCCCAGATGGTCCAAAAGGCACTGCCTCGGCTCGAAGCTTTCGGTGGTTTGGTTTCGGGATCGGAAGAGTCACGCGGTCCAGTCGGCCTGGAGCGACCCAATCGGCAGTGGGATTTCCCCTACGGCTGGGCTCCTCAACAAATGCTTGCTTGGACTGGTTTCCTACGCTATGGATATGAGGAAGAAGCGGAGCGGTTGTCTTACAAATGGCTGTATATGATTACGAAAGCTTTCGTGGACTTCAATGGTGTTGTTGTTGAGAAGTATGATGTGACCAGACCGATTGACCCTCACCGAGTCGATGCCGAGTATGGCAACCAAGGCACCAATTTCAAGGGAGCCCCACGTGAAGGGTAAGTTTTGATAACTCAATTTGGTTGATCGGTAGAGATACTAACAGCGATATCGCAGATTTGGCTGGGTCAATGCTAGTTATGTCTATGGATTGGACATTCTCAATGCGCATATGAGACGAGCCCTTGGAGCTATTACCCCCTATGACACTTATTACCGGGCGGTTACTGGACATGGTGCATTCTAATTGGAACGTTGTGTACGGTATGGCTCGTTGGGTCTGGATTTTCTGCGATTGCATTCAAAAATATTGGATTAGTAGAAAATTGAAGAACAAAAGCATGGATTATTAGTAGAAATGAGGTTTATGACAGGAGAATTTGCAATTCAATTTTTATTCAAGTCCAGATCTGATTACATTCTACCACCTAGATCATCCTAAGTATGTATGTTCAAGAAGTTCAATTTGGTAGTACCTGAAAATATGGGGGATTATATTACGCTTCTTATACACTGCTAGTATTATGTGAGGTTTGAGTGTCATTTCAGAGTCCGGATAGAGCTTCACTATGAATCGCTCCACTTACTAGGTTTAGTAACGCTACACCACAGTTTCCAAAGTACACTAGGCATCAGAAGCCACTTGAAGCATATCGAATAAAGAACTTTTTTCATCCTCGCAAAATCAGTATCCTTCGTAGCCACCCCCTCAATCTAGCTGAACGAGCGAAAATAACCCGGCTCGCCTCGGCGAGACCACTTTTAGGCCGATCAACGTCCGAAAAAGCATCAGGCATGCCGAGTCGCACGCAACGTATGGCGTCGGACAGTCCGCGACAGGTCAGGCACCGATGCTCTTAATGGTCGAGAATAACGCGGGTGGGGAGCCAAAGGCGTCCTGGAATACCCGAGGCTATTCTCGTGGCTGGCGGTATGAGCGGCCTGGTGATCGTTTTACCCCGGTTGATCCAGTGCAAAAGTAAATGGATTTTCGTTCAGGCATGATTAATTCGATGGCATTACTGAATCTCGAGATGAGAATATGCATATTTTCTATAGATATAGTGGAGGAGACAAGCTTGTTTACTCCTCCAGATAACCTTAACGGTCGTCGGCCTCGGCGTCCTATGGGAAGCGCCGAGGACGGAGCTGGGGAAGCATGGTGGAATGAGCACTTCAGTTAGATCGCTGGAGTCTGGAGCTTTATTCTCGGACTGATCAGACCCTCTTGTCGATCCGGGAAGAAACTGTACACTAACTAAATGTAAGTAAGCAAGTCTTTCCTTGAGCCGAGGTCTAACGAACAAGGTTAGTCTGAGTCATTTCCTCGATGCTTTGTGGATCATTTACGATTGGATAGGGAGTACAAGTATTGTAATGGGTTGCAGGTGGTTTCAATTGTTCCGGTATGAATTCGTGCGGCCTCCGGGGTATCTATACATGGGATTTCTAGTTAAACGTGAGAAGGGAGTTCGAAGAAGGATATGTAGAAAATAGTCTAGTATGGGCGAGACTCTTACATCAGTTTGAGAGAATATGCCCAGGGGAAATTGACGAGTATGTACTTTTCGAAAGTTTCTCTCCTCAATCATGTAAAATCACGAAAGTGCATATAATGGTAGTTCGTATGTCCGGTAGTTATCGAGCTGGTGTTCATTCATCCAATCCAATCTTCAAACCGACCAGGATGGACGGTGGAGAAGTACCGAATACCGGGGCATAACGAGGGTCGTATTGATGACTGAGGCCAAGATTAAACGTTCTGCTTCAGACTGCACATTGTTCCACCTTACTTTGAAGTTGGAAAATTAGCCTGACGACTGTACCAGATCATAGCCTCTATCTGTATGTCACGCGATATTGTAGCTCCATATTAGCACTGGTCTGGAGGTTTGCAAGCTCGTGAAGATTTGTCGCATCCGCATGTGAAAGTTTCTTGGTATTGTCACGTAATAACCAGCACATGCCCGGCACTATACGTCATTTAGTCTCCCGCCGTCCCGATAAATTCACGGTCGTCAATGCGTCTTCAAATGAGGGGAAAAGAGAATAAGAAGAATAGAAATGGAATTCACCTTGTATATATATGAGATCCCGATTGTTATTTAATCTTATAAAACACCAGTGTGGTAAAGAGATGGCATGAAGGTGGTGGCAAGGGCGGCTATCGATGGTCCATTAGACCGAGGATCTCAGACTTTTGGATCCTCCTCTCTTCCGAACCAACTGCAACCCGCGCTCCGCCTTTCGGAGCATCGCCCGTGAACATTGGCTGTTTGGAAACTGTTACGGACCTCATACCTAGGCTGCCAGGGTTTTGGCTCAGCGTTGACCCGGTGAGCCGAGCCTTTACCGACTGAAATGACTTCTGTGACGCATTCGTAAAAGCAAATAAGTACCCCCGGTCCAGCTGGCTTGTGATTAAGTTTCTTTTTTATCTTTGCGTCAGCTCTTTCTCCCCTCTTCCTCTTTTTCCCTCTTCCCCTCCTGTCGGGTGGTTTCAATATACTTAATTTGATTTGACTTGAGTCACTGTTCTCTATATACTACGCTATTCTATCACAATAATTCATCATGGGTCTCCACGAAGACGAGGACCGCAAATATGCGGAGGATGTCCAGGCTGTCAAGAACTGGTGGAGCGATTCGAGATGGCGCTTCACCAAGCGGCCTTTCACAGCCGAGCAGATTGTCGCGAAGCGTGGCAATCTGACTGTGAACTATCCTTCCGCTGTTCAAGCCAAGAAGCTCTGGTCTACTCTGGAAAACAACTGGCAGGTGTGTTAAACTAGAAAATGCTGCATATGAATGCGATAAACTAAACAGCCTCTACTTCTTTTACCAGACCAAGCAAGCTAGCTTCACCTATGGCTGCCTCGAGCCCACAATGATTACCCAGATGTGCCAATTCCTGGATACTATCTATGTCTCTGGCTGGCAAAGCTCCTCAACCGCTTCGTCTACGGACGAGCCCTCTCCCGATCTAGCAGACTACCCAATGGTTAGTGTTCATCTTTGCAAAGGAATTGATGCTGGAATGAAATTTAGAGTTGACTAACATAAATAACACTTGCAGGACACAGTACCTCGCAAGGTCAACCAGTTGTTCATGGCACAGCTCTTCCATGACAGGAAACAGCGCGAGGAGCGCATTACTACTCCAAAGGACCAGCGTTCCAAGATCGCCAATGTCGATTATCTACGTCCCATCATTGCTGATGCCGACACTGGTCACGGTGGTTTGACTGCCGTTATGAAGCTCACTAAGCTTTTCGTTGAGCGTGGCGCGGCTGGTATTCATATCGAGGATCAAGCTCCCGGTACCAAGAAGTGCGGCCACATGGCCGGTAAGGTGCTGGTTCCCATCAGCGAGCACATCAACCGCCTGGTTGCTATCCGTGCCCAGGCTGACATCTTGGGTGAGTATCTCTTAAGAAAAATAGCAAGGGCTTGAAAGCTGACAAGTAATAGGTACTGACCTTCTGGCCATCGCCCGTACTGACTCTGAGGCTGCTACTCTCATCACCTCTACTATCGACCACCGCGATCATGCATTCATCGTCGGCTCCACCAACCCCAATCTTCAACCTTTGAACGACCTGATGGTTGCTGCCGAACAGTCCGGAAAGAATGGTGCTGAGCTGCAAGCTATTGAAGACCAGTGGACTGCCCAGGCCGGCCTCAAGCTCTTCGAAGAGGCCGTCATTGACACCATCAATGCCGGTGTCTCTGGTAACAAGCAGGGCTTGATTGATCAGTTCCTCAAGTCTGCCAAGGGCAAGAACAACACTGAGGCTCGTGCTATTGCTAAGGGCATTACTGGTGTCGATATCTTCTGGAACTGGGACGCCCCTCGTACCCGTGAGGGTTACTACCGGTACAAGGGCGGCACCCAGTGCGCTGTCAACCGTGCCGTTGCCTATGCTCCCTTCGCCGATCTCATCTGGATGGAGAGCAAGCTTCCTGATTACAACCAGGCCAAGGAATTTGCCGATGGTGTCCACGCCGTGTGGCCCGAGCAAAAGTAAGTTTTGTCTCTCTGCAATGTACCTTATGAAAGGAATTCGATACTAACAATTGTTTTAGACTCGCTTATAACCTGTCACCCTCGTTCAACTGGAAGAAGGCGATGCCTCGTGATGAGCAGGAGACCTACATCAAGCGTCTCGGCGAGCTCGGTTACTGCTGGCAGTTCATCACCCTGGCCGGTCTGCACACGACCGCACTTATTTCTCATCAGTTCGCCAAGTCATATGCTAAGCACGGCATGCGCGCTTATGGCGAACTGGTTCAAGAGCCTGAGATGGAGCAAGGCGTTGACGTCGTCACTCATCAAAAATGGAGTGGTGCCAACTATGTCGACAACCTGCTCAAGATGGTCTCTGGTGGTGTGAGCAGTACCGCTGCCATGGGTAAGGGTGTGACTGAGGATCAGTTCAAAAATTGATTAACCCCGCGATGAAATCTGCTTTGTATATCTGTTGGGGATTCCTCGGAATCATCTTTGAGGCGTTATCTTTATTTTGTGCCCCCCCCACCCGATGTCTATATTTGTATTTCTCTTTTTTTACTTCCATTTTGTCAATAGCCTTGATCTGATTCCCATTGGCATATTTTTGCCCGAGACAAGTCGAGTTACTCTAGCATTGAACCTGTTGAAAAATAATTCATCGAGTACTACTGTGTTGAAAGTTCGAATACAAATAATCCTCTCCTAGAATTCGTAGAAATAATCTAGGAGCCGAACCCGATTCGGAGGAGTAGTTGGCCCGTCCAGGCTTAGATTATTCAACGAAGATGCTGCAGACTAGCCTAATTAGGGAGAAGTTGGCCGGCGCCAGTCATCTGCCAGTGTGAAGCCGCGGTCCCGCGGGTGGAGCAGTTCTGGACTTCCGCTCGGCGCAGAAAAGACCCCTTTAGAACGAGAGTCGTCGCGTGATGAGATAATTTCTGGTGGAAAAGAAGTGAATAACGAGCAGCTATCTCGTGCTTATTTTTTTTTTTTTGGAAAATTGGTATAATGTAATAAACAAGCTTCGTAATATATTAATATATCTAAAAGCCACGAAAAAAAGGGAAGGGGGAAAGATCGTCAGCAAACGAGCCGAGCTGGAGGTGCATGTGGATGCGGAGAAGCTGCCGGCTACTCACCAGTTAAATACGGGGCGACCCTCACCGTCCTGACGTAAGGAGTTTGCTTCTTTTCCCTTGATCAACCCTTGCACAACCATACAACATGGGCGTACAACTTCCTGAGTTACAGTTTACCCCTCTCGAGGAGATTCCTCAGCGTGTCTCCACAGTCCGCAAGACTTTCTTGGAGCATAAGACGCGCGATGTCGAGTTTCGCCTTGTACAACTGCGCAAGCTCTGGTGGGCGTGAGTTTCCCCTCTTTCGCAGAGACTCGCAAAAGAGAATGTGAATGCGCCACAAATTCGAATGGTAACTGACGATTATTTTCAGTATTAAGGACCACGAGGAGGAGATTGTCGAGGCGTGCGCTCAAGACCTGAATAAGCCGCGCTTCGAGGCCGAGGTTGCGGAGAGCGGATGGTTACTCAACGATATCGTTTTCACTTCCCGCAATCTTCACAAGTGGGTGAAGGATGAGAAGGCCCCCGATATCGACCTGTCCTTCAAGTTCATGAACCCAAAGATTAGAAAGGATCCGCTTGGCTGTGTGTTGGTGATTGGGTACGTTGGAATATATCGGACAGCATACCAAAAGGTCAGGCGATGCTGACAAGTTCATCTACAGTGCCTTCAACTTCCCCTTCCAATTGACCCTCGGTCCCGCCATCGGTGCTATCGCTGCCGGTAACACTGTCATCATCAAGCCCAGTGAGAATGCTCCCCGCAGCGCTGCTGTTATGCAAAAGATCTGCGAGATCGCACTCGACCCCTCTTGCTACGCCTTTGTTCAGGGTGGCATTCCCGAGACCCAGGCTCTGTTGGCTGAGCGATGGGATAAGATCTTCTTCACGGGTGGTGCTAATGTTGGTCGCATCATCGCGAAGGCCGCTGCCCCTAACTTGACCCCGGTTGTCCTCGAGCTCGGTGGTATTAACCCAGCCATTGTTACCAAGAACGCTGATCCCCGTCTGGTAGCCCGTCGTATGCTGTGGGGTAAACTGATGAACGCCGGCCAAGTGTGTACTTCACAAAATTATCTGCTGGTCGATAAGACCCTCGTGAATCGTGTCGTGGAGGAGTTCAAGAAGGCCTATAAAGAGTTCTACCCTAAGGGTGCCAAGGATTCTCCTGATTACTCGCGCATTATCAACGATGGCGCTTTCCAGCGTCTTAAGTCTATGCTGGATAACACCAAGGGAAAGATTATGATGGGAGGTACCATGGACGAGAAGGAACGCTTTATCGAACCGACTGTTGTCCTGGTTGACTCGGTGGACGATTCGTTGTGCGTTCAGGAAAGCTTCGGCCCTTTTATCCCAATCCTACCTGTTGAGAACCTGGATGAGGCCATCAACCTCGCCAATGGTGTCCAGAGCACCCCGCTGGGTCTCTACCCCTTCGGTAACAAGGCCGATGTTGCAAAGAGTGAGTCAAAACGAAGCCACTTGCTAATAAACGTCTTCATGCTGACAACTTGACAGTTCTTAGTGCTACTCGCTCTGGTGGTGTTTCTTGCAACGACGCTGCTCTGCACGTCCCTACTCTGCCTTTCGGTGGTGTTGGTGAGAGTGGCTACGGTGCTTACCGTGGCCGCTCCAGCTTCGACGTTTGGGTACACCGTCGTCCCATCACATCCAGCCCTGGCTGGCTCGAATCCATTCTTGCTATTCGCTACCCGCCTTATGCCGGTAAGCTAAGCAAGTTCAAGGCTGCTAGTGCCCTGGCTCCCGACTTTGACCGCAGTGGCAAGAAGGTTACCCTGGGCTGGTTGCGCTATATCTTGACTCTTGGTGGAGGAAGCGCGAAGGCCGGTGCCGGTCGAGCTGCAGTTGTTGCTGCCAGTGAGTAATATCTTTTTCTTGTCATCTTTTTTTTTTTTCATGATCTACGTTTTTGATCTTCACGCTTGAGATACCTGTCCTTGCAACATTTTCTTTCCTACTATTTTCTTTCCTTCGTTTTGGAGATATAACTTCAGAATTGTTTACCTTTCTCAGGAAAGGATTCAAATGAGGTTATGAATCCATCGAGGCCATCTCTTCTGAATCGAGGCCTTTTTCATTCACCGAGATTTCTTTAATCACCAAATCATGTATACCCCTGTTCTAAGACGTTGGCTCCATTTTGTCTTCTTTATCATTGGCCTCGGCCTACCCGTCATTCTCTCACCCTCCTTTCTCTTATATTTCTACATTTACCTTGAGCTGCCACTGCGGATGCGAAAAAAAAAAATCACAAACACAAACACATCCAAGAGCATAATCTTTAATGAATTTGCCTCTATCTGGCGTTCATATCCCTCAAAGACACAATTTGCAAGAATTTCGATCATTTTCTAACTCAAGTGTAGTTGCCTACTTTGTCCTCCAAGTTTTGGAGCGTCGCACGTCGAAGCTGTGAGACTCAAAATTGAGCAAAAGGAGAGGAAGTGGATATTCTTGAAATTATTTGATTGTGTAACTAGGAAATTAGCCTCAAAGTAATTGCTGATCATGAACACATTAAGCTATCTAGCCGCCTAGCGTTGAATCCACATGCCATTTTCAATCTGATCGTCGCCCCTCTAACCAAACATTAAATAAACAAAAATTAATTAAGAAAGCAGTAAATGCTCCGTATTGGCTGAAATATTATCAAGTACTAACGTAGTACTTCACACGCAGGTATACCGACTTTATTCCGAAACGGCAAACTTACTCAGAGCTCGAAGTCGAGCACCATAGAAGTAAAGCAGCCAGATTCCAATAATACCAATGACACTTAGTCCTCCAAGAAGACTGACACCCCTAGCGACGCCCAAGTTGCCGAACAATGGATGGGCAAACAAGACACTACCACATGCAAGAGCACTGCGGAAGAAATCATTTGCCGCAAACAGACTGGCAGCGTACATGGGGTATGTCAACGGGATGTAGACAAAGACACACTGCATAACGATGAAGACAGTAGCGCCGTAGATAGTGATTCCAATTGTAGGCGCGATCCAGTGAACAGATGCACGAGCCGTCCAAGCGAAAAGGAAGAGGCCGATTGTCGGACCAAATGAAGCCGGCAGCGCGGGAATTAGACGGGCTTCTTGGGCTGGGAAGCCGAAGCGCGCAATGCGTGGGTTCATCCAGAAGTGGATGTAGAGGGCATATGTGACGACGCCTAGTATGCAAGCGACGAGAATGCACAAGAAGACGAGACCGACTTCGCCAAGGTTCATGCCATAATCGACTGGGTAAACGAGGGGGAAGACTTCGAAAAAGGAGTAGTAGATGCCGTAGATGATGGCAGTATAAACTTGAACGAAGAGGACGGCTGGGTCCTTGATGGTAATTTCCAATGGTTTAACTAGGGCGTCGACGGCGACGTCTGAGATGCGCATGTTACGCTGGTCGATTTCGGATTGGGACATGAATCGGTTGTCATTGAAGAATTTTCGGAGGCGCTGGGCACGGCGTAGAAGGATAGTGGCGCTGCTTGTCTCGGGGAGGAAGAGGAGCATCAAGATGAAGACTGGGGCAGAAGCCCAGATTGATTCGTAAAGGGACCAGCGCCAGCCTTTGACCGGGACAGCGAAGCCACTGAGTAGGGGACCGAGTGCCGCTATTTCATCGTTAGTATGATTCTGCACCAGTGTGAGTTTTAAGGCTGAGGAAATTGGATGACTTACGTCCACAATAAGCGGCAGAAACCCAGGCCATCATAGCATAGGGCAGAGAAATGAGGCTATACATGTCGCCAATCGAGGCACCACCGGAAGCAAGGCATGGAGAGCCAAAGAAGCCTTGGAGAAAGCGAAGTACCAACAGACCAGGAAAATTACCCACGAGGGCAGTGGGAATGGATATAATGACGAAGAGGAACATGGTAATGATATAGACTGGGTTTCGTCCGATGATGGGAATCTCACTCAAGGGAGAGAAAACCAGCGGCCCAACACCATATCCCAAAACGTAAAGAGATAGACCAAGTGTACCAACGAGAGTGTTGACATTGAATTCTTCCATAACACCCGCTAGTGATGAGGTGTAGATGGCCGAAGTGGTGTACACGACGAATGTGTATAAACAGATTAGAGTGGTCATCATTGCACGCTTGGAGTTGGACCAGTTATGCGGATTATCTGCATCGTCTGTATAGTACCAGTCGACGAGAATAGCACCCTCCTTTGTCCGTACAGGGACAATGGGCGCAGACTTGACTCGTTCAATCTCATCTTTCTCCTGCGCTTCGACGCCGGCTTCTGTAGAAGATGTAGTGTTGAGAGTAGAAGTATGACTGAGAGCAGGACTCTCCTCGTCCGTATTTTGATTGGATGATGGTTGTTCAATTGTCTCATCTGCTTGAATCTCCGCGCCATTCATCAATTTCACCCATGGCTCTGGTAGTTTGAAGTCGGGCTTTTCTTCTGGATATTGGAAATATTTGTTGTTTGTTAAGAGGCGCACCAATTGCCCAAAGGGGGCATCGCGAATATAAGCTGCCATTGGGTCGATCGCACAGTGTGGGTCGATTTGAAAGAAATCTTGACTGACAAATGCACTTGGGATTGCACAAGTGAGCTATGTCGCGGTGTGGGATTTAACCCTTTGGATCCTGAGAATGGAATTGTTGATGAGAGATAGCATATTAATTTGAAGAAATTGACCTGGTCTATATATATATGCATTTATTTGATATCCATCGTCTTCCATGATTTCGTTATGCCTGCGTTAGGTCTTAGCTTGACTAAGTCCGAAGCACGAAAAGGTAAAAGTCATTATAAATCAGTAGCTTAGAGAGAAAAAATTGCAGAATATTTCGAAGTAACCAATGAGAGAGCTCGTAGCAATTAAATGGATTATGAATCATTCGTATTTGTCGATTGATGGCGTCCCTTTCCGTCGATACCATTGGGTTCCAGCAATCCAAAGGTGATGGATTTGTCCGACTCCGACAGCCTCAGTGGATGACAAACAGCCCTAACGTTATGCTGTTAGGCCGATGAGCACATCTCTTCATGTAGATACTAAACAATGAGACTATTTTAATCATTGTTAATGATAAATTTATCTACATTATTTCTAAATTATAGTAGATTTGGCCTTCTCTACGCCCTGAATTGTGAATACTGAAGTTCTACCTGATCTGAGATCTTCTCGTCGGCGTGTCACCATAACCCTAATTAAGATCGTTCAGATGCGGCGATAAGATCTTTTCCCCGAATGACGATTTTAATTCTTTATTTGGAAACCCACTTTAAGTTTATTTCAAGGGAATAAGCGGAATTTAGTTTCCTCCTCCGCCGGGAATAGCTTAGTTCCATTTGAAGGTCTTGTTTCAAGGTCTGACTCAAATCTTGCCCAGAGTGCCAAGATGTCAGAAGCATCCGAAGTTAATTAGGCAATAGTAATCAAATAATCAATAAATATGACCCGCGATGAAGAAGCATCTAGAATTAAGCTCGCGCCCAGTTAGCACCGAGCTCCTGCTCCTAGCACAGGATAGGTAGTGGATAGTACACTACCTTTTGCACTACAATATATCCCTATACTTCGATGGTCTGTCTACGTTGACATTAGTAATCGACGTCATTCTTGCCCCGAATTCTGCGATTTGCCAGGATATACCAGAAAATCGACGTGTATCTTTAGGCATCGCTAGTCTATTGTAGGACACTAATATACATGATGGTTTCTTGTACTTAGGCTCTGTTGGGCAGTGCGACCGAAACTTGATTGTAAGACTATAGTTGCCTGAGGCATCAACGGTTAGCCCCCAACTTCGAGAACACGGTCCCCTCGTTCACAACTAGACAATCTCTCAAGTCTACGTAGCTTTTGGCAGAGTCGGCTGTTACATATCACTTGTCTCAGATTACTTGGCCAAATGGTAAAGAGGGGCGGTATCCCTTGGCAGTCCAAAGGATGCTGGACATGCAAGAAGCGCAGAATCAAGGTCGGGACTGGTTTCAATGACCCCGGCTTACTTATATGCTAATGCTACATTGGCAATCAGTGCGATCAAGGGAAGCCAGACTGCAACCGATGTATCAAACGGGGTATTCAGTGTCTCGGGTACGAAAAACATGGAGTTTTCATCAATTATTCCGCTTTACAGGATGAGAAGACTGCGTCGAAGGGTCCAATTCAGCGCAATACTCGTGCACAACATTTTGCATCTATAAATCATGTTTCTCATGCACCAGCCATGCGTGACCAGGTCTTTGCAGCGTATATTGATGGTTACTTCCCTACACAAATGGACGTATCAGGTGTCGATCTGTGGCGATACCTCGTACAAGGATTCTTGAGGCTCCCATATAAGTCCGAAATGCTCGATAAGACATTATCTTCTATATCTTGCCTTTACCTTGGGAAGGTCTATCATGACACACATATGTTCAAATATGGACTTCAGCTTTATAATGGTGCTATACGACTCATGTCAAATATGATCTCCCGGGACAATTTCAATGAGGACATCGTTTATACCGCTGTCATTTTTCAAGAGATCGAGGTATGAGAGAGAGTCTTTCAAGATTAACGTGACAGTTTTATCTTGTAACATTCTGCTGATATGTATCCTGTTTCAAAGAGTTATTATTGCCCGAATGGACTTGGGCCGTGGGTCGCGCATATAAAAGGCCTGAACACAATTTTGAAACATTACCGCCGGAAACCCAGTGAAAACCCTCTAATGGGACCTATATATCAAAGATATCAAAAATTGCGAACGGTATATCACTGTGCTCTTTGGACCATGGGAAATATCCGCTGTTCTAACGGGAAAGTACATTATAGATACAATCATCATCCGCGAGAAATCTACAGCCGGACGAATTCAAGTATTTGGCAGAGGCCACCGATGGAACGCCCTTTTCAGAATTACTCAGGATCTTTGCAGAACTGTCGCCCCTTGCTGCGAAACTGAGCGCCCTGGATTCTTCCGATCTAAGTGCATGTCTGGACTTATTGCAGAGCTGCATGAAATCTAAGAATCATTTCTTCGAATGGTATTCAGACCATCATATGGCAGATGGAATTTCGGCAGACCCCCCTCCAGAATTTCTCAGCTCTGATATGCCTCCTTCTGAGCATTTGTTTGGAGTAACATATCACTTCCTCACTTTCGACTACGTACTATTGCACCTCTACTATTGGGCCGGACTGATCCTCCTCTATCCATCGATCGCCAGTGCAAAAAGGTTCGTTCTCTCGCACCCCGAGAGCAACATACCCTCAGAGTTCCTCAGCACAGTCACAAACCCGCTTGAAGATGAAGAATATTTGGAAACGACCTCCTATGCCGATGAAGTATGTCGAGCCATGCGATACTGTGTGGGCGATCATATGAAGGTCTCAGGGCTTCATGTGACTTTATTTCCTCTTTGTGCCGCGTCTCAGTTTTACTGCGCTTCTGGAGACCTGGAGAAATTTAGTTGGTGCATAAAGGTCGTTGAAAGCGCGGCTGCCCGTGGTCATGGAACTGCACCTCATCTCGTGGACTTATCTTGGAAAGCTTGGTTCGCCCAGAACGAGTCAGGTCCAGTCACGACTATATCTCTTCGAGAGGCTTTTCCAGAAGGGGAGCCAGCCAGAAATTATCGAATTGTACAAGATGTGACCAATGAAAATTGAGTCCGGTGTTTGATGCATAGGCAGTGGAATGCCCTTTGAATCATTTACTGCGGGGCTGGAACTCTCTAATCTATGTCAAGCCTCCGAGTCGTTCAACCTTGGAGGTACATCATGCTCATGATTAATGATCGGAGATCGTTGAATCCATGGCTGAATTCAAGATTTGAACAGACATGGACCTATGGATCACTGGCACGATTTATGATCTATTAGGTAGCCATCTCCCTTACGCTGCTACTGTATAATATTGAAAATTCTCATCTTTTGGAATATATTGTGAATGTTATATCGTTACTCATGCAGCCCTTCTACCAAGAAGACATTATATCCACTAACACCGCCGCTCAACACCACGCTTAGATACACAAAGGTATTTAACACCCTTGTATGGCTTGACACTCTCTCCCAGACCACGACTCCGTCGTTGATCGATATTCAAACTGTCCACTTTAATTCCCGAAGGAAGCCATCCTCGTACGGAGAATGAGACCGACGCGGAGTTCGGCATGAGATTGGCATTGATTTGAGCCTTTGTCCGCCGGGGTGTAGGGCGAGGTGTCGATGAGGGTTCAAAAAACGTAGGCAATGAGGATGACGTTGATATATTGGATTGAGATTGAGGAGTTGGAGTGTGAGGTTTGGATTGGTTCGGTGAAGGTGTTTTATCTTTGGCTGGTGGTTCCAGCGAATCCTCTGCTGGCACATCACCAGCCTCTTCAGACAATGCAGCGGCTGCCTTGGCTGACTTCTTGGAAGACTTCTTCTTTTTCTTCTTCCGTTTTGAAGGATCACGCATCTTTCTAGGTGTACCCGCCGATGGGTCATTATAAGATGTTGGGGCTTCATAATAACCCTGCAGCAGATTCGCGTTGGCATCCTCATCAGCATCTTCGAGTCCATCTTCAAGGTCATCATCAATTGATGGGTAGCCTGCGACAGTACAACGTAATGTAGCAGTGCCTGATATAGTTCCTGCTTCCTTGTTTGTCGGGACTCTCCATTCAAGCAAGCCGGTGTTCGGGGTGAATTGCGCGTCACCACGACTAGCTTGCATATCTGTAATATGGCGTACAGACTTGGAGATAGGTACGCTCACGACGACTTCTTCAAGGGTGGGCCCAGTCGAGTTCCCACCGCTGCCCAGGAAGGAGGGCGTTGAGCTTCCAGACCCACCGCGTGAAGCTGAAGGCCGTGTCGATGAGGTTTGACCTGGGAAATTAGTATTCAGGGTCAACCGGACCTCGAAATCCGACCCGGTTGCTCCCAATGATTTTCGGATATCCACGATCGCAGGTAGAAATAGTTTTTCCATATGACTCGGTGCTTCATCAAGATCCGGGTCGATTGGAAGAAGATCCACTTCATATCCGGCCAAGACAAACCTGCCATCTGGTGGCACGAAGCTAATTTCCCCTGGTCGTTCCCTCCAACGAGCAATTCGAACACATGGATGAAACACTGGCAACTCTATCTTGCGAGCAAGTGCCTGTTGCCCACCAGCGGCGGATAATGAAAGGTGAAGGTCCGGCACGCCCGATATCTTCGCGGTAAATGCAATGGTGCCGGATACTAGGGCAGAAAGAATTCTCCCTGAAGGAGCCATCGTCACAGAAAGAGACTCAATAATGTCAACATAGAGCTCGTTCGATGTGTGTCGAACCCCCGGTCGTCTCCATGGAATAGCGGGTCCTTGGGATGCATCTTTCACTGCTAGCGACTGCTTTAAAGGGTTATTTGTTCCAATATTGGGCGCGCCAGATCTATAAATGAAGCCCCAAATCTATCAGCCTTCACTCTTCGTATCCTAATTGCGCGCGAAGAACTTACCCAGGCACAGTAATCCCTCCGAGCAGCTTCCCCATCCACCCGGGCACCTCAACAACCTCTTGCAATGCATTGAGCTCGGTATTGCACACTATACCAGCATCGCACATCTCATGAAGGAGTTGAGCGACAACATCATAATTGGCTTGGATCTTTGTTGAAAGCAATGGAGCGCCCACAAATTCCTCGAGAACATCCACGACACGATGCAGGAATTCCAACACCAAGAGTGGTTCCGTGTCA
This sequence comes from Penicillium citrinum, assembly GCF_028827155.1. Classification (NCBI taxonomy): domain Eukaryota; kingdom Fungi; phylum Ascomycota; class Eurotiomycetes; order Eurotiales; family Aspergillaceae; genus Penicillium; species Penicillium citrinum. The sequence goes on from NW_026622692.1 coordinate 827,611, forward strand.
ACCTCAGTGACAGCCAGGAACAAAATATTTGATTGAACAATAGAAAAGACGGTCACAGGTGGCGTAGTACCCGGAAGGTACATCAATGAAGGTCGCGGAGCTGCATGGGCTAAGTAGAGGGGCAAGACGGCGGCGGCCGAGGGCGGGCGGGATCTATAGACATGCTCGACCAGAGGGACACTGAGCCCGTTAGTATACTTCTTCTCAGGATGTTTCCTGGTATATCTCACTTGTGCTCGTCATATACGTAGACGGCATCGATCTCGCCGCTCATGGTGACTAGTTGACTGGGACAAACGATACCGAGTTGTATAGCTGATGTTAAGCTGAGTTCTGCCACCGGGCCCCGCCTTGGATTACTTACTATCGGAGCAGTAGCTGCCGCGTGAGCCACGTCTGAGAGCTTCTACCGGCCTTTAAACTGTTGCTTCGGGGAGACTGCTGCTTCTTATCCTTACCCAGAAGCATTCTGAAGTTGTGATTTTTGAACTCCCTAGCAATGGCATCCTCATCAGACAATCGCAACTGGGACATCAAGCCCAAGGATGCTAAACAAGCGCTTGCGGAGGATAAATTCGAAGATTGCATGTCTTGCAAAGTGATGGGTACGTTTCTTTATGTTTGAACGCAAGAATTATTCGAAGAGTGTTAGAAAATTTTGAAATATATACTGATATCCATGGGCCAGGCTCCGGTGCGTTCATCGGTCTCGGTGTTTACAGCTACTATACCGGCATGAACAATCTGCGAAAGCAAGAGAAAGCAATTATGCAGAGCCCAACAAAGTACAAAATGGGCTCACGGCGCCTCGGCATTGCCACCATCTCTGCCAGTTTAATCGGGGCAGGCATCTGGCGAGCCTTCAACTGATCATGCCATACCCCGAGCAAACATCGCCGATGAATTAACGGACCCCAACCGTACGATTAATATAACGCCTTACCTTGGATGAGTCGACCTATATCAACATAGAGGCAACTTTGTATTATTGCAAGGACACAATTTAATTTCGAAAGGAATTTGTACTATATTTATTTGCTATACTATCGCAAGCTAATGATAGCTGCCATTCGGGTATATCCATCAATCCTCTATATGCTGCACAACAAATCCAGAAGACAATAGAAGTAGATGGAAAAAAGAAGAGAACCAAGACAAATGTATCAAAAGGTACCATAAAAAGAAAAAAAGAAAAAAAGAAAAGAAACATAAGGAAATGAAGAAGAAAGGACCAAGGAAACCCGGATAATGCAGCGAAATCATATGCAAGAATTCTCCTCCCTAGTGTGCATCCAAATAAAAAAGCACCCGGAATCTACCTGACCGTTTCATGACAACCGGAACGGAATATTCGTCACTTCATCAACGTCGTATAGTCCTGTACGCAGCTCTTTAATTAAACCGGCCACGTTTCCCCCGCCAAACATGTTGTCTTTCCCATTTGCCATTCCGGACAAGTCAAAGAAGTCAGGGAAAGTAAACTTTCGCTTTGATCCTAGACTGGAAGGGGGTTCCCTTGTAGCAGACCGTTGGTTGGGGCGAGGTAGGTTGTTGTGGCGGTGAGATTGGCGAGCATTTCGTGACATGACAGATACGCTAACAGGCGCGCCATCTTCTGAGGGCGGGGTAGAATTATCTGAGGATTGTACGTCCATGTCGAGATCTTGGTATTGTGGGAATGTTGGACCAGCTGTGAATGTGAAGACGGTAGGAGAGGTGGTGGTGGCTTCTTGTGTTTGCGAGGTGGTGGTTGAGGTTTCCGCTCGAGGGGTTGAAGGAGGTGCGGATGCGGGCGGTTGCCGGGGTGTAGCATCAGATGCTGGAGGTTCCTTGCGAGCAGTGGCAGGGGGTGAGCTTCGATCGCGCTTGTCGATATCTCCTCTCTCATCCTCGTCACCCGTTTGGGACGCAGTTCCATCACACTTCTCCGTTGCCCATTGGCGGACCTTCCATCCCTCGCCGTCGCCGAGGCCGAGGTTCTCCCGGTCAAGGAAATGCAGTAGATCCTCGATAGCCTCCTGATATCCAGCTGATCTGGCCTGTGCTTGCTCACAAACTGCGTTCTTATAGAGGTTGGTAACAGACAACGCAGCCGCTTTGAAAGACTGAAGGAGTTGCTCCGGCGGCTGAGGGCGGGGTGTGGAGCTCGGCAGAGAAGTGTTCAACGATCTCATAGAATCCATGGTGGAAGTTTCTGGCGTTTGACACCGGGTAAGACTGGTACTGAAAAGGTGGAAGGAGATGCTGCTGCTGCTATTGTTGGGTCCAAGGTGGCCAAGTCTTGTTTGGGCGGTCGGTTAAAGGACCAAATAATTTTGCACCGCCGGGACAGTCAAACAGCTAAAGAATTCGAGAGAACCAAAAATCAAGAGTCGAGCCAAGTCAATAAAGCAAAAGAATGACAATAGCGACTCGAGGTGGCGATGATCAGGTGCTGACTCCCACCAAGTTAATCACCGGAGTATATGTAGTGCCTAGAGGAACTACTGGAGTTTACTAGAAGTTGAAGGCCCGATGGCTGCAGATGATCCTTTCGATGTGCACAGACCGATTTGTGACTGGCCTGGTAACGTGACCCCACTTCTCGCTGACTCATCTGCTGAGCTAAGCTCCGGTCCAATCAGCGCGTGCTGCTTGGCCGCGCCTTCCTATTCTTCGGCGCGCTTTCTCTTGCGCTTGCGCTTCGACACTCTCAAATCGTCCGCCGAGTGCCCACCGCGGTTTTTGCACCATCTCCATCTCTCAAAGAAACACGCGTGTATCATATTTGGGAAGCTCAATTGTACTTGCTACACTGCCTGGCTAAGGCCATCCAGATTTCGAGGTCCCTTCACAGGAGCTACACGCTCAAAACTTAATATCGACGTGCTTCTTCGGTCTTCAGTTGCGCAAAGCGCGCAGGATAAACGACATGGCTCCAGCAGCCACCGATTCTCCGTCCCAAGCGGACACCCCAATGACCGATGCCATCGATGATACCGTTCCATCGGTACCCGTTGACGCGCTAACGGTACGTGATTCTGTGCCTCGATCCTGTCTTTTTTGCCCCAGCTATCGCATTCTCATTCAAGTGTGTTCGAGCCTGACACTCATATACCCTACAGAGCCACCAAGATACCCCAGAGTACACGGTAAAACCGCTCGAGATTTGCCTCGAACCCAAGAACCGAGAGACTAACCCTTTGTCTGGATAGGATTCCGATACCAATCCCAACACAACAGCGAGCAGCGTTGCGGGCGACGCTACAGAAGATGGTCGACGTCGCCGCTCTGAGGCTACACAATTGCGAAAGAGTATCCTTGGGAAGAAGCACGGTCGCCTAGACGAATCTAAGGTATGCATTCAACCATCAAACCTGAAATACCGAACTCTGAGAGCATCGCAATGATTGACTATATGAATAGGAAGATGATTCTATTCGACGTTTCCGATACCTTCTTGGTCTTACCGACCTGTTCCGTCACTTTATCGAAACCAACCCGAACCCGCATATCAAGGAGATCATGGCTGAAATTGACCGACAAAATGCGGAGAAGGAGGCAAAGGCCCGTAAAGGATCTGCCCGCTCGGGCGGTGCCGGTGGTGATAGACGCCGCAGAACCGAGCAGGAAGAAGATGCCGAACTTCTGCAAGACGAGCGCAGCGGGGGTGATACCACGACGGTTTTCCGGGAGTCTCCCGCCTTTATCCAAGGCGAGCTTCGTGATTATCAAATTGCAGGCTTAAACTGGCTCGTCTCGCTGCATGAAAATGGTATTTCCGGTATTCTGGCTGATGAAATGGGTCTGGGAAAGACATTGCAAACTATTTCGTTCTTGGGATATCTTCGATACGTTTCTGGTATCCCTGGACCCCACCTTGTTGCCGTGCCCAAGTCAACTTTAGACAATTGGAAGCGAGAGTTTGCCAAGTGGACACCCGAAATCGACGTTATAGTTCTCCAGGGTGACAAAGAGGAGCGTCAACGTCTGATCACTGAGCGCCTGGCCGACGAAAGCTTTGATGTTTGTATTACCAGTTACGAAATGATTCTTCGAGAAAAATCCGCCCTGAAAAAGCTGCCATGGGAGTATATCATCATCGACGAAGCTCACCGGATTAAAAACGAGGAATCATCGCTATCCCAGATTATCCGTCTCTTCAACTCTCGCAATCGCCTCTTGATTACTGGTACTCCTTTACAAAACAATTTGCATGAGCTGTGGGCTCTACTCAACTTTTTACTGCCTGACGTCTTTGGTGACTCAGAGGCATTTGATCAATGGTTCTCAACCCAGGATTCGGACCAAGATACAGTTGTCCAGCAACTCCATCGCGTTCTACGCCCATTCTTACTGAGACGTGTGAAGAGTGATGTCGAGAAGAGTCTCCTGCCAAAGAAGGAATTGAATCTTTACGTGCCAATGTCTGATATGCAAAGAAAATGGTATCAGAAGATCTTGGAGAAGGATATCGACGCTGTAAACGGCGCAGCAGGGAAACGAGAATCTAAGACTCGTCTGCTGAATATTGTCATGCAGCTGCGGAAATGCTGCAATCACCCCTATCTATTTGAGGGAGCGGAACCAGGGCCGCCATATACAACCGATGAGCATCTTGTATTCAACTCTGGCAAGATGGCCATTTTGGATAAGCTGCTCAAACGTATGCAAGCCGATGGCAGTCGAGTTCTCATCTTCTCACAGATGAGCCGTGTCCTCGACATCTTGGAAGATTACTGCGTGTTCCGGGATTACAACTACTGTCGTATCGATGGTACAACGGCTCACGAAGATCGTATTGCTGCGATTGATGACTACAACAAACCCGACTCTGAAAAGTTCATCTTCTTGCTCACCACCCGCGCAGGTGGTCTGGGTATCAATTTGACCACTGCCGATATTGTCGTTCTTTTTGATAGTGATTGGAACCCTCAGGCCGATCTACAGGCTATGGACCGTGCTCACCGTATTGGGCAAACCAAGCAAGTCAAGGTCTTCCGTTTCGTTACGGAAAATGCCATTGAAGAAAAGGTTCTTGAACGAGCTGCGCAAAAATTGCGTCTCGATCAGCTTGTAATCCAACAAGGTCGCGCTCAGCAGTCCAGTAAAGCTGCTTCGAAGGATGATCTTCTTGGCATGATTCAACATGGTGCTGCCAATGTATTCAACGAGAAACCTGGAGGTGATGGCGCTGATCAATCCGATGGTCTTTCGCTTGACGATATCGATGCCATCTTGGCAAAGGGCGAAACGCGAACAGCCGAGTTAAACAAGAAATACGAAAAACTTGGTATCGATGATCTCCAAAAATTCAGCTCCGAAAGTGCCTACGAATGGAACGGGCAAAAGTTTACAGCCCCGAAGAAGGATATCGGCATGACTTGGATCAACCCAGCCAAACGTGAGCGTAAAGAACAGTTCTACTCGATCGACAAATATTACCGTCAGGCTTTGGCCACGGGTGGGCGGACTGCCGACACTAAGCCCAAGGTTCCTCGAGCACCTAAGCAAATCAGTGTCCATGACTGGCAATTCTTTCCTCCGGGTCTCCAGGAGTTGCAAGAGAAGGAGACAGCTTATTTCCACAAGGAAATCGGCTACAAAGCTCAACTTCCCGAGGGCCCAGAAGAAGAGCTTAGTGAGCGAGAAGCCGAGCGGGATCTGGAGCAACAAGAGATCGACAATGCTCAGCCTCTTACCGAGGAGGAGCAGGCCGAGAAAACTCGCATGTCCGAAGAAGGATTCTCTCATTGGAACCGTCGTGACTTCCAACAATTTGTGAACGGATCAGCGAAGTTTGGACGCACGGACTATGTTGGAATCGCGACTGAGATTGATAGCAAAGAACCAGATGAGATTGAGGAATACGCAGAGGTTTTCTGGCGTCGGTATACCGAAATTCAGGATTACCCCAAGTACCTACGTGTCATCGATCAAGGAGAGGAGAAGCTGCGCAAGATGAACCACCAGCGCAAGATGCTGCGCAAGAAGATGGAAATGTATCGAGTGCCGCTGCAGCAGCTCAAGATCAATTACACCGTTTCCACCACGAATAAAAAGGTTTACACGGAAGAGGAGGATCGTTTCCTCCTTGTTATGCTTGACAAATACGGAGTTGAAGGCGATGGACTCTACGAAAAGATCCGGGACGAGGTTCGCGATTCGCCTCTCTTCCGCTTCGACTGGTTCTTCCTCAGCCGTACCCCTGTAGAGATTGGCAGACGATGCACCACTCTGCTGAACACTATTGCCAAGGAATTTGAGCCCGAAAGTAAGGCCAATGGAGAAGGCAAAGGCCGTGGCCGTGACCGGGATGAAGATGAGGAGAATGAAGACACGGTCCAGCCGGCAAAGAAGCGGGCTAAGAATGGTACTACAGTAAGTTTCAGCCACTTTAGCAACAACTCACCATCAATTTCTCGGTATCCTAATCGTTGATTCTTAGACAAAGCAAACCAAGCCAGCCAAGAGTGCCAGCAAGCCCGCATCGACATCAACCTCACGGGCGGCAAGCGTCTCGAATGCGCCCAAATCTAAGGGTCGAAAGAAATAAAGCGATTTTATGGGTGTCATCTTTGTTCTACTGTACTAGTTTGCTATTTCAGGGAGGAGGTGTGGGCTTGGGTTGGAAGACCGGCGTTTACAGTTCATTTTATACCGTGTAATCTTGGAATGGCAAATCAAATAGAAAAATTATGGAATTCTGCTATGTGTTATGAGATTTCAAGTTCAAATGTGTCCTGTGGCCCTTCAACATCGTGAATGTCTCACCTGATACACTCAGGAGAGTGCCGATCGGCGCCTTGAATGCTACTTCAACTGATCGTCAATGGACAACTTCATATGCGCTAACTCCCTTGTCACCTGCGATGACGAAAGTGATGGTCCCCTAACAAGGCTTGAACACAAGAATCGTTATCATTGGCATATAAATACGATCAGACCAGCCTAGTCAAACTTGAAGCCACCTACGCCCTAGTGGAGCCAGTCGATCATATACCTGATACTTTGACGCGAGATAAACCTGAGACACTCCAAACGACTAGCACAAAGCCAGATTTATTCATAGAGCGAAGACTCCCCGGGATGTCTATCGTTAAGTTCCTCAGATCGAAATTTACTCGCCAGCCTCGCAAATTGAAGTCCCTCGCAATGCCCGCAACAAGAATCAGAGTGGTCCCTAATCCACGTTATCAAAAGTCGGGCACTAAGTCCTACGTCTATGCAATGCGCAAGTACGGCTTTAAACCGACCAAAGAGGGCCCGTACTTTATCGGTACACGAATGCAACAAACCGGTCGACAATTCACAACCAAACCCATTGGAGGCCGCGCTCACGCCCGCCAGATTTTGCAGAAGAAGCAAGCCGATGACCAAGTTGGCCAAGTTGGTGCCGACGACGTGCAGAACGACGCGATGTACTTGGCAGAAGTCGGCATTGGAACGCCAGCACAGAATTTGAGTCTCGACTTCGATACTGGATCTGCAGATCTTTGGGTGAGCCTGATCGTATTTGAATTTGCTAATTTCAAATATACTAGTCTGTTTCAGCACTGACAGTTGCCAAGGTCTGGTCAACAAAGTTGCCATCAGTCACAATCTCGCAGCATAAGGGCCACAATGTCTTTGATCCAAGCAAATCAAGTTCTTACAAGACCAAAGATGGATCAACATGGAGAATCTCGTATGGAGACGGATCATCTGCGGCAGGAATAGTGGGTAACGATGATGTGAATCTTGGAGGTGTGGTCGTCAAAGCCCAGGCGATTGAACTGGCCGACACTATGTCAGAACAATTTGCAAGTGGTGCAGGTGATGGTCTTCTAGGTCTCGCATTTAGCAACATCAATACTGTGAAGCCCAACGCAGTCGCTACTCCCGTGGAAAATATGATCACTCAGTCTGATATCCCAAAGGCCAGTGCTCTATTCACAGCTAAGTTGGGCTCATGGAGGGATGCAAATGAGCCCGATAAAGGCGAATCTTTCTACACATTTGGCTATATTGATCAAGACACTGTTCAAGATGCTGGTGACGATATCTATTACACGCCGATTGATAAAAGTCAGGGCTTCTGGCTATTTGATTCAGACTCAGCTACCGTGAATGGTAAATCCATTACGCGTTCTGGCAACAAAGCTATTGCAGACACCGGTACGACTTTAGCGTTAGTAGACGATGAGACCTGTAAGGCTATTTATGATGCGATAGAGGGTGCCATCTATGATCATGACAGTCAGGGTTATATCTATCCATCAGACACCCCGGCGGACGGTTTGCCTGTGATTTCTTTCGCTGTTGGCGATAAGCAATTCGTCGTACAGAAAGAGGACTTGGGGTTTGCTCAAGCAAAATCTGGGTATGTTTTTGGCGGTATTCAAAGTCGTGGTTCGATGACTATGGACATACTGGGTGATACATTCTTGAAGGCAATATATGCGGTAAAACGAGCCCAACACCCCCTGAAGATGTATTTATATTAATTTCGAGTCATTCCAGGTATTTGATGTAGGCAATCTTCGCTTTGGTGCTGTGCAAAGAAAGGAACTCCATCAAAATCTTTCTCCGCCATCTTAGTAGAGACGAATATCGATGTCGCAATCTGCATATTTTCGACGTTGTCACTGACAGGCATCTCATGCTACTCATTATTCCTGTCTGGCTGTACTGTTTTGATTATTTGCCTGTATTCTCCTATGTCATCATCTTACAACGAACTACCGGAATCTGATTATGCGAAAACATTATGAACGAATGCAATTATGCTAGTCTACTACTATCAAGACATATCAATGATCACCTTTTGACCTATCTTGCTGTATCCATTTGTGATAGCCTCTTCTAATTTTACCACCTCGAAGTCCGCCTCTGCTTGCGTTTGTAGCTTCCCTTGAGAAATCCAAGCATTCAAAGAACGCAGATAATCGGCAGTCTCTTCCACCTGGCGAGCAACTGAGTTACACCCAATCATCGTGATCTCTTTGCGGTAAGCTTGGAAGATATCAAATGAAATTTCCTTGTTGGCATCTCCTCTAGGTGCCGCAATCCATGCGTAGCGACCTTTCATTGCCAGCTGTTCTATAGCAGCTGTCATCAATTTTAAGTCACCAATCGTGTCAATAACGACATCGACACCCTTTCCATTAGTCAGTCTGGACACGCTCAGTCTGAGAGAATCATCTGGGGTTTCTGAGCTGATAATTAAATCAGGGTTGGATTCTTTTCGTCTGGCGGCTGTTAAGACTTGTTTACAGCCCATTGCCCGCGCCATCTGAGACGAAGCCGATCCAACAGCTCCACTTGCACCGAGAATAAGGACCACGTCGTTCTTCGTAACTTGTGCTTTACTGATGCAGATAAAAGCAGTTGAGAAAGGAACTCCCACCGTCGCAGCCTGGAGGTGCGAGAGTGTTGAGGGCTTCTCCACGAGTGCATCTTGTGGTATCAAACAATACTCCGCGTGCGTTCCATCTGCTTCGAAGCCAAGAAGCGAGCCACTACTCCCATAGACACTCTTTCCAATCCATGCCTTTGAGATATCTGTCTTGTCTGCAATATCCAGAACAGTTCCTGAGTAGTCACGACCTGGAATCCGGGGGTAAATCGTAGATGGGAAGAGACCTTGCGCATTCAATCTGTCTGATGGTTGAATGGAAGCATAGTTGATGCGAACAAGGGCGTGGCCTGACTTCAAGGGTGGCAGTGGTAGGGTAAGTAGATTTAGTTCAGGTTGAGAGCTTGCAAAGGTCTTCGAGATTTGTAGCGCTCGCATTTTCGTGGTTTCCATCTCGATGAGGTCGCACTATTTGCGTTGCGGTGGATCTATCCTGAGGGTGTAAAGGAGATATCACCAGACGATCAATGATGTTTCAGGCCACAAGCATATATAAATCCAATTTTCGGGGCCTAATTAAGTCGAAAATTCCTCTTTATCCACAATAATAAGCCTACTCCAATTTCCTCGCGTCATCAAAACACTTTGTATGGTTTATTCTGCAAGATCACTGCTCGAAACGGCTGTCGGGCCGTGCGGACCGCGCGGCCCACGCGGATGAGTTTCAAAGTTATCAATCAGTTCGGAGAAATAGCCCTGACCAGGTCGGGATATTCAGGGTGATTTATTATAGTGGAGCAGGTCACGATTGATTTGTTTCTTTGGCTTACTTCGATTATCCTTCCAGTTATTATATTCAGCTTCTCGTGGGTTGAAGCCCTGTTCCAGAAGACTACTCATGATATTAGTAGCAACAGCTTGAAGTGCTTGACTACAGACAGACAAGGTAAAGTCATGTGCAGATTCCGCACTCACATATTGCGAGCATTTACTAAATATATTCAAGAACCCATGACTGAAACGGCGATAAACAACACAATGGGTTGCGAGACCCTCGGCTCGCAGAGCGATGACCCTGAAGCCAAAAACGAGCAACCAGTTTTCGTTGGTCTGCCTCAGAGCCCATACCATGAGGCAGTATTTGTCTTTGTCGTCTGTGCTGCCCAGCTCATGACACAAGCTGGCTTGTCGCTTTCAATCGCACCTCTCCAAGATATCAGCGCGAGCTTCAACACAACCACTAAAGACCTTTCTTGGGCATCTGCTGCATATAGTCTGACTGTTGGGTCCTTCATTTTCGTTTCTGGGAGACTTGGTGATATATATGGCCATAGACTACTTTTTATTGTTGGGTTCTTGTGGTTTGGACTCTGGTCCATCCTGGGAGGCTTCTCTGTATGGTCGAACCAGATATTCTTTGACTGTTGTCGTGCTTTCCAAGGTATTGGGCCAGCTTTACTTCTGCCAAATGCAGTCGCCATACTTGGAAGAGCATATCCCCCTGGTCGACGTAAAGGAATGGTGTTTTGTCTCTTCGGAGCCGTTGCCCCCGGCGGTTTCACACTGGGTGCAACTTTTTCCTCCTTACTCGCACAACGAGTCTGGTGGCCGTGGGGTTATTGGATCTTTGGAATTACTTGTTTCATATTCGCCATCCTTGGATATGTTTCCATCCCATATGTAAGGCAGAAGAAGCCTCGTGAGGACTTGTCAACTTTCGAAAGACTTGATACATATGGCGCTATCGCAGGCGTCTCAGGTCTGATCTTGATCAACTTTGCTTGGAACCAGGCAGCGGTTGCTGGTTGGGCAGTTCCATACACCTATGCGTTATTGATTGTTGGCATTCTAATCATGGGTCTGTTCCTCTTTATCGAAAGCAAGGCTGCATACCCACTTCTCCCCCGGTCAGTACTTGTAGGTGAAACTGGTTGGGCTCTTGGCTGCATTGCTGCCGGGTGGTCAAGCTTCGGAGTGGTGGTGTTCTACTATTATAACATCCTTGAGGACATGGATGGAAATAGTGGTCTTCTTGTGACTGCTAAATGGGCCGGAGCCTCTGCATCGGGAGCGTGTGCCGCCGTTATTACGGGTCTTTTGTTAGGACGCATTTCAGCAAGTGTGATCATGTTCTTTGCGATGCTGGCCTTCTCTGCAGGGCAAGCTTTGCTGGCATCGATGCCAATTGGTCAAATATACTGGGCAAATGCATTTGTGATCATGCTGATCACCCCATGGGGAATGTAAGTGACCATTGAATCCTCATTTTAATATGACTCACTAATATCGACCCAGGGATATGTCTTTCCCATCTGGAATTTTGATACTGAGCAATGCCATGCCGCAAGAGGATCAAGGAGTTGCGGGGTCGCTTGTGAACACAGTTGTGAACTACTCCATTTCAATGGGTCTAGGTTTCGCTGGTGTAGTTGAGTATTATGTTGGTAATGACGGAGAGAATCTTCTCCAGGGGTATCGCGCCGCCACATACACGGGTGTTGGTCTTGCTGGTCTGGGCACAGTCATTGCCAGTTGCTTCATGATAGTGACATGGAGAGGATCCAGAAAAGCCTAGTGATAGACAGTTGTTTCGAGAAATCTGTATTAACAGTGTGTGTAATCACAAAGGGAGCTGAAAATCTGTGTTCCAGAGTAGATCTAAATCGAAAGGTAGCTGAGCTGCGAGCAGAGGGCTAAGTGATGCCACATCTTGAGCTATTTGATCTGCCGTCTGTGAAGGGGCGACTACTGGTGCCTCTGTCCCGACGACGCGCTCAAGAATCTCCACTCCTTTCCGCTTCTTGCTCAATGAAGCGTGGACGAGCTGGCGGGCGGTTAGAAGTGCCTCCCTTGCCAAATGAGTGTCCAAATTTCGGACTACGAATTCCAATGCATCCATGGTATCTACAAGCGCTTCACAGCTCGCTGGTGTATCAATGACGAGAAGAGTGCAGACGAATTGGAAGACTGATCCCACAAGGTTCCACCAAGGCTGGTTTTGACTGACCAATCTTCTGGCAGCCGGCAAAGATTCCAGCCCAGCAGAGATGATATTTTCATAGTGGCCATGCTGAAATTTTGAATCTAGGACGCGAAGCCGACGATATATGCCCAAGACAAGATCAGTTTTTAATAGCACAAGAAAGTCGTGTTCAACAGCGATTTCGGCTATCTTATCCAAGGCTGAGAAGAGTTCCTGGCCTAACAGGGTGGTATCCCCTACATGCTGATTCGTAGGTAGCATAGTAATAAGACGGCAGAGCTGCGGTGTCAAATCTGTTCCACGATTTGTATGATCAATGTATTCAAGAACGCGTCGATTCACTGGTAAGATTGATCTTCCATATTCGAAAGCGATGAGAATATGGAGGCAATTTGCCACCTGCGCAATACGATTCATGGCATGAGAGGTCTCTGGATGAGGTGCGCCACTTCCTCCGGTCTGAATGGCTGATTCTGGAGCATGATGAAGACCGATCGCTTCCACAAGATGCATGATAGTGCAGCTGGCAAGCCATGTCACATGTGGTCGCCCTGTGCAGCGAAGGTAGAGTGTTCGTAGTATCCAGGCTGCAATCTGTTCAAGCGAAGGAAAACGACAGACATCAGAGTCCTCAAGGATCTTTTTGGCATGTAACATGAGCCACATTTCCGACTCGTGGTTTATACGCTCTTTGAACAAAGACGCTAAGGCAAATATTCCACAGATCATAGCTTCGAAAACCAATCCTTGCGACCGTCCATGCCAGTGCTCTCGGCATCGATTATAAGATAAGTCAGTGTCAATGAAACCAAAGACGGGGTGGATTGTGGTCGAATAAACATCAATCAAGCTTCTTGCATCATTCCAGGAAATGTGTTCTGCGACCTCGGATTGCACCGCACAGGGTGGCTCTTCCCGAATGCCCGTGTGATAGGCAAATGAATGCAGACGCGGAAGATTTGTTGCCTGAACCTCCAACCCAACGTAGAGCGGGAATGCAATTGATGAATATCTTCCCACGTACCGGGCCTTTGAAGGCTCCAGAACACCAGGGAGAATAGAAGCGCTGGCGTCTTGCGTCGAACGATCGTCCAGTTGACCTTTATTTGCATGTTTGGCTTTCGGCTCGTAAGAAGATTGAATGGATAAATTTTTGCGCTTCTGAGAAATATTTTGAGATGTTTCGTCATATTCACATTCATAGTCATATCCTTTGCAAATGTTACATGGAAATTGGCCGTCGCATTTCCTCTTGCGCCGTCGACATGGCAGACAAGCGTGCCTGGAACGTTGTCTTGCCGGAACAGATGGCACTGATGACCCTTTATCATCCAAAGGGTGATATTGCCCGCTCATTTCGAACAGTGACGGATTCCCAAATACTGTCCAGGAATCGTTCACCTTTGACGGTGTGAAAGGTGATAAGTTATGTGGCCTGCCTTGATACCTGAGGCAAAACACGTGACGCGCAGGTCCTATGTAGTCTCGTTTTTCTAGCTTGTACCTCTTTGTATTTAGTATTCTAATTTGAAAACACTATTTATTTGAACTTATTTTCCGTTGTATTCTGAGATCGTGACGAATTTCGCCAATTTCTGGTTGCCAGTATATACATAAATGCTGTGACGTTGTTGAACTCGAGCAGTATGAGGGTAACCAGCCGAGTTTCAAAAACAAATTCCATCAGGCAGAGTATTGGGAGCATGTAGACATTTGAGGGGAATTTAAGATACTCGGTATAGGCAAAGCTAGCAGACTGTTAGCTCAATTATTCCCGGAAAAATCGTCAAACCCATCATGGCTAGTACAAGGAGAAAAGCTTACCAGGCATACTAGCCATCTGCTTAAATAGAGGCGGAGTAAGACCAGCTGGATACACCGACTGACCAATCCATGCAGGCTCCAGCATTCGCGACTTGAGTTATATGGAGCTCGTCTGAAGTCAATTGCATTTCACCCTTGGACGAGTCGAAATTGGTGATCAAAGAAGCAACATTCGAATCGAAGTTTCCGCCCCTGCTGATTGTATCGCCGTCCTCGATATGGCCAAGTGGCTCAGTGCACTTAGCGTCGCTGTACCAAGTCAGGGTCCAGCCTGCTACTGTGAGGGGAGAGGCGAGAGCAAGAAGGGCGCTGAGACCATGCATTTTGGTGTTTGTTGAAATGAAAAGGAATTGGAATTGGAATTGGGAGTAAAGATGGATTGAATTGAAGTACAATACTCAATTCCAGGGAAATATTGTATCCATTTTATATGTGAATTTTTGCCAACGCCTGGATATCTTGTACATAGATTGGATCAGCGATCGGCGTTATTGCAGAAGGGGCGGAGTATTGAGTGCGAGTGTTTCTCCATCGCTCGCTATAGATCCACATATCCCGATGCATGTTGGGGGCCAGGAGTGAGAGCAGTGGATCTCGACCACTAGATTTCAGAATTTGAAGCATTCTCTGTGTAAGAAACACGGCTTGAGATTAGCTTTGCTCGCACTCATCCCATGCGCGAAGTGCCTGAGACGTTCAGATCTATACCTATAAATTTTTTTCTATTCCTATACTCTACAATCTATACATTGTCACTCCTGCCTATATCTGATGATACTACTAGTAGTCTCTTCATCATGATATAATGATTCAGCTAGGATTTTCAAAAACAGCCTGAAGACCAATGTATTACAAGATGGTCTCTATTTTCGCTCATCTCTCATTCGGAAAAACTTGAATATGCGAGCAGGAGCACTGTAAGGCAGCTTCAAACCCTGGAGGGGCCGAATCTGCAGTACACATGCTTAGTATGTACATGTTGTTAAAACCTACCCAAATAAGTAAAGCAGGTGTTACGATTTTAGCTGAGTCCACATCCACTGGGCCCGAAAAAGCAGTCCACATGCGGAGTACAACACATGAGTTCGCAGTATTTGCCTATTGTGGGTGGAAACGCAACAACAAGCACTGTAGAGTGTTCAAGTTCTGTAGTATTCAATGTAAAGAATACGAAAGCACATTCACTTCTTCCCTGCGTAAAGAACAATACGCTCCAATGAATAACTAGATCTATCTATACCTCACATTGGATATGCCAAGGTTATTGTGATTTACACTACAAGTATTTGACCACTTGACGACCACCAATATAACATACAAACGAAGAGCGTGTAGTAAAAATCCCCGATTTTTTGTAGACTCTTTAATGTATACCCTTTGAGTGGGAACTAAATGACCGAGACTTGTGTGCAACTTCTTGTACTCTGTACTCTTGAAGTTTCCACCATCTTTGGCGGCCATCCGACAATTGAACAATAACGATCTAATCCATATCGATTTATTCTCGCAATACAAGCGACGGACTTTTACTCGAAGAATTGAAATATATTGGTCGAATATATATCAGAGACAAATTATCCAAATGTCCATAGTCCATGATTGTATTGCGGCGAGTACGGATTATTTTTCGCCGAGTTGCTTTGAACGCGACGCGAAAATCCCGCAGGGGCAAGACTTAACGCCAACTTGAACATCTAAAGGATTTCCTTTTTCCCCAACCCAATTACATCCTCACGAGAAATAAAACAATAATTGTTGAATTCACCAATATGTCATGCGACAAATGCAACTCCGATGAACCTACAACAAAACGTGGTCCCGACCATGATGGGCATTATCCACAACGCTTGTCCCAATTAGCCATCACGTTTCTTCCTGAAGGATCCGCGTTGCTTTCATCTTCGTGTTGTTGGCTACCAGTACGTGACTTCTGCCGCAAAATTGAAGGTCGTAGATACTAATTTCTTAGACAATCTTGGACTTCCTCTTTGCGGGTTCGGTCGCCGTTAACATCAATCTACTGCGATATCTGTGTCTGGCAATCTCCTGTCTGGGTATCATCTGGGGCTTGTGGCGCGAGGGTCTTACGCGGAGGATGATATGGCGAAGCTTGATTTGTGGCGCATTGCTGGCTTGGGCGCAAGTCAATCATGGAGGAAAAGTGAATGGAGGGAAAGTCACTGGCACTACACAGCATAGTTGTCACTGAACCGCCTCGAGATGAGCAAAGTCGATCAATAGGTCACCTGTATGTAAGCATTCTGGATGACTCTTTAACTTCGTACGCCAGATTGGGCGAAGTAGTACTTGTATTACGTTTTGATATTCAAACAACTGCTATCTGTACCTTCACCTCCGATTCTTTTTCTGGTAGGTCGGCAAGGAGAAGACTTAAAAATTCATGATCTTGAAGTTTTGGTAACAACGTGCTAATATTTATTAAAAATTGCTTGGCGACTTAATGAAAACGCTAGCTATTATGTGAAAAGCTCAGGGGGCATCAAAGATCCATCCACTTGATGATTGGCTTGATTACCTTACCCTTGTGTAGGTCTTCCAATGCTTGCTCTAGAGAATCTGCGTTGTAGATTTGAGCCAACTTGTCGACTGGGAATTTTCCTTGTTGATACCATTCGACTAATTGGGGAATAAGCTAGTAAGTCTGTTAGCGAATAGAAAAATCAAAAATCAATATACAAAAAGGGCTTGTGTTACCTTGGCAGGATTTGAAGAGCCTTCAATAGCGCCGACGATTCGTTTGCAGTTGATCATGAACTCCAGGGGGTCGATACGGAGCGATGACCCGCCAGGTGCAACTCCCACGATGGCAAGAGTTCCTTCGTGATCTAATGCTTTCACGGCAGATTCAAGCAGGGGCACAACACCAGTCGTATCAAGAATATGGTCCGCTCCACCAGTGAACATGTCACGAAGTCCTTGATCGAGCGACTCGACTTTCTTCGTGTTCAGAGCATGTGAAGCACCTAGAGACTTAGCTAATTCAAGTTTCGCATCAACGATATCTACCGCAATAACGTTCTCGACCCCCTGGGCCTTCGCAGCTAGTAAAGCAGCGATTCCGACTGCACCCATTCCTAGGATAGCAAATCGGGATGTTGGTTTAGGCTTGAGTACATTGAGGACGGTACCAGCTCCAGTGAGATATCCACAGCCGAGAGGAGCAAGCCATGATAACTCGAGCTCTGTGACGTTAGATGGAACCTTGACGACTGATGTGTCTCGTACGATAGCCAATTTGCTCATCGAAGACTGTCCGAAGAACTGCCCTCGGATAGGCTGACCGCTTGTAGACTTAATAGGAGAATCGGCGGCGGATATTCCCCGTGCGCCACCAAAATTGATGGCAGTCATGCTGCGGCAAAAGCCATTACGCTCTTCAGAACAGGTAGAGCAGTCGTTACATGATGTGAAACTGAGGAGGACTAAATCGCCCTCGCGTAAAGTCTTATCTTTCACATCACTACCGAGACGACGAATGACACCGGCGCCTTCATGACCCAGTACAGCGGGGTATTCACCAACAGGAATCGCACCTTGCTGAACAACAATGTCCTGTATAATTCAGTTGGATTAGAAATTTAAATGATGTGATCGGCGATATCAAGGAAGTACACGCCAGTGGGTCTTACAGTATGACAAAGGCCCGTATACTTCATTTCGACTAGGACTTCATTGCTTCGGACTTCATCCAGAACTACATCGCTAAGAACAAATGGTGAATTCGGCTCCTTTACCACAAATGCCTTCGTAGGGATCTGCTTTTGAGGGATCTTGGTAAGGGTTGCGGATACCGTCATTGCGAATAACGATGGTATAGTTCATAAAAATAGAAAAATAGATCTGACGGTCGATTTTGATGATTAATTTTTGGGGACCATGGGGACAGGATCTTTTCTTTATAGCATTGGATCTCGATCGAAGAGATGCAAATCTTGTTCCGGCTTTGAGGAACCATTTGCGGGTCTTTTCCCCGCAGAACCGATAAATCGGCGCTGTTCCCCACAACCCCGCGACTTCGGGGACGAGATTCGGTAGATCGGGAGGGAGGAAAGATGGTCGACCTGCCGCAGCGCAATTCCGTTTTCTCCACGTTTTTCGAGGTCTTCTTGAACTATACGCCAGCCAAAACATATAGACTTTGCTTCAATTTTGAGAACTCTCTTTGTATTATAGTAGAGTAAGATATTGAATGCCGAATTCAAACCCCGTTCTGCGACACTGTCCGCTTCACATTGTAAAGCATCGACAATGATCTTGTGGTTCAAAAAGAAATCTATGATAGATATTATACATGTGAGGTATCTTATGCTAATGCAATATAATTACAATTGATCCAGACTTTTCTTCAGATCTGATCCTTCCTCTTCTTTGCCAACTCGGAGACTGCCAGCGGTGTTCGCAAGAACATCTCCATGAGTAGGGCTGCAGCCACGCTCACATTCAGGCTATCAATACGAGCAGGATCGGACCGCGCACCAAGCTCGGCACTATGACGTGCTCCCGGGATACTGACTATGGCATCCGCATGTGACTTTATATGTGTACTGAGTCCTGACGCCTCGCTTCCCATCATGAGAACACTAGGTGCTTGCGAGACAGGGAGAGCACGAGATTCCGACTCATTTGTACCAGTGCCCCGGCCGATATACTCAGCACCGGGACTGGGTGCATCGGCCGCATAGAAGCGCCACCCGTTGTTCTTTGAGCGTTGAATGAAATCAACCTCGTTCTTAACATGAAGAAGAGTCATGTTTTCAGCTGCGCCGGCCGAAGCTTTGATAGTCACGGGGGACAGAGGGGCGGAGTTTCGGCCAGCGAGAACAATCGCATCGATTCCTAAAAAGTAGGCTGATCGAATGATGGCTCCCATATTGCCGGGATCAACAACGCCATCTAAAAGCAAAGCGACGGGGTATCTTTCATTTGGCCGACCCTGCCCCGAAGGTGATTGGACGATGGGAATCCGGTCGTTCGTGCCATTTACTGCAGCTTCCTCCCGTGATTGGGGTGCAAGTTCAACTCGGAAGTGTTCTTCAGTCGCTGTGGGGACTGGGTGGAATCCGCGTACTGGGAGCTTTGGCAATGGCGATGCCTCCAGAACGCAACCGTTGTGAGGTCTTCCAGCGCTCATTTTGTCAAGTAGACGATCCCAGCCTGCAAAGGCAAGCTTTGTTTCAATATTCTTAGAGAGGGCAAGTTTGCGGAGAGCCACCTTAGTAGGATTGAGATCTTCGCCAGCAGCTTGATAGAGGTAAAGCTTGTATAATTGGCGTCTACTGCACCGAAGCGCCGCCTCGACAGCGCCCGTGCCGTAGATGAATTCTGATGCCGGTGTGCTATATGGTACTGAGTCGGGCACCTTGACATGCTCCTTCACTCGCTCCGGCATTCCCTCAGTAGCCCTGTGAGCTCGAGACTTGCTTGGGCCTTTGGCTTTTTCTGACGGAAGAGGCATTCCTCGCATACCCCCAATGCGTGATTCTTTCGATTCTCGGTGTCCGCGGGGTTGTTGATCTCGGACTGGCCGCTCAAAGTTACCGGTACGGATGAATGTATTTTGATCGAAGTTATCGCCGCGCATTTTGTTCCTGGGTCGAGAGGAGGGGGTAACATTATCGAACATGTCGTTTTTGGTCCTGCTGAAAGTTTTCTTCTCGCTTTGGTATCTCGGGGAGATATCACGCCTGTTTTGATTTAGCCATTCCCGATCTTTGCGTGGTCGGCGGCCAATATCTTCGAGATCAGAGTCCCTGGCCGTCGGATTCCTAGGGCCTTGCGATCTGCGGATGCCACGTCCAATGGCAGAATTCAAAGATGCAAATCTGATGGAAGCTCCTGCCTGCGGGCTAAGCCATGCGATTGGCCTAGCCAGAGATTGAGCCCGACAATATCTCTGGGACATTTTGAAAATAAAGATGCAGAAGTCGAAAGCCACGGGACTCGGGATTTCTCATCGATCGACAAGTCGTGCCTTCCCCTTTCTATTCAAAAAAAAAAAAAATTGAAATCATGTCGTACCTTCCTAGCGTTATCACGATAAGATAGGAACATTATTTATCCGGGGATGGTGAGAACCTGAAACGTCATTGGCCGGACGATGCGAGTAATTTGACGCGAAATTGAAAGTCGCGTTTTCCACTGCTCAAGCTTCAAAAGCTCAGAGTTGAGCTGACATTCTGAATGTCTTGCCAATTAAGCTTTCATGTCTCTTCTGCTCATCAAACAACCTAGCTAAGTGATATCTCGCTTGCTTCTAAAATCGTTCACTCTCACTCGTTATCTCGCATTCAATTTCCCCGAAATCCTTCTTCCAACAAGTTTCGCCCTAATGACTTTTTGATATACTCTTCTCTCTCTCTTCTACGATTCATACTCTCGATACGACCCTCAGTTATCTCTCAGCCGACAGGAGCCTCGCGGTCGCGAGATCGCTCAGCAAATTGTTCGGCCCGTCCCAATCCAATCAATTCACCTCACGATCGACATGTCGCAAAACGATGACTGTATGCCCCCAGATTTGGAAGATCCCGATGTCTTGGTCTCAGGTATTACGGATGATTTGAGGAGCTTGCCGTCTTTGGAGGTCCCCCGGCAGCCAACCGAGCAGAACCTCCCGCGGAAACTCGAAACAGGAGCACCATCTACCATGGTCGGAATCGCCCTTCCGACAATTGACAATATACACGAATATGAATACCTCCCAGGCCATTCCAAGATTGATCGGATCTTGAGTTTGGATGCAGAGAACCCCAGGGGGGCTTTCTATACTGTTCGTCTTCGGAGTGGCGAGCGTACGACAGTATGATTTTCCTGCTTGCGAATATTCTCACCTGGTGCTGCATACTGATGCTCACGTTTTAGATAACCCCTCACCAACTTATGCAATACAAAAATGGCTCAGTGGCACTTGACCGATTCAACCCAGTTTCCAATTCCAACCCTGATTCCAGTTCCGATGGTGAAGTTTTGGTGGTTGGAAGCCATCCTAGATCTCGTCTCTATTCCTTTGGTGGGGATGGCGTATCCGAATGTTCAGATGTCAGCAGCTCTTACCATCGAAGAACCCGCCCTAAACTTCGTCGTCGCACTGCAAGGGGGCGCGGCCAATACACTTCGTTCTATCGCATTGTGGGAAGCGAAGAAAGTAGCGACCAAGAGGGGGCAAATCGACGACACTCATATGCAACGCGAAAGTCTGGAGGCATCAGAGCCATCTCTAATCTGTCGAGAACTTCATCGGACGGTGACTCAATCCCAAGTTCGAGGAAACGCCAATCAAGACGTTCCAGAAAAAGTCTGCGCGCAAACTTGCTTGAAAGACATGAAGATGATGTTTCTGAGGCTGAAAGTGATGGTCCCAAGCAACAGAAATATTTCGGTGCCAAGGAAGTCTTCCAGGAGGTCCCGCGTGATGATGAATTCAGATCGCGACATTTCTCATGCTGCGCTACTTGCAATTATTATGAAGATGATCCAGAAAAGGGACCTCTTGTCTTTTGCCAAGGCTGTAGCTCATCATATCACCAAGTTTGTCTGGGGCCGCGAGCCAGCCGAGATCATCTCGTCACGAAAATTGACGAGGGAAACTTTGTCTTACAGTGCCGCCGCTGCCTCGGTACTGCGAATGAAAAACATGATGTTGCTCCTCATCTAGGGTCCTGCGCAATCTGCAAGCAGAAAGGACTCATGTCACAACCACTCAGGCAACGATTGACATCCAAAGAAGAGCAGCAACAGCGCATCGCAAATGGAGGGACTGACCCCATCACGCCAGTTGACATGGTTCAGGTGAACAATGTCGACAATATCCTCTTCAGGTGTGCTAGCTGTCAGCGTGCTTTCCACTCGGAGCACTTCCTCCCGATGGAAGGAGACGGCGGGTCAGAAGTCCTACCGGATCATATCAAACACTGGCAATGCACTGATTGCGCCGCAGTCGTGAATGAGATCGACGAGCTTGTTGCATGGCGTCCAGTTGACACACATGCTAAAGGTTCAGCAGTACTCATCGGTGAGGCAGTCCCAGAAATTGAGAAAGAATACCTGGTTAAATGGAAGCAATTGTCCTATTTTCGCACAAAGTGGATGAGAGGAGATTGGGTTTGGGGCTTCAGCAAGGCCGCCATGCGCCGGGCATTTTACAACTCGCCCAAGTCTTTGAATCCCATCTGGACAAACGAAGAAGCGATTCCTGAAGAAAACCTACGAGTTGACATCGTTTTTGACGTGACTTATCGAGAAGGTACGGCGGAGGGAGATAAATCGAAACCAGAGGCAGTTGAAACAGCGTTCGTGAAGTATAAGGGCTTGAATTATGAATCCTCTGTTGTGGAGTCACCCCCTGAGCCAAGTGATACTGCCAGATGGGAGGATTTCAAGGTCGCTTTCTCCGATTGGCTATTGCGCGACACCATTCAGCCCCCGGATAGGCGCAAGCTAGAGCATCGCTTATCCAAAGCTCGTCGGCAAAATTTCGAGCAAGATCTTGCCTTGCGAACACAGCCTGAGCTTGTGACTGGTGGCGAACTTATGGAATACCAAATGGATGGACTGAACTGGCTATACTACAAATTCATGAGGAGAGACAATGCTATATTAGCAGATGATATGGGTCTTGGTAAGACCGTCCAGGTGATCAGTCTCTTCGCCACCCTCATTCAAAGGCATCAATGCTGGCCCTTCCTGGTGGTTGCGCCTAATTCTACCGTTCCCAATTGGCGCCGCGAGATCAAAATGTGGGCACCCAACGTGCGTGTCACGACATATTATGGATCGGCATTTTCGCGTCAAACGGCCAAAGACTACGAGATGTATCCTGATGGGACCCGGGATCTTAGATCACATGTTGTCATTGCTTCCTACGAGAGTATGGTAGACGATGATGCCAAGGCGAAGGTATTAAAGAAGGTAAACTGGGCAGGCCTGGTTGTTGACGAGGGACAACGTCTCAAAAACGACAAATCTCAACTTTATGAATGCCTACGTCGCATGAAATTTGACTTCAAGGCCCTTCTTACCGGGACGCCCCTCCAGAACACTATTCGGGAGCTATTCAATCTACTTCAGTTCATCAATCCTGAGTTGGATGCCGAATCTCTTGAGCAACAATACGGTGACCTGAACAAAGAAAGGATTGGTACTCTTCACGAGATGATTCGGCCATGCTTTTTACGTCGAACCAAGGCCGAGGTCCTGCCATTCCTGCCACCGATGGTACAAATCATTCTACCCGTCACGATGTCTGTTGTGCAGAAGAAACTTTACAAGTCAATTCTCGGGAAGAATCCTGGGCTGATCAAATTGATCTGCAAAAAGCAGCCGGGTCAATTGAAGAAGGCCGATCGGCACAATTTGAATAACATTCTGGTTCAGCTTCGAAAGTGCCTTTGTCATCCCTACATTTATAACAAAGATATCGAAGAGCAAACACATGATCCCTCGATAGCCCATCAACGTTTGGTCGAGGCGTCTGGAAAGCTTCAGCTCTTGAATATCATGCTACCAAAGTTGCGCGAGCGCGGGAACAGGGTCCTCATCTTTAGTCAATTCCTAGAGAACTTGGACATCGTTGAAGATTTTTTGACCGGCCTTGATCTGAAGTACTGCCGCTTAGATGGAAGGTTGACATCTCGACAGAAACAACAGCAGATCGACAACTTCAATGCTGACGATTCACAATACTTTGCATTCCTTCTATCCACTCGCTCCGGTGGTGTCGGAATCAATCTTGCTACTGCAGACACGGTTATTATCATGGATCCGGATTTCAACCCCAAGCAAGACATGCAAGCTCTGTCCCGTGCTCATCGAATTGGTCAAAAAAATACCGTCTTTGTGTTCCATCTCACGACAAAAGCTTCCGTGGAAGAGAAGATCATGCAGAAGGGAAAGAAAAAGCTGGCGTTGGATCACGTTCTTATTGAGCGCATGGAGGCAGATGAAGACGAGGAGGATTTAGAGTCAATTCTCAGACATGGAGCCCAGAATCTCTTCGACGACGATGATGCTGCCCAGGTCCATTACGACGCTGAATCAATAGATAAAATTCTTGATCGCAGTCAGATCGAAAAGGCAGAGCAGGTTGCTGGCGAGCAATCCAAAGGGCAATCCGATGCGCCAAAATTCAATTTCGCGCGCGTTTGGCAGAATGATCGAGGTACATTAGAGGAGGTCACTGAGACGGAAGATTCAGCTGCCGATGACGCTGTCTGGGAGAAAATATTGCGCGAGCGTGAACAAATTGCGATGGAGGACTCTTTCCGAAAGACCGAGGGCCTAGGACGAGGCAAACGTAAACGCAATACCGTCAACTATCAAACCATCAGAGAGGAAGAGGCCCAAGGCATTGATGGCATTGAGTCGTCCCCAGTCAAGATTCCCCGGGGCAGTCAGAGCGATAATGAATTCCAGAATGAAGACAACGCCGAGGCATCCGATACCGAAAGCGAGGCGAGTGGCATGGAAATCGACAATATGGAACTTGATACTCCGCCTCCGAATACCAAAACCCGTCCGTTTGTGCGAGCTCAGCTACCCCCGCTACCCGTGAGTGGCGATGGTGCCCAAGATACTCGACCCCCATGCATTGTATGCAAGAATCATCATCCCATTGGTCGCTGTCCGTTGAAATTGGCAGGTGTTGAGCATTGTCCGCTCTGTGGCTTGGCGCACTTTGGCAAGAACAGAAACTGTCCGCATCTGCATAGCGAAGTTCAAATCAGACACATGATCAGCGCCTTGCAGAGGAGCAATGAGCCCCCCCGAACAGGTCGCCAAAGCCAAAAGGTATCTTTATGGAATAGTGGGTGATCTTAATAAACGAGCGCGTAAGAAGGCCTTCCTGGAAGCAGGCCGACTCCCACAACCTTCGCAAATGGCTCCACCAAGAACGACATCTTCCATACATTATCAGTCTTCTGTAGAGACACAAGTTCCCGAGTCGAACTCGGAGACACATCAGATTAGGCCAACCTTCCCTGATGAATCCTATCGCCAGTCTCAGCCAAGTTATCCTTCGCAACCACATAGTCTGCCGTCCACGCATGCTCCGAATTTTCAACATTGAGATTCTCACGCATGAACACGCGCTCTGCTTTTATCCAGTATCGTCTTTTGATAAGGCCCCAATTGTGCAAGACAGGTTGACCCTAGTGGATCGGTGTTTTTTTTTTCTTTTCGTTTTTGAAGAGACCTACCTTTCATCGCTTTAGTCTAGCGTTCCTGGCTCATGGCGTTCTGATTATTTGTCGTTATTTTGATAGGATATGAGCAATGATATACCCCCTTCGCGTATTAGAATAGAGTATAACTATGACAATTTTATGGACCTCAGTACAGGTACAATCTATGCTTCTAATTTCCGAATACTATTAGTGTCACCCCATGCCACCAGAGCTACACAGTAGCAACCTCCCTTTCGAACCAAATTGATCTCATCTTCTACGGGGAACTGCTTGGAAGGAATAAATATTATCGGTATGATGAATTCAAGGCCCTGTGTAGCAGTGTACAGCAGGCAGAAAATTAGCTGTTCGATTACTACTATTTGGGGCCTTGCCTTGTGTTGAGCAATACTAGCCCGTGTCCACTGCCAAACTTAAGAGTTGAAGGAGTATTCGTCCCAGTTGTGCTATGCGAGAGGTCTTGGAGAAAGTAAGTTCTTATTCTTTTCCTTTCATTTTTCCTGGTAATTCCTTTGTTAGTCGCTAATCACTATGTATGCACATTCCAAGTTGTGGGGGTCTTGTTCTTGGCATGTCCAGTCAAAGTCCCACCGCCCGTGGTTATGTGCCAAGACGAAGTATGAAGTTTAAACTAACGACGTGTTGCCCGTACGTTGGCGAAGTCTTCTGGTCCTCGCCCATCATAAAGATACAAGACCATACCATTGTAATTGATTCTGATGTTTACTGATAAAATTCTACAGACTAAGCTCGGAATTGGTGCTAAGTGTTGTTAATGTGTCTTCTGTCGCATCAACAAATGATCAAGACAAACAAATATTTGTAGTGCCTTTGAGAATATGAACTAAGTTTCAAAATGTTTGAAATTTAGTTCATACGCAATAGCTCAGCTTATAGAACTTGATAAGGAGCTATTTCTATATAATTCTCTCTCCAGTCGTGCTCGACATGAGTTATTACTGGTACCTACTAGCAATTACTAGTAATAGATATTTTGGGAGTTAATATATATCGACAATGTGTGTCGTAGTCATATAAAAGAAAAACAATTTGTATGCCAAATTTCCCTCACAAATATCATGAGTCTGAATATAATATCTGCCGTTTGCTGTCAGCTGCAGAAAGCATTTATATATAATAGATATTATCATCCCGACTGGATATTCCCGGCAAGTACCCGGATCTTGAAGTTGATACTACGTACTATTATTCACGTGGCATCCCATCCTCCATCAAAGGCTACGTCTTGTGAGCCAAGCGACAATGGTCTCCGTCTCTTCACAGTAGTAGGAAGCTGATTGGATGGAATGGAAGCAGTCAAGCAAGGCAGCCACGTGCGTAGCGTTGTTGTCGGGTTGGTTCCTGTTGTCGCTGGAGGTTTGTAGGAAAGTTATGAGCATCTGCCATATCAAATTCCTCCTTCACTCCAGCCAATTTCTCCAATTAATTTGCCCAATTTCCAAAATCGGATCCGGAAAAAAACCCGTATTGCTGTTATCTGATTGGACCTTCCGAAATGATGGATGTGCTTGAATCCTGCTGGACTGCTGTGACTAGACGGCATGAAGTAGCATGGATTTATATCCACGGCATTTGAAGAGATATCTAAAGCCGACTTCATTCACTGTCTCTGGTGAGTGATATTTGCTGCTTCCTCAAACGGCTGTAACTCCCACCATCAGTACTTTCCACTTCCCTCTTTCTTTTTTTCTTTCTTTCTTTCCTCCTTCATCCTCTTCTTCTTCGTTCTCCATCATCATCATCATCATCATCATCATCATCACACACACACACACACACCATATTCCCCATTCATCGTATTGTCAATTTTCAGGTTGATGTTCTTCGTATTTCTAAAGTTGAATCTCCTTCTTATTTCTTTTTTGCCCCTTTCCTATTTATCCACGCTTCAACATTTACGTCGACAAGATGAGTAACCAGAAGGCTGCATTCTTTTGCTCCAGGCCCGATGGCACTTTGACTCCCCTGATCCCTCTTGATGAGCTCGAGAAAGGATTGAGCATCCGTGGCCTCTCTCGCACCATCACCGCTGGTGATACCCAAGGTATGACCAGCTGTGGTGTGGCTACTCGTCGAAAGGAGCTCTGGGCCGTTGATGGTACTACTCAAAGTGAAAAGCCAGTTCCAGGTCCTGGAATCCTGGAAAAGCTGCGAGGAATCCTGGTTGAGATTCTGAAGGTTGATGCAGCTCCAGCAAAGCTTCGCGAGGAGGTCTCAACCGTTCTCACCAAGGGACTCGAGAAGCATTTTTCAACTTTTGAGCAGGCAATGGCTCTTGTGCGGGCCCAGCAGGCTGCCAAAAGGCCTCAGGTTAGTATCATCGGTTCTCTTTTTTGACCTCAAAACTTTGGAAAACGCCTCAGTTAACGATGGTTGAAAAATCAGAAAGAGTACTGCTCTTATTGGATTCGCCACGGTGAATGTGACTATCAGCAGCAAGGTAAGTCTCCATGGGTTTGAATGCACCAATATCTCTCTTACCCTTTCTGCTGTAGGTTGTCTGTATCGTCACCACCTGCCGACAGACGACGAAGCGCTCGATTTCCTGGGCCTTCGGGACGTTCCACGCTGGTTCCGTGATAAGTACGATGTTCCCAGCGTTCTTCGCTTTGGAAATAATTCGAGAATCATGTTTCGGGCATACGTCAATGCTGTTTACAAGAAACTCGCCGAGAAAGATGCTGCTGCCAAAAAAGATACTGCTGCCAAGAAGGCTCGCGAGCAGGCTGGTCAATCCGGGACCACAACAACTGCCACCGCTGATGCAAGTAACAGCCTGAACGTTCCTGCAAGCGCCAACGGGGATGGCCAACTGGTTACCCGCGGTCACCACGGAAGATACTCAAAGTCACCTCGTGGTGGAAATGGAGGCGGGGCCTTGCATGGAAGAGGTCGTGGTGGTCACCACTACAGAACTGTGCAGCCCGCACAACACATCCATCATAACGGCCAGGGAAATCAGCTTGCAATCACTGCTCCTCCAAGTGCTCCTACTCCTCCCATTGTTCCGAGCAAGGAGGGCGGATCCACCTTCGCCGAAGTTGCTGCTGGCACAAGCAAGCAAGCGTCCCCCGGGACATCTTCCAACAGTGGCTCTGAAAACTCCTCAGACACAGCCGCCACCGTTGGTGCCCCGGGTTGTATCACTCTAAATATCATGCCGAAGGAAAATGGACTTGTAGCTCAATCAAGCACCCACAAGGCACTTCACAACAGTGTCATGAACGGCAATGACGACGCGAAGCTTCCCAATAACGAAACACGTAATCTGGATATCTTCGGCCTGCCCAATGTTACGAAGTCCAATGAGGACTTCCGCAAGAGCTCCCGTCGTCTCTTTCAGTCGTCTTCTTTCGGGACTGATGGAGCTGATGACGGAACTGACCCTATGTGGGAAATCAGCGATGGATGCATGGACGTATTTGGGCTCCCCTCCTGCGCAAAACATTTTGTGTCCACAGCCATAGTGGTTTCCTCTGAAGCTCTCCAGGCCGATTCTAGCTCTGCTGCTAGCATTCTCAACTCCCTTGTGGCAGAAAGCGAGCCTCTGGAGAACAAGATGGCTTTAGCTAACTGGGGTCCCATTCGGGAAGCTGTCAAACACCCCCAGCCAGCAATTACTGAGCCCATAATCACCAATGGCAATGGATTGGCTGAAGTGCATCTCATTCTGAATGAGACTGAAGGAGCTCCCAGACCTGGCAAGCATTCGGCTATCGACATTGCCAACTTTTGCAGCCGGGTTGCCAACGTCCATGCACGAGATGGAAATGGAGATCTCGCGGCTGAGTGGAATGATCTGGCTCATCGAGCCCACGCGAAAGCTATTTTTGCCTGGCGTCTGAAGGTGAATAATGAGTTTGGGGACTATGTCAACTTTGGCCCTGACATCTACACCATTTGGCGTCAAAAGCGCGGGACTGCCGACTACCCATATGCTACTGGTAGCCGTTCCCTCGACATCGATCAAGGTTTTTGTGTTCCTGTCCAAGCACCAGAAAACGCGGCATTGGACGTCTGGCTTGCTCAACATCGAAGCCTGATTCTCGATTCTGCGGCTCAGGAGTTCGCATCTTAGAGCTCCTTGTTTTTGCAAGTACAGGAGAGATGCATCAATGTCGATTATATGTCTTCACATAGAAGTCATCTCAGCCATTTAACAAACGATGTACTTGCATATGCAACTGAGCAACATCACACCTGCCTTGTCTTTTCCCTTTTCTCTTTCTTTTCTTTCTCTGGTTTGTCTTCGTTCATCTGCTCCCTGCAGCTGCCATCAACATGCCCAAATATCAGTGTGCTTTACTGTTCTTTTCAGGATATTTGTGCATCTTCATACATCTTCCTGAAAGATCTTTTGGGCATGGACAACAGATCCAACTTGCTATATTACATCTGTTGAAGCATTTCATGGCGCTCCGCTTCTCAATGCAGGATGGCCTCTTGTCTTTCTTAATAAATTGAATTATCATACCTTGTTTCCAGCGTAAATTAGTTGCATTTTCTCAAGCGATACGGATTTGGGGGCCGGAAGTTGAGACATACGACTAGTCTCTAGAATTAGATGTGCTTTCATCTCTCGTCTTTTCTTTCTTTCTTTCTTCCGCTTTCTTAGTCTCCTCAAATGGCACCATTGCATGTTTTCCATATTTGATTTCGATTGCTTCGATGATACCAGGTCAAATCGACAATCATACAAGCTCGGAAGATTCAGAATCATTCTCGCCCATGCGTTTGGTATATCCCAAGAATATAATTACGATTGATCCGGCATGCTCTCCGTTGCGTAGGCAGTAAATAATACAAGATGAAGCAAGAAAGCTGTCCCATCTAGGCTTGGGAAAAGCTCCATAATACATATCATGTAGTCTTCAACTCCAGCATAGACAAATAATAGCGAGACGCCAATAAATTGAAAACATGACTATAGTACATCGAGAAGAAATGAAGCCAATTAGACCTCCTTGAATATGCGCCCGCGCCTCGCAAATGTCTGACCACAAGTTTTGTCCAACACGAAAGAGAAAGAGACAATGCTAAACTTATACATTGATCAGGCATGCTTCTCACCGCCGAGGCTGCTTCTTCGATCCCCGAGCTCCGACCTTGACAGCAACACGTTCACGCTCCTCGGTGGCCTGGGCCCTCAAAGCGGGATTGAGCGAGGGCAGAGACTGGATAGCCTGCGCAACGATTGAATTGCCGTCGATGGCCTCTCGCTCTTTGGCAGCACTGATTCTTTCCGCACGACGGGCAGCCAGCTGCTGCCGGCGTGCCTCAGTCATGTTCCAGGAGTCGGGGAAACGTGGGCGGATCTTAGGCTTGTGATGGCGGAGGTCCAGAGGGACGTCGGCAAACGAGTCACCCTTCTTGGCCTCGTTGATGAGGGTGTTGACGAGGTCGGCCAAATAACGCTTGTTTTGAACGCTGGATCCAAATTGCTCGCAAGAGATCCGGATAATATCGGTCTGAGGGTTGTAGCGGGTACCGACCAACTTGAGGAAGGTCTGGCGTTGAGCTTCGGTAAGGTGCTTAGGGGTCAGATCCTGGGAGGCAAGCTCAACAACAACCTTGGGCTCAGCGGGATGCTGTTCACCCATGTAACTGGTATAACGGAAACGGAGGATTTGATTTTGGGAGGGTAGTTGGAAGGGCTTGGCGAGTTCTGCAGACGTAAGTCAGTTAGCGAATTGTACAGGGACAGGATCACGGGCTCATCATACTACTCAGCATTGGCATATCCCATGCTGTGATGCGAGCATACTCGCGCAGCTCGCGTTGCAATTCCATTTGAGCGTGTGCCGTCGAGGTAATTTCATCGTCGTTGATTTCCTCGTCGCCATCTTCCACCAAGGCCAGTTCATCACTTTCATCCTCGGCCCAGAATCCCCGGGACTTATCCCGAACATCCTCAAATCGAATGTCATGCTCCTTGTCGATTTGGTTGACGCTCTTCTCAAGCTCCGCAAATGCGGCTGCGCGCTTCTCGACATCGTTGAAATCGGCCACGGCGCGGCGGTTCTCGGCGTCAAACTCAGCACGTTGTTCCGGAGACATCATATCGTACATTGAGCGCTCCTCCTTACTCAGAAGATCGGGTGAGTACTCGGGCACAGGCGGATAGTCCTCCGCACGCAGTTCTTTGGGCGGAGGGGGAATCACCGGATCCTCTTGTACGAAGCGGAATGGGGAAGTCGAAAATGAGCGTGAGGCAAGAATCCCTGAGCCCCGATGGGCCAGGGATCTCGCAGAGCGAGTAAATGCCCGAGCAGTGCAGGCCATTGTATGGGGGCAATGGGTGGTTAGACTGTAACTTTTTGAATCCGCAAGTGAGAGACTGTTTCTTTCTCCGCGCCCAACACTAGTCCGAGATAGGCAATAAGCACGTGACACACGTGACCTTAAGATGGACCTGTCTAGTTTACCCTGCGAATTTCAAGTCTGGTTTGGAAACTGGATCATCGCAAATTGTGATGATGATTCCGAACGCAACATTGAATTCTTCGACAAAATGGAATCGATGCCAATGAGGCTTTGCCTTGTGACGGTGGGAGCTACCGCTTCATTTGAAAGATTGATCCGTCAAGTCCTCAATGAGCAATTCTTCGCTCAGCTGGCGAAATATCATTATACTCATCTCCTTGTTCAATATGGTAAGGACGGGGAAGCGATTTGGAATGATTTTCAAGTGCAGTTTCCGCGGGGCTGTGAAAAGCTGCATGGGATCGCTGTTGCAGGCTTCGATTTTCGACCGAATCTTTGGCAGTATATGCGCCTGGCCACGAATGATCACAATCAAGAGCTCGGCATTGTCATTTCTCATGCAGGTAGGGCTCTGATAAGCCTCATTTGGTCTTTACTTCTCTTTGGGCTCACATTTTTCATAGGAACGGGAACTATTTTGGATGCTCTTCGCTTGGCCTTACCTTTAATCATTGTGCCCAACCCTGATCTTGCGGACAATCATCAAGAAGACCTGGCATTTGAAATGGAGGAGATGAAATATGCGATTCACGCCGATAGCGAGTGAGCCTATCTGGAATGACTGTCTTATTCCTGGGTCTTTGTTAATCCGTGTCTAGGAATTTGATCAAAGCGCTTGATACCGCTGAAGCTCACCCTCCTCAACGGCTAAGCCGACCCCATGGGCCAGATGATGCTCTGGCCGGTCTGATTACAGACCAGCTTCAGGATGTAGACTGAGCTTCTGCGCAGCCTCTCATATTTACGAAGAGACGACTTGATGATATTACATTGCGATGAGAACACAACTTACGGTTACTGCGTCTATTTGTTACTTACGACGATGATGGCTTCTTGATTTGGAATTTCCAGGAACACCGCTAGGCTTAGCGAATATATTATATGATAGCTTTAGGTTAATCAGCCACACAACTTGTGTGTTTTAGTTTCTTGGTCACACTCCGTAGTAGTGGTAGTATTGGTAGTAGGGCTAGTTTCTTCGAATACCATAGTCTTTAGGGAATGTGATTTCCTAATTTTATCCGTTCAAGCTCAATTTCCTGTAAATAAACTTCTCTTTGAATTATTACTCTGATTTGCCTCGATTTCGTGTCTCTAGTCCGGCCTTCATGTTCAATTGCTCGTACGGGCCCAGCGCAGACCTTCATTGGCCCGAGCTTCTTGTTGACAACTCCCGACGCGATGTCCGCGAAACCCTCCCACTCCTGACTCTTTCAGCGAGGTGATTGTGATCACCATCATTCAGGCTCACGCATGCTAAATTGTCTCAGACCCCGTCTTGGAACTTATTGAGTCGCCATCCTTTGGCCGTGGGGCCATCTTGAACACTCGCGCTCCGAACCTCCCTCCCCCCGAACCTCCCTCTTCACATACACAATCTCCGCAATGGCTGAGGCTACTCTCCACAACGTACCAATTGTCATTGACAATGGTAGCGGGACTATTCGAGCCGGTTTTGCAGGTGAAGAGATTCCATCATGCTACTTTCCCTCATTCGTCGGTCGTCCCAAACACCCCCGGGTTATGGCCGGTGGTTTGGAAGGCGACTCTTTCATTGGCACACGCGCTCAGGACCTTCGCGGTTTGTTGAAAATTCGGTACCCTTTAGAGCACGGTATTGTCACAAATTGGGAAGATATGGAATTAATCTGGCATTATGTTTATGAGAACGAGCTCAAGACTCTGCCTGAAGAGCACCCCGTCCTGCTCACCGAACCTCCGTTGAACCCCCGTGCCAACCGTGATTTCGCCGCTCAGCTTATGTTCGAGACCTTCAATGTTCCTGCTCTTTATATGTCTATTCAAGCTGTGTTATCACTTTATGCTTCAGGTCGCACAACCGGTGTTGTACTGGACTCTGGTGATGGTGTTTCGCACGCGGTGCCCGTCTACGAGGGTTTCGCGATTCCTAACAGCATTCGCCGAATCGACGTGGCTGGTCGTGATGTGACAGAGCAAATGCAATTACTCTTGCGCAAAGGCGGTCATGTACTACACACAAGTGCTGAGAAAGAGGTGGTGCGCATGATTAAGGAGAAGGTCTGCTACGTTTCGTTAGATCCGAAACGTGAGGAAAAGGAGTGGATGAATAGCTACCACAAGTCGGACGCCAAGGCTGTTGATTATGCCCTACCAGACGGTCACAAAATCAAGGTGAGCACCTGAAGCAAACCGCTCTCGCTTCCATTCATTACTCATAACCCCATTTTCATACAGATCGGCCAAGAACGCTACCGCGCACCCGAGATCCTCTTCGATCCCGAACTGATCGGCCTCGAATACCCTGGTGTGCACCAAATCGTCCAAGAAGCTATCACCCGCACAGATCTCGACCTGCGCAAGGCCTTATATCACAACATTGTACTTTCTGGCGGCTCCACCTTGTGCAAGAATTTCCCCGATCGATTGATGCGCGAGATCAAGCGACTTGCGGTTGAGGATATGAAGATCCGTATCTCTGCACCTGCGGAGCGCAAGTATACTACATGGATTGGTGGTAGCATTCTTGCTGGTCTGAGTACATTCCGAAAGGTATTTCAAGTCAAAGAAACCCTGACTTTATATGTGATATCATGCTAATTTCCCTGTGTAGATGTGGGTAAGCGCAGACGAGTGGCACGAGGACCCCGAAATTATTTTCAAGCGGTTCGCCTAAGGACGGCTTTAATATGTCCATGAAATGCCGTCTCACAGTCGTTGGTCTCTCCCAAGATGACATATCGGCTTCTCATATTCTCGCACGCCTCAATTTCATCCATCAAATCGTACCTTTTGCCCACTCGGACGGGGGAAATTTGAAGACACCCTTCTTCAAAAAATGATCTACTGTGCTAGACATTGCCTTTCCAGGATAAGCAGTACATAACAAACGTGAAGTGATCGACGATCACGCAGACTTATTGAGTCCCGGGCCTTACGACCTGTGACTTTTGATACCCCTTTCCCACCTTATCCCTCAGTCTCCTCGGTGTATATCTTGCGATATCACGCATTCTTATTCCCATCGAAATTTGTGCAAATACATTCTATCTGCGTGTTCTTCTGTCTTGACCGGGGAGTTTGTGATTGAACGGAGTTGTATACATACTATTTATTCAAAATCTATCTGTAAACAAATCTTACATCAGGGCTATTACCGCCACTAGACCATAGCCACTCATGGGGTATATTTCTAGGCATGCTTGCCCTGGACCAATTCCCATGTGGCTCATACAAGTTAGTAGTTACTAGGATCATGATGTTATCAAGCAGAGGCTCAAGCACGCCATTTCCTCCGACGCGGCGTGCGGAGAAGCAGACGAGACAGACGAGACAGACGCCTTCACCCCGCTTAACCGATTCAACTGCTTTAGTGCCTTGGTTGCATATTCGCTTTTAATTCAAGTCATGTCAGACTTGCCCCAGCAGCTTGATCGGGCACGGGCCGTCTGCGTACACTGCCATGCACGAAAGGTGGACACACATAACTCCCCGGCAAAATTGTTATTGTTGGCTAAATAGGCTCAGGTGCGGTGTGATCTAGAAGGTCAGCTAGACAGGGTTTGTAGCAATTGCAAGAAACGTCGCCAGACATGTCGGTAAGTCTAGTAGTCTAGTATATCAAGCATCCAAGACGGAACTCGCGCATGTACTAATTCGGCCTCAGACCTCGGGGTCGAAAACCATACCCGGCCAGAGCACATGCCACAAAACAAATCAGAGGGCTCAATCGTCCTGAAATAAGGCAACCTGTCCAGGAACCTAACCTGTCGTGCTCTCCAAGTTCCTCGAGCCATGACTCACCGAGCAATACAAGGGCCAGAATAACGACAAGGGAGCCACAGGCCTTTGTCGGCGAGTTATCGTTCATGGCACCTTGGGCGACTCAGCAAGATTATATCATTCCAGAGCCTGTAATTGCTGTGCAATGCGAGTTCTCGAAGGAGATGATCCGAGCTGCGTCTGCTACAACATTGCCAACGCAAGGACAGGTGACTGCTTTCGCGGATTCTTATTTCGAACATCTCTACCACCGCGCACCGATCATAGATAAGACAGACTTATCAAAAGAAAATCCATCAATCCTTGTGTCACAGGCAATCTGCCTTGTAGGCTCTCTTCTTCGACATACAGGGCCCGGCTCACCTCTCGGGGAAGCTGAACGATATTACTGCAAAGTAAAAACATTACTTTTTGCAAACCATGAGCCAGATCAACGAAATGTGCTGAAAGCTTTATGTCTTCTGAGTTTCAGAAATCTCACACCTCCGAAGGTTGTCAGTCTTGATAACTCATGGCAATGGTTGGGTATGGCGATTCGTCTTGCTTATCAAATGGGACTTCATCGCGAATCAACATATGAACAACTCCCAGATCCTGGAAATGCCCGACGAATTATGTGGTCTCTATTCGTAAGTTGAGATATATTTTATGTCTGTTCTCTTCTTCTGGATATTTGATGGCTGAAAGCCCAAACAGGTCTCGGATAGACTTCAGACTGCATGTTTTGGACGACCTTCCATCATCAGAACCTCTGAGTTCGACATACGGCTACCTATACTTGAAGATTTCGAGCAAAAGGACATCAGAGCGGAGATGTTTCTCCAGCATACTAACCTCAACCTGATACTCGGTGGTATTGTTGATCGACATACGCAGAAGATTGAAACTTCACAAAATGAGGTAGGAAGATCTTCATCTAATATTCTTGGTCTATTTCTCATGTTAGTGGACAGGGTATATGCATTTTGGAATCACTCCGACGATGCATAAATAATCTACCAGGCAAGCTACGGCTATTCGAAGAATCTCATCGATGTCTCTTCCGGAAAGACATATATGAATTCCATATCAACTATTTCGTTTGCCTGATCGTCTTCTTTCGCCTATTTGGACATTCCTTTCCAACTCTCACGGCATCGACTGCTTCTCTAGTTGCATCTTCATGCATTGCGCGGCGTCTGTACGAGGAGATTCTATTTCGCGATGAAATGAACTATCTGACCCCATTGCATAATTGGTTCCTCATGGTGAGCTGTGCACCACAGATTCACCATAACGCAGTTTATCAGGGTCGGGATAAGATCTGTAATGAGGAATTGCCAATTTTGATCACTGCTCTGCGATATATGCGATTGAAGTCACCACCAGCGGGTGTGCTACTAGATATCATAGAGAGATTGAGTGGAGTGGCGTCTAATGGTATGGCTCAGTCTAATAGTACTGCCACCAATTTACAGGACAATACTTCTGCAGAAGAGTCATGGTTGACTCAGTTACCCCATGCTGGGCTGCTAAATTCCTTGTTTCCATTCCCTGGCTCTCTGAGTCCAAGACTTTCCATGATAAAAGGAAGGAATGACGAGCCTAGTGATCTGGTGGGTTTTGGTAGAACACTAGAACAGGAAGATGATGATCTGGAGTGGATTTTTAACGAATATCAACTCAATTATTTTGACGCATCATTTGTCTAGAGGGCGTATTCACTTTGAGTCAAATGATACAGAGCTGTTATTCTCATGCAATTCTCGACATAATGATCGATAAAGAACGACTAAGCTATTGTATGTCTGACAGAGAAGTCAGCGACACCAGTCAATTAGTCAAACAACGAGTCCTTGTAATAAAAGGTACATCCAAGAATCAAATTCATGGAATCATATATTGACAAACAATACCATTGCAATGAAGAATGGTCTAGTACAGAACGAAAACTCAGCATCGACCACGTTTTAGGACCCTCCGCCATTGGTTGCGTGATAGGAATCCATTTCTGACGTTATGTCAGACTTTGGTTTTTTGGCTAATTGATGTTTCCAATTGTGTGCTAGAGCAAATTTCTCGACTCGATTTTGATCCTTTGAATGGTGATTACCCAATGCTATGTGATTCTAACGTCATTTGACGTGGACGAGTATGAGTAATAAACCATGTAAGGCTGACGCCCTAGATACTCCATCGGTCAACGTTCTCAAGATGATTTGCATTTTTTTATCTACATTGATAATGTATCAATTCATATAGCAAAAAATGAAAGCACTATCTATGAGTTAATAGCGGACCTATAGAACTAAGGATTTTACATTCAACAGGGTACTGTACATAGTAGTTATTCTCAAGGTCATCACGCAAGATCAAAAATTATTGTAGAAACCGGCTGAGTCAGAATCTGCGCGGTTGGGCGCGCCTATTTGCGCGTAGACCCGGTTGCGACGGTGACTGCCAGTATGACCCACGACCAAACTTGACCGAAAACTTCGCCATCGAGGCAGATCCACACCGACATCCGTTTACGAATCTACGGTGAATCACGACTACAATATGAATCATACAGAGAAAAAAAAATTTGATGTGATGTAGAGAAAATAAAGCCTTGCGACTTATGTATGTATTGAAATAGCCAAGAGCTAGAAAGTAGTAGTCAAGGCGCGATT
The DNA here is from genome assembly GCF_028827155.1 of Penicillium citrinum. NCBI lineage: Eukaryota > Fungi > Ascomycota > Eurotiomycetes > Eurotiales > Aspergillaceae > Penicillium > Penicillium citrinum. The sequence goes on from NW_026622692.1 coordinate 865,855, forward strand.
TGGGGGAATCTGATAGTGACAAAGACGACACAAAAAAGAAGAAAATGCCAGGATCGGCAAGACAGGAAAGAAAAAGACAAAGGAGAAAGATATAACTTGTGACTCCGATGGACGATGCAAAACAAGATAATAATCTTGTATGGTGCAATTCAGCAGAATGCTTTGCTGACAATGGGAGAAAAAGAACAAAGGACCGATTCCAGAACCGGGCGTGATGCAATGGTTGAAAGCAAAGAACGCCAATGTCCTATGGTTGAGTGAGGAGGTTGTTGTATGCGGTTCGAATATGTTTCGCTGTTGAGATGAAACATGAGAGGAAGGTGGTTGAAAAGGCAAAAAGCTTCTATATCTCGATAGAGCCTCCCAATTGCTTCTCAAGGTCTCTTCGATTGTCCGTATCGGTAGATTCACGCGATTAAAATGGGGATAGGGAAATTGAAGTGTCGATAAAAAGGGGTCGACTGTGTGAAAAAGAGCAGAGAACTTTTGTGGTTGTTGGTCGTAAATTTCGTTGAATATGTCATGCAGTTAGAGGGTGATGACAAGCCCATGGAGTTGCTGTAAGCAGAAAGTGTCGCACTTAGGCAGCGCCCTTGAGCTTGCCCCAACCCTTCTCGAGGCCACGGCGGGCCATGTCACGAGCGCGGTCTGCAACGGAACCGGAACTGCTGGCAGTGTTGGTACTGGTGGAAGAGTACTTGCGGCTCAAACTGCAATTGCTAGCGTCGTCGCTGTAGATCATGTTACCGGCACCGCCACGTCCAACGTGATAAACCGGAGCGGCGCGGCGAAGGTCGCGCTCGAGTTCCTCATCGAAGCTGAACATGGCACGTTCACTAGAACTATGAACATTGCCGGCACCGCCACGACCGGACGTGAAGGTTGCTGGGGTACGTGAATCAAGGCGGGTCAATGAGGCAGGGCCTGTCGCGGTACGAGAATCGGTTGTCTTGGTGTTCTTCAGGCTGACGACATTTCCAGAGCCTCCACGGCCGGTATAGATAGCAGGTCGACTGTTATGAGGCACCGAAGGGTGCGGCTCAACGACACGATAATTTGAGGCAGGCATGGTTGATGTATGTAGTATGTGATATCGAGGAGTATACTCTGACTAGTAAACTAGTGTAGTATCCTATAGTAGGTAATTGATGATTGATAGCCGCAGCGCAAGCTATAAAGAATTCAGGTCCATGAGCAAGTGCACGAAGCAAACTTGAAGCAAAACAAAGACGAGGTGATTCAAAATTTGAAAATTATGGAGACCCATCATTTACAGCGGGGACTGGCACTTAAATATAGTCACGACCAGGGAGAGTCATTTTCACTGTTTCTTTCTCAGGCACGACATCCACGGGTCACACGCCGGTGGGTCGGCGGCTGTGGGGTTTTTTTCGATTTTTTTTTTTTCAGCCTGGAATTTTTACCAAGTTGGACTGGCGTCATGGCTCCATAACATCCGTCGGTTTGGTTAAAGCGGCAACTAACTAATTTCCAGAATTGGTAAGAAGGTCCACTGACATAAGCAGAAAGAATGTCCCAGCAACAAGCCAAGACTGACCAGTCACGGGACACAAATCACACCGTGATGAACCAGCCGATCTTCTCACTGGTTGTAGACTTCTCAGAATGAATCCACCACTCATTCATTGAACTCCACTGAGTACCGTCCACTTCTCCTCGCTGCTTTTAATGCACCGACCGCATCATCTGACCCGTGATGGACCCCGTCTCAGCGCTAGGCGCCTCCAATAATGGGGAGTCCCAGGGGCCAACACGTAACAGAAACTGGTTCACCTGCCAATGACACTTAAGTGAGCACCCCAACAGGGTTGGCGAGTGGACACAATGATTCTCATTACCCCCAGAAAACTCCCCCAAAAAACCTCGCACTGTTGCCCAGACGCTTCGAATGCCAAATCTAGGGGGGTCATAATTGTGCTCTGTACACCTTGTACACTTCACCGCACCCCGTGGCTCGACTCGGATCTCTTGCTCGTCAGATGTCGCCATTCCCCCAGCTTCCAGCGCTCGGCATTGGACCGTGTGACACCCATACCAGATTGCATCATTTACTACAGTCACGACATTCTTCAAAAGTCTTCATACATGAAATGTCTTTCTTCAGTACAGTAATACTATACTATACTGCAACTCAATATATCCTGGCAATTTTCATTTCGCCCACAGGGTTCGCAAGGCGACGAGGACCCGTGAGCACGCCAAATAAGAAATTTTCTCATACAGCACAAAGCCCTCCACTTCTTTGTAACTCTGTATTTGCATCGTATACGCCGTCTGACTCTAGAGGAAGGATCCCGCTGATCCAAAGCACGATGACTCCATTGCCTGAGAATTGCGGGATAATTCTTCCCCTAAACAGTCTCAGATCTCCTAGGGGCGATCCGCCGAGGGGCAGTCTAGTTCGCACCGGTACCTGAGATCGACATCAAATTCGCGCAATGATGGGCCCCATGTGTCCGATGTGGTTGACCCTGCCGAGCCAAAAAAAAAAATGAAAAATTTTACAGTAGCGTAGCACATTATTGATGCCCAGACGATGCCGAGCCTGCCTAGAATGCAAATCCTATGTTCGTCTTTGTAAACTGGGAAACTCACGCCACCGCACTGCCTCTTACTGTAGTAGTATTGTTGGGGCGTGTCTTCTTTTTTTCCTTTTTTTTTCCTTTTCTTTTTGCTGTTGCATTTCTTCGGCCCCTTCGGCTGTGCGTCCGGAACAGGTATGGCGTTTCCCCAGAAGAACCGACGGATGCAGTGGACAAATGACGCCAGGGTGGCCGATGGAAAACAAGGAAAAAGTGGGAATTTGGAAAGAATTTTCATTGCCTCTTCAGGCCAGCTGACTGGCCGGGGGATCCGAGGACGGCGTGGCTGACCAGTCACAGGTTGAGCTCGGACTCATCTTTTACCCCAGATTGTCCTTTCCCCAGACTCTGCCCGTCAAGTGCTCATGTACAAGCTGTACAGATCAACGATGAACAGTAGCCTGACTACTGCATTGAGACTCTCATGTCAGTTCCTTGAAATCTATGACTATCCCGTGATCAGTGCTCGGAATTCTTGAACTATAAACCAGCCGAGGAACCCTTTCTTCATTGAATGCCATGTCGCAGGTACAGACTAACTAACCATCTGCATGGTGGTATATCCCCGCTGAACAGTTGGGGCAGTCAACGAGGGGAAAGTCTGACCCCCTCATTCTATAGTTAATACCCCCACTTCAACACGTCCATTCCTTGTGGTGGTCAATTCTAGGCATTCCAATGTACATACTGTAGTAAGAATAAGTTAGTCGCAAATTTCGATTGTCAATGCGGCCCTGCAGGATAGCATCCAAAGTAACCTACTCCGACACACCGTATTACACCATCCTACCCGGCACCGTTTGCGATTATACCATAACAACCTCCGAGGCCTAATTCTCACAATGAATCTCCTGCAACATAGTGGGGAATCAGCTTTGAACCTCCCGCCTCTTCCATAATATTATCTAATGGCAAGACTAGATGACACATGATTATCAGTGCTGTCTGGTCTGGACCACCGGCAGCCAGCTCCGGATACCTCGCGCCGACCGGGACGGGTACTGTACATGTAGTGTAGTCAATGGTTGCAGTCCATGACGCAAATGCTTTCAAGTTCCAGTCTCGCCTTGAAACTGAAGTATTGTATACGCCATCGGATCGTACGTAAGGGAATATCCTGTCAGATGTGCCATGCATTGCGACTACATTACAGCAGGGGAAGTTTACTCCGTCCTGTACTAGTACAGCAATTCTACATAGTTCTACAATCAGCCAGGTTGTCTTAGAAGATATTGTACTAGAATTGCGCGATTTAATGTCCGGGTAAGTTAGGTTGTACGTGTCTTTTCCGTTGAGGAAAACGGTCGGTGTTGTCAACTGTGCGACGTTGCGACATTTCGAGGTTGGGGCTAAGCTCTTCCAATTTTCCAATGTGCAGGCATTACGTGCGTGGGAATCAGCTGTTGGAATTAGGGCTAGTGTCTTGTTTGGTCTATTTTTGTCATAACTCTCCGATATCAGAGCATCAACTAGAACACAAAACTCTCCGCCCTTGGTGTGAATTGATCAAAATGAAAGATGAGATCAATAAAATTAGATGGTCAAGTCATCCAATGGTTCTTTGACTGGCCATTTGCTATACAAAAAAATAGTCCGAGACAGAACATCACATCATGTTTCAGTCACATTCATAAACCATGCCAAAATCCTTGCACCAGGCTGTGTTGCTTTCGAAATTGCTTAGTTCATCTTCGTGATACAACGAGGTCTTGCCCTACGAAACAGAGCCACTAGCAAGCTGAGCAATGGCGTTTATCTTGTATTTCAGCTAGTCAAGTTCTATAGATGCTGGTCCAAGCTTGGTATGTCGCGAGATTGTTAGACACAAATTGTCCCATGTGACTCCAATTAGATATTCTATAACACAGTCATGGATAACAGCAACACAAGTAATTGTTGAATGACGGCATTGCGATTTAACCACCCGGATTTGAATGCTCAAGGGTTCCAAGATTCTGATTTTCTCATATGAGAATTGAAATCGAGGTAGATGGCATTCCTAGGGGAGCAGATATTTCCAAGACCCAGGGGCACTGCATTATTGTGACAAAGTAGCATGAAGGCTGATCAAAGCACCAAAAAATGGAAAAATAGCTCGAACCAAATTTAGCCTTGCCCATTTCTTTAAAAGTCTCGGTACCTTTTCGTCCGCTTGGGCCAGTTTTTCCACTTCATCAGTACTCAGAGTCGCGTCTTTGATGTTCTCGGACTCTGCCTCGGGCTCGTCATCATCTTCCGCATAAGAATCCAATGCTTTGTTGGTTTTAATCATAGTCAAAATAGTCCAGGGCACAATAGTCATAGCTGTGGACGCAGCAAGTAAATACTGACTAGGCCAATTGCATGTCCCAGTCATTGATGCTTGTCCAGGCGTCGTCCGCAATGACCAGAAAACATAGATATTTGCAAGAGATGCAAGGCCTGTGATTGTCGGGAATAGCTTATGGCCACGGTCATACAAGTCCATCCATTGATACGCGAGGTGGGCGGTTCGGTTTCCAGGCTTTTTGTAGAATGAGCGTGCAGATTTGGTAGGGTGGTCCACCGGCGAGGTAATGTTTGGTATGCACACAATTGATATCGTGGCAATTCCACCTAGACTCGTGAAGTACTTAAGGTCAGCGATGAATCAATGAGGTGGTAGCTGTTTGGTGTATATCAGACCTGCTGCTGCTGCGCAGCCTAGTGTACCAATCGCCTGAGCGATATAAAGGTCAGTCCCCATCTCTGATTGCGCGAGATCCAAATGAAAATAGAATAGCCAATGGCCAAGCTTCAGCGAGACGGATCTTGCTATATAGTACCAGTGGAATTCATGGCAAGATGTTTCATTTTTTAAATGTTAAAATAATATTCTTGGCCCCATTAGTCGGGCTTTGCGGGTTTTGTGTAGTTGCAAATTGCAAAACCCGAGTATAAAAGATATGGTCCCAGAGGCCAGAGATTCGAGGTGAGCATCGCCTCCGCATACTTAGATATCGTGATTATTGCAATGGGTCTTCGAGCTGACGTTCTGGTAGGCTGTATGGTCCCTTGGAATAGTCCCGGGAGTAGGTCGTTTGAGAGATCGATAAAATCTCATGTATTGGATAGAGACGGATTCCTCGAAAATAAGGTTTCAAAAGATTTAGTTAGCTCCTTGATATCAAATACTCTCAAGAGAAGACTGCCAATTTCGATCGGCATATCTAAGTAGGCAATATGGACTGCCGTAGCTACCAACCCCGAGAGGGATGGGTTGTGCTTGTATCGCACTATTTTACCAGTTGCAAGCCTAGTGGAGTGATAAGATTGGCTTTCCAAAGGGAATATCCGGACGGTATTGATGCCCGTAAGTGATGGTACTGACAGTGCATGCTTGACTGGAAAGCAATGGGAGACAATCTAATCCTTGAAGGATTCTAAATTCAGGTAATCTAGTGACTCGGGCCGATAGATGGTGTAGTAGGAAATTCGGGAACGTAATAGTGAAAGCTCGGGGATGCTCTTCCAAGACTGGCCACTGGATGAAATCTAATAAGCTTGCGTAGAGTGTATTCCGAGGAATTGAATTGGACGCTTGTTGTCTTTGATGATCCCACCCAATAACCACCATTTACTATGAAGTCATGGGAAAACACTAAATGCACTATCGCTTTTGCTACAGTCACCCAAGTCCAGCTGTTGGAATTACATAATATGAACTAGCTCCGATTCTGCCAGAACAGACCGCCTCTTCAACCCTCCCAGTTGTCGATTGACGGCCGCGGACGGTTTTCAGGCTTTGATATCGGACTCTCTAAACACATTTGCTGTCAATACTGTCACAAGTTGGTCGCTGGTGTGGTCACGTCTCTTGTTGTGACTCGAATTGACTAGCCGCGACATTTTCGCCGCGCCTCGGCCACAGACCGGAATTTTTGCCTGTCGCGATAACATCTTATTGCTCGCAGTAGTTGACAAGATGCCGAAATATAAGTCTCTCTATACCCTATACCACGTTCTGCATACAAGCTAACATTCGATGAACTCTTTTGTAGGTCCCGCATATGCCCTCCCGCCTGATTCTCCTGTTCCCGGTTTAAAGCCCATATCGAACGAACGCTGCAGACATCAACCGTTCCAAGTGATATAAATGCACTTATGACAGACAGCTGACTAGTCTGTATCTAGGCGATTACTGTGATGTCTACCTCACACACGATTCAATGAGTGTGCGCAAGGCGCATAATTCAGGTCGAAACCACTTGAGAAACGTGGTGGAGTACTATCAGCGTATGCCCCGAATGTTGAAAGCCCAGTGGAGGAATATCGCTAATCATCATAACTAGAAATCGGTCAAGAGAATGCTCAATCTGTCATTGACTCCATCACGGCTTCATACGCCGCAGAGGGACAACCCCTTCCCAATCCCGCCATGGCGCCCCCGGGTGCATTCCCGCCACCATTCGGCTTCCCAGGTACGCCCGTCTCTTGCCATATATTTGCCAATCCAATCTAACAAGGCAATACAGGCCAAGGACCTCCCCTTCCATTCGGAATGCCTCCACCAGGAGCTCCCGGTGCCCCGGCAATGCCACCTCGTATGTGTCTAACAAAAAATCCCTCAGCTTACCAACACCCTACTTCGAGGCGCAATCAGACTGACATATATATCTCTTTTCGCTTGAATAGCTCCCGGAGCACCTGGAGGTCTACCATTCCCTCCTCGTTTCCCCGCGAATGCCTCTGGCACTCCTCCCCAGGGAGGCTTCCCGCCCCCCTCTTCCAAATATGCCCCCGGGCTCAAACCTACCTCCTCCACCGCCAGGTGGCTTTCCCCATTTCCCCATTCCTCCCCCAGGTGCAGCTGGCGCCTTCCCTCCACCAATGCCTGCTGGTGCATCAAACTCGCCCATCCCATCTGGACCACGAGGCTCAGAAGGATACCCCCCTCCTGGAGGCGGGCCCCCTCCCGGCATGGATAAGTGGTAGTGGGATGTGACTTTCTCTTCTCTTTCTCTCTGATATCTCCTCACACATTTGTACTCGCCATCTCCTTTTCCCCCGAGGCTTGGATATCTCGTCTTTTCTTTCGTTTTTGACCATCTCCTCTGCTTTTCAATTCGGCTTAAAACATTGTTTCTGGTTACCATCCCATAAACCCCTTGGGGCGGATGGCAAATATTCTCTATGGAGTTATATCTTGGTGTTCGAAAGCGGCTCATGATTTGTCCAGGTACTACCGCGTGGTATATTAGCTTGGATTATGAATTGATAGTTACGATATACTTGGTTCATAGTATAATAAGGGTTCATACAACGCTTGGCAAGGCTGTACTAGTAGATTTATGTTGTCTATCATCAGGCGGAATCAATTCTGGTATTTATCTATCTGTATCGGCTGGGTTCCTGGACATCATATTACTTTTCAATGTAGCAGGATAAGGGTACAGCAACTAATACGTAGTCAAGGTAGTCTGGTGAACCAGCAAGTGACCAGGTGGAATGTATTTGCAGACTGGAGACTACTGTCAGCACCTAACTACTCATACAACAAACCACATGAAAGTACGAAGTCATATACAGCAAACGCCATTGGCAAGAACAAGAGCAAGTGTATTCCGAAGCCCATAGAAAGAAACCCATAACCCGATAACCATAACCTAAATGCAGAACAACGCCTTACTAAGTGGCAAAGAAGAAAAAGTACATATCGATCACAAAACCCCCCCTGAGTTTCAGCAAAAGAGGGAATAGAGAGTGGTGGGTGACAAAGAGAAGTAGAGGGAATGGTGATTTGAAGGGGTGATAGAAGAAAAGAAGTAAAAAGAGATCACAGACTCGGCGGTGGAATGAAAGATGTGGGGGAAAGAAAATTTAGTGTTCGCAGTCAACAGATTTCAAAAAGCAAGAACAGATACCAGACCCAAGAAATGAAGGGAGAAAAAGGAATATAAACCATCGCCGTCCCACGCTAAAAGATCACATGTCTTCATGTCAGAATTGAGAAGGGGTATTTCCCGAAAAACGCCTAATGTTCATAGCCTGCTCCCCGCTGCCATGGGCTGGCACTATTTTGTTGCCTATAGCCCGTGTCGAGAGCTGATGCACCAATTGGTGCATTCTCATATCCCGGTGAAGGACCATGATGAGTCGCGGGGGCACCACCTGTAGGAAAGAGTGGTACTGATGGATCGATGGGCGAAGGTTGACGATTGACATTCTGAGCTGTGTTGATTTGATCCATTTGAGCGTGACTATTGTGACCAGTGCCACTGGAAATGGAAGTCGAGGATTCGAATGGGTTGGGCTCATACACGTGAGACTTCATGTCACCACGAGCGGCCGCGCTCAATGCGTCCAACTCAGGATTCAACTGAGTTTGCGATTTGATGAAGGAGCCTCGGTCATCACGCATCGGCTGGTACCGTGTATCAGGGTTCCGGGAGAAGATAGCATAGCCGGAGGCGATTAGAACCAGGATAATGAGGACGAGAGCGAATACGGCGTTGATCACAACAATAATAACACCCATGAAGGCGATCATCATACCGGGTGGGTTGAAGACATTGGAGAAAACCAGCAGGAAAACGACGTTGAGGAAGTTGATGACGGCGATGGAAATATTGAAAACATTGGTTTTCTTGTCCATCCATGGCCGGATAATGCAAACTCCGACCAGCATGGCAGTCTCAAGAACCACCAAGGCCACTGTCTGAACAACGGGCGCTGGCTGGCTCAAGCCAATGAACATACCCTTAATCAGAACATAAATAAGATAGGGGACAACGAAGTAGTAGGCTGTGGCGCGGTATTGCACATATAAAAAGCCCCACTTGTTCAAGGCAGAAGGATCCGAGTAAAGGATGTAAGCTGGGTTCTTGTGCATGGTAACGGAGCGTTTGGCCAGTCGTATCACCTTCTGTGCAGCCCAGCCCAAGGCGATGAGCAATGAGAGGAACATGACGACGGCAAGGACGACCTCAGCCGCAGAATCGCGCTGAGTGAACTCCCAGAGACACAGAACGCACATTTGAGGGAAGCCGATAAGTGCCAGTCGGAATAGAATTCCTCGCAGAACAACTCTCCAGCCATGGCGGAAATCTTGGAACTTCTCACTCTTCATTCTGCCACTTCTGACAAGTAGCTCGCAAATTCCCTTGAAAGAGGCAACAATGATAATGACGAAGCATACGAAGACGGTAAAGAAGATCAGACCGGTCAAGAAGATGTTCGTTTCTTCGATGTTGGCTCGGAAACCTGTACGATAGATGCCTCGGACGACCTGAACTTTCTGACTGGTGTCCTCGCGCTTGGAGAGCATGTTCATGCCGCGCTTCACCAGGTTAACAGCTGGGTCGACCAAGTCGCGCTTGCGCTTCAATACCTCGACCGAGGTTTTGCTGAGCGAGGAAAGAACCGTAGACGGGGTTCCGCCAGTAGAGCGCTGATACCATGTGCAAATATTCTGAAGAAAGCCAACACGGATGATGCCCATACTCCACTGGAAATTCTGGGTCCATGATTCGAAGATCGGCGGGCTGTGGACCGACGTCATTCCGAGCATTGCTTGGCTTTGGAAAAATCCGAACAGCGAAAGTGCATTGGCAGCAACATGAGCGGCAGTATTAGAATGGCCAAGCCCAGAAGTGATAGCGGAAGCGGCGAGACCCAGACCAGAAATGATGGCAGTCACCCAGGCGACAGCAACTTGATAGACCGTCTTGCCGTTGGAGAGTTGTGCCTCCACACAAGCGATTTTATTGAGTGTTGCTAATTCCCTAATTTCGATTTTCAGGTTGGCGTCAAGATCGGGAATTGTATAAGCCATGCCTATGATATGATTGTTAGGAGAGCCAACCCCAACCCAATATGGGGCTAACATGTATAGCATCAGCACTCACCAGGGATACTAGAGGCCGTGTCTGCAGAGATGGGCAAAGATACATCTGTGAGGTCGATAGGGCCTGGAGCCATGGGGCACATGCCCATACCCTCGATATTGCATGGGTTAAGGGTGTTTTGGTAGAAGTTGATACCATAAGCGGTGAGTGTGATATCTGCGACAACCTTGCCAGAGATGTAAGACACACCGTCGAAGCCGACCTTGAGGGAGTTGTTGCCAGGATAGTAAGCGACGTTGAAGAAGTTGGCGGTGAAGTTACTACTTTCCATGCACACATTAAGTGCATTGGACTCGAGGAGTTTCACGGCCGACGCCAACGGCGCCACGAAGGCGACAACAAAGGTCAGAAATGATATGAGTCGCATGATGGCGGCTCTTTAAAAGTAGATGAAGTTCAAAGTCAAATGGAAGAAGACCACAGACAATGTGTGATAAGGAAAGAAAATCACGGCTAACGTCAAACCGGTCCTCCGGAGTACCACGTTGTCCGCCGCCGGATGCGGAAGTGCTGAAGCGGTTGAGTGCCTCGCGGGGAGATTTGGATTGGCTGAAAGATCCTCACACCCAACCGATCGATAGTCGGTGGAATGTGAAATGAGAAAGGCCAAGAAAAGCGGCCTAGATAAACCGACAGGAATCAAGGTAGACGAGAAAGTTTGATGTGGGGTTCGGTAGGATGTGCTGTGCCTTTGTTGGTTACAGCTTCATTTGGCCGCGTGACGATAACGGCAGTCAAGGGGATCGAGAATATAGAGGGGTAGAAAAGTGGTTGAACGAAAGTCGAAGAATATAAAGGTGTAAAATGAGGAGAAATGGAGAAATTAGATGGAAGTGAAGGGGGTTGGGAGTTGAAGTGCAGCAATTAGTGCCGATCGGGAGGCGGGTCAATGACGCTCTTGGGGTTTAAGCGGGATAGAGATAGTCGAGGTCGAAAGTGGTGTGAGAAACGGTATGGAAGATGAGAGATGAAGATTCGAGCGAATGACACGGCAACAGACAGAGAGACAGAAAGAGACAGTAAAAAAGAGAGAGAGAGAGAGAGAGTATGGGTCAGGGAGGAGTAGGAGAAGAAAAGAAGAAAGGGAAAGGGCGCGAGAATTGCGAAATTGCCTCTTTGGAAGAGAAGAAAGACTGGGGGAAGACTGTCTCAGGGCGGGTTTTTGGGAATGGAGGAATGCGGTAAGTTTGTATCGTATTGTCAGCGCCACATCACTGCGCCGAGCGTTGCCAATAAACTAGGCGTATTACAATTTCAAGACGGTATCCCTGGTCGACGGGGCCTGGACGCCCTTGACCCAAAGAAGAGTTAGTTTGGCCTAATTAGGTCTAGTGCATATTTGATCTGGTATTTTATGTTTGGCAATTTAAGTGTACATACAGTATACACAGTACATAGTATGGAGTATACAACATAGTAAATTCGTGTTTTTTGAGTTGAGTCAAATCACAGTGGAACTGGCTATGCAGAACTCCAGTTGAGCTAAAGTATGGGTTGGTGGAGACCTTGCCTTGTCCGTGGGGAAGAGTTGGCTGAATTGTACAATGTCATACTGATATACATGGTTTGCTGTTATTTAGTAGTTGACCAGTTCATCTAATATACCGTTGAATGTACCCCTGAGTCGGGCAAGGGCATCCCTGGGTGGGATGTACCACCGACTTGAGAAAATACGTGCTTAAGCGCCAGGAGCCCGGCGGTCCACGAGGTACTGCGTAAGTACCAGTGACTATCCTGTCTTGTCTAATTTTAACCACAGCGACTAAGCCAAGTCAGTCACACAAAATGACTCCCTTTTGACGCCCTGCAGAAGTATGTATGCACTGTGTATGGCCAGGCTACTGCTTTTATCTCATCTCATCTCATCTCTACCCAAGAAGATCTTACCGAGTTGCGTATCTGACTACATTCGGTACGTACCGTACCCACCGACTGGCAATTTAAAAACAAATCTAAAATCCTGGCACTGCTGATCACGACAGGGTTTTTGTAATCTAACTGGAATTGTTCCAGATATAGAGTATTTAGAAAGACCTCCTAATGGTTCCAACTGTCACCGCCCTCCACCAACGGTATTAAGGAGTATTATGTATGAATGGAGTCCTTTGACAGGGCTTTGTGAATGTTTCAGTCAAATGCCCCAGCGCTAGAACAATCAAGCCGATCCACTCTCACACTGATCCACTTTCTACCGAACTTCTGGATTGGATAATTATTTCAGTTTCTTGCCTTCCTTCTGTTATTTCCTTCGATAAACTATAAGTCGATGCTACCATACTCTATACAGAAAAAATTGATCACCGCCCCCGCAATGATCTTGTGATCGTCGCTCTGGTGCGTGTGATAGTTAATGATGATGATTAACTTGCATCACCTGAGCAGTATGAACAAATACATATGGACTTCTCATCCTCTGACCACCAAAATCAAGTGAGAACCAATCCGTAAGAGATGACTATTATACATAAATACATATTACTCTTTCGGACCGGCGTTGTGAACCACGGGTAGCGGTGCCTATTTTTGGATTAGAGTGGTCATTTTCGCCTTTCACGCCACGCAGTGGCGCCGAGCAATTGCACTCTTGGTTCCTTTTCTTCTCCTTTTTCTTTTTCGTGATTCGCGTCAAATATTGCAGAGGCTGGTGTATCTATCTTGGCGACCAGGAACTGCATGAATGCTCAGTACGATGTATGTACAGTATGTATTGAGTCGGTTTGTCACAGAAGCCGCCAGGATCGATGAGCTCCAACCTACTATGTATGTACTAGGTTGTCATGCATTTGCGAACCGCCGTGCAAGTCAATCGGACCACATACTTAGTGAGTACTCCGTACTATTGTACATCCTAAGCCAAGTCGTATTCCAAGGTTGAGTCGACCCGAAATTTTTTTTTTTTTCATGAATTGGTCTATTTCACATGTATTTTTAGCGTCATTATTGGAGATTGACTGAAGATGAAGTGCAGGATTTCTTAGCCGACGGGCGTATTTGCGATCGTAGTATTCAGCCAAGGAGGATTCTTGGCGACATGTTGCTAGATATCAAATCTCATTAAACTCTCCAATTTATTACGCGCAAAAAATTGAAGGCCAAGACAATGGCTCTAGGCAGCATTTTAGAAATTGAATCCGTATGCTGCTCCCAAAGAGGAGTCGTCTACGGAGTAGTCCAGGTCCGTTCCAACTGGTACGCCGTTAGTGTGTGGGACAGATTACTATGTATGGTCGCTACAAGAAATTGGAAATAATTTCTCCTGAACAGCTCCACATTACATTCAATCCCTGTAATTACCAACGCTCGAAATCCTCTTACATAGAAATCCAAGTTGAATGAAATATTTATCAGATCAGCAGCTCCACGCAGTAGTTAGCGGCTGCTACTGTAGTCAACCATTTTCGACGGAATTTGGTGAGACCTATTTGATGCCTTAAGGCCTTACTTCTCAGACATAAAAAAATACACCGCCCTATCAACACGTGATGTGGAGATTCTGCCGGTTCTCACCGAAAGAAAAAAAAAGTAGCAGTGATTTCCGGCAGAGATAGGACCATCGGAGATCAAAACATCATCTCATTTACCTGATTTCGCCATTTCCTCTCATCTATCCCACCTGTTTCGCACATACAATTGCGTATACAAGTGGCAAGATGCCCGGCCCAGTGGACACCGCCAAGTCCATCTCGAACAAGCGCAAGAGAAAGCACGGCGCAAAGTCCGCAACCGAGAATGCGGACATCCCCAAGCCTGTCGAGGCTAAGGCTAGCCCCAAGGTAACCTCAAAGAAGGTCAAGGGGTCTTCCAAGTCTGCTGTCGAGAAGTCAAGCAAGAAGCGCAAGGTCAGCGAGCCAGCCAGTGACGACGAAGAGAGCGCCGAAGATGTCGAGGAGGAGGAGGAGCAGGAGGATGGTAGCGATGCCAGTGAGGACGAGGAGGAGAAAGTCTCTGATGCAGTTGAGGGCAGTGGCGATGCCGCTGATCTTCCTACAATGGATGATGTCCGCCTGCCTCAGACTGAAGGCGAGCTGCAGAAGTTCACTGAGCTGAACCTCTCGGAGAAGACTATGAAGGGTATTCAGGATATGGGCTTCGAGACGATGACCGAGATTCAACAGCGTACTATCCCCCCTCTTCTTGCTGGTCGTGATGTCCTCGGTGCTGCGAAGACTGGTTCCGGAAAGACTCTGTCCTTCTTGATTCCCGCAATTGAGATGCTTAGTGCTCTGCGCTTCAAGCCGCGTAATGGTGAGTCTATATACCGTTGATATTTCCATTACTCATCTGAATCCTACTAACCAATATTCAGGCACCGGTGTTCTCGTTGTCTCTCCCACTCGCGAACTGGCCCTGCAAATCTTCGGTGTTGCTAGGGAACTTATGGCCCACCACTCGCAAACCTACGGTATTGTCATCGGAGGCGCTAACCGTCGCGCCGAGGCAGAGAAGCTCATGAAGGGTGTGAACCTGCTCATTGCCACCCCTGGTCGTTTGCTTGATCACCTCCAGAACACCCAGGGTTTCGTCTTCAAGAACTTGAAGACCCTGATCATCGACGAGGCTGACCGTATTCTCGAAGTCGGTTTCGAAGACGAGATGCGTCAGATCATCAAGATCCTTCCCTCCGAGGAGCGTCAGACCATGCTGTTCTCCGCAACCCAGACAACCAAGGTTGAGGATCTGGCCCGGATATCTCTGCGCCCTGGCCCATTGTATATCAACGTTGATCACCGCAAGGAGCACAGTACTGTATCTGGTCTGGAACAGGGCTACGTCATCTGTGAGGCTGACAAGCGCTTCCTGCTGCTCTTTTCGTTCCTCAAGCGCAACCTGAAGAAGAAGATCATTGTTTTCTTCTCTAGCTGCAACTGCGTTAAATACCACGCCGAGCTTCTGAACTATATTGATCTGCCCGTTTTGGAGCTTCACGGCAAACAGAAGCAACAGAAGCGTACGAATACTTTCTTCGAATTTTGCAATGCTAGCCAGGGAACTCTGATCTGTACTGATGTTGCTGCTCGTGGTTTGGATGTATGTTGACTATTACCCTTCCAGTCCATCGAGCCCCATTACTAACTTTTGCTTCTCAGATTCCTGCTGTGGACTGGATTATCCAATTCGACCCCCCCTGATGACCCCCGTGATTATATCCACCGTGTCGGTCGTACAGCCCGTGGTGCCAACGGCAAGGGCCGTAGTTTGATGTTCCTTCAACCATCAGAGGTGGGATTCCTCAAGCATCTTAAGGAAGCTCGTGTGCCTGTCGTAGAATTCGAATTCCCCAACTCGAAGATCGTCAACGTCCAATCTCAATTGGAGAAGCTCATTGGACAGAACTATTACCTCAACAAGGTACGTCTCCTTGATTCACATTATTGCAAATGGCACATTGCTAACTCACCTCCAGTCCGCCAAGGAAGGATATCGTTCATACCTTCAGGCCTACGCCTCGCACTCCCTGCGTTCCGTCTTTGACGTGCACAAGCTGGATCTGGTTAAGGTGGCCAAGGGTTTCGGCTTCAACGCGCCACCCCGCATCGACATCACGCTGGGTTCTAGCCTGAGCCGTGACAAGAAGCAGGAGCAACAAGGGCGCCGGACCTACGGCAGCCAGCCGAGAAACAAAGGGTTGAAGTTCAAGCGTAAGCACGATGAGGAATAAGGAGTGTACGATGAATGTGGAATATGGAAAACAAAAAGTAAATTGGTTGCCTGCATCTTCATCCTGGGTCCATGGAGTTAATTAGTGTAGATATCTATTTGAATTTATTTTCTCGAACACTAATCAGCTGTATTATCTAATTAGACTTTCTTGTACATTATTTTCACCAAATAGCACTAATCTTGGAACATGTACCGTTCGGACAATTTGTTGTCTCAAGTATGGAATCCTCTCTCATGACTCCAGGGCCATGCGGCCGGGCGTTCCACGTGGAAAGCTTGTCATCCTGCGAAAACGAATAAAGCGCCGCAAGTTTCTACATGGGATGATGTACGACTGAAATTTAAGTGAACGCAATGAGCTGTGCATACACTGATGAAGTGTCTTTGACTAGTGGACTAGATCTATGTCTTATATGCAACATCTGTGGAGGGCAAATCCTTTCCCGGCTTTTTGTATGTGCACGCAGGCCCGATAGGAATGATGGTGACTTGCAGGACCCCCTTGCGAGCGAGACTACTACTAGCAGTATGTACTAAATGTCCTGTATACGTATGCACAACATCCGGTTATACACCAGGTAGGTGTAACTCCGTATCTCCTAGTATATTCGATTGGATCGGCTGGTAGTTATATAGAGTATACATACTATTACCCAATCACCCTTGTCAGCACCTCAAGACTCTCAATCCTTTGGAAAGTAGAGAGGCTGGTTCTCGATACGCTCTCAGCCCCAGTATGTCTACTGGATTGTGCTGGAGGTGTGATGAGTTGGATGCGTTGGCAGTGTGTGGGGCCAATCACCGAGACTCCATAGGCACCAGGGTCTGTTGTCGTCTGGACGACCACCTCTCGTCGAACCGGTTTGACGCCTCGGCCGATTGTAGGGTCCCACAGAGAGGTAATGGCCCGTGAGCTGTACCCCGTACAACTAATAGGCCAATAATTATCTTTTTGTCAAGGGGGATACCGATGAAGAATGGATGTTGAAAGGTAGAAATTAGAAATTATAGGTGGGAAGTTGGGAGGTTGACAGTATTGATAGTGTAATGTGTAAGGCGGTGTCCGCCAGCCACTTCATTCGAGAAGAGAAAATGATGGATCTAAAGAGTGTACTACTATGTATGTACGGAGTAAACTAATTCCAGATGTGTAGATGTCACCCCAGCAATCGGGTGAAAATCTCACAAAGTCTAGTTTGTAGAATACATACTCCTGTACGGAGTATGGTATACATACTATGTTACGGAGTACAGTAGAAGATATTCTGGAGAACTCCGTAGTTCCATAGAACCAAGGAACTCATCCGAGATCCGCAGCCCAATCCATGGCTCCGTTTGTTTGATAGAAAAGTACCGCTCAGGTACTCTCTGTATGCATCCCCCGCTGATCCGTAACCTCCCCAATACTTTTCCATCCAGCCATCCTTTTTTTTTTTGAACAGCAAAAAGACTGCCCTCCCCTCCCAAATTGAGGCTGGGCAACGACTTTATTTCCTCCAATCTTACATTTAATCGTACCTTGTGAATCCTCCTCTTTGGCTCCCATACTCCTCGCATCTATCTGAAAATCTCTCTCTCTCTCTCTTTCGTTTCACCCTTTCTGTGGTTTTTTTTTTCCACTCCCATCATCGACAATCGTCTTTATTTTCATGTGAGGGGATCGGCGGAGCTCGTTCACACCTCCCGCTAACAAGCAACCCCATTCCAGTTGCTTTTTTTTTCCCTCCTTGACTCTTCTTCGTTTTTGTCTTCTACTCTTCTTCTCTTTCCACCGGTTTAAGGTGTCTGCGCTGGTACGCTTAATCCCATCGAATCTCATTCTTCAGAATCTCTGTCCCTTGCCTCTCTGCCCAACCCCGGTCTCTTGTCCGATCTCCTTCCCTTCCATTCCTCTCTGTGACTCCTCTCTCCCTCCCTCTCTCTCTCTTCCAATCCACCCCCACTATTCCACTATCCACTATCGGTGTCAACAAACACGGAGCACCATCATCAAAATCATCATCAGAGTGACCAACCATCCCCTTCTTTATCTGCAGTCCCGTTGCTATACTCCATTCTCCCACTTGGAGCATGCGATTGTCGGGCTGAAGAGAGGAAGTCTCCACCATGGGGGTCGATACCCGCAGACCAATTCTTCCAGCTCCCACAGAATCCCTTGTCGATACCAACCCAGGCGATAGCACGACGGGCACAGATCTGGCAACTGACATTTCTCGCCGCACAGACAAGACGTCGTACTCGATCCCGGACGACGGTAGCCCCATTACTGTCTCCACCCGGCGCCATCGGGACCGGGACGACAACCAGTCTCGCTCTAATCGGGATTCTCAGACCTCCCTTCTCATCGAATATTTTGAAGGTGGGAAAGGCCCCGGAGGTGTAGTTTCTAGACCCAGTGTGCGCGTTCGAGTGACACCCTCCGGCTCAAAAAGATCCAAAAATAAGGATCGCATCCAAATCGCGGAAGCGGGCCACAGTCGCAAGCCCTCTTTTACCCACCGCATCTCTCTCTCATCGCCATCGTCCAAACAAAAACAGGTCGCCGATTCGGGCGTTGATGAAAGTGACAGCAACTCGGCTGAGGAGGGTGAACAACCCGTCGAGATTGAATTTATGAATCGTGACCGAGGTAGTGAACTGTCCACCTTCTCGCGCGATACCCGATCCATGATGGTGCCATCTTCCGATATCTCTTCCATGCCTGCGGACAGTATGCTCGATACGTCATCTGCTGGCCCCCACAGGAAACGCAGTCAAAGTAATGAGCGGGCTGCAAGTAGGGAGGGTCAAGATCTCTTGAAGACACCTGCCCGCCGACGGAGTCGCAGTCTGAGCAAGGAGCGTATTGCCCATCGAGTTGCTGAAAAACTCAGTGGCTCTCCACAGGAGACTTTAAGTGGTAGGCACAAGAGCAGGAGCAAGCACAGAAGCGCTGCGAAGGACTACTTGGAGGCTGAGCCCAAGTCTTCCCGGCGCAAACGCCATGAATCTGGAGACGAGGATCATAATATTACCAGCCCCGAATCTAGCCTTCTGAGCTCGGCTGTCTCTTCTAATGTTCGCTCTAATGTTTCAAAGACTTCTATCAATAATCCAAAGCTTCTGGAGACCGTCGAAGATGCTATTCGACGTTTGATCCTACCCGAGCTCAAGGAGCTTAAGAAGGATCAAAAGGTCATGACCAACACAACCAAGTTTGACAGGGACATGACGACATCCTATTCCTCGACTAGTTCTCGAGATGAGTTAGGTCGGCGTTTGTCAAAGCACTCTAGCGCTCCGGACGTGATGAAACCTCAGCCTCGTGTTGTATTGAACAAAGATAGCAAAGACGAGGGTATTGTTCTTTCCGGCGAGCCTGCTCAGCAAAATAAGGAACGCAAGTCAAGCAAAAGCAGTGAAATATCCGATGCTGCCTGGGTTAAATGGGGTCGGCCAGATCTTTCCGAGCAGGACAAGATCCGCAGACAAAAGAGCAAAGGCCTTCGCGATGCGCACGCCGCCGGTCGTGTGGGCTCGGCTCTTACTGCCGCCTCGCTGAAAAAGCATGACTCTCAATCTAGTCTTGGCCAGACAGAAAAATCGGAAAGAAGAGGTAGTGGCTCACGCAAGAGTGCGGACAACTACAATGAGACCGAACTCGTTTTCCAAAGGCACAACGTGGCTCCAATGCCCATGCGCAGCGAAATTGATTCAGAATTGACAAGAGCTTCGTTGATCTCGGAACGCACCGAGAGTCCAACCCCCCGCAAGAGGCTATCGCAAGCTGAGATCTCGCGTGGCTCACCAAGACAAGTTGTTTCCCCAACATCACGAACGCCTACCCGTACACCTCAGGACTCTCGAAATGATCTTGGAATGCGCCATGGCAACCAGTCACACCATAACCTCTCAATGCACAGTACTTCCGATCATGATTTGCATCAGAAGAGCCAATCTCCTGGAGCAGCTGGTGGTGACTGGGCTATTGCCGCTGCCGCCGCTGCCAACCTTCTCGACGCTGCCCATCCAGAACGAGCGTCGCCCGAAAAGCAATACGAGGCAGGTCGCGCATTAAGCCCTATTCAAAGCGTGGCCAGCGACCACACCGAGACACGTGCTCCACAATATCAAAATCGACAGGTTGCCGACGTCCAAAGGGAGCCAGAGCCTCGCCTGTCAATTGAATCCTTATCCTCTGCTCCGAGCACGAACCTCGCTCGGTCTACGCGGCAAGATGGTCCCAGCCCCAGCAGTCAAGTCCGGGCTTTTGACGGCGAGGAAGGCACAGAGCTCGGATACGAGCAATCGCGCCGTGCTTCTGGAGAGGATGACTACTATGGCCCTGACGAAGAGTCAAGACTGTCCTTCGAGGAGAATGATGATAGTGATGTTGATTTCATGGACAAGGTGAAAGAGGGTCACAATGTAGCCACGGGTGTTGCTGCAAACCCCCAATTCGTTCATCCAGTCGCTGTTGAGTCGGCTGTCGCCACTCTGATAGATGGATCCATTCTCGAGTCTCAAACATCCGGAAACCGCTCCCAGGTTGAGTTCGCTGAGCGCGCAGCGAGCCGAAGCCCTGAAAAGCGTGGAAGCCCCCTCAAGCAACGTCAGGATGCCTCTAGTCCCGATGAAACCTCCTTCCCTCGACGAATCGGTGCTTCATCTCCACCTCAAAGCGTCACCCAGTCTATCGATGACTTTGATGAAGCTGGTGTTGCGACAGGAATGGCGGCAGGAATAGCTGCAGGTGCAGCTGCTAGAGCCATGCACAGTCCAGGTGCCGATGAGGAGCCCAGTCAAGAGAGCGAGTCTGAGATCAACACCAACCCTTCCATCATTCAGGGCCCTGCCAAAAGCGCTCAAGATCACTGGGGTTACGCATCGAGGTCCCCGGCGGATCAAGCACCCTACTATGAGCAGGGCGCAAAGAATCTTGACCAAGATCAGCAGCGCAGTCTGGACGCTGAGTACTATGAGACAGCCCGGAATATCTTTGGAGGCGATGACTTCGTTGTTGACCAGCAGGCCGGCCAACTGTTTGGTACTCCTCCCGGAGCCAAGGATGAAGGCTACGGGTCTGCTGCCAATCCCATGTCTCCAAGTATCGGTACACCCAAGCAGGGAGCCCGAGGTCTTGAAGGCGGTTTTGGGAGTCCCGTTGATGAAGACCCGTTCTCCAGTGGCCACCAGCGACATTTTAGTGGTTATTCCCACGGCGTGGGCTCGCCGCTTTACGACAGCGCCACCGGTCGAGGCATTGAAAGAATTCAGTCCAAAGACATCGTTGCTCTCATGGATCATCTTACCGTTCGTGATGCCCAACGAAATGCCCGAGATACCGAGATTCTTGTCACTCTGGTTCGAAGCGCCGCCGAGATGCGTACCTCTTTTGAACAGATGAAGAAATTCATTGCCGAGCAGGATGAGTTGATTATGGATTCGAGCGACAAACAACACGAGCGAACACACAGGGCTCTCGGTGGTCCTCGCCCTCTGCCTCCTAGTGGCTCTCGGAATCGTCAATTGAATAACATCGATAACGACGAGATGCAAGCCAAAAGAGCAAACATCTTCAAGCGTGCTCTGAAGGGTCTGAGTGGGAAGTCAGGCAATGATCTGACCAAGATCGAAGACATGCTCGAGCACCTCCTTGAGGAGGTTGAAATGTTGCGCGCTGGTCAGGATGGTGTTCCTTCTCGAAGAGCAAGCATGGATCCAACTGGTTACGAAAATGGCCAGAATGGTGCTGCTATGGGCGGCCGCCCTTCCTACATGGGCAGCCCTCGACAAACTGGTGCAGACCCCCGTGTCAGCACTGTACCCGAAGAAGATGAGGAAGATGAGGATCTTGAGATTGATGAGAATGATGCCTATATGACTGCTCACCTCCCTGTCAAGCCGCCCGCTCGCCATGAGAGGGCTGGCTCTCTGCCTCTCAACACTCCGCCCCGAAAGCCAGTGGCAACTGGGACCAGAAGCACCGAGACAACGCCCAAAGCCTCAGATAAGACTCGCAAGCACAAGTCAAGCAGCTCATCGATCTTCCCTAAGATCTCGCGCTGGTCCAAGTCCACCGCTACATCTATGGGTGACAATATTCGCAACAGTATCCAGCCTGGCCGTAAAGAACGACCATACTCCGAGGCTTCTCGTTCTGGATCCGACCTAGCTGCAGACACCTATAAGTCTGGCAATTACTACGATCCCGAAGGAGATGACCGTATCAGATCTACATATACCCTGGATGAGGTCGATCAACAAGAGAACCGCCCTCCATCGCCTCTAGTGCCCTCACAGGTTTCAGAAGCACCCAAGTACCGTGCCCACCGTGGCAGTCTTGATCTGCAACACCCTCAGCCTCGACAGGGCCCGACTGGCCGCTACCAGAATCAGCTTGAGACACAAGCACAGACGTATGCTACACCTGAATCCCCGTCTTCAGACCACTGGGGCTCGAATTCCAGTCTACCAGCTGTCAACCCTAATCAACAACGCTTCAGCAATGGTAGCCGTCTGTCCCCTATTTCGGATGCGGGATACTCAGACGCGAGCTCCCGCAACCCCGGTCCCCCTCGACCACCAAAGGTCAAAGACGACGGCCCACTCATCCCCGAGCGACCTCCTAAGGTCCCGGAAGACGACGAGCAGCAGTCTTACAGTGACCGCATCGTCTCAAGGGTATGTTTTTATCCCCCCTCCCCGTTTCAATACAGTCGGAATCAATCATGCTAACTCCACCCAGGGCTCTGCAATCCGCTCCCCTCCCACCCGCAAACCAACGGGTCCTCGTCCCCTCACATCCGGCGGCAACTACAGCCCCAGCAACATTAAGCGCACTCAATACCGAGGCAGTCCGATGCAGATCGATTATGATGATAACTATTAAGACCAGCATTGTGATACCCCGGGAATGTATTTCTTTTCTTAGCGAGTTATGCCCTTTTATGCTTTTTCCCCCTTTTCCACTCTTCTCTTCCTTGACTTACTATTATTTGTACGTGACGAGTCGGCGTATTACGCCTATAACGACAGAAACGATTATTTGGTTGCGTTGGCATTTTGTTTTCTGTTCTTCCCTTTTTTTTACAACTTTTCTTTCCTTTCTTCCGATCTATGAGCAATCTGCATTACAGGGCAAACTTTTTCTCTTTCTGGGTATGAATTCGGATGTTAATAATTTGAAGTATAAAGAGTTGGGAAGGTCATGTAATTGGTCGATTTCCATGGATCGTTTTCCAGGCTCGTATTTATTTATTTTTTTTTTTCTCTGGCAATTTTGTTCATTTCAACCAGAAGTTCTGGTCAGACATTTTATTTTCTGACACCATGGGTATGGACTGGAGTAGCTCTATCGGGAGTATTCTCGTTAATCTAAATGATCAAACAATCAAACACGCCTCTCCAGAGGCGTGTTTTAAGGGCTTAACATTCATATCTTTATCTGTTATTTTAAAGTTGAAATGTGTATTCTATTTTCAGTAGTATGATTTCTGAACTTCCTATCATACAACCTTGTACAAGTTAAAAGGCAGCGCACGATGCTAGCCTGAGCTACAAAATATCGGCAATTCATGGATCTACTGCGATAATTGCTTGCTTCTCTTATAGCCGAGTCTTGGTCATAAACCTGAGCTAGTACTATTATTTAAACACCTTGAAAACTCATTTACTTCTTGACTAGGATTTTATTAACGAACGGATGCTGGATATATCCCAGCAAGACACAGATAAGAGTCATGGGGGAGTTAAACATAAAACACAACTGAGGTAACCAAACGCCAGTATTTGCGCACAGAAAGACAATAAACCGCAAGGGAGAACAAAAGAAAAGGAGCATCATGCAGACAGGAGTGACACTGATTGGCTTTTGACACCATCAATGACGAAGCCCACCAATATACACTTTAAACCCCAATGTACTTGGGAGTAAGCATTTTTCCTTCTAATAATCCGAAAAAGGTCGCGCGCTAGTTGTCCCTCGTTCTCGAAATGCGTATTCGGCTGTCGCCAAAGAACTATATTCCACGCCATCACTGACAGGGAATTGTCCTGGATAGCTCTCTGTGGAATGAGATTTGGCTGCGCGAGAAGCTCCCAGGGACAGGGAACTATCATTCGTGTAATGAGAAGAGGCATCATGGGGTGCTTTCCCGGTATCGACCTCACCAGGCCCATCAAATGAGCTGGCAGGAGATTTCTCCATTGGTACTATCGGCTTAGGCAAGTCTGTGACAGGTGCAGTGGGTTGAGAGGTATCATAGCCTGAATCTGCGCGTGGTGAAATCTCCATGATATGTACTGTCAACTCTTCTTCTTCGTGTTCTTCTTCCTGAG
Source organism: Penicillium citrinum (assembly GCF_028827155.1). NCBI lineage: Eukaryota > Fungi > Ascomycota > Eurotiomycetes > Eurotiales > Aspergillaceae > Penicillium > Penicillium citrinum. The sequence continues at coordinate 890,303 of NW_026622692.1, forward strand.
TCACGGTTGTAGTCACTCGTTCTCTGTTTCCAGCTGCTGTCCCGGTTTCAGTAAAAGTGTCGGGTCCCAGTCCAGGTCCAGGTCCAGGTTGCACTGGCTGATTCGCATGATGTTTTTGATCCTTTTCAAACATTGAGGATAACTTGGGGCGGGTAGATGTAGAGGTTTTCTTCGCTGTCCCATAGATGGAAGTACCGGAGTCATTCGCCTTTGTAAAACGCTCTGTATGCGTCGAACGCATCGTTTCAGTTTGGATTTCTTTCTGATTCGATGATGGTTGGCCATGGACACTCGGGGGCTTGGGGTAACACTGGGGCATCTTAGGAGGAACTGTAGGCACCGAGGCGTTTGTGACTACACGTGGAGAGGTCTCTGTGAGAGGGATCGACCTCTGGAAGGCGAGTAGAGAGCGCCGGCCAATGGCATCGTCGTTGATAATGGTCGGGGCCGGGGAACGATATTGCGAAGTTGGAACGATATCCAGGATGATATCGATAACAAATGTCTCCGCACGCTCGATGGTCTGCCTGAAAGGTGGAAAGTCTAGGTTCGAGCTCCAAAAGGGTCGGGCGATGAATGATATGGCATAGATGAGTTGCAGGTAGAAGAGGGCGAGAGTGAGAGATAACGTTTTCCATAGAGAGATGGGAAGATTGGCATGTGTGTGACAAACATGTCGAGTGATGGCGGACATTTTGACTGCCAAGTTGTACCACTTGAATAATAAAGAGAGGGAGGATTGAGGGTGCCATGTTTTTTTTTTTATTCTTTTTTTTTTTTTTTTGGGGGGGGAGGTTGAGGAGGTGAAGGAGAGGAAGTGGGAGGAGGAAGGAACAGCCCGGACTGTACCCATTTTGCTGGGCCATACCTCTGGCCCAGTATAACTAAGAGTGGTAGTATAGACACTTTTACTATGAATAGTAGTAATATATGGAATATATCTGGATATCTCAAGCTTTGATATTGAAGTATGTATATACATTTTAATCTCCAAGATTTACTTCAGTCAGTCATCGACGGCTGCTGCTGGACAGTATTGATCTACTACAATAGTGTAGAATCTATGGACACTGAATTGAATGTATTCATAAGCATATGAATATTCTTTCTATACAAACCATTCTGCTCTAAATACTAAACAATTCAAGTAAGTTCATTTTGGTTGATCTGATGTGAAGTATGACAGATCCGGAATCGGCGCTAATCCATCGAGGCCCCCGCCGTGCCAGACTTGCCTTGCCGTAAAAGGGACAGACCGCAGCGTCAACTTCAACTTCAACTCCGACAAATCTTATTGGGTTCCCGTTTCTGCCTCAAACTTGAATAATTCCCATGACCACTCGTGTCTCCTTGAGGTCTGCGCAATCATTCATCATGTCGACGGCGAGAACAGATTGCCATTATCTCCGTCCCCGGCGTTTCGCGCCTCTGGACACCACTCGGAAATCGGATGCGCCGATGCTGAAGGGGATTGTGTTTGATGTGGATGGGACTCTGTGGTAAGTCAATTCTTTATATCAGAAAGCGAGCCCATCATTTTCATTATCGTGAAGTCCTTGTCCGGGTCCGCAGGGCCTTGGCTATACCAAATTGTTGCTTGCATTTACACTGCTTGGATGCTCTCATGGCATGCAATCCCGGGGACAACTAGAGATCCCTCGGGAAACTCGAACTCACACTCTTGACCTTATCCAAACCGTTACTGATCGATATTTAGTCTTCCACAACATCAGATGTTCATTGAGATGAGGTGAGTTTAACACTCGTGGCTTCACTCTACCCAGAATCTTGAAAGTAGAGAAACGACACCCCGGGTCAGAATGACTCGGATATCACCGTTAAAAAAGGGCTTCAAACTTCATATGAAGAGTCTATATCTGATACCGAGCTCTAAAATCTAGAGAGGCTCTCGGAATCGACCGTTCTGTAGATATCCTCCACCATATCCGCGAGCTTGAAAGTCCAGAAGAACGAGCCGCAGCCGTCTCCAAAGTCCAAGATGTTGAACGACGTGCGATGCTCGACCAACAACCACAACCTGGCCTCGCGCGCTTAATGGATTATATTAAATCGCGCGGACTACGACGAGCCCTTTGCACCCGAAACTTTGAGTAACACATCCATATTATCCTCAACTCACTTTATAGTTCAAGTTCACTAATGCAATGCAAAGAGCTCCCGTCCGGTATCTCATTCAGAATCACCTTTCGCGCCATGTCTTCCTACCTATAATCACCAGAGATACTCCGAATTTACTACCTAAGCCTGATCCTGCGGGTATTTTGCATATTGCTGGGGAATGGGGACTGCCAAATCGCGCAGAGAATCTTATTATGGTACGTCTGAACTTAGCCATGGGTGCTTTGTCTGTTCTCATACTTTGACAAATGATTAACTGGTCATAGGTTGGCGATAGCCTTGACGATATGACGGCTGGCCATATGGCTGGTGCGGCAACGGTGTTGCTTGTGAATGAGCGGAATGGTCATCTCCGTGAGCATGCTCATACGGATCTTTGTATCGAGCGTCTGGATGATTTAATTGATATCCTCGAGCAAGGTTTTGAAGGGCATCGAGGCGAAGATCAACTTAGAGAATAGAGAAGATCTAGCTTCATGCGAAGGTTGCTCAAATCTTCTGACAATTTAGAATAGAATAGTTCGAGGTACTCATATCAAGATATTTACTAGCAGTAGATTTCTTTTTCAACTCTTCACTCGAGTAATGAAAAGGAAGTCAAGGTACGGCATCGAGATGGGAAATGTACAGTGTATGGTATTCGTAAAGATGCTCATGATACACGGCCAGCGTGGTCGATCTACCGTCCTCTACCTCGCTTTCCACCACGTCCGCCGCCACGACCTCGATTTCCTCCTCCTCCTCCTCCGCCCCCTCTCGGAGGCGGCGGGGGACCGCGGCGTGGTAGAGGAGATATCGTTCGCTTGGGAGGGGGTTTCCCCCGTGGTTGATCAGATCCGAGTCCACCCCCGAATCGAATTGCCCCACGACCTCTTCCACGAGATAGTGGTGGCTTCTTACCACCACGCGGCATATCGTCGCTGCTATCTGAGGAGAAAGATTTACCACCATTTCCACCTCCGCCGCCTCGCCGACCTCCCCTGTTTGGTCCCTTAGGAGGGCGATTGGGTGGCGGACCAGCCTTTGCTGCTGGCCCCATTTTTCGAGGGATGGGACCAGCACTGAGATTGATTATCGTTGTAGGGTCGATGTCCTTGAGTGAGAAGGTCGATGATGAATAGGAAGGGTATATGACTGAAGGGCAGTCGCCAATCAGATGTTGACCGCTTGCACAACGGGCACACGACATGCCGACCTCACAAGATGCGTCGACGATTTCCCGTGTGGGGAATGCGCAGCGTTGATCGCATTGGGTTTCAAGATGAGGTTTGCCGCATAAATCGCAAGGGACCTCGGAAGCAGGGCACTTCAAAGCTGACGAACACTGCTCTTCTTGATGGCCTCTCTCCCGGCACCGTAAACATCGCCGCCATGTGGGACAAAGCGAACTTGAATGTTTATTCCACGCACCACAGTTCTCACACTACGTTAAATTAGTATACAGAGAAACATATACGCACTGATTGAGGGGAGTTATGCGACTTACTTCTTTTGTTGGGCACACTTCAGCCATGTGGCCCTGGCGCAGACATTCAACGCAACCGATTGGCAATTGAAGATCCAGTGTATGAATTTCAAGATCCCAATACAGGAACTTGGCTTGTTTCTCCAGATCTGATTTTGACAAGTCCACCAGAGTGACGGGAGCGGTTGGATACCTTCGACTGAATATTTGGAACGCCTCTTCTTTTGATTCTGCCAATGAAGATTTCGGATCCAGGAGGGAGTCTGACCTCTTTCTATTAGAGATACCATGTGTATCACCGTTGGTATTGCCATTTGCAAGGCCCGAGTCCAACTCTAGAACCTCTGGGTCGTAGTCATCGGCCGCCTGTTCATGCTTTGTCCCAATGTTGAGCATGATTGAATCATCGGCCTCAGAGTCTAATGATTCTGAATCGTCAGAATCACTCGGAGAATCCATTTCGCCTTCTTCAGAAGAGCTATCTTCGTTCTCCGGGGCCTCATCCTTCTTTGCGACGTCGCTGCCCGCGGAGGAAGCAGAATCACTGCGACTGCGCCAATATTTCTCATTTACCGCGTCAAATTGCGCGGATGTCGCGTTCGATTGGGCTAATTGGGGGCTTGTTTGAGGCTTGGACTGAGACTGAGACTGAGGCTTGCGTTTTCCCAACGTCGTGCGCACGGCATTCTTCGTCCCTCGGTTCCAACTAACGGCGGGTGCTGTACTGCCTGCATGGGGGTTCACGGTCGTGGGGTTAGAATCACTGTCTGATTCCGAGTCTGAGCCTGAACCAGAACTTGAAGTATCATCAGGGTCGACCTCAAGAGGTTTTTCGCTGAAAGATCCCCCGCGTGGAACAAAATCCTCCACGGCGAGATCAGCGGCGGGTTGATTCCGCCGTTGTTTCTTCGTGGGACGAGAGTCGCTGTCGTGTGCATTGCGGGAGGCGGCCTTTTTTCCGGTTCGAGGCGCGCCAACAGTAGCCGTACGTGAGTCGGCCTCGTCCCCAGAGTCAGGCATCTTTCTTTTTGGCGCGAAGGTTATAGCGGGAGGGGATGATGTGGACGGAGTCTAGTTTGAAGAGTCGAGATTCACGGCAAAATTTTACGGCGGGCGGAGGAGACCACAACCGCAGGGAAGTTGGCTGTAAATTTGCGAATTCAAATAAGATCAGTAAAATAGATTGTTAATCAATTAGATGTAGAGTATGCTATTTCCGTAATTACTACTATGGCTATAGTTAGTAGTACTAGTAAAAGAAATTGATTATAGACGGCCAAGGGGTACATATTAATAGCACATAATACCTATGTTTAGATAGAGTCTCAGTCTTAGCATCCATCTTACTCCCAGTAGCTCCTCCATAGTACTGCTTCTATTACCCCCAGGCTATGATTGAATATATATAAATTATCTGTAAAGATTGACACATAGAAGTCATCAATCCCATATAATTACATTATTTAATAGAGTAGAATAAAGGGGCACAATGGCGTTCGCCAATTTTTAAAGAACAAAATCGGCTTTTGCCTGGTGGCGCGCACGTGCTTCACGCCAAATCTTCAACTTTGCACCTTTTTGCCTCTTCACCCTTTTTGCCTTTCTTGATATTTCCTTATATCCCCCTGCTTCCCCTAATCTTCTTTTCTATAATATTAATCCGCGTGGCCTTTTTTTTCTTTTGGGGGGTTATCCGAGAAAAAAAACAACATAAATAAAGGAGAAACAGCCGAGAACCAGACTGCCCCCGTGACTCCCCTCCCCGAGACCCCCGATCCGCCCGACTCCACGCGGTCACTTCATCCCCACGCTCCTTTTCCCCCGATCAAACCCAACCGTCGACCAGATCACTCCAGTCAAGCTGGCGTCTGATACTTCCAAATCCTCCCTATTGGTCTCGCGTACCATATCATTTGCTCCGGAAATGGACGGGCCACAGCGACTGTCACCCAATACCCAGAAGCAGGGCCGTCGGCGACGTTCCAGCAGTCTCATCTACCAGGAACCTCCCGAGTCCATCGAACATACTAGCGACCAAGCTGCGTTACCGAACCTCAATGCCAACTGGGTGAATGCGAAGGGTAAGTGGGAACTATCCTCTCTACCTGCCTCTCCGCCAAATCTCTTCTCTATCAACTGCGGACACCGTGGACAAAGAAAATGGAAGCAATTCAAAGACTGACGCGAAAGCTATTTTTCTGAACAGGAGCGTGGACTATCCACTTCGTCTGCATTGCTGCTCTCAAAATTTTCTACGATATCATCCCGGGCGTGTCACAGGAAACCTCATGGACTCTGACCAACATCAGCTATATGTTTGGCTCGTTCCTCATGTTCCATTGGGTGCGGGGCATTCCGTTCGAGTTCAATGCCGGTGCCTACGACAACCTCAATATGTGGGAGCAAATCGACAATGGTGATCAATACACGCCAACCAAGAAGTTCTTGCTCTGTGTTCCCATCGTACTTTTCCTTATCAGCACCCACTACACCCACTACGACTTGACCTATTTCACCATCAATTGCCTAGCCACTCTGGCAGTGGTCATTCCAAAGCTGCCTTTTGTGAGTATCCATCATATTTTACCATGGGTCGTTCTCGCGCTAATCATGTTTACCAGTCACATCGCATGCGAATAGGTCTCTTTTCCGATTTACCCGACGAGTCATAGTCTCTTGCCTTTTCTTTTCTACTTTCCTTTCCTTTACTTTCCCTTGTTGCTACATTGGCGTCTACCGGACCTTCGAGCTAGCTTCTTCTTTCCTTTCCACCTCTTATCGCCTTACTACCAGGCTCTTGCATTGCGTTGTTGAATTTACGGGGTCCTGATCCTTTGTTGGCCATCGTAACCTTGTTCCTCTTTCTTCTCTCTTCTCCTGGCAAATACGGTCACCTGGACTGCGAGTCTCTCTACTTTGACGACCCAGTCCCTGTCTAGATTTTCTTTCAGCTTTAGAGCCGTGCATATGTTATTCACTATAATCTGTTCCAACAGTTCGTTTTAGCTGTGTAGTTTTAGTTTAACCGGCGTCCCGCTAAAACGCACCTTGCAGCACCGGCGAACCATGCAGGTCCCTCATCGATTCTTCTTGGCTTGGCTCATGCGGGGGACATTGCATCATAGTGTAAGCAGTAATTCTGATTCGAAGAAACTTCAAATATCAGGTTCACCAGCACATAACTGTGTACAGTTTTTACAGAGTCCTCGTTTATTTCAAATTTTGGTCAGCCTTTTCTGTTTTACTCTTTTGGCTTGGCAATTTTCGCAGGCGCGCCCGTTTTGCAATAATCACCAGTCGCGCCTTCCTTTCACATCTTCAACCAACGACTCTCAGTTTATCTCCAGAAAAGGAAGGCGCATCTATTCAATATCAACTTCGACTTCGACTTCATTCTTTGTTCCGTACAACTTCTTCCGGGACGATCTTCACTTTTCAGAAGTCCCAACTCTATCGTGGTATTTTATTGTTCAATCGCACCAATTGCATTCAATTCTCTTATTACTAAGTCCTTATCGATAAGCGCGTGTTCGGGCATCCCATAAAATGGAACGCGACCAGCAGTCCACAATGCCATCGCAGCATCTTGAAGAGATGGCTCCGTGGGGCAACGCAGAGTATCGAATTTCGAAGCCCCTGAGATTCGAACTGGTTCAACATATTGGTATATTTTTTGAAGAGAAACTTTGTTAGTCTCCGTCTTAGAAACACGGCCAGAAACCCACGATAGCTAACGCGCACCGTTATCATAGATACTCAAGCATTGAATCTCCTCTTCAATACCCTTGCTTCGGGGAGCTATGCCTCGACAGAATGTATAACCCCGCTAACGCCACATCTCGCGATCGCGGTGACTTTCCTCGTTCATCCGGCTACGACAACACGGGCATCGTCTTCGGAGGAAAAAGAAGTTGCGCATATTGCACTCCGACTCCTACGGCTTCTTGGTACTCTTGTCAGTCCACGGGAAGCAAGACTCGATATTGCTTTCGCTTTCACACATGATCAGACTTTGCGCTCTGGAGGACGCTACCGTGGAGATGTGAATGACAATGAGGACCAAGTACCGAAAGAACACAAACCCCTAAATATAAAACTTGGAAGAGAGGGCTCCCTCTGGTCTCGCGCTGAGGATTTCTGGCATGCTGTTGGCTGGACATTCAACTGCTCCGTACTCCACCCTGAACGATGGGAGCGCTGGCAAATTTGGCTAGAATTTATGTGCGATGTACTCCAGGATGATTGGAATGAAAGAGAACGCATACTCAACAATACCCCACCAGATACAGAAATAACCACTAATAAGACCCCTTTGCGCAACTCGGGCAAACAATCGACGTTGAAAAGATATCAGGATGGCCCGCTCATCCTACGGGAGAGCTTGCTTTTTCAATACATCTCCGCTGGCACCGGACATGGAAAGTACCGCAGGATCATCAGGTCCATCTTTGCAGATGGTAGCTCGACCGCTGTGAATGAATTTCGCCAGGTTTTCCCCAAAGAGTTGAAACAGGCCAGGTCAGACCGAAAAGCTGAAAAGGTGAAGAAGAGAGAGCGCGACGTTGATATCGACAAAGAGGAGTACGGTGATTACCTGGCTCAGGACGAATCAGATGATGATGCTACCGCTGGTGCTGAGTTGGACAATGACAACTCGCAGTCTACGTCTCCCTCGGCCGCTGGCGCCAGACGCTCCAAACGTACAAGGCGAGGAACTCGAAATGCGAAAGATCCATCTGACAACGAACATATCAGCGAAACGGCGGGCTTAGACCCGGCCTTAGCATTGCATGATGTTGGTGTCTCCCCGCTAGGCGGACTTGGCTCGCTTGATCTGCGCAAACGATTGCTTGGCCTTCTCTCAAAAGTATCCTATCAGCTTCCGACTGCCTTTATGCCGGTTCTTGATCTTTACCATAACTTTATTGAGCATATCCGTCACATGCCTTTCCCTGTTTTTCAAGCTTTCATCAGTCCATATATCCTGCCAGGTCTGGTTGAAAAATCGCAGAAAGAGCAAAGACCTACAGGTGATGAGAAGGGGACACACGGGCAAACAGCCGATGCCGAACAAACTACGCTTTGTGAGCTGCTGCTGTTCAATATGCTCGAGAGCGCTGCACCTCAAACCGAGCAAGAGTATCTAGATCAGGATAAACTAGAGCAATGTTTCCTTCCCTTTGCAGCCGCTAATGCCAGCGTTGTCGACAACGCTAAGGTATCTATTCTTCTCGAAGCTCTCATCGTGCTCCTAGCTGGAAACGGCATGCTAAAGATGCGACCTTCTCTCGAGGAGGCTTTGCAAACTGGAATTCAAAATCGGGTTGAAAGAGCCACGGATGAGATACGGCGAAGTCAAGCAAAGAAACAAAAGGAATCTCTTGAGTGGTCTTGGTTGATGGAGAGTGGTGATAGATTGCTTTTCCTCATGGAAGTTCTGCAGCCGCAGTCTCAAGAGCATTGAACGGATAGCTAGTCATTCATGATGTTGACGACGATAATGATTCATGATATATCAATCAATATTGCACATCTCATTTCTTTGTTTTTGAACAATTCTAGTACACTGCCAGTAGAAGCAGCATTTCATCCTAAGGATACTTCATTCAAGCCCAGGATGCTCGAATTCAACCTTGAAGCTGAATTACTTCTACCATGCTATGCTAGTACGTGGATAGCATTGGCAAATATTTTGAATTATCAATGTTTCCAAGATTATATTGAATGATATCTACAACCGTAGTGTAGGCTTGAAGTATGAAGAAAGATAGAAAGATCTGTGCGTGCAACAAACACAACATTTCCAGAAGGGAATCATAGAAGACAGAAGGAATAATTCACCAGGTCGCCAACGCAAAGGAGCAGGGAAAAGAATAGTAAAGACCAATCATGGTGAAGGTGAAGTTAATAAAGGAATGATAGCATCTTCGTTCGATGATAGGCGCAATTATCCAAAAGCAGAGACGTTCATGGCGGAGGTCGAGGACCGATGATTTGACGACGAGCACCTCCAACACCCAATCCAACACCGCCCCGGTTTTGATTATCACCGCCCATGTACCCATATTGATGGACATCCCAAGATTGGCCGGGTCCTGAGCCCATGGTAGTATCACGCGCAGCAGCCTGTGTCTGCTTTTGATTTTCTTCCCACTCGCGCTGACGCTCCCGTTCACGCTCCATCTCACGCTCAAGCAGTGACTTCGATGCCCATCCACCAGCCTTGGTCTTCTGCTGCGAGGCTAGACGGCGGCTGTTTTCTGCGTCGACTTCTGAGGTAGTGCTATAGTCTTGCGGCTTGTGAGAGGAGGGTGCAGCGGCTTGCGGTGCTGGGTTAGAGGCGAGGAAACGGTCTACGCGGCTTTCTTGGCCACGGTTCGCGGTGTACGCCATTGGATCTGGGAGAGGTCGAGAAGGAGGTGTAGGAAGGTCTCTTGGCGGAAGTGATGGTACTGCCTGGGATGAAGGCACTGGCTGTGGGAGTGGTCGAGGAGGTGGAGGCGCGGCTTGCTCTTCGGGCTCGTCGGATTCCTCTTTCGCTGCGGGCATATCTTGTGTAGTTTGCCATTCTGTTCGCAACATCCGGCGTTCTTGTTCGAGAGACGATAGGTCGTAGCTTGGCTTCGGGGGCACTGGCTTGCGGCGTTGAGCACTGCGACTCCGAGATTGAGAGTCATCGCCGCTCTTTTGAACCTGAAGACTTGATCGATCGGTCTCATACTGACGTTCTCTCTCTTTTGCTAGCTCTAGTTCGCGTTCAAGCTCCCTGATGCGGCGGCTCTCGGGTGTTTCTTCAGGTGCGGTCGTCTCTCCACCATTGGTAGCGGCCTGATCAGCTTGGTATTGGCTGAGGAATTGACCATTGAGACGGGCGTCGTGAGCACTCTTTCGGTGTTGGCGTTCTTGCTCGAGACGCTCTTCGACTGCCTTCTCCTCGGCAATTCGTCGCTGCTCTTCTTCTTCCCATTGTCGTTTCTCTTCATCCCAGCGTCTCTTCTCATCCTCCATCTCTTGGCGTTCTTTCTCTCTCAGGCGCTCGGTTTCTTCCTTCCATCGCCGCTCTTCTTCAATCTTGGCATTCGCTTCCTGCTCTTCGATCTCTCGTTGACGAACTTGTTGTTGCTCCTCCAATCGTGCGTTTTCCTGACGAACTCGTTCTTCCTCCTCGCGCCTGTGTTTTTCTTTTTCTGCTAAGCTAGGCACGGCTGGGCTTGGAGTAGTGATCTGTCGCCGAGATCCAAACGCAATGCCTTGGTTGCCCTGACTGGCTCCGCCCATGTAGCCATATTGATGGATATTCCAGGCCGGAGCGGGAGAGCCCTGGTCACTCTTCTTGCTCCAGGTGTTATAAGTACCGACAGGCTTCGAGGGGCTCACTCGACCTGTGAGGCTAGAATTGGCGTCGCTGGCATTGCTGGATGCGCGGCCGGTTCGAGGAGTGTATGATCCTTGACTTGAGGATCCTGTCGCATGGGGGCTCACTACCCCACGTTTGCTTTGTGGACCTACTGAACGTGGGAATATACCTGGGTGAAGGATATTGGCTCGGCGGCTAAATGCTGCTAGGCATTGAAGGACCTGTGCTGGATCCTTTGCTTCGTAGAGATCCACTGTCAGAAAGACGTCGTGCGGGGGAAGGCTCAGTGGAGCCATTTGACATGCGCGTAGGAAGTGTGAGATGTTTTCCATCTGAACGAATGGCATTGAAGATTGCTTATACTTTACACCTGGCGATACAGCCAGATTGACCAGTCTGGTTCGGAATCAAGAGGTTAGCTGACTAGCATTGGAAACAGAAACGGAGAATAGGAAATATTAAAGACTCACTTGCACAGTGCCACGCCATCTTTCAATGCCTCTAATAGATCATTTGAAGGGAGTTTTTCACGAAGAACTTCCTCAATCCAGTCTCGTACCTCCGCGGCTGCCTGCGGGGTATAGCGGGACAGGCGCATATTGCGCAGGTCCTTGTCCAACGAGGTGACCGAAGCCATGGTTCAATTCACAATTATCGTGATAGAATCTGAATATCTTCGCGGGTAGTCTGGAGAGGCGAACTTGTCGTGGTTGCAGGATCTCCTTGGATGTGTGTGTATCCCCTTGCTTAAGTCTGCCTAATCGGCCCCAGTAGTGGGGAGTTAGGTATCAGGAAAAGATATACAAGAACCAAAATCGAACCCAGGATCGACGAGGGCGAGTATCAAGTTAATAAGAGAAAGAATAAAGGGAGATTGCGCAAGATTGTGGCTGTGAAGAAGAAGAAGACGAAGAAGAAGAAGGAAAGGAGAGTCGAGATGGAATGGAATGCCCGGGGACTGTTTATGCCGAGACCGCCGATGACGTTTCTGACGGTCTCGCCGCGCGAACCACTTTTTCTCCACGCTTCAACTTCTTCTTCCATTTGCATCCCACAAAATGGTCAACAGTCTTTGGTTTCAGTGGAAGAGCCTCAAGCTCCCCTGGCGCAAATCTCGCCTTGCTGGTTGGTTTTTGTCTTGCGAGAATCGTCCGTGGAAATTTGCCGGGTTTGCTAACTTGTCAATCAGGCGTGGATCTCGCCGGAAATACTTTCTGGGAGTACAAAGATGATATGAATTCCAGTCGATGGCGACGAATGCTGAAGCCGGACCCGAAAGTGCATCTCAGTGATGTACAAGTTACCCGTGAGTGCTACCCAGATGGAATATAAGGACGTCCAGATGGTTGGACCTGGGCTCTCTCTCTCTCTCTCTACCTTCATTTTTTACACCATGACACACTGGAAGAGATGACGGCGCTAACTTTTCATATGCGACTAGCACAATGGCATCAGTGGCTCCGATATGTCCGTGAAAATGCCCCAACAGTAGAAGAGCAGCAACAAGAAGTCGTCCGACAAATGCAGATCAAGCAACTTGCCCGCCTTGCCGATGAGCGTTGGGCCAGCAAACCATCCTTCCTCGACAAACCTCACCCCAATAATCCAACTCACACAATAACCGGTGACTCTGGAAACGCAAAGCCTCAGAACTCGGAAACTACCACACAGAACGCCTCACCACAAACCAAGCCCGCCACCGAATCGCAACCCCCCCCAATGCTGAAAATCCTTGGGCGAAGGCAGACAATCGCAATCCCGGCGACAGCTGGCAACCAGCTGGCTGGTCACCTGAATCTAAGCGATGAACACACAGAACAAGCAATGAGGAGCACAATACCGGGAGGTAAAATCACGGAAGCACCGTCGGTGTGATAGAAGTCTTCCATTCACTCGTTATCTCCCGACCATCCCGGGAATTCATACAAATAATAGAAAGGATCCCAGCTCTGAAAACTTGGTTCGAAATGGCTCTTGTGGCTTTTTGTACCGAATTTGGTCGGATATGAAGCCCAATGACAACTTGTGTTTGCAGTCCGGCATAATTTGTCCTTGAACGCTTAACTGACGGTTATCACTCTATCGTTAAACTCTTCCATGCGGATTGATTCTTTATCTGCCAAACGAGATCTTGTACAATATTATATCATCTTCATTTAATAAATATCTACTATCACCGTGGATGTCCGTGGTTCTTGGCTCTGATGCTAAACCTGCATGAGTCTACAACTTTCTATAATGAATGAAGACTTGCCAGTGGTTTTTTTACAAGCCCGAAGGCCCTTTTTGCATTTTTGCTAACTAAGTCACATAAAAACCAAAAATATCAAAACAAACCAACAACATCAAACAATGGACGCTCGCACTGCTCTCTCCCTTATCCTTTCTCGGTCTTTGCGGTTGAACGCTCTAGTCTTAAGCATGAGCTCAGGTCGAACAATGCAGATCTTGGTGGCAGTAGCAAATACTCAAATGAGACCATAAACATCATAGAACATTTAATCAAAACAAACTAAATCGAGAACGTTTGGGGTCTTCATTCCTGTCTGCCATTCTGTTACGCCACGGACGTAAAGAATTGTAGTTCAAGAGCTTCGCATTGGCTTGATTGTTTCGTTTTGTTTCTTTTCTTTCCTTTCGAATTTTTTTTCGAGAGTTTTTGGGTAAATGTGGATTCCTTCTTCGGGGCTTTAATTCACAATCGACATGTCGAACTGTCAGATACCACAACATAAAGAAAAAGACCATGGAAAATGAGGCGACTTTGAACCTTGGACTAAAATTTCGCACTCAGAGAGACAAAGACGGGATAGATTCTTTCAGATGTAAACCATGGTGTTTGCAAGGCTCTGGTGAACTCGGACTTCGCTTTGCGTCGGTGCGAGGTTGATTTTCTTCACGTCCGGTCTCTCGAAGCTCTTTGCATCATAATGAGCGAGAACATATTTTCGAGCACGGTCACAATAACGGTCGGCGAGGAATGCTGGAGTTCCATAACTTATGGAGCGGGTGCAGCGGGCCATCATGTAACAGATGTTGTGAGTTAGCTGTTGAAGTTCGTCGGCAGCACCACGTGGATTCTGTGAGAAAATCTCGTCATGCATGACTACGTAGTGGGCTGGACGAGCTGAGCCTTGAAGCGGAGCTTGGGCTTGAAGATAAAAGTCAAAGTACCATGGACGTGTGATACTTCGATCGACAATCGTGCCGTTCTTGCAGTTGTTTTTGTCATCACAGCCTTGATCATTGGTTGGGTAAAAGCGTACATGATGACGCTTAGTTACCACAAGCAGGGTGATCTTGGGTTTTGGGCCCTTGTAAAGCTTCTCAATGGCATCGCGGATTGCTTTCAACTCAGTTCCCACAACTTCTCCATATTGGCCTTCACTCACGCCATCACGGTAAATGAGAATATTCTGGGGCAAGCTTTTGTGGATGGACTGCCATAGGTGAAGACGACCAAGCATCATTTCCATCAGATTTTCAAGGATCTCTTGTTTCGACGTCTGGATTCGGGCGTCACCAGGCCATTGGCCGAGTCGACCATCTGTACTAGCGACAATGGCAGCAACTGTTGGGAAATTCTCGAGCTCAGTAGAGGATGGGTGGGTCGCATCGATTCCAACGACCATCGTTTTTCCTTGACTCAGTATCCCAGCAGAACTTTGATCGAGGTTGTGGTTGACGCCGCCCAGTTTCAGATTGATCTTCAAGGCATTGTTCGCCATGTATTGAGGGTTTCCCTTCGAAAACTTGTCCACCAAGACGCAATGGTTTGCAAGGCCCAGTTTACAATCAGCCACCCACTTAACGTGTCGAAATACTCTGTCTTGGTTTGTTGGTAACACGATAAGAATCAGCTGGGGTCGTTTGTTAGCCCATTTACTGAGTGACTGAAAGATCCGCTCATTCTGCTGGAGGAGATTTCCCTGGAGGTCGACCGCCTCCATGGCCTGGGGAGAACGAATGGCCATCCCCATTTCATTCATTTTCCTGGCAAGTCCCTGAGTAGCAGACTGAATCTGATCCAGAGCGCACCTTGTGTAGCCGGATCTGAACCAGATCACAACATAAGTTTCAATGCGGACCCCGGAAGTGAATGTCTTCCCCACGAGATTCCAGGCGCCTTTCCTGGGCTTTTCAGCACGCGTTCCGTATTTCAGCGTAGGGGCATCAAGACAACGCGCAGGAACGACGATCATCTCGTCAGAAAACTTGATGCTTCGATTGTGAAAATGGCCAGCCGTGATACCCATGATGTCCCGACCAAGAGTCCTTATGGTCTCAAAGTTGTCTGGTGGCTGACGACAACTGAATTTGATGATGTTCTGTCGTTGCATGGTGTTGAGTTCACCGTTGAAGATTTGGCCATTCTTGATAAAAACCAACTCCACAGGAAGGTAGATGGGCCTGGTGTGGTTTCCAATGTTGATAACGGGTTTCGATCTGTCCCTCAACGTGATATCGTAGACTGTGTCATTTGGGTCAGCCTGCCATATCCAAACACTGTCAGACACTTTACTTACCTTCGGCAAAATATTGAGAGACAGTGACGTAGCTACCTGGCGAGCCTTGTTCTCTGATCCAGTAAAATCTGACGTCGTCGGGACCTGCACCAAATTTCCTCACTTGGGGAGGCTTTCCCCCTTGACACTTTTGCTCGTCTTCCTTGCTCGCCAACCCCCAAATGTTCGCAATGCGATAAGCTTTTTCTTTGAAGTCGTCAAGGATCGTTGGCAGATATGTAAGCTCGACTTTGACATTGCGGAGATATCGGTTCAGTGTATCAAGGTCTCCATAGTTAGCCGTGAGAACCTCTTGCACAAATTGAGCCAGATTTATCGGCTGATAGAACGCGCTATTGCTAACATTGATATTCAGCAAAATGCGATTGCCGGCTGGGCGGACACTAGATATGCACCCGCGGAGGACATCCAGCCCGCCACCGAGGTTCATGCTTTCTTGACGTTCGTCGGTGTAGAAAAACTTTGTTCGGCCTTTGTCAACAATCGTAATTCCAGTGTTACCATAAGCACCACTCGTCATGACCAGGTTGAGCATTTGGACCACATAGTCCTCATCCGAGACTTTCTCGTGGATATCAGGGTTTTTGAGACCCTCAAGCAAGTTGTGCAACGGGATGGGAGCACCATCCATCAGTTCGAATGTGCATTTGTACTCCGTGGTGTAACGGCCGTTCTCGTCTGGATCCACCCTGGCAAAAGTGCTGTCGAAAGGAAGCTCTTTGCAGGATATGATCCAAGTGACTTCGTCTGTCGCGGATAAACAACCTCTGATGTGATCGCACTTCATCACCAGTTGCTTCAAGACCTGCTTGACATGGCGTTTCAATTTCGGCTCAGGCTCGATCTTCATGTGATAAGCATAGAAGTTGTACCCTTTACCCCTAAAGAACATAGTGAAGAAGTTTGCACGCAGGTTCACGGCCTGTCCCTTCGTGCCATAACCGGGGCGGCGAGCCAAGGGTAAATTGATCTTAGGTCCCTTAGCCCTGTTTTTTTTGCTTCGAACCTCCCGCTGAGCAGCCTGTTTGACGTTGCTCTTTGATTCAACAGATTTCTTTTCGAAGTCCGCAACTTCCTTCTCAGGCAGTACCTGAGTGAACATGACCCTAGAATAGATTGATTAGTGAAGCTTTGCATACAATGTAGTATTCGACTTACTTTTTGCCTGCCGGTTTAGATTGGCCACCAGGTGCAGCACCTCGGGGGGGGGCCTGTGTAGCCCCCCTTGGCCTCGAGGCGCAGACCCTCCTCTTGGGGCAGGTCCTCCTCGAGGAGTTTGTCCGCCCCTGTAAGCTGGGGCACCTCGGGGGCCTGGGCCACTATAGGACGGTGGTCTGTCGGAGCTTTGTTGAGCGTAACTGCGCGAGGGACTTGGAGTTCGACGAGCCTCTTGCGGTGGGCTACGAGATCTCTGTGTATCGGAAGGCCGATGGGGACTATCAGATCGCCCACGCGAATCGGTTGGGGTACCCGCTCTCGAGCTCCCTTGACTTCCAGTCGAGTCTCTTCGGCTCCTGGTTTCTCCACGGCCTCTCTGTGAGTCTCGATAAGACATCGTGTCGTCGAATCTTGGTTGCTTCTGGTGAAATAGGGTATGGCAAAGCCGCGGTAGATCTGGAGGTTCTGGGTATAGATGTAGAGTAAGAAATGAGGTTTATGAGTATGAATCTGATAATGTTACCAGGTTCCTGGGCAGAGTGAGGTGAGGAATCCTGGTTCGAAGTGGCGAGGGGGAAGAGGGGAGAGAGAGAGACCACAACAGCCTTGGCTATGACGATGCTAGATAGGTATCGGAAGAGTCCTGTTGGCTGGTTAGAACTTGTTATCAGATAGAGATAACATTGGTTTGAGAAAGTAGAAGAGCAAACTCACGAGGTGATGGATATGTGAATGGGTAGTGGTCGGGTGATGAATGGCAGTTAACTGTTGAAGGAAGGTCGTCAGCGGTTTGCCAGTTTGCCAATTCGCGCTTAAGACATGCGAGGAAAAATAATATCCCAACACGACAGATGTCGCATTGAATATCAAAATGGAAGTCAAATTTCAAGTATGTACCATGAAACCGAGTCCAGATTAGGCAACAAGGCAAATGATAGTATCAATCAAAACGAAAGGTAACGGTTTTTGACTGACCAGTCGTGGTTTGGGGGAGACGAAACTGAGGGCAACAGAGAGAATTAATTCAAATCAAATGATAGAGTGTGACGTGAAATCAATTAAGAGATGAACATAAAAGTGAGAGTGGATGATTGTCGATAATGGCAAATGTGATGTTCTCAAAAAGTCTTAGCAGGGAAGACACTTGGAAGAAAAGACCTGTCAATGTACTCACCAGTCGAAAGTGTGGTGTGCAGTTCGGAGGACCGTCAGCACAAAAATGATATAGTTGTGGGTAAATCAAAAGGAAAGATCGATTCCCCGATGTTGCGCCTTAAATAATTTTCCGAATTAGACATTCGAAAATTGGGTAAGCAGTTGCCGGAGCTCGATTGACGATACTCGTGAACAAAAACTCCAGATGTAGGCAGTCAGTGCTTCCCGGGCCCGAATCGGCCTCGAAGATGCCAGTGGTGAATTGCCGTCCAGTGTAGGTCAGGACTGTCAAGTGGCCGCATCGACCAAGCCGCCTCCTAGTATATCCCGTAGTACTGGAAAACTCGGGTATGCCCGACTCAATGAACAGCGGTTGATGCAATGCGAGATCCCAATGGGGGACGGGACTTAAGAGTTAAATGAAGCTTGAAGGAATCTTGAAAATACTTTAGGCATCCTGGAAGTGAATGGTAAAGTATATTCGTGCAGGGTTTGCGAGCCCGCGCCAGCGCGGAGGACATAGAAAGAGTGACGTTATGACCAGTCGTATTAATTCGCACCGGTAAGAGATTTGCCGCTGAACTCTTGGACAAGGTATCTTCAAGATGCATAAAGGATGCGAGGATTGGGGTGAAAGGCCGGAGCATTGGCGAAGATGGTTCTTTTTTCTGTATGCCCTTTGAAAAGGGACATGTCATTTGAAAAAAAAAAGACCTTCGTGAGAAGTAGATATTGATTTCATCTTTTTCGAGAGCGTCCGACCATATCTGTTCCGATCATTAGATGAGTCAAGCTAACAAGCACTGGGGAGAAGTTGACGAGCATTTGTTGAGTTAGTGATCAATCCTTCTCTGGTTCGTGGCAGCGCCAGAAATCGTTTCAATGGCATAAAGTATAGAGTCTTCAGGACGGATTCCCCTGCTTGTCTGTTTCTGACTGCCAGGCGGATCTTTCAACAGTCCCAGTTCTGACCTGGCCCAAAAGGCCATTTCTGCTCGTTGCGACCATTCATCTGACAGAATTAGGATCGATAGATATTTTCTAAGTATGGTTGCGACGTGAAAGGTGAGGAGCGGGAGGCTCAAGACCACGTCGACGCAGACACGAATGTTCACAAACATCTATATTTCCTGCTAGTCGTGAGATTAAAAGCCTTAGACTTTTAGATTTAGGTTTCCCCTGGAACCGTGTCAGTCAAATGTAAGAACCAAAACCGATTTCGCCAGTCTCACCCAGTAAGCCCGAATCGATGGAGGCCACCAGAGCCATTTTCGATGTACTAAGGGTGAGTATCAATGACCGGATCAAAGTAGATCACCCTCAACATATGAGCCTATTCGCGTCGACATGGTCCTGCTGTGATTCAGTGCATCTCATAGTGTGATGAGTAAGTTGATTTCTCTGAATCGAGCGTCTTGCCGTAGTACTGATTGTAGTTAATAATACAAAGGATACAAATGGCATGAGAGATAATATTTGATCACTCAAACATAAGGCATGTAGCATATAAGCACCGGGGTGCACAAAAGCCTGGGAAATATTAGGAAATAGGAGAGTGAAGCAGGTGCGTTGAGGTGAAACGTTGTTGAGCGACTTCACTCACATCTACTCACGTGATATGATTGGTGTGTAAATACAATTCAGTCACTGGAGGCGATAGGCAAACTGCTTCAATAAATGAAAAATTGGAGATCAGGATTGAAGGGGTCCTTGAATAGGATCTCCTCAGTGCCATAAGTAACCATAATTTTCCACGTACTGTTAACATTGTAGTAGTGCTTCTAGTACATTAGCAGTGTTTTATATATATAGTTCACGGAGATGATGAGCCATGTATCTTACAGGTTAGCCATAATCACGGCTTAAATACATTGGAAATACATAGATGTATTTATGACAAGAACAAATAAAAGATATCCCTAACATTCACAAAGTCAGTCACACAATAGTTTTTTTTGCATTTCTGGCCTAACTGTAAATCACTAGTCGGAGCCCCGCTAGTAAGGTCAGTAGTTACCAATATAGCACCTAGATAGAATTACAAGGGAAATCAAGGCGAAGTGTGAGGAGAAAATGATTGAAGTATGGCTGATGATATTAGACATTTAGATATGTATGTCTCGTCATTAAATTGGTAGAAGTACATAGAATTTTTGACCAGACCGAAAAACAATTAAACACTAGCAGGAGAATGCAACTCAGAACACCTAAACGACCATCCCAGATATTCCCAATGATATAGTATGGCAGACAAGAACACCGGCTTTAACGTTAGATAAATTCAAGCAATAAAATCAAAAAGAAGGATCAATATTAGGATAATGTGTGCTTTAGCATAATACAGCTTCCAAAGCATCAACATCGCCACCGGCATTGCGCACGGCGCGAAGAGCAGCCTCGCTCAGTTTGCGTCGGCGATCCTTGGCTTCTTGCTCACGACGGGCCTTGGTCTTGGAGCTGCCGGAAGGCGCGACGCCACCGAGAATTCGATGGCTATCATGTGCTGTGAAGTTGACAAAAGATACATTCACAGACTTGTTTGCGCCGCGTGGGCTGCTGGAAGACTTAGCCGTCTTGGGAGCGTTCATGCTCTGTCCCGAGAGTTTTCGGCTGTGGGTGCGACGGTGTCCCTTATTCTTGGGTGATGTGTCGGCCTTTGGGGAGAGTGATGGAGAGCGGGAGGCGTGGACTTGTTGAGGAGTGAAGGGAGGGACGAATTTTTGGGAGTTTGAGGCCACATTGGAGGAGAAGGAGGAGTCGCCTGATACATCGAATGATGGGTCTAGTTGAATCATCAAACCGCCTTGCATCATATCGTTCTGGCTACCGACGCTTTGCATCGAGCGTTGAGGTGCAGGAGGAGTGACCATAGTCTGATAAGGGGTCTGTTGCTGTTGTGCGACTCGTGAAGTCATGGGGGACCACCAAGAGGCATCTTGGGCTTGGAGGTCAGGAGTGAAGGAGATAGAAGAGGTGCCGAGCGCATCTGATTGCCATGAAGAAATGGAGTGGGGATCTGATGAGTGAGATGAGGAGAAGATGTCGTCTGCGGAGGGAGGGCTAGAGTTGGTCAAGGCTGAGGAACCTGGGTGGTTCATGTATTGTTGCTGGTGTCGTGCAAATGCACTTGCAGAAGGTGAGGGCATAGAAACAGCAGGAGATTGTTGGAAGAGACGCGAATCATATTGACTTTGCATCTCTGATAAGCCGTGGTGCTGGTGCATATTATCGGGGAGCATATTCTCATGCTTAACGGTCACATCCGAGGGAGGCGGAGAGAGTGGAAGACGCTCGTCAGCGCCGGTAAATGTAAAGTTTTGGAGCTTTTGAGCCCATGCATCGGGGTATGTCATTCTTCCTTTTTGGATGGAAGAGCGCATCATGCCAGGAGAAAAAAGACTGCTTTCGCAGGAGTGAACGGCGCTCATTAGGGTCACGATGGCGAGTAGATTTAGGAGTGATGAAGGCACTCTTGTTCACTTTCCGGCGAGGAGTAGCCGGAGGAGTGGATGGAGAAGTAGTTGAAATTCCGTTTGTTCCTGTGGGAGCGGAGGAAACTTCAAAGTTGTTCAGACTAGAGTCGGAGATGGCAGAAGGATGAATAGTGTCTTGAAAAGCAAAGCAATCTAGAGAAGAGCTGTCTTCCTGCAGCGACCAGTCTTGAGACCAAGGTTGCGGTGATTGAAGATGGCGTTTAGAAGTGGAGTCAGTGGAGGAATGATCGCCACAGTCCGAGAGAGAGTCTAAGGGAAATAGCTGGTCAAGATCGCTGGACAACGAGAGATCTTTGTTGCTGTCCGGGCCGGAGGGATCCATGTTGACGTATTGGTTGAATAAATCATTGCAAGAATGATCGAATGGTTGGGCGAACATCTTGCTTTGTTTTCCGTTTGCGGCGAAGTGATTGAGTCAAGGTTGAAGTAAGCCGAAGAGCCGATGGAGCACTATGATTGGGTGACCAACGGATGAACGGCAAAGTCTTTCAGAGATTAGGGCTGTGGAGAGAGCAAGTTTGCAGTGTATGCAAATTGAGCTAATGCAAGTATGCAAAGAGGTCAAAGGGGTATGCAAATGGTGAAAAAGAGGCAAAAGAGTGATGTTTGACTCTTTGTCAATCAACGAAAACACTGCTTGAGTATGCAAAGAAAGCAAAGCAAACAAACAGCTCGAGGCGACTATTTGAATGGCCTTTCACAGCCCCAGCCTCAGCTTTTCTGCATACATTCCAAGTAGGCCCCCCAGATGTACGAGGAATGTACGAAGTAATCACCCGGTTGGCTGCTCAAGAGATCCACCCTTCTCGTCAGGAATGATTCACGATGGTTTGACCAATAGACGACCAATCATACAGATCAGGTCTTCGAACACTGTTAGATCCGCTTGAGGGTATCCACCTCTTCAAGGAACCTTTGGAAACTTCACATTTGATAGCCACCGTGTAAAATGTAACCTTATCGTACTAGACCCAAAGCAGCCCTCCACTGAATAGGTCAATGTGGCGGGGAAGCTGTGGGAGGCATAATGGCATGTCTAATCATAATTGTCCAATGATATCGTGATTGATTTAGATTTACCCCGTGGTGGTGATGGGATAGTGCCGAGTCTGCGTCGGAACGGTCACCGAGCCGTGAAGAACGATTCTCGGTGCAATTCGGCTTAGAATGGTGGTTCAGGCAAGGGGGTCACCTGCTGGGCTCAATTTTAGTGTAGGCGTCATGACCATCTATGTCAAATCATCACAATCGTACCAAGCCTGACTTGATGGACGGTAGGATCCACAACAGCTTGACCTTTCTCTTTTTTCTTCCCATGTAGATTTACTTCCCCTCATGGATCCATCATGGGTCACGGAATCTCTTCTTCTGAACCTGCTTATCCAATACCTGACCAGCGATATGACTGGAATGCGGGTCGGAATGGCAGAGATAGGGCGGAATGTCACTCCCGCCTCCTCTGACAATGCACAGAAGGACCTTTGGTATTCGAGAATATCGGATCGACGATGCTACCTCCTCAATATGGCATGGTCTCAAAAGAGGAAAACTCCGAGGTTATTGAAGATCTGCAGCTAACAGCGCAGTTGGGCCTTCACGAAATTCATGCCGTTCTATTATTATCCACATTGCATAGGCGTCGGCCATGATCGAATGCATCGAAATATACACGACGCCACAATTGTCGAGTCATGCTTCAAGGAAACCTTTTGTTAACCTTATTGATAAATGGCCAGTTATACGGACATGTCAGGAGTTGCGTCGACTACCTTTCGTGATTCCTTTGTTGCTCAAAAAGTACTTTGTTAGCCAAATGCGTCCGACTGGGTATAGTTGCTTCCCAACCAGGCATGATTAGTTTTTGTTTGGTCGAGTAGCAGCAGTTGTAGCCACTTCGTTGTTCTTTGAGATGGGTGAAGTTCTTGTTGGACTGTCCCAGGAACGGCAATGGTCACCAGATAACACATGACCCTAGATCAGTACGGCCTTCTTTTCCGGTAGTCTAGAAGAAGCTCCATTGGAAGCAGAAAACTTGTCTGGGTTGTCCACCCTTAACTCTCATACGGCATGAAGAGTTCTGCGCGATCTGAAAAAAGTTCTCGAGCCACCTCGCTGCCCTAGGGCAAGGCTGAATGCGCTGCTCGATAAGGCGCCCTTCCCCCCCCTCGGATATTGAGTGGCTCAAAGGCATACTGCTTAATAGTCTTTCTTCGCATGGTCATCTTGTCAATTTAGAGTCCACGTATTGTCAGGCCTGAAGATAGACAAGAACGAGCGTCTCGCGCAGATCGGGTCAATGTTGTTCTTTGATGAATTCACGTGATGCAGTTGTAAACTAAAGAAATAATTGGACAACCCTCAGACGACCCAAATGTTCAATAAACTAACTAGACAGTGAATATTTCTAATAAATAAATTATACACTACTATCAGATGGTGGCCACTTCTTGAACTATCTATTCATTCTCTTCCTTGACTCTCTGTAATCAAAATCTCATCTTGGAGATACAACAAAAAGTGTCGGCAAATGCACCGAAGCGAACCCGGCTGAGTCAGAATGACGGAGAGCCGATGATGGAGGCAAATCGAAAGACCGTGGAAGAACCTTGCTTTTTCGCCCTCGTCAGGTGCTGTTCCAAGGCCTCCCGCATCGTCAGCTCTGGGTTTTCCTCCTTTCACCTGTTCCCCTTCAGTCGTCGCACCTTCGACTTATCACCCGCTCAGCCTTGCTGCCCGCTTCGCTGCCCATCTCCTCCTCGGTCTTCGGAAGTAGTGGTGACTCAACCCAAGAAACCCCTCTCTCTATCACCCCGCGGAACGTGGGTTTTCCGGGCTCAACTCCCAAAAATCCCCATCTTCTCCTCATCTTCTCCTCATCTCCTCGTTTCGCTGTCGCTCCATCGACTGTGATCGCACATCGCTCTAGCGGACCTACATATCCCTCACATTCCACCGTTTTCGTCGCGTCGCGAAATCACGATCGTCTCGCACCCCGAATATCCCTAACGATCCTCTTCACCACTAATCTCTCTGAGAAACCAACAGACGAGGTTCATTACTCACCCCGGTCGGTTTTCGAATAGCCAACACCTTCTCCTCTCTCAAAACTACAACACGCCACTTCAGTCTTTGACTCGAATCCTACCAACTCGTCGACGCAAGAGCGCACCTGAACCCCAAATCCTCAACTTTCGATCAGACACAACAATGTACTATTCTTTTGATATTCTGGCTGGGCTCGTCCCCGTCAAGTGTCCTTAAACGATCGCAAGATCTATCTTGTGCTTTCAAGCCATGGATTCCTTTCCGTGTACTGAAGGCCTCCGACGCCATTTCAAAAACCCTCATTCCAACTAAATCATCTACATCAACTTATTCAAGTCCACCACTGGTCTAAATTAGGCTTGTCCTACAGATCATCGTGGTGTATCGAATTCCAACGTTTAACTCGCAAAGGTCGCCAACATGGCTACTTCTACAATCAACAGGGAGTCATGGGACTCGCTCTCATCCAATTTTACAAACCTCGAAGTCTCGTTCTCACAGGACAGTTGCTATGGATCAGACGAAGTATCCGTCTCTTCCAATACTACTGCCCCACTGCAGTCAAGCGCCGCAACTCCCACTATCAAATCTGAGCGCCCTAATCTTCAACCATTCTTGAAATCAATCCTCAAGAACTCGCGCGCCGAAGAAGAATGCGATTCAGACTCGGAGTCTGAATCGGGCTATGGCTCAGATGAAATCGAGTCCGAATATGATGCTCTTTCGGAAGACGAGAGTCATGAAGATGAAGATGACGATATGTCTGATTTCTCTATCTGGGAAGAAACTTCTCAGGATGTCCCCGAAACTCGCCAAGATCACACCGACTCATTCGACGATTCGTTCATCGGGTTTGAGGCAGCCGTTCACTTCAGCCCCTCTGTCCAGTACATTGATACTCCTGAATACACCGAGGATGAAGACGAGTGCACAGACTCTCAGATGACTGTGCATGAGATGATGCTCCTCTCGTTGCAATCAGGCGGTTCCCAAGGTTCTTCTATACAGGCTGATGCGGATGAGCTATCACAAGATGATTGCGATCACAAAGAGTTTGTTCGCAATGATACCCGTCACCCTGAAGAGTACACTCTCGATGGGGTTGATTTGGATCGTAACCTTTTCGTCGCTTTGATGAACGGTATACATGGCATTGCTGACCACAAATATAAAAGCTATCTTCGTCTTCATGTTGATAGTATTCGCTTGGGTCATGAGACAGAGCCTATGCACCCCGATGACCCATCATGCATGTATCTCGACTCTATTGTCGCCCATGTCGTCGGGATCTTCCGCAATCTGCTTGCTGTGGATGAGCTTGATGGCTTGGTTGCCCTGCGCAATGAAGATATCTTCGAGCATTCCTCAGAGACCGATGACTCTGAAAACCCGCCAAGTCTCCATATTGCTCTTCTGGACAAAATCGAGCATCTCTTACAGGATAGGCTGGCAGGTGGCCGAGTCGACGTTAGTCCCGATGAATTGAGCTTCCTCGCCGGCGGTATCGCCCATGCTCTAGGAACACGGGACTTACCAGCGTCAACGGCAGCTTGAGTTTATCACCGGCCAATCATCCCAACACGAAACATCACTCACTATATTCGGTGCAAATTATTTTACGACGTCACGATCTCAATAACAAAGGGCCTCCGTGTTGCATTATAGCGGGTGAAGGAGGCCCAAAGTGGATGGTTCAACCCAGGAAAAAGTATTCGGTCAGCTTAGTGAACAAGTGATTTTTTTTTAGGTTACATTATTGAATACATATGGTTTCAAACTTCGCTCTAGATTTGCCATTAGCGCCAACTTGAGTTATAGAGTAGTCTCAGCCTCTAGGGCTGAGTCGCATATTCAAGTATTAGACATAGCAGTTCCTACGTGCTATAATTTCAAGGTTTGATACAAGTAGACTTGAGCATTAGTTACCATATCCGAGTTTCTGACGGCCGATGGAGAAGGTACGCTTTACAAGGCTCGGGGCATCCTCATGAACCTGTATGGTTTGGACACGCTCCTCGTGAGAATTCTAATGATGATTCAAACTTGGAACGTAAAATGACTGACAACGACCGAAGATTACCCACTATCAACCCCATTGGCCTCTTCTGGCCCTTGGCCCATTTCATGCCTGAGCAGTCCGAGACCTGACTTAAGAATCCAAGTTGAAGTCGCAACGAAGCTGAATCCACCCATCCAAACCCGAAACGCCAATCCAACCAACCAAGAAAATTATCCGCATACAACCCTATAAAATATTTCCCCTGCACTGTACGCATCCGAGCGAGTCTTCAGTACAGACGCACGGTCTAGAATCCCTCTGTAAGCCAACGCCGACAAAGCAAAGCCTAAAGGTCAACGTCCTACCCGAAATGGAAGAGATGGCCATGTCCGGCTGTTTCAGGATTCTCCCCGCTACCCACCTCATGCCCTGAGTTACCCGACTGGGGAAAGCGAGAAGATTATCCCAGAAGGAGGCTTTGGCTTGTATCTAACGGTCCTTGGCGAGGATACGCCATCCTGCGGGGTTTTGACTCGAGTGAGAGTTGAGGATTTAATGCTAATCTTTTCCAGCGGTGTACCTGAGTAGTGGACTAGCATGTGATGCTAGTGATTGTATCGACTTTGGAATTTCATGTTAAAATTATCCTCTTGTTTCCTACTGCTAGTAACTATAATCGACAACCGTCGGCGTCATGATTAACACGAAGGTTTGTAAATGAATAGCCGTATTCTCACCTGAGAATACGTCTATCCAACCTGCAGGCTAGTATAGTTAGTATTATGCGCTCGGGTACTCCCTCCGGCATAAGACAATACAAGATATATTGTACGAGTCAGTATATAAAGGCATTTGCAAATATTCCTAATCACATTGGCTGGGTAAAGCATTAGCCAAACAACCTTCGCCTAGTAGGGTGAGCTACATCACTCAAAATCGAAACCCGAAGGCTTTGACTGCGTATTATGATCAACCAATACTCCTCGTAGCCGGCATCTGCACAAACTATCTCCCCCTCCATACACCACCTACATATATCACTATCATGCATGAAATACTGCCATCAGTCAAAAGTTCGGTGCTCGAATACACGCATGCAGGGCCACCGTGCAACTGGAAACAAGTTGGATGCGGTGCCGGCGCGGAGGAGATGACAGGTCAAGTAGGGCGAAGAAATTGAGACTCGTCGCCGTTTAGCCGGTGTCGATCGTTCACGGTGCATTTATGTAGAGGCAGGTAGTACGAAGCTGGAGCTCATGGGTGGTCTGTTTACAGAGATCAAGACCGTACCTACGATGCGGTGTAGAGATGAGTTGTGTTGGTGATGTATGCAAAGCATGAAGATTCTGTGACACATATACTCTGTGTTCATTGATTCTGCAAACAGAGGTACCGTACTCCATACTATGGCTCGATCTACCCTCGAACCTCCTGAATCACTCCAACAGGAACTTCTTCCCAGTGGATGGGGGAATTCTCCGGTCAAACTTCAACATGAAGAAACTGATGTCCGGACTTATCCTGCAGAAATCTTGGCTGTGGGGCCGTGAGGAATTGGCAAGGAAGTTTATGACAGCCAACAAAGAGTGGACCAGTCAACTTTCCTTAGGCGGGAATTGCCGGTGGAAACTTCAACAGAACCAGGATTTTATGGACGATCATTGACGCCCTCGTCTCCTTTTATCCGTTGTAGGCTAGGAGTGTTAGCGATCGTGCGTCGGTCATCGAATACCTGATTTCGGATAGCTACAGCAATGATAGCCATATATGTGAATGGATTAGCATTGATTAAGATGAGTACTGGATATGAAACTTGATGCTTCATCTGCGGGGAACAAGTAAGGATCAGGGTAAAGACCCTATCCCAAAGCTGATTCTTTGTAGCATTGACTGTACGAGACTTGATACATCTACATCCATAACCTTCTCCTCCGAAGCAAACCCTAAACAGCAGGTGTCTATCGCTCGTGCATCCAGAAATAGCCACTACTTTCATACCCGGAAAAAAAAAAAACTCTGTACGGAGTACTGTAGATAAACATCGGCCAGACTGTTCTGGACAATATGGACAGTGAACTTGCACGGAAGACATTTCCCAAGAATGGGCACCCCTATCAGGCTTACTACGGCGAGGATCACTAGTCTACTGAAGCCATACTCCACGCCAACCTCTAGGTTGCGGAGTAAACGGGCCACGAGGCACCGCAGGACCCGCTAGAGTGTCGATCATGGACACGACTCGGACTCGAAGATTCGGGGATAACTGGACAGAATACTGTCATGCAGCTCACATGTGTATTTATCTGTATATAACTAGGTAGTACGGAGTACCGCGTGGACGGATCAATATCTAAAGAGCAAAATGACAGTGCTGATAGTAGAGGAGTATTGCAAGTGGATGAAGAACATAAATTACCTAGTGCTATTAGTATGTACAGTAGTAGTTAGTTACAGTAGAGATACCTTATTAATACAATGTACGGTTTATTGTATACTATTCTGTGTGTATATATAGTAGAGGGAAAGAACCATAGTTGAGATCGCGGAAATGGTCCTAGCTATCAAGCACGCCACCACTTGGGTTTTGACCCGAGTTCATTGTTTGGTTCGGAGATTTTATTTGTTGTGGAGAGAGTTCTTAAATGTGGACGGCCACGCAAGTGATTGGAGTTCCGGATGGAGACAATGGCTTGATTTATCGATCGACCGCAGAGAAGTTGATGATAGCCAGGTCTGAAAATCAGGGCGATTACATAGTATTTGTCACAATGTAGATAATTAGTAGTTACATCATGAATACTGTACAGAGTGCATACAGAGTACAAAACAGGAGAGTTATCTTGGGTTTAGACCAAATGCGGAGGGGCTACGCATTTGGTCGGAGTGATAAAAGAAAAAAAGAAAAGAAAAGAAAAAAAAAGAAAGTGTCAGATCAACGGTGTTACATATATGCTACATATTTGATACATACGAAGCGGTGTCCAGCGACGTTGAGGCACTCCGTAGTTAATTGACTCACTGCAGGCTACTGTACTTCATGGGGGAGATAATTCCTTGCATTTGCACATTGGGGTACCTCGTGGGTGTCTCCACGGGAGCCCATGGAACCGGGCCAGGTGAATGGAATGTGAAAGAGTGGACAGCGATGACTGGTTCTGATCCCGTCTCGAAGTGGAGAATTCAAAGACACTATTGAGATGAGCCGAGGATGAGGTCAGATCGACTGGACCGTAGTCTGGTACTCCATTACACTAAATTTGTCCAGTAACTACGGTACTATTAAGGTACCAGAGAAGGCGTGGAAGGGCTGATGGAATATACGAGAGATTAAATTCAAATCAAAAGCGGAGCACGAGGAACAGGGGCGGCTGCAAGAGGGGACCGGGGCGTCCAATCCAATAAATGCGAGCAGAGGAGGAAGAAAAGAAAGACTAAAAGAAGCCCAAAAGAGGCCCACGAGGGAGTGGAATGAAGTGATTGGTTTATACTGCTTGGTGGAGATGATGGAGCCAGTCGCTAGCGTGGGAAATGGAGTCGTCGATCGACCCCTTTCTGGTTTATTCGTATACAACCATACAAAGATCAGTTTGTATACACGTATGATCGTTATAGTTAGTAGAAGTACTATGTAGGGGAGTGTAATAGTAGTATTAAGATATTTAGAGGATTAGTATAGATACTACTGTATATACTATGTATGAGTCAAATAATACTAATAATAAATAGAGCAGTATAGTAGTATACTGTAATTTAGCACTGTAGTAGAGAGTTCGGTAGCCCGAATGATTCAAGTCCGTCTCCACCAGCCCTCTTGAACAATACTAATTTCCCTCCTTTTCAATCTCTTCCTTCTTGACTGTCTGCGATCTTTTTGTCCTGCTGTCCTGCTGTTCTGTCCCTCTTTGTCCTTCCAGCATGACCTCCCGTTTCGACTTTCTTTAATCGGGTATGTACATACACCTCATCCTTTCAATCACCCTTTGATCCTGGGGGCCCCGTGACGTTGCCCTGCAGCTTGTACCACTCGTGGGGTCCAAAGCAACAGTACCCTTACAAACAGAAAGAGAAAGAGAAAGAGAGAGAGAGAGAGAGAGAGAAAAAAAGGCCCCCCAGATGAAGATCAAACCAACTCATCATCATCATCAATAATCTGCGCAGGGGCAATCCGGGCTGACGGGGGAGTACAGGATGATTTAGAGATTTCAATTTGACCTAGTCCTTCATTCGTATCGAGGGCTAAACCTCCGAGATATTTTGGAGATTCAACCCTGGTCCGCGGGTCTCAGGTCCCACCCCTCAGATAATCATGCAACCCTACAAAGGATCCGATCTCCTGGAAGCCGGGACAATGTCCCGTTCTCGAAGCACTTCGCTCTCTAGCGACTCGCACTCGAGAGTCAACCTCATGTCTCCTCCCTCGGTTCACCCACCGGCCGCCTTCATTTCCTCCTCAGCTGCCTCCGACATTATTGACTCCGATCAAGAATTTAATGCCGCCGATTTTGTCCCTCTGAACGATGAGTCCGGTGCCAGCGCCGCCGCCTTGGTTACACCGGCCGCGCTGTCACTACTAAATGGCTTCCTGGACAATTTGCTCTTCAATATATTGGCCGCTTCCAAATCCACCCAACTCGCTTGTATTCGCCCGGCAGTTTCAGAGGTCTTGAAACCTCGTTTGGCTTCGGAGGTGGTCGATACCGCCGATGAAGAATTGGGGGAGTATATGGGCGAAGTTCAAGACGACAAAAATGAATTTCGCGGGGGTCAAGAGCCGAGCGGCGACTTTGATCTAGTACGCTCATGGAAGTTGACTCGGCTGCGATGTATGGTATACACTCGTTTGGGCGACATGGAAGAGGAGGATGAGGATGAATATATCGCCCAAGATGGTCTCGGGGAGAGTGATGGTGCGCCCCGAAGATTTTCAAGTCACGTCGATAATGTGACTCCCGCTGCCGCCATTTTCTTGACATCCATTATCGAGCACATTGGTGAACGTGCCTTGGTGATCGCGGGGGAGACGGCTCGGTCGCGACTGTCCGCGAAGCTGAACGACAGTGCCAGTGGATCAGTTGATCTGGAGGAAGAGCGGAAGCGAATTGACCGACTGGTGGTGGAAGATCTCGATATGGAAAAATTGGCGTTGAATGCAACTCTGGGCCGCTTGTGGCGCACTTGGCGAAAGCGCAGGCGTAATACCACACTCTCGCGAACTCTTTCGCGTGAATCTTTCCGCCGTCGAGGCCATGCAACTCTAGCGGGCAGCCGCAAGAGCAGTATCGCAACCATCGAAGAGCCCGTGACTCCCAAGGAGCCCGTTCCCGAAGTTCAGCCCCCGCCGGTCGAGCCCGCCAATATTCCCTTGCCCATCGGCGACTATGATGTTCAGGAGATTGAGGTTCCTGGTTTTTCGCACGAGCTGGAAGGGGAGGTACAGACGATGCAGGCCGTTGTTGCGCACAAAGTGCGACCGCGCAGCTTGATGGTTTTCACATCACCATCAATTGCACCAAAGTCGCCGGGTGCGAGAGATTCTCCTGTGAGTGCTTCTGCCATCGACGACCCAAAGATGGTTCGCCACATTCGCTCAAGGTCATTGCCAAATGCGGCGGCCATCCCACCACGCGACATCAAAACTGAACCAACATCCGACGATGCGCCCTCTCCAAGTGCCTCGGAGAAGAGCAAGCAGCTCGAAACAATGTACGAGGATGACGAATCTGCCGAATTTGTCGATGCCGCCGAGTCTGCCCCTGGCATTGCGATCACTACTCCTATTGAGGAGAAGGAGGATCCAACTGCAGCGGAGAGTTTAGAAAATGCGAGAATGTCCATTGTGCAGGAAGAAGACGAAGATCAAGCCGAAAAAGCCCCGCCTGTCAATGAGACTATTGCATCCTTGCGCTCTAGCGCCAACAACGATACTGATCAGTCAGATAGTGCCCGGGTCTCTGTCGCATCCCTAGACGACGAACCAACCAAAGATCCGGAGGTAATCGAAGGACGAGGCATGTGTGAAAAACCCAAGTCAGCTGCGACGATCCAACGTCCTAGGAGGAAGCCTAGTAGAGATACCACAGCTCATATTAATGCAACGGCGATCGTTGCAGAAACTAGTGAGTCTGATGTCCAGTCTTTTGCGGAGGAAAAGCCCACCACGCAAGGGGCCGAAGCCACATCCGCACCACCTGGCGCCACGATCGAGGCTATCAACACTCCTAATGACGAAAAACCCGTTGAGGGCGATCATGATAAATCCGCCATGGCATCCACATCACCAATTGTCTCCGTGAATGAGGACAATGCTCCCTCCGAAAAGCCCTCACCAAACCTTGCATCGCTAGAGCCTGATAATTCTCGACCAACTTCGGCTTCAGGGGACAGCCAATACTCCCAGAAATCCCGTACACGCCACAGACCCAGTCCGCTCGTGGTTACGGCCAGCAATCGCAGTTCTTCCAGTGGCGCAGAGCGAGCTGCGGTGCAACGCATGCACCCACGTCCCTCGTCTTCCTCCGCTCAGCCAGCCAAGTCACGCCGATCAGAGAGCTTCAGCAGCTCACGCGACAAGCGTCCAGTCACCGCGGGGTCTACGACATCTCAAAAGTCGAGCAAAATCACTCGTCTCATGGGCCGTCCGGGAGAGTCACCTTCGCTCCGTCTCCGCAGTTCATCTGATACCAGCCGAGCTTCAGGCAGTGCAGACTCCGATGGTAACGATACTACGGATCTGGACAAGTTGATCAATAGCGACGAAACCATTCACTACACACTGACACCCAAGAGTGTGAGGGAAATGACTGTAAGTGCTCTTTTGTTTCAGACTAAGCTTGTTAACAATCCAACTAACACCGGTTGTCTAGTTCCCTGATCCAACTCGACCAATCCCTAGGTCGGACACGGCTGATACTTCTGATTTGGCCGATTTCTTGAAAAACACGGCCCCTCCAGGTGAAGATGCACGGCCACCTACTTCTCTTTCTACCCGGGCAAACGGGGAGGTGACTTCTCTCGGACGTGTTAAGTCTGCGGAATCCCCAAAATATATCCCCATTTCATCTCGCATGCCGCCACCGAAGTCACCAAAATCCCCGAAGTCTCCGACGGCAGGCAGTGCTCGAGATGCTCGTCCGGCTCAGGATTCTACTCGCGAAATTGCCGAATTCATCAAGTCTACTGGACCTGCCACACCTACCTCATCGCAAGCCGGCAGCCCGGCTCCTACGATCAATGGTGCGAGATCTTCTCGACGCCAGTCCACCATCTCCGCGAGTACCAACAACACAAATAGTACTTACAATACCAACAAGTCCAGTAAATCGCGTCAATCCACTCGCAACACCCGCCGCCCTCAGGCCCGCACTCCGGCTGAGACCAAGCGTTCGCAGACATCGGAACTGATTGATTTCATCCGTGAAGGACCGCCACAACCTGGTGCGCATCGCATTCCCCGCTCCGTTGCGCCATTCCGGAACACGATCGACTCGGAAGACCTCCAGTACGACTCCGTCCAGCAGAATGAGAAGGATGCTGCTACCAACGGCTCCATGGCCAGCTCCGCGCCAAACAAGTCTATGACATCTCTTGGTTCCCGAACGGGTCTACTGGAATCAGCCAATCGTCCCAATGCTCAGGTCAAGGTCGCACCGCCAGCCAAGCCTGTGGTACAGGACGACCCAATGCCCGTGAGAAAACAACGCCGTGTTCCGGATCCTTATGCGATAGACGATGACGACGATGATGATATGCTCGAAGAGCTCATCGACGCGAAACCACCCCCGCGCCAAGAGGAAAGCTTGATGGATTTCCTCCGCAACGCCCCTCCTCCCCCCACAACCGACGAAGCACCTCAACCGTTCCAATTGAGCGGCATATCAGCTCCTCCCAGCTCCAATGGCTCCACAGGCTTGAAGTCCCGGTTCTTGCGTGCCAACACCGATAAAACCCCCTCAAGCAAAAAGTCTCTGAGCTCCTTGCGTTCACAGAGTACCCTCGGCAACAATCAAGGAAATTACTCTGAAAAAGTTGGTCCGGAACGGAACCCGGGCACTATGCCGTCCACCTCGCATAAGCAGAGTGAGACCAGTGCTCTGGCGGACTTCCTACGGAATACTGGACCACCAGAGCCCCCGGCCCGACCCAAAAAGGATAATTCGTTCTCGCGGTTCTTTGTGCGCCGCAAAAAGGTCGAGGTGTAGGCAATATTCAATTTCCACTCCGGTCCTTCGATGTCATGCTTTGAGCGTTTTGAAACTTTTCACCTAACGATCCACATCTCATCCGTCGTTTCGATTATGTCCTTTCTTCACATCTATCTTTACTTCAGACTCTACATTTCTGGATAGAGCGTTTTCCTATATGCCTTGCGGTTCCATCATTCTTGTCTATGTTGCAGCTATGAGCCGATGGCTTTTCTTTCGTTTCTTTACGAGAACACACTTTCTTTTCAACATTCCTTCCTTGGAATGTACCACTGAACGACTAATACGGATATCTCTTCCATTGTTCTTTCACTATATTTCCTTTTTTTTCAATTCTTCGTTTGACTGAGTCCTGACCAGTCTTTTTGTGAACTTCGCGATATACCATGTTTGATTTACTTGTGCCAGTATCTAAGCCTCGATGCTCCAAACCAAACTATTTCCTTTCTTCTTCACCTCAAAAATCTACTCCCTATATATCAAATTTCAAATATCATACGCAATCATAAATTAGAAGCTTCTTCTGAAGCAATCATCTTAATCAAGTCAAGGGCTTGAGGTGTAGGAGTATGCAGATTGATGACTCATCATTCAGGCAGAAACTCATGCCTTAGGCAGTCTACCCGCCCCTTACAAGGTGGCATCAACAGCTCTCCTGTTTACTGACACGACTAATTCCCCAAACCATGGGCTCCTCTCCATTCAACATGAGGTCTATCCTCGCATTTTTCCTACTTGTGGTTCAGATTGCCTCCGCCTTAAAATTCGATCTGCCCGCTCAATCCGGCCACGGCGGCAAGAACGAGAGATGCATCCGCAACTTCGTGTCTAAGGACCAGTTGGTCGTTGTCACTGCTATCGTGAGCGGCAACAAGGGTGACGGTCAAGTCGTGAACATGCATGTACGTGCAATACTATCCCAGGGACTGAGAAGTTTCAATTCCACATTCGTCACGCTTGATGGTGCTTAGCACAGGTTTGAGAAACAAGATGGATTGCTAACGACATCATTCTCAACCTACAGATCAAGGATTCCATGGGCAATGACCACGGCCGACCTAAGGATATTGTCGGTGAAGTGCGTCAGGCTTTTACTTCGACCGCGGATACTGCCTTTGATGTGTGTCTCGAGAACCAACTTTTCGGCCGCAGTAAGTCCTACCACGACATGAAACCCAGTTCGCGGGGCAATTATAAGCTCCGTACATAAACGAAGGAACCTAATCTCGAATCTTATAGACGCCGTTTCCAACCCTTCCCGTGAAATTGAACTCGATGTTGAAATCGGTGCCGATGCCCGCGACTGGTCCAGCATTCAGGCTCAAGAGAAGCTCAAGCCCATCGAGACTGACCTCCGTCGTATCGAGGAAATGGTCACTGATATCGTGAATGAGATGGAATATCTTCGCAGCCGTGAGCAGCGTCTACGTGATACCAACGAGAGCACCAATGAGCGTGTGAAGTGGTTCGCGTTCGGCACTATGGGTATGCTTGTTGGTCTGGGCGCGTGGCAGGTTGTTTACCTGCGTGCCTACTTCCGCTCTAAGCATCTTATTTAAGTCAGCTGATGAAGTTGGGGTGGATGGATTGCATATTGGAGTGTTATGTCCTTTTTGTTTTACTGTTTGGGATTTGCGCTCCAGCGCAATCCTAGGGGAGTCATGCTGCATCATATTCCTGTGTACTCTCTCATGTTGTATGGCATTCTGTTGCAACAGTCATGATCTCAATGATATAAAATACACGTCCTGCTTCTGCGGGTATTAATTCTTCATCTCATGTTTACAGTAGTAGCTAGTCGACTGATAGTGTGTCGCTGAAAACTGGATTGCGTTGAAAAATGTTGGCATCAATATTGTCAAGAGAATGAGTATCGAGGCCTTTGCATCATTCAAGTCGAGATATACATAACAAGACTGCTGTACAAAACGCTGCCTGTAGTTAATAGATTGGCTTGATAATCAACAATGCCCGGCTAAGTAATGCGCCGCGGCTCAGTGGAGAGTTCCGGTGCAAACCGCGCAAACATCCGGGTGTTGCAGGTACATTTTCGGGGCATTACTTCGGATGATGTCAAGTTAGCATTACAGCTCCTCAACTTGCAATCCCCTCGAATAAGTCTCTGACAACTATTGGAGTGGAAAGAAGACAATCACAATGTCTGCCCCCCCGATTTATCCAGCGCGTAATGCGCCCTCTGCCGTCGTACACCTCGACGGCCATCAACCGTTCATTCGGCACGTCGGCTCGACTCTTCAAGGATCCCGACGTGAATGATCGAGCTCCCTCGACTGCACAGGGCCACCGTGATGCTCAAAGTAAGAAAGGGATTAATCCGGTCGTACCTAACACGACTTCTACCATGACCAAGGACTTTCCTAACGTTGGAGCTCGGCCCGCGCCCCCCGAGATGCTCAACTCAGTCGATCCGAACTACCGCCCAGCTGATCCATACCCTGGCAAGATCGAGCATTACACTGGTGGTCGTCAAGACCAAGGGCCGCAGAAGCCTGAGCTGGGCGTTGGAGAGATGGAAGGTATTACCTTCAAGGTTGAACCGCTGAAAAGAGTTGGAGAGGATGTTACCACCAAAAGAGCTCGTCTGCTTTGTAAGTTGCCTTAGATCTTTTATTTAAAGCGTCAATGACTCCAAGTCAAAAGGTTTAATTAACATTGTTCTTAATTCAGACCAGAGTCGCAAGCGTGGCATTCTTGAGTCCGACCTGCTTCTGTCTACTTTTGCCGACGTTTACTTGCGCACCATGACTGCAGAGCAGTTACAGGAGTATGACAGCTTCCTGGACGAGAACGACTGGGATATCTACTACTGGGCAACGCAAGACCCGCCCTCAGATGAACCCGGAGCCGCTACTCCACCACCTGAGGACACGCTCACCGAGACTTGGAAAGAAACAGGTGCCAAGAGCGGTGAGTGGGCGCAAACCGTTGGAGCTTTCAAGGCGGCGTATCGTCCTGTTCCTTCGCGGTGGAAGGATTCAGATGTGCTGAAGTTATTGCGGGAACATGTTCGGGATAAGAGTGCGACTGGCTTTGAGTCGGCGAAGAGTAAAAAGACTGGTGGTGGATTGGGCCGCATGCCGAATGTACAAGTGTTTAACTAGCGGAGATATTGGTTGGGTTTGTAGCCATTTTGTACATTATATTACCATAGTTGCCTTTTTGAACATGACTATGCCATGTTATATTGTGATTCAAGATGTTTCGATTTTTGTTTAGTAATGCTGTTGATACGGAGGGGACAATGGCTAGAACATAATAATTGTGTATTATCAATTGCATTCAACCATGAAATCCGAGTAGTCGAAACCATGTATGCATAGTTGGGTAGTAGACTTGGATATACATACTGATCTAATAATATGAACCAGGTGGACCTATTGTCGTTCCAATAGTTGGATTATTACTAAGCACGGGACCGGTATCATGTGATCTTCGCTTATAGTTAGGGCACAGCGGAACCACACAAGGAGCCAGCCAACCGGGTTAGGGCTTGAGCGGGCACGCAGCAGTCTCCTTCCCTCTGCGATTTTATCTCCCCAGCGTCAACGACCTCCCCATTCTCTCACCTTCATCCGTCTACTCCCATCATGGCTGAGCAGCTGGTTCTTCGCGGCACCCTCGAGGGCCACAATGGCTGGGTTACTTCCCTGGCGACTTCTCTGGAGAAGTAAGAGATATGGCCCGAGTTTTTCGCAATCGAATACATCGTTCTAACTATTCCGGTTATAGCCCCAACATGCTGCTGTCCGGTTCTCGCGACAAGACCCTGATCATCTGGAACCTGACCCGCGATGAGCAGGCTTACGGCTACCCCAAGCGCAGCCTGGAGGGCCACTCCCACATCGTCTCTGACTGTGTATGCAATTGCCCCTCCCGCACCCGCATCCGCACCGAAAGCAAGGATCTATTGGAAAATCAAGAAAGAATTGGCATCGGACTACAGGACCGGGAACAACAAATTGGAACTGTTTGGCTGACCGCTGGTCTTGTCTATAGGTGATCTCCTCCGACGGTGCCTACGCTCTGTCTTCCTCCTGGGACAAGTCTCTCCGTCTCTGGGAGCTGTCCACCGGTAACACCACCCGTACCTTTGTCGGCCACACCAACGACGTTCTCTCCGTCTCCTTCTCCGCCGACAACCGTCAGATCGTTTCCGGTTCCCGTGACCGCTCCATCAAGCTGTGGAACACCCTTGGTGACTGCAAGTTCACCATCACCGACAAGGGCCACACCGAGTGGGTTTCCTGCGTTCGCTTCAGCCCCAACCCCCAGAACCCCGTCATTGTCTCCGCTGGCTGGGACAAGCTCGTCAAGGTACGCTACAAAATTCCGTTTTTCGAAGCCAAGCACGCTCTTTTTCAAATGCCGTTGTTTTATACTCCTTTCCCTACATGATGTTTGCATAAAACGTATTTGCTACTTCAGAGCCCTCAGGGGCCATGAGACAATTTTCACCCAATGCCTGATAGAATCTATTCAAAGCTTGTTTGTTTTGAATGAGGAGGAAGAGGAAAAAATATTCTGCTTTTTGCTGGCTTTCAATTGTGAAGACTCAATGAAATCAGAATCGCTGACAATTTGTCCATCAATAGGTCTGGGAGCTCGCCTCCTGCCGTCTGCAGACCGACCACATCGGTCACACCGGCTACATCAACACCGTCACCATCTCCCCCGATGGTTCCCTTTGCGCCTCCGGTGGCAAGGACGGTACCACCATGCTGTGGGATCTGAACGAGTCCAAGCACCTCTACTCCCTCCACGCCGGTGATGAGATCCACGCCCTGGTCTTCTCCCCCAACCGCTACTGGCTGTGCGCCGCCACCAGCAGCTCCATCACCATCTTCGACCTCGAGAAGAAGAGCAAGGTTGATGAGCTCAAGCCCGAGTACGTTGAGAAGGGCAAGAAGAGCCGTGACCCCGAGTGTATCTCCCTTGCCTGGTCCGCCGACGGCCAGACTCTGTTCGCCGGTTACACCGACAACAAGATCCGTGCCTGGGGTGTTATGTCGCGGGCTTAGATGTCTGATGAGTTTGCGGTGAAGGGAATGGAGGCCTCTTTTTGATCTATCGTCAAGGGAATCAAAAAAAAGTTCAAAATCGAGAACAAGAAGGGCATTGGTTTGGAATGTATGAGCCACGAGCAATGAAGCACTCTTGGGCCGGGGCCGCCCCGGCCTTGGAGGTTTTCTAACATGCCTAGCTTACTCGATTCGCCATTAAATCGAATGTTTAGAATCTTGTGACGGCATGTGATGTTCTAATACCACTTAAGGCATCAAAATGTTTCCTATTTTTTCTTCATTCGTCCCAGACTGCGTAGTCGTAGTGCGAATTAATTAATTTACCTGTAGATTGTAACCATCTAATATGCCTACCTTTCGTTTTCTCAAGCTACTATTCCTGTGTCTTATACATGCCAGATGGGCCCTGGAAAGATTTTTATGCTTATCATTTATGTTGTATTGACTGGAATTGGAGTTGGAGTCTATTGGGTACTGCATAAACTAATGTACAAAAAGTGCTATCCAGCTACTTCACAAGATTCTCTTTTTAAGTCTTTTCAGGGCATCATCCGCCACTGAGACTCCCTCCTGATAGCCAAGCTTCTTCGCAAGGTTCTTCGCCTCGGTATAGTGTGCAATCGCTGTATCAGGCTTCTGCTGTAGCTCAGCCAATTCGCCAAGATTGTAGCTGGCCGCGACGCAGGTAAGATCACATTCCTCGTCGCGAATCGGAGGTTTGATGTGCGCCGCAACATCGATGGCTTTTTGCGCCCATTGCCGAGCCGCCTCGACTGTAGGATCCTGGGAAATACCTTGTTGCTTCATCTGCTGTACACGAGGAGATGTTGGCTGTGCTTGACCAGCCATAGCACTGGAAACACTATTTAGCAACACAACCTGTTTGCATGATACCGAGTTTCCTTCCTCGGCTCGAATAATATCTAAAGCGCGAAGGTATAAGGGCATGGCGAGCTCGTGTCGCTCCCTTTCGGTATAAACCGTAGCAAGATCCGTCAGTGCAGTGGCGATCTCAGTCAGGTTCATCCATGAAGAGTCCGCCCCCTCGCTCGAGCTTGCTCCTACAGGCAACCCCAGCTTTTGACGTCGGTGCATCTCCTTGAGGCACAACTCCACGGCAGCAACCTGTGCCGCTTCAGCCTTCTTATCGTCTTGCATGTAATCGCTAGCGTATAGCTCGGCCAACTTCATATTAATGCCGATGACTTTCTTCAAAGCACGCTCCCGTTGGCGAGCCTCAAATTCTTGCATCGCTTTCAATTCTTTTTCCGCGTCTTCAAGTGCTTGTTTGTTGATCTGCACGTTGTCGGCTGCTACATTGGCATCTGAAGAAAGCTGCGCCTCTGTCAATGAGGCCTTGGTAACAGTAGATGACTCCATTCGCTGACCTTCCTCCACCCAGGTCAATGCCTCGTTCTTCGTTCGCTCCAACACCTCCGTAGCCTGTTTCACTAGTCCCGCTTTTTCGAGCATCGCCGCAACCTGTATCTTGAGACCCAACACTTCGTCCGAAAAAGGATGCATTCCCTCTTCAATGGCTAGAGACAACGCATTTTTATACGCATTCAATGCCTTGGGTGCGTTCAAGTCGATATCTGTGTAGTAAATTGCTTGGCGCAAGGCATCCGCCACCTTCGGAGGAAACTTGGTGTATTGTGGGATATTTTTGGTGACTTCAACATATGAGGTCCAAACAAAGAAGATGATTCCACCAACCGCCGAAAGAATAGCAAGTGGTAGGACGATCGGGTTCTTGCGGAAGATGTCTTTGGATGCTTCGCGGTAGCCCATACGGAGACGGTGACTGTACGAGGAGTACCGCTGGCCGTACACGCGTGCGCTCGGAGTTATATTCGAATTGTGTATCTTCGCTTGTGGTGAAGGCCGTGTTGTGTTATTGCATATTGATCGAGCGGTCGTCTGACGCTGGGGTTGGAGGAGTTGGGGGATGCTGGCGCTGATGCGCCGCGACGCTGCACGGAACATTGGCGTGTTTGCGAATGTGATTATGATTCTTGGTTGTTTCGCCGCTTTTGAACTGCCTCTGGGGATTCAGGTGTCTTGAAGTTGAGAGTTGAGAGTTGAGAGTTGAGAGTTGAGAGTTGAGAGTTGACAAGGCGGAGATGCGGCGGCAAGTTGATTTTCTCCTGGCCCAAGCTTCTCTTTGCCGTTGACTGGGTATGACGTCGCCCATCTCTACTTCTACTCTGCGACTAAGCCTTTCCTCTTGCATTGGGGACATAAGCCAACCAGATATCTCACCTGCTCAGTTATATTAGCTCCAGATGTGTGGACGCTATGCTTTGGGTGTGGTATGTTCTCCTCAGTACTGCGTGGAACTTCCACTCATAACTCTTCCAGCGCTTGGCGTACATGCGACAGCAGTTAGAAGACAGGGGTATGCAGGTTGACGATGCACCAGAAGACGAAGATATTCGGGAGACATTCAATTTCGCCCCCGGTAATTTTGGTGCTGTCTATCGAGCAGAGATCCCTGACAGGGGCCATGGTCGCCACGAGGTACCCGATGAAAGCCAGCAAGACGAGCATGACACACCAAAGGAAGAGCACATCAAGTATAAAATCCAAAGTATGAAATGGGGCCTCATCCCTTTCTGGACGAAGCGAGCACCAGACTATGGCTCTATGATGCGCACGATCAATTGTCGTGACGATTCACTTGTCGAAGACCGGGGTATGTGGACGGCCATGAAACGAAAGAAGAGATGTATTGTGCTTTGTCAGGGCTTCTATGAGTGGCTCAAGAAGGGCCCAGATGGGGAAAGAAAAGATTCCTCATTTTGTCAAACGAAAAGATGGAGACTTAATGTGCTTTGCAGGTCTATGGGATTGTGTGCAATACGAGGGTAGGCAAAGTATATATGTATTTCATCTTGGAGTCTTATAGCTAACAAATGTATCTCGACTAGGCTCTGAGGATAAGCTCTACACTTATACTATCATCACAACTTCGTCAAACTCATATCTTTCCTTCTTGCATGAGCGCATGCCTGTTATCCTAGAGCCTGGCTCGGAAGCCATGGGTGTCTGGCTTGATCCTAAGCGAAATACATGGTCCAAAGAATTGCAGGCGATGCTCAAGCCTTACGAAGGCGAGCTAGAATGCTATCCCGTCTCTAAAGAGGTTGGAAAGGTTGGGAACAACTCTCCTGACTTCATTGTCCCCGTCAACAGCAAAGACAACAAGAGTAATATTGCAAACTTCTTTTCCAACGCCCAGAAAAAAGAGAAGCCTAAAGATATATCCAATGTATCCTCAAGGAAGGAGTCTGTCACAAAATCTGAAGATCACGATGATCAGACAAATATAGAAAAGGGGATTAAGAGGGAGCATCATTCTCCAAGCACTGATGAACACAATAAGAAACAGAAGATGGACCAGAGCACGATTCCGCCTACACCACCAAAGGCGAAGATGAGGACGCGGAGTGCTACCCATAATACTCCTACGAAAAAGTCTGCTACGACAAAACCGACTGATGGATCACAAAGAATTACAAAATTTTTTAAGTAGTAATAGGCATGACAGCCTTGAAATAATACAGAAATGTGACACTTCTTGGATATGAGAATGTATAGAAAGTAAAGGCAAAGGTATTGAAGTATTTGTACAAAATTAGTCGAAACTGAAGCTCAGTAGAAGTATTCATCTTTCATTGTCGAATCAGAACGCGCTCACTACTGATAGTAGTAATATTTGTATATGAAAGAGGTAGTAATACACTATGCGGACCTGCTAGAGATGAAATGGTGGCATATTTGAAGTTTGTCGTACAACTCGAGCGATTTTGGAGACGATCACCGGGCTATTGTCGAAACCTGTTCCAAGGTTCATTGCTTTTCCATCTCGAGTTCTCGCAGCCTCTGTACAAGCTTCTCCTTGAGAAATGGACTGATACCCAGACTATAGCTTCAAGTTAGCAAAAGGTGATAATGCTGATGTTATAACGAAGTATATATTTCTTACATTCCGTCTCTGGTCACGATTCGATATGTGCCTGGTAAGATGTCAGTAGTGTAAAAAATCATGTCTTCTTATAAAGACATACCACTCGGTTGGTAATTTCCATTTCCATCCACGAATTGGCCTGCTCCGTCTACCTCAAGGCTGCCGAACATATCTTCAGGCCTAGATGATATCAGCTACAAGCGTCCGGCCATAGGACAAATATTTTCGCTATGAGATAAAACATACCAAGCAATTCGTCCATACTCCGGAGGCCGTCTGGTGTCCGAAATATGAATCCAGCCACCTCTACCAGCAGAGCCTGCCCCTCCTTGACCACTCGCTCCACCACTGGAGTCGCCCATTTCCTTGCGCCGACGCTTGCCCCGGTTGCCAGTAAGTAGCACGCCCCCAGACATCAGATTGGCACCTGAGGTGGATACCATAACTTGCGCCTGAGATTGTGCGTCTGGATCCTTATGGGCATATTTGGCGAAGACGTCTTGGAGGATATCGAGAAATTTGGGGTTCTCCGTTAATGAGTCTGTTGTTGGTGGCAGCTTTGTAGTAACTCCGATGGCAAGATTTGGATTGACTGGTTTGGACGGCAGGAGTGAAAGAATGTGCGATGATGTCGGCCCTTCACTGGGGAATACATACTAAAGCAACATGTATTAGAGTCGCAAGCGTCATAGAAAATAGTCATAATCGCATACTATATATGGGTTGCCCTCCAAAGTAGAAACTTGGCGAACACGAGTCCATCTGGGCATATTGAGGGCCTTGCGGCCAAATGCTCTTGTCACGAGCATTTTCAAACACGTCAGGGTTCAACCTGGAAATTTTGTAATTGAAAGAACAGAGCTGTTGTCCTTGTGGTTTCTTGCTTCAAAGGATGCGGTCATCTCCCCGGGCGGTGAGGAGAACGTTTTGTTATGCCGCGCTGCGGGAAAGCGCCAATCGCCAATTCAACATTGGAGCTGTTGACTTCAAAGCTGCAGTGGTTGAGCGTCTTGCTTTGTGCGCAGAGTGGATTGGCCTTCAATTTGGTAAACCACTCCCATTAGGTCTCAGCTTTGGCCTATTTCTACGTTTGTCACGAGTGATCTTGGCT
This sequence comes from Penicillium citrinum, assembly GCF_028827155.1. NCBI lineage: Eukaryota > Fungi > Ascomycota > Eurotiomycetes > Eurotiales > Aspergillaceae > Penicillium > Penicillium citrinum. Next base: position 934,965 of record NW_026622692.1, read on the forward strand.
GTTCAATCCATTCACTTGCTTGCTCATTACAACTCGACCGCATTATCTAGCCAACCAGCTCCTATACTAAGCCCTAGTGAATGATATCGCATTCATACAATTGGAATCCGCTACTTGCACCATGGCGACTCCGTCAGCTAAACCGGGTACAACCCCCACCCATCTCACCTCGTCCCCACGCCCATCCTCTGCGCCTCTCTCCCGCTCAATCGCTCATAAATCGCCCTCAATGAGAACCCCGACAGCTTCAGGCTCGGGACAGAATCAGCCACCTAGCACTTCGTCACATCAATATACGACCCCTCTCGTGGCAACAAGTGGTGTGGACGATCCGGTCAATTTTAGTTCTCCTTCAGCGCTGCTGGCACTGGGCGGTTACGCGGGCATCAGCCCCTCTCCTGCTGTGCATGACACACTGGTCGGTACCAGCATGAATGAGAACGACATTCAGAATCTGGGAATGCAAGGTCTCAAGCTCGGGCTCCCGAGAGACAGCGACGAAGAACAAAGACACCGCATTGAAGAAGTTGTTCAGAGTCTTCGCGCGCGCGTTGCGGGAAGAGGTGTCTCCCGGGAGGGAATCGAGCGACTGAGTAGACTGGAAGGTCTTGAGCGTCTCTGGCAGGATGACAACATCAATATTGCGGGCAATTTCGTTGATCTCGAGATCGAATTTCACGCCGGTCATGACATTGTCAAAGACGTCAATCTACAATATGCAACACCGGGATACACGGGAGGGGAGCGGCGCGAAACTGCTACATTGGTTTTGAAGCGCAATCTTATACAATCTATACAGGATGCTAATTCTGGGAAATGGAGATCCCTTGGTCCTTTTTACAGAAATTTGCAATGGCTCGCCAAGCTGGACAAGCTTAGCCAGCAGGTGAACTGCTTCGAGGCACTTGAGGCACTTGAGGAGAATCTGAAGCGCATCTGGATGGAAGAAGGCAAAGATAGCCAATACGGTGGAGAGCATGAGCATCTTTGCGCTGGAGTCATTGGTCGTCCGACAATGCATAAAGGCGCACGGGTCGGACTAGGTCTAGAGTATTGGATTGAACAAGCAAAGCTTCTGGACTCCAGAAAGCCTGACACATCTGCCGACTCAATGGCCATTGACGGAGCGCAAGAGTCAGACCCAGAGGTGGACGATCAATCGAAAACATGGGCCATTATGATTGAATGTGAAGAAGGATATCCGTCCTTGCGTATCTCAAAAGATTGGATCGGAAGCGAAATTTTTACATCTGGGGAGAGCAGTGAGCCAGTACCTTCAGCTGGGTCAGCAGGATCTGTCAACTGGCTTGAGCCACCGCAGACAATGCGGTTGCCCCAAGGTGACCATCCAGATCCGATGGCCCTTGATTCAACCATGTTAGAGCATTCACCACCAAATCGCCGATTTGTCGCGAAATTAGAACCGCCTCTTGAAGTTCCTATCCTTGCTGCCTCTGAAATTCATCGACATCTTGGCATGCAATTACCGCAGGATTTTAAGATGGTCACCTACGATGGGTTATTGGTCCCCGGGAAAACAACGGACGCTGCAGCTCAACTCGGTCGGCGGAAGCACACTGCATCTATACAAGCACCCGATTCAACGGGGACCATCCGTCCAAAAAATCATATATACACCTTCCAAGCATTCGAGTCTGTCACGGGTCGAACAATTTCCAGTCTGCCTTTCTCTCATCCTCGGCAGCTCGCCGACATCTTACCGGTAAGTCCTTTCAATTTTAGCATTGCATGTAAAGATACTAATTTTGAAAAAGGTTCTTCGCCAATACGCTCTTGTTGCAAGTCTAGTAAGAAGGATTTTTAACTCTCCCAAGTCGCAAGAAAAGAAAGTCAAGCCATCGAAAAAAGCATCGTTGAATCCTTCATTACCTTCGGATCCTCTTTCAGACTTGTTCTCTAAAACCGATGGGATCACCATCTTGAGTAACGATGATCCGAATCAAGATCGACTTGAATTTCTCCTGGGTGGTCCAGAAACCAATTCTACAACCAACGACCAGCCTGGCGAGCCTGCGAATGATGGAATCATGGTAGACCTCACACTACGCACGCAACTTGGACAAGCGCCGGCCGTCATGCTTTTCATCACTGATTGCAGTCGGGCCATGCATCGAACGGGGCATGATGACCCATTAATATCAATATGCTTTGAGGTTGGTTTGAATGGTCGTATCAACGTGGTAGACAGCTCAGGGCTTGCGCGAAGCAAAGGAAAAGAATTCGGTGGTGATTCGGAGATGCATGGAGCAGATGAACTGGGATCTGAGCTGCAAGATATTCACAAGAAGATCGCGAGGGTCATAGAGATCTCACAGGATATTGGCACTCTGGTAGAGTGGGTCCTGCGTTGGCAGCGGCAGCGGACCGGCAGCGGCTGAGGCTGAGACCGAGACTGAGACTGAAACCGATGAGACTTACCGGCAATACACGGCTCTAGAGGCTGGTCGTCTCAATTCCTCATGGTCTTTGACTATCTCCTACTGTTTGTCATTGCGTACAGTCGGCACAGCTGTCCTAATCTGCGAGCTTTCTCAGACCTGCAGGTACGACCACTAGCCCTTGGCATGCCATATGACAGCGGTGCCATTCGCTGTCAAGTCGTTATCAAGGTTGGATTATGGTACACCGTCAATGCACAGGTGCAGCATCGAAGTTTATATATGCATGACTTGATAAGATCGGAGGTCGATCTATCGCTGAGCGTACAGCATGCATAAGCGATTGACAGGATGTGCAGTGCAGCACAGCGGCAAGGAACTGTCAAAGTGATTGACAGGTACCAAATTGAAATGACCAGCCACCATGAAGCATCGAAACAAATCCTTGCAGAGCGATACTGAATGGACATGTATTTTGGCACATGGTCATCTTAAATATGAATTCAGAATGGATGGAATAGGGATTGTCGAAATTTAGCCGTAGAATCCACTCCAGTCCAACTTGATGCTTTTACTAGTTCCACCGTACTTTTATGTAAAGCAATAGAAATCTTACTGACTAGGTTATCATGAAGCCGCAATGCACATCTACTGCTAGGATCAGACTCGGCAATACCCAGGGCTCGGTGACATCACATGATCTAAATGTCTACCTAGTACAGAGAGTACACGAGGAATGTTCATTTTTCGTACGGTTTGACTCTTTGAAACGTTAGTGTCAATACAGAATCATCATTATTACATAGATTAGTCGATCAACATCCGACTTTACCCTCTAACCGTGCGGGGTGTTTCATTAATTCTGCAGCTTTACGTCGAACGCGCATCGGCGCCCATCCAAACCAGCAGAAAAAGCGTAAGTACCCGAATCAACAAACCTACAACATCCAAGAATCATAACCCATGACGCGCCAGAAGCGGGCGAAAAAAGCGCAGCAAAAGAAAATGGCCAATCTGCTTGGTGGAATATTTTACCTCAGAACTCGGCTCAAGCACCAAGATCACAGGAATTAAGAATACTTGTCAGCTGCAATACCAACTGCTTACACTCTAGAGAATTAGTTTGCACATAGTGTACACTCGAGGGTTTATCAGGACCAGTCGTGAGTCTTGCCTCCCCACCATATGAGGCTTTTGCCATGGCTGAGGATGGGGACGCTATGACATCGTTATCAGTGCCTGGGAAACGAGTGGTATATGGAGTTGGCAGTGCCCTCCTCATTGCCTTACGAGTCCACATTCCGGTGAGGGATTTAGAACATTGCTTGGGATAAATGCCTCGTGTATGGAATATTTGAAGCGTAAGTGTATAGCGAGCGTATGTGAATGTTGATCCATGAGGATAAGCAGTCTGTAGGTGTATGTAGAATATTTACGGAGTACAGTATGTACCAATATGGTTTACATGGTGCCCGTTGGTAACTGTACAGTGCCTGCATGTACACAGTATGTATGTACATGAAAGTGCCAAGAATTGGTAGTCAACAGCATGTGTCAGACCAATGAGAAACGGCCGATAAGAAAGCCAGGGCCTTTGTCGATCTCCGACAAAAAGAGTCATCAACCAGATTTTCTGAGTTCCAAAGTACTCCATGAGGGACCACTTTGTATAATTCTTTCAAGTTGTTGGTGTTTTGTGAATACTGCCGTATTCCACTGGTTTGAATTCATTGTGTGACTAGGAGTTAGGGTATTCCATCTACCCTAGGGTATAGCATTCTACTGTAGGTGCCATATAGTCAGTCTATCTTTATCGAGATGACTAACCGCACACTACCATGGTGGCTAGGTGTTTCACCTATTCTTGTCCGCGCGGATGAATTGAAATAGAATCAGCGCGGCTGTGCAACACGATGTCCTAGCTGACTGTTCGCTCGCTCTAAATACTTCAAAGAAATAAAAATAAATAGAGAATTCGGGTTTGGCCGAGATTAAGATTTGATGGTCCGCCGGAGCGAGGAGGTAGGAGTATTATGTACTGGGAGGTCTCAGATATTCTTGGACAGGGCTGAAGGGGGAGAAATCGGAACCCTTCCATTTTGTGCAGCCCACTATAGCTCGCTCTCCCGCATTCTTCCTAAACACCCCGACATTTTGACACCGTGCTGAACAACCATTTGCTCCAAAATACGGGGGAGGAGCAAGTCGCCACTTTTTTAGACAGCACACAGAGCATATTGGTATGAATCTGGAGATATCCTTGTTCTACATAGTACAATGCTCTAACTGTACAGATGTGGTGATTCTTTCTTTATCGCACAATGCTATAATTTCTTTTATCCGCCCACACCACACAAACCCCCTTACTACCAAATGCGGATTTTCCCACATCTAAAATTAAAAAAAAAAAAAAAAAGAATTTAATTTTTTTTGTTTGATTTTTTTTTTACATAGCCGAGTACATGTAATCTAAATTCAAAACAGAATGGGTGAATCCATGGAGAAAACTCAACGTGACTCGTGATACCACCGAAATCCAGTGCCGTGGCCGGCATCGGGGCGGTTCCATTGGACCAAAAAACCGCGTGATTGGTGCTTCGGCGGAGGTTTCGAGAATGTTTTGCCACGCTCCACTTGGTCGACGACTCGAAGTGGCTGGGTGACGGGGGTCGATGAGGGTCGATGGAGTTGCGGATCGTATCGGTACTGACTGGTATCTGCGGTGCAGTTCCACAATGTCTGTGTATGGAGTACACGATGCAGATGGAGAGGTCGGTGGGTAGGGTATCGATGCATTACAGCCCATGGTAAAATGTGTATATCGCGCAATATTAGACACCGCTGCAGGTACGCCGTGGCCGATACGGTCTAGATGATGAATATCTGAAGAACTAGAACTTCATACGACTCCGGAGGAAGGTCGGAGGGGCATGCCACGCGGTAGCGTCAAAGTTATGATAACCAATCGTGCCATACAGTACGGAATACACTCAAGGATTACCCTAGGTCACTTAGCTGATCGAGCAATCGAGATATCAGTTAGTATCAATCCTTGTACTAAGGATTTCAACGGTGAATTGCTGATGTGATAGAGCTCAAGCAACTCTTCTGAAAGCTCGCTATGACCGTATCTACAGTGTGCATGATATTGGATCGTCAATGATCCTCGAAAGATATAGCATGTGCATGAGCGTCTGATAATTTAGAATTACGGTGAGAGGACCAGCTCATGATACTATTAGTAGTTTAATAAAAATTGATAGTTCAAATTGATTTATCTTTACTTATTTCTATAATCTATAATAACTCTAGCTCTCCCTGTACGATAGCAGATTAAGCTGCCACGCCACAGGTGTATCTACATATGTATACATACATACCATGCGAGTCCTTCATTGATATGCATCAGGCTAAAACGGTGTCTTCGCAATAATACTAGCATGAATCATTTATCCTCTCTGATGCTGCAGGATGCGAAGCAATGCAATATTCGTAAATATCCGATCAAAGAGGTACAACATGAGAGAGGTTTGTGCTTGACCGATTCGAGGGGTACGATCCCCCGGATTTTCCCCCTTCGGGATCCCATCCTACAAGTTGGATAAGACGTGGGGTTCCTCTACGGCTACAGGAGATCAGACGCGACAGCCCCTGACCAGATCTAGGAGGCAGATACGCGGATTGCTCCAATAGATAGCGTTGGATTTGATAAATTTGGAGGCCAGGGCGAGGCTCTAAGGTCATTCGCAAGTTGTTATCGGTCCAACGGGAGGAGGAGGATTGATCATATTACTGGGGCCCATTACAAGGTCTGGTCAATGATTGGACCTTGTCTAGTACAGTGACGGGCTATCACGAGTATCAAAAGAAAAAGCAATCAAATAGCAATTAAAAGGATCAAAGACAAATCAAAAAGAAACTGATTGATGGAGTCAGATATCCGCCGCCTTTCAAGTGGCGGTCTACATACCATATGCAGTATTACTGTTGAACCGCAGGCTACGATATACATTGAACTCGAAAATGCGGAGCTCGGACGACTCCATCCAGAAATCGACGGCCGAGGAACCAGTATGAAGCCTGAATGGATTTACATCGCGGATGATCGCTTGTGATTGTCGTGAACTTCTCGGCGACGACCGGGCACGGCAGCGTTTGTATGATGCTACGATGATGACACGGAAGGGTGGCGTTGAAATTCCGGTAGCTGGGGATTGAATCCCAAGAAACTGCGCTTGTCTCGCTTTGAAATTTTTGTGAATCATTTTTGATATTTTTTTTCAATTCGATATTTTTACACCACCCCCCTTTTTTTAAGTGATCCCCTTACGACGCACTTGTAGACTATCTTTATTAAAAGAAGCAAAATAACTCAAACATGCGACGAGCGATTTTTTTGTTTCCCCAACGACCCCGGTTTCGGGCAGGAGGAATGCATTTTAGTATGAGGCACTTTTGGCCCATGGCCGTATTAGGTATTACAGACCCGTCACAATACGTACATAAAATACCACTAGTCGATTTCGGGAGTGGCTGACCCGCGCCTTCCTCATTCTCCGTTTTCCCCCCCAAAAAGGCCAGTGACTAAATTTAAATCTTTATCTTTCCTCTCCCCCCCCTCCCCACCATCTAAAAACTCACCCTTCTCCCTCCTTTTGGATTTTCCATCCATCAGTTCTTTGTGCTTTTTCCAATCCTTCGGGATTTCTTTTATATCTTCTTAATACCAAAAAACTACCAGCTTGCCTTGCAAGTCTGATCACTCGTGTTTTTCAACGCTTCACATCACATCACCATTCATTATGGTACGTGTCTCCTCGGAGGAGTTTCTGACTCACTCACAATGAGTCAAGAATTTTCCAGTTTTGTTCAGAAAACTCGATCAGAATGCTAACTTTTATCTTTTTTCTCAACAGGCTGCTGATTCAACTGTCGTCTCCAACACGGAGAATGTGCGTTTGATTCTCGATGCTTTGGATTTCCACAATGGCCTTTGAGCCAGAGAGGAAATACATAATACTGACTTGCCCTGGGGGTGTTTAGCTCATGAAGTACATGTCTCTGGACCAACGCGGTCGCGTTCAAGCCGAATATATCTGGATTGACTCAACTGGTGGAACCCGCTCCAAGACCAAGGTATGTACTTATCGGCCTCATTTTCATCTTTTTCTTGTCTTCGCTACTGCTCCTCTATCTCGTGCATGAATGCGTGGTCTGGGCTTGCGGCGAAGTGTGGTGGCGTTCTCTTATCGAAAGCAATTCGATAAGCCGGAGATCCCCACGCGATGCCTGCAGCCTCCCGTATCACGTGTGAAAAAGAGGGGCATCGTCGTGGTTGTTATCGTCCTTAAGAGATAAAACAATCGGCTAATCAATGGATCACTCGCTAGACTCTCTCTAAGACCGTCAAATCCGTTGACCAGCTCCCCGAATGGAACTTCGACGGTTCCTCCACCGGCCAAGCCCCTGGTGACAACTCCGATGTCTACCTCCGTCCCGTCGCTATCTTCCCCGACCCCTTCCGCCAGGGCGACAACATCCTTGTTCTCTGCGAGACCTGGGACTCCGATGGTAGCCCCAACAAGTTCAACTACCGCCACGATGCTGCCCGTCTGATGGAGACCCACGCCAAGGAGGAGTTCTGGTTCGGTCTTGAACAAGAGTACACCCTTCTCGGCACCGACGGCTGGCCCTACGGCTGGCCCCGTGGTGGTTTCCCCGGTGCCCAGGGTCCCTACTACTGTGGTGTCGGTACTGGCAAGGTCTACTGCCGTGACATTGTTGAGGCTCACTACCGTGCCTGCCTGTACGCCGGCATCAACATCTCCGGTATCAACGCTGAGGTCATGCCCTCTCAGTGGGAGTACCAGGTCGGCCCCTGCCCTGGCATCGACAGTAAGTTTTGACAATATCCTGGTTTTTACCAATATCATAAGATAGAAGCTAACCGAGTTTCTAGTGGGTGACCACCTCTGGATGTCTCGTTTCATCCTTCACCGTGTCGCTGAGGAGTTCGGTGTCCGCATCTCCTTCGAGCCCAAGCCGATCAAGGGCGAGTGGAACGGTGCCGGTCTGCACAGCAACGTCTCTACTGCTTCCACCCGTGCTGAGGGCGGCATGAAGGCCATTGAGGCCGCCATGAAGAAGTTTGAGGCCCGCCACGTCGAGCACATTGCCGTCTATGGTGAGGGCAACGAGGAACGTCTCACTGGTCGTCATGAGACTGGTAACATCGACAAGTTCTCATATGGTGTCGCTGACCGTGGTGGCTCCATCCGCATTCCCCGCCAAGTCGCCAAGGACGGCAAGGGTTACTTTGAGGACCGCCGCCCCGCCTCCAACGCTGATCCTTACCAAATTACTGGTATCATCGTTGAGACAATGTGTGGTGGCCTCTAAATGGAAAAAACTCATCTGGTCTTAGCGTTCCGATACCCTCGGCATCAACGGGGAGTTCGGACCATGAGAGCGGCCTGACTGCGTGAGGGAGCCCATAGATTATTATCTTTTGTCCTTTGTCTCTTCTACTACTTTGCCGACTATCATCTGAACCCTATCCCATCCTTCTCCCGGCGCCAGGGTCCGCCTCTGCGTTCAGTTTCACTCCCTCGTTGCACTCGCCGAATCTCTTCGTTTTGTTTCTTTTAACCTCCCACACTGTGGGTTATGTGATACGTACAATAGCATAGAACAATTACATGGATGGAAAACAGAACCATCGTTTGAACCAACACCTCATTCCTATTTTCTTGAGTATAATTTGTAGATCTCGATGTGCATCTTCAAGTATACTATCTCGGGGCAAATCCGATATCAGAGTTGTAGAGTCCTTGCAGACATCAGACAGGGATGTCCCAAGTACCACATTGTATCGATGATGGGCCCCAAGCGTTATATCTTTACGCCATCACCATGGTCACCCATGGACTCGGGGCCTATGATCTGCCTACTCGTAATGCTTGATGTTCTCTCTCGGTTAATTTGAATATCAAGCCGAAGCCGAACCCCACATTCTAGAAACCCCGGGGTTCCACCACTAGACAGAGACAGACGCCAGACAATCATATTTCTCCGTCAACTTAATCGACACAATCGCCATTACGGTTCCTGGGTCTTGGTCAGAGATCCGTGATCTACATTCGCTAGCATCCTCAACTTCCCCATGCCAGACCAAGCAGGCATACGAAAGACGCTTATCCGAAGTTGTGAGTTCTGTCGTGCCAGAAAAGTTCGCTGTGACGGTCATCGACCGTCCTGCGAAACATGCTGTAATCATGGAAGAGACTGTGTCTATCAAATGACTTTACCGAAGCCAAGGTGAGTCTGATCTCCAAGCGAAATCGTGTTAGAAACTCCATTGATTTCTCGCTACAGACCTACAAAGGCAGTGATAAATGCTCTGCGTTCAGAGAACAAACGCCTTCTATCTTTCATTCAACGACTGGAAAGTGCAACTTCACCAGAAAAATTATGGCGAGCCCTTCACTCGGGCAAAGATAGAGCTTCGATTACGCTGCAGCAGGGGAATGCCACGTCGCCTGGCTATGGAGACGCCGAAGACATTGCTGATACTAGGGAAGAGCTCAGTGATAAAGCTGGTGAGTCAGGGCTTGCTCAGTCAGTGTCTCAACAACCGATCTTCGATACATCATCCTACATCTCAGTAGATGAATCCGGGGATTTGAACAGTTTCGGACCCTCATCCGCATGGCAAACCATCCCGTCTACCCTTTCATCTTCTCAGAGTGCAGCTACTACCAACGCGGAAAATGCATTAGTCGCTAACGCTGCTCTTTCACGACAACTGGAATCTCGATTGGCGACACTCGGTGACCTAGATGGTGTACCCATGGACTTAGCAACTCATCTTCTCGAGCTCCACTGGAATCGACAGCATCACACGTTTCTGTTAACGTATCGTCCTGCGATAATCCGTGACTTATTAAATGGCGGTGAATTTGGATCCAAGTTTCTACTGAACAGCATTTTTGCCTGCGCTAGCAAATTCTCTACTAAACCAGAGCTTAGAGAGACATTCGGCAATTCGGAAGAGGTGGGATTTAGATTCTTTCAACGGTGCGATGAACTGATAGTCCAAGAGAATCTCCTACTTCGACCAAGTCTAGCGACTATAGTCGGACTTTTATTGCTCGGATCAACGTATGTGGCTCGCGGTGTGACTACAAAAGGGTGGCTTCTTACAGGTTATGCCTTGCGAATGGTATATGACCTTGGCCTCCATATAGATCGCAAAACACCCGACGACAAAGCGATAGAAGAAGAAGTACGCAAGAGAATATTCTGGGGTGCTTTTGTCTGTGACAAACTTCAAAGTTTATATCTGGGAAGGCCATTTGCTATAAAATTGCGGGATGCACACGTCTCTCTTGAGTTCAAAGATATCATGGAAGAAAATGAACTTTGGACTCCATATGAGGATTCATCAGAGCATATTTGGAAAAGAGGCAGACCCCAATATCCGACATACTCGGTATCCTGTTTCCAGGGACTTTGTCTTCTCTCGAAGATTATGACTCGTATAATCGATGAGTTCTACGTTGTTGGTGCAACGGTGGAAAGCGCTCAATCGAGTCTACGAAGTATTGACGACCTATTACAGGAATGGGAGGAAAATCTCCCGGATGGACTACGGATAGATTCTCCAAGTCACACTTCTTCAAGAGTGAGCCATGCTCCGAATGTACTCTGCCTACACATAATTCATCACGCATTGAGAATACTTCTTCATCGCCCACTGGTGGCTGATACTCATCTGCGTTTGGCTTCACCTCCGGAAACATCATGGAAACAGTGCTCCGAGGCAGCAGAGAAGATTACACAGATAGTAGCTAGATACCGACAGCTATATACACTGAGGGGAGCCCCGTATCTCGTCAGCTACGGTCTCTACGTGGCGTGTACTATACATGCTCGCAACATAGGCGTGAATACCAACGAAATTATGAACGAGTGCCGGTTTACATTGGAGCAAAGTCTCCACTGGTTGGAAGAGTTGGCGGTCCCCAACCCGGCTGTTGAAAAGACAGTTCTCATTATCAAGAAGTTGATGAGTACAAGAGGGGTCACTCGGGATCTAACCCATGAAAATCCTGAGATACCAGCCGAAGAAGAGCGGCAACACAATGAGGAAGACCGTGTGGGTGATATCGTGTCAGATACACTAGGGGCAGATGCAGGTACAGGTCTATCAATGGAGCCCTATTTTTTCGATGACTGGAATGAGTCCTTTTCAGATGATCTTCTGTATGGGTTCTTGGAGCAGGATAGCTTTGACGATTGGCGTTAAATGCAAGCCTTTTGCAACTTGGAACAATTTGTTTTCTCAACGACATACGCCGCAACTTCACAGAATGCTTCCAAACCCGAAAATGATTGAGGAGAATCCTCTCTAAAACCTGTTTAGCCGAATCAACACACATCGACCCCGGTCCTAACAGCCTCAAGTTGGTACTGGGTAACTTCAAGCAGGACATAAAACAGGAAATAATTGCCCGCCCTTCTATTATACATAATGAGTTTGAGCGCAATTGCACCCAAAGATACCTATATTTCTAGGTAGAGGTTGATGGCTGGCTAGGTTGATGGACCATAGTATGTATCTAGGCGGCTAATAGCATCAATAAGACGAGGTTGTCATCCAAATATTAGGATTCCCATTAAAAATGGCAGAATAGTCATTTAAATACTCAGCTGTTGGATTCTACTAGATGTCTTGGTTTGATGTGTAGTATAAAAACCCTCACATCTCCAATCCAAACAAACATAATTGCTCAGTTGTGGCCCCACTACAAATTCAGCCTCGTCAGTGAACTAAATCATGTGATAATGTTTTGAGACATCAAATCCCTTGGGGCCGAATTTTTCCTTCTCATTATCTCCTATCCAGCTGGGATTCTGCATCGAAATGGCGTTCACTGACCTAGGCCAGATTCTACCACCCCTTCTTCTTCTATTCCCTTTGGGAATCGCAGTTTCTGCAGTTTCAATCATCTTTGGACTTCTAGCTTATGCTCTGGCGACGCTCGTAGTCTGCATGCTCAATGACTTGGGTTTCGATGTGATCGAACGATTCGAAAATTATTTTAGCAAGAAGAATTGGCGATCTGCGTTCGACCTCACTGTCTTGGTTGGCACATCCATGACAGCCTCAAATAAGGAGAAAGCATATTTGAAGGAGAAGAATGATTTGGCGGCTGAAGGAGCTCTCTTAGTTCAACGGCAAATTTATTTAGCAGAAGAGATGGAAAAAAAGCCCCGCGAAAATGAAGATGGAGCTGTACAGTCGGTGAACGAGGCCAAATCGCGTGAAATGGTTGATGAGCTGGAGAAGCTATCCGCCAAACTGCAAGAGAATTGGACTAAGCTTAAGGAGTTGCTGAGAAAACAGCCCAAAGGTGTTATGATTCGAGAAGATATGAGGAAAAGTCCTAGTGATTATCTACGAGATGGGAGAGCAATGTGCAAGGCGAGGAACGGCTGCTGTGCGCGAGATTGTCAATGCTGTGATAAAGCGCGCATCTGGCGAGATTATCATACGGATCGACCTCCAGTCTATCTGTACTCGCATTGCACAAATGAATGTGGGTGCTGTATTCGACTTGAGAAATACGTCTTTTCCTGTGAGCCCAACAAAGTGCTCGAGAACAGCGAGATACAACCAGAGACGTATACTCAAGACGAAAAAAGCTAAACAGGAAGATGAAATCTGCGTGATCTGATCCGATCAAATAATCCGATCAAATAAGATTCATTAAGATTGATCTGAGCAAGGATGAAAAAAATTCTTCTATATACTGCATACTTCCATTAATGGCCGACATTCTTCGCGCGACGCATCCACCGACTCACTCCCGACCCCAGGCCCTTTAGTCCGCGCTGTTCAACCTCCCGCGCGGCTGCTCCGTCAAGATCATCAGTGCGGCGTTGATGACGATCAAGGATACGTACAAGAATCTGCATAAGAACTGCGGCCAATATACTGGCGATCAAGATTCCGACCATAACCAGGTTACTCTTTCGGTACTTTTGACGGCCCGGAGCCTCATAGTCACTCGTCCAACCTGAGTAGAGAGCATACGTTGTCAAAATACTACCCAGGTTGCCCCATCCAGAGACTACAGCAGACGCAGCTGCCACGCCGACTTCGCCATGTCGCGGCTGGAAAATCTCGGCGGTCCATGTCATGGTGATTGGAACAGTAGGGCCAAGACCAAAGCCGACGATCAGCAGACCACCATAGCGGGGCCAGGGATTCTCTTCGCTGCCCGCGTAGCTAGTCAGAAGCAAGCCGAGGATCTGAAGCAAAACCGGAATAGAAAAGAAAAGAGCACGATGACGATGGAAGCGGTCCGAGAAAGGTGTGACGATGACAATAGCAATCAAATCCATCTGTATATCAATTAGTTCTAGTTCGTTTGCCAGAGGGTGAGAGGAGGAAAGCACGTACAATCCAAATGGGAGCAGTCAATAAGCTGATCACAACACCGCTCAAATTCGGGTTGATCGCCTGGATGATCAAGTTTGCGTATAGCTGAACACCGATACCGACTCCAACGACTCCGAAGTACATGATGAGAAGGGGCCAAAGTCGCCAGTCCATGAAGACACGCAGAAGATCCATCCACGACCAGTTAGGACTATGATAAACACGCTTCATGTCCTGGTAGTGGACTACGGCGTCTTCACCGGTCAAGGCAGGAGGAGTATCTGGCAGCCATCTTAAAAGCTTGTGACGCCTGGGAAGTGGTTCTCCGGGTGGAGTGGGACGGTCTGGCAACCACCACAGCTGGCCGAATCCGAGGGCAATTGTGACAACACCCCAAATGAGGAACATCCACTGGAAACCAACATATCCCTTTGCGCCATCCATTTTCTGGAAACCGGCAGAGACGAGGCCAACAACAGCAGCTGAAACCTGCGAAGCAGTAAAATAATAGCCGATCCGTTTACCAATTCGCGAAGGCGGATAAAATAAAGTGAGATAGTACGTCATGCCTGGCCAAAGACCAGCTTCAACGATACCAAGAAGGAGACGTAGGAGACTGGGTATAGGTTAGTATAGAGCTCGAGTGTGCAATTTGGCGAGAGTTTATACTCACTAAAAACTCCATTCAGCTTTCATGGCAGTCATGCAAGTACCAATCAAGCCAACACTGAGCACAATCCGGCTCATCCAGACGTGGGGGCTCAAACGAGTCATCACCAGATTAGATGGCACATCGAATACCACATAGCCAACGTAAAAGAGCGCAAGGGCCGTGGAGATCTGATGCGGAGTCAGATTCAGAACAGTTCCAAGATCGTGCCCTGAGTCCTCATTCATGGTCTGTGCAAGGCCGACATTAGAACGGATAGCGGAACAGAGGAAGTAAAGGACCCAGAATGCAGAAATGATTCGACGATCCAGTTTTCTATTATCATTCATTAGAATTATGGTGTATTCTTTGTGCTCCATGCGATTTCTGGCTCACCTGTAGATTCGTTCGATGTTAGCCACGTCGAAATGACCTGGCTCGAGATCATCTTCCAAGGCTCTGGATGCTTGCAATTGCTCATTGATGTCCTCGGAGACAGGGCCTTTGCCGCCGTCTTCGGGTGCCATAGTCGCCATTTTGATTCAGAGCCCTATGTTTGAGCAATCCTCCCCATGAAGTGGGTTGAATTAGGGTTGGCGTAGAATATATGAAAAAAATCACACTCCTACGGAGAACCAATTAGCGGGTGGTCTTTCCGATGGCCTGAATGAGTCGGGAACTTTGCCGAGGTTCTCAAGACACTCCGAACTGCGCTAGAGGAAAAAAAAGAAACAAAAACAAATACCACGAGAAAGAGAGTACACATCGCATAGACCTACCTGGAAACGAACTGGCTGATAGTATTCTCGGACAACTCCGCGTTGGCACGGAAGTTCGTCAACGAGGAACCAAAGAAAAAAAGTTGGGAAGGCGGAGACGTTTGCAGATCTGATAAAGCATATGACTCAACTCCAATCCACGCAGTTTATTCCAGACAAAAGAAACAAAATAGAGGATAAGAGTAGGAGAGGAGAGGAGAGGAGAGGGGAGCAGAGGGGAACAAAACTATGCAAAACTATTTAGTTGTCAAATACAGTTCATCTTGGGAAAGAAAAACCTACCGATGGAGCGTCCGACTCTCGGCGCGCGCACGAGTGGACGGAGAAGCTTTCCCAACGGGCTACTTTGCGCTCACCGAGGATAAGATTCAAGCCTCATCCGAATTCTTTTCAGGTCCGGCCTGAGTAGATCTCCGGAAAGTTGGTACTTCCGATCAGGTCACCTCCCTTGCGTTGATCGGCGCCTGTCAGATATCATTCCAAGGTTATCTTCACCAGATCCATTCTAGAGGGTATTCTAGACTTCCAGCAATTTACTTTATTTACAGCCAATATGTACCCCATTCTTTATTCTATTTTTTTTTTTTTTGTGCTACCTTTTTGCTTTCGAATTATGTACAGTAGAAAGATGATTGTATTTTCTCTCAGCCACGATATCCGTAGAAATTTGCTGATGATTCTGACACTCTTTGATTTATGGCAATCACCTTTGTATCCCACCCTTCGTTCTGGGATTACAAGTAGAGCCACTTAGTGATTTTCCATCGCCGGTCTCGGTAATTGCACGTGACTTGGAATAATTGCCTTGTTTCACAGGCATAAATAGCTCTTGGTTGTTATGTAAGCAACCTTAGAAAGGATGTGACCAATCAACTGACCTTACTTCAAGTAACTATGTAAAGCCACGAAGTTCGTCGCTTTGTAATTTGAGGTATAAAATGATAATCGGGAAGATAATACGCAATTAATGTGGTATGAGAAGTGTCCAATTTGTTTTCCATGCATTCAAGTAGGGTGTGAAGAGCTACTTTGTTAGTATAATACGTATAGTGAGCAGGTCTGTTTTACGCTGTTGAACTGCTCAGAGTTAGCCAAAGCTATATAGTCGGAAGTATTCAAACAGCAGAAGGTCCATGGACATGTATTCCCTTCACCTTTCAAACTAGTACTTTCTTACTAAATTATATGCTATATGACTTCTTGGATCAAGAAGTTCCCTTCTCCTCAAGACCTCGTATTCGGACACGCTAGTTAATCCCCAGGTAGCACCAAATAATCACGAGGCCGGCTAGCCCTAAAACCCTGAATCATATATTCCGCAAGCCTCAAAAGCGACCTAATTATCGCCCTGGGCACTGGGCAGCATGCGCAGAATTAGTTGCCTTGGCAGCTATACGAAATCGGATATTATTTGTCTAGGAACCAACCATGACCTTTCGCTATCACGGATTGATCATCGAGGCACAAGAAGTTAGGGTATATGCCAAGCATAATGCCTCGTATTTCCTCACTATTTTCCCTGAGCACCCAGCCACAAACTCGGGGGTTTCCATTCAGAGTCAGAATTGTCGGTTCCAGGGTTTATACGAAGTGCACCGTGCCCTCGTTCATTCGAACCGGCAGATGGCGCCTCCGCAAGTCCTAGAGCCGCAACGTCCCATCCAAAACCTATTTAAACCTTACGAGTTTCCCTGCGGCGCCCGAACCTGTTCCACTTCTGAGGCAAACGATACTTACCCTTTTAAAACAAAAAAGAGGGCCAAGACCTGAAGTTGCGATGATGAAACTCATGGCGAAGCAGGCGGGATTCCTGCTCCTTCTCGCAGGAATTGTGACAGGCGAGGATCTCGTGAACGAAGAGCGTCTCTCTTATAATGCAAGTATCGAAGAAGCTAGCATTGGTGCACTCTCGACTCGTGATCTTTTTGGACTCGACAAACGTGCCTATGAATGCAGTATAGGTTATAGTTCGTGCGCTTATGATTCATCGCGTTGCTGTCCTTCGGCCAAGCGGTGCTGTGGGACTGGATACTGCGCCTATTCGAATGAAGTTTGCTGCGCTGATAGAGGAACCTGTCCCATTGGGTACAATTGTTGTGGAACCAACAATTGCTCCCCCAAGGACGGTGAATGCTGCAGTGATGGGAAATATTGTCGTGCGGGCTATAAGTGTATGATTTACAATGGCAGACGAGTTTGTTGTCCAAATTCGGGATGCGTTGGAACCTATGATTCAGGCGACTCTTCGAGTGGTTCTACCGCGACAGATACTGTGACTGGGACAGAGGTCGAGACAATGACTACGACGACAGCAACGTATCGCTATCACTCATACTACTATACAACCTACTATTGGTCAGTTCTACTAATTTCATAATGGTGATAAATGTGTGCTTGTTACTAAAGGTTTACTGCAGGACCTACTGGTACTACTATTGGACCTCTTTCTCTCCATACACAGTGAAGACTGTGACGTCCACGAAGACCACGACAACGACCAGATGGTCTGCTTACGCGACTGCCAGTGCTGAGGCAAGCGAATCCTTTGAGTATTTCATCACGGCGAGACTCACTCCTCCATATTCTGCTACTTCTTTGAAGAGTTCTACCGATCCCGTCACGATATCGACAAGATCTAGTGATACAACCACTGCATCTGCTACTAACACGATTTCGATACCACTTGCCAATGATGATACCGGCTCCTCGAACAATGGTGGTGTGAATGGCGCACCTGTTGGGCATTACGCAAATGGTGCCATTGCATTGACTGGTGCTATTGCAGCATGTATCATTGGTGGATTGGCTTTTGGTCTGTAAAAGGCTAGGAACAAGACACTGATGGGGTGTTTGCAGCTGATGATACCAAAATATATGATATGTGATATCCCGAAATGAGACTCAACTTTTGCCGAAATTTCCAAGTTTGCCCTGGCGATGCTCAACCTTGCCAGTGACTATTCACGAGCTAGTAACGCTGAGTATCCATTAATAATCTGTCTCTAGGAACCATATAGACTAATGCAAGTTGAGTGTTGATTTAAGGTGCTGTATAAGTGTGTTGTATCTTTTTATTATTCAAAAAAAGTTCAAGCAACACCATAACATGGACCATTCGCTGGCATGGCCATTCTGACCTTTTGCTCAATGTCCATGGGCCATATGCGTGTACTTTGGGGGCTGTAGAAGATCTTTCACATACATACATAGTACAGCTTGTAGGATTATCTCAGGAAGAGCCCGATTTCACGCATTCTTATGGAAGTCAAAGACGTACCCATTGAAAATTGATCATACGATCGCTTGTTTCTCCTCGATCGATACATTGCCGCGATAACCCATTCAAGGGACAAAGATAGAGACTGAGAAAATTCAACTTCCGTTGCATGGTCTCGGGTGTCGGCCGCGGACTGTAAGCACTATCGCTGAAAAGGGTAAAGGCACTGCCAGATCAATCAGATAACTGGAGATAACTCGGACCACAATCAATCAAGTGGGTCTGATTGAATCCTTTTGTGTATGTGATCACGCTAAATGCAAAACTCAGAAGCAAAGGTGGTGGGGAATTTGTATTGGACGAGGCCCTTGAATGGCTCCTTGTAAGCCAAGCGTGCTAAGGATAATTTAGAACCGGCCTCGTTTTCCATAATGTGTCCAAAGCCGGTGATCGCCGGTATTGCTACCCTAAAGATGCAGGTTTTCATCAAATAGCAAGCCAATTGGGACACTAGACTCTTGCTCTAGCCAAGTTCCAGGGGCGATTTCCAGGCGACGCGTGAAGAGCTTGCAATTTGCGGTTTTTGCCGCCTCATGGTGGATGCTACACAGATCGAAAGCAATGGGACCGAGCGAGACTCCTAGCCAGCCTTGCACTCATATAAACTCTTGCATCTCTCTTTTTCCTTTTTGCTTTACCACCAACCCTGCCAGTACATCTTTACCTTGAGTGATTTCTGCATCGTCTTTCGCGTTGCGTTGAGGCCTGCGTTGTCGTAAAGCTATAACGCACACGCACTGCACTATGGCCATTAGAAAGCGATTCATCAACCCTTTTACAGACAAAGTGTCTTCCAAGGGCCAGTCTGCTGCCGAGCAAGATATCGAAACACCAGCCGACCAAAAGGCTCCAGCTGAGAGCTTGCACGAGGCTGATAAATCACCCTCTGACGATGAAATTGTCGATAAGAATGCACAATCAGGTACACAGAAAGCACAGGCGAGTACTAGGGCCTGGACAAGGAAGACTTTGATTGCGGCATATATTCTGTAGGTCTCATTAAGTTCTGTGTTTTGAACTGGTGTCTAACATAGAGCAAAAGTATGTGGATTGTCAGCTTTCTGCAAGATTTCAGCTCTGGCATGCTGGGTGTTCTGTCGCCCTACGTCTATAGTGATTTCCAATTGCACTCTCTTACCGGTCTGACTCTGGTTATCGCATCCTTGATATCCGCCCTTATCAAGTTCCCCTATGCAAAACTCATGGATATTTGGGGGCGACCTCAAGCTTTTGCTCTCAGTATTGGATCCCTGACTCTCGGACTTGTCATGATGTCCGCTTGCAAGAACGTCCAGACCTATTGTGCGGCTCAAGTGTTCTATCAGATTGGATTTAGCTGTGTCGACTTCTCCATGACCATTTTCATTGCCGATACAACAGCCCTTCGCAACCGTGCATTCTGGATTGCTTATGCTGCATCCCCGTATCTAATCACTCCCTGGATTTACGGCTACGCTTGTGATCAAATCCTCGCCCCGGGAGGTATTGGATATCGATGGGGATTCGGCGTCTTCGCGATCGTTATGCCTGTTGTTAGTACGCCGCTATGGGCTTTGTGGTACTATATCGAGAAGAAGGCTCAGAAGATGGACTTGGTGGAGAAGAGCAGTGGTCGTACGCTGTGGCAGTCGATCGTTCACTACTTTATTGAGTTCGATGTCATCGGGCTGCTGATTGTCACCACTGGATTCTCTCTTTTCCTGCTAGCCTTTAATCTCTACTCCTACCAGGCGCAGCAGTGGAAGTCTCCCATGATCATATGCTTCATCATCTTTGGGTTCCTCCTGATCATCGCCTTCACCCTCTGGGAGAGATTCTTGGCCCCTGTGAAGTTCATGCCATGGGAGCTAATTAAGAACAGAACTGTTTTCTTCACATTTGCCATGGTCAACTCACTGTATTTGGCCTGGTATATTTGGGATAACTATTTCCTCTCGCTTCTGCAGGTCTTGTTCAACCAAAGCGTTCAAAATGCCACATACATCTCCAATATATACACTATTGGGTCAACATTCTGGTGTATCATCTTTGGTGCCATTCTCCGCTATAATGGTCGCATTAAGTGGTGGGCAGTCTGCTTTGGTGTTCCTCTGACTATCCTGGGTGTCGGGCTTATGATCAAATTCCGTCAGCCGGATTCAAGCATTGGATACATTGTGATGTGTCAAATCTTCGTTGCTTTTGGTGGAGGTACGTTGGTTATTTGTGAGCAAATGACTGTTATGGCTGTTTCTTTGCAACGCAATATCCCCGCTGTCTTAGCCATGGAAGGAGTTGTTTCAGGCATTGGAAGTTCCATCGGAGGAACTGTGGCTGTCGCGATGTGGACCGGGATATTCCCAGCGAAGCTCAAGGAATTCCTTCCTGCGTCTGTTCAGGCAGACTTTGCTGGAATTTATGGCTCCTTGGAAACACAACAATCTTATGAGCGAGGATCGCCCGTACGGAACGCGATTGACCATGCCTATGGAGAAACCCAGCGCCTAATGTTGATAACGGCAACCTGTCTCTATCTTATTACGTGGACCTCATGTTTCCTCTGGAAAAACATAGACGTGCGAAAGATGAAGCAACAGGTTCACGGCGTCCATTTATAAGCTATATGTATGCTTCATACCTACGCATCTACGGATGCTGGGCTGACATAGCTGTCAATATTGCCGTAAAATTCAACAATGAGATTCATTATATCTGCCATGACGTCGATACAAGTCGTGTATAAGATCCCAGGAGCAGTCCTGAAGACTCAGCCTCGAACTCTTCTGGTCATCATCCATGCAGAAAAGCATGATTATGCAAACATGGGTATAAATAAAAAAGACAAAGCGGCCAACCAGCAAAGAATACAGGTCAACTGTATTAGCACAACAAGGTGAAGCAATCTTCCAGGTTTAAAGGAAAGTAATTCTCGGCGAGATGTCAGATAAAGGCATTGAGTGATAGGAAACGTCAAGATGCATCTAGTCCGCTAAGAGACCTAGCTGCTATCAGAAGATGTTCTGTCGGCCTGGTTCTCGACATGAGCGCCCTTGCCACCCTCCAGGGCACTGGGAGTAAGTGTGCCCTTCTTGGGCTTATCAGAAACGTAGCTAGCGCGGCGAAGGTGCTCTTCGGTATCCTGGTAGTTGACAAGAAGCTCGCCGTGCTTTCCATAGCGGTGAGGCTCATTCCGGGCAACAGAGACCAGGCTGAAAATGCTTGAAGTCTTGTGGAAGATTGTGTCCATCTCCTCCAGAGAGCGATAGGCAGTCTCGGGATAGAAGAAGTAGACAACCGGAAAAATGAAAGCGTTAATCACCGCGAAGATGATATATGTCTTGTACCCGATAGAGTCAAAAGCCACTGGAGTAATCATAACAACCAAGAAGTTGAAGATCCAATTACTCGAAGTCGCAAGAGCATTGGCAGGGGCACGAATACGCAGGGGCACAATTTCGGCTGGATACAGCCAAGTCATACCGAGCCAACCCCAGGCAAAGAAGGTGTTGAAGACGAACAGGAAGACAGCCGCTGCAATACCAGCTTGTGTCTGTCCCGTAAAGCTGGTGGTGATAGCAAGAACAGCCATGGAAATTGACATTCCAGCGGCACCCACCAGCATCAGAGTTCGTCGGCCAACCTTTTCGATGATGAAGATAGGAAGCAGAGACGCCAGGAAGTATTCTGTTCCGTTACAGGCTGCCAGAATCCGAGACATCAAACCACTCATTCCAATGGATTTCTCATAGATGGTCGCAGCGTAGTATGTAATGAGGTTGATACCAGAGATTTGCTGGAACATCTGGTTGACGTAGGCAAGAACAACGCGATGGAAATGACGGTTCTCGTCCATGGTCAACAGGTCGCGGAAGCTCACAGATGATGCAGCCAGAACGGCATCCTTGATTGCGGCAAATTCAGAGTGAACATAGGCGTCGTCTTCTGGGAGATCCAGAATTGCTCCCAGTACCTCAATGGCTTCCTCTTCGCGGCCCTTCAATACCAACCAACGAGGGGACTCAGGCAAAGGCATAACACACACCAGGATTATCAGAGCGAAAACGTTCTGGAAAGCGATGGGGAAACGCCAGGCAACTGAGCTGGGATCGAGGAACGAGAATCCGAGATCCATCCAGTAACTGATAGTGATACCACCAGCAATAAGGGAACCCTCCAGCATGACAAGCTGACCACGGTGGTGCGATTTACTGCATTCAGACTGCCAGGTAGCTTGGAGGGTGTCAGTATTTCTGATAATCATAATTTGGGTTCCATAGCTAGCAACTTACGGACAGTGGAGGTATTCATGCCGTTACCAATGCCGGTCACGATACGACCAACGATCAGATGTGGAAGGCTGTAGGCACAAGCCTGCAACGAAGCACCAACAACCATAATAACCGAACCAACAAAGATGGTCTTGCGACGGCCAAGGTAATTTCCAATCCAAATACAGAAAATGGCACCGCAGAAACATCCCAAGTTGTAAGAAGCGGTGGTGATACCTGATCTTTTGTAAGTACCCGGCCTATAAATACAAGATTGAATATGAATGAGCCTACCTTGAACAGTGGAGCGAGTACTCTTCTCGGCAGCTGAGAGACCCAGCTCTCCAGCCGCAGTGGTATCGATTTGAGGGAATGTAGTGATGAAGGAGTTCAAAGTGAGGAGACCTCCCATGACACCTTGGTCGTAACCGAAGAGCCTGATACCGCATTAGCACAAAGAAAGGAAGTTAGAACAAGGCAGATGGAAAATGTGGAACATACAAGAAATCAAGACCAGCAATGATACTGATCATGATGTTCAGGGATGTACCCCGGAGTCCGAAATAAGGCTTCATGTTGGCGGGTTTCGATTGAACCACACGGATCTTTATAGGTAGAAGGACAGACTGTATACAATCAATGTTCCAGGCTTGCCCTTATACCAATTAGATAGACTGGGGAAATCCAAAATACGTCCAAACCTGTGGACGGAAATGGAAATAGGGAAAGTCTCTGGTTAAACAGAAGGAAAGAAGATCTAAAAGTGTCCGGGGAAGCAGATGGGATTTATGAAGCCCACGGCCACCAGCGCGCAACCTTCGTCACCGAGGGGAAAGGATCCACTACTACTGGCATGATTCAAGGCCCAGACAAATTGTCAAATGAAAACGAAAATCAGCCCCAAAGTAGTTTGGACAAACAAGGTCACATTAGGAGCGCGATACACTGTCGCCGGATTGGGGGTAGACTTGGGACTCCACCTCCTCATTCACTCTCCATAGGGACCCTCGGCTCCGCTCCGGGAAAAGCACCGAATGAGAAATAATCATCGGCATCAATCGTTGGTCATTTTCGGCTCGGGGTCCACCGGGGGGGGAGAGTCGGGAGGATGAGTGTCTGTCATTGCTTTACTTCGGCATCTGCCCGGTACGAATTACGGATTGCACCAATCGTTTACAGTGCACTTCTGCAAAAGAGGCTGCTTTCAGAGCAGAGATAGAGTGTATGACTACATCACTGATCCGAGATCCCCTCGTGGCTCGCGTGGGTGTCGTGATGGTAAAAGTGGGCTGCAGTGGTGCGTTTTGGACGGATGGACCCTCCCCAGATTCCTCCCCCATTTTTTTTTCTCCGCGACCTGCGGAGGTTCCTAGTGAGGGAATCGGGGGAGAGACTATCTTCTCAAGACCCTCACTCTTCTATATTCAATCTCTACATATTCATTTATTTTCGTCCATTGTATATTAAACACGAAAAACAAATGTGATATCTCGGCCCGCGCCAAGTCGGTGCCGAGCAGGGATCTTTTCATGTTCAGGGATCAACCCGTGCCGACAAACTATATCATCGGCATCGGCGCACCAGCGTTGCACACCGTGGCTTGGCCCTCCCCGAGGCTTGACGAAAGCTTTTTACCCGCCCGAATCATCCTTTGCGACCAGGCTACGACCGGGTGGGCTCGGGAACTAATACGTTCCGACAAATTTGCTAAGAGAAACAAAACCACTTTGAAGAGAAGGTCTATCAATTTGACTAGGATCGGATTAAAACCCATATACAGATCTTTGAGTATGTTAAACTAATTCAATGGGAGGATTAGGTACTCCCGAGCCCGGAAAGGAAATTTGATCGACAGAAATGGAAAAAGGACAGAGAACTTTCGCCCAGGAAAAAAAAGCAGGGCAGCGATCGCCAGGATGGTAGCACACATGACATCATCACCAGGTACACTCATTTACTCGGTCGACTGTCGTCTTAGCGAAGCATTTCAAGAGGTTTTCATGGGTCTATAGTATTCAATAAAACCTACGTATACTACAGAGTATGGACAAGGCTATGAAACCCTAATTAAAGCCTCTCGATATCGCATTATAGAACTGGGCTGTTAAGTTCTACACTTGAGTCTACCCCGGCTTCCCCGAGGCTTTTGGGCCGATTCGGAATCCGGGGTTCATTGGGTTTCCCGTTTAGGACAAGCCGTTTGCCTGCCTAATCGGGCCGCTTTCAATACTACCGCAAGAACGCCCACTTGAAACAACATTCCTGTACCAAAAAAGAAAGGGGAAAAAAAAAGGGATGCAAATTGACATTGGAATTATTCAGCATGAATACATCATCATAATGGACGGCTAGCAATAATGTCAGTCCGGAGAGCTCACATTTTCTCGCACGGTACAGAACCGCGCCAATGCTTGCCCCATTGGGGGAATCCGTTTCGCTATGGTGGACCTAGGCTGCAGTCGTCTGATGAGTGAGTTATTATTTGGGGGGGGGGTTCACGATGGGGCCTGATCAAGTGATAAATCCTTGTGTCTCGGCTTCTAATCTAAGGTACATACATGTCTGTATATGGGTCTCAGGGACAGAGTTTCGGCCATTCTCCTGTCCCGTATAGCTACCCTGGCACAATTAGGGTTCCGGCACGAATCGTGCGGACGCCACATAATGGCTTGTGGAAGCTTAATTTATCATAGATAGGAACCGTGAGGGAACTCGATAGAAGACAAAACACCTGTCCTCCATATAGAATGTCCATGAGATTGTGGTTCCCAGAAAAGACACCTGCTATGCCGTCGCCTCTTAATCCAGATCCATAGCCTATGTCCACGCATACCCAAAATGGCCTCCCATGTACAGACTAGCGCGGTAGCATGCATCGTTTCCAGCGCCAATCAAACACACGAGAATTCTACAATACACTCTGTACTCGACTATGCGTGTACTTGGTCGCCTGACACCGGATTCGGGCCGGCATGGTCCACGGTACAATGGTCTTACAAGAACTCTGTAATACATGTCCCAGCCTTGAGTATACCAGCATATCCCTGTCGGATATGATCGAATTGGGTATTCCAGTATGATTGAACATTGCACTGTTCTGTGCGAGCTCAGCTTCATATTTAGACAGCCTAGATAAGGATTTCTATACACTTCATATTCAATGGAAGTGGCCATTGCCTGACTCCAATGCTGATCATTTACTTTTTATTCTGCTAGCAACTGAAATGTAAAGCCGTCTAAGCGTTCAATGAAGAATCTTAAGAGGTAGAATTCCAATGAATCAACGTTGCATGAACCATCGGCGAACCCGAGGCCGAGTACTCTGACAGCCCGAGTTCAGGGATGCCGACGATCAAACCGAATTAAATGAGTTCTCGGGGATTCTTATCTTGGGTTAGTGCTGGATTGGATCAAGTCCAACTATTTTGTATTGTATTGTTCACCTGCTGTCATGCCGTCATCATCAATCCTTCGCGCTGTGTGCGATGCAACCACGATCCCAAGGTCTGTGCTTCATCAATTGGTTCAATCCCAAGATTGCCCACTGCAACGCCAGCTAATCTTGGAAAGAATCAAACAATTGGAGATTAGACTGACTCAATGAAATTGATTCCTCGTCGCTTACATCGGACTCTATTGGCTCGTTTAGAAACTAATTATGCAGGATTGTAGCTACTGGGGAAGTTAATTTTCATAGACCTCCTGGTCGACAAAGTCTAAGAGAGCTCCTTTGCCAGGAAATTGCTTGAATGCACGGTGGCAATAGACACTTTTCGTACTACTAGACGTAATGAATTTGGCTGGACTGCATCAGGTGTAGCTGGTCTTTCAACTTATACCGAGAGGAAAATCAGTGAAGGATATTCATTAGATTGCCCACCAGATGTCTGGCCGCCATATCCGAATAAAATAAGTAATAATAGTTCGGCAAAGGGCTGCCCCTTTACCGCAGAGAAGGCACAGACAAAAGCCAATCCGTTCACGAATCAAACCGAATTTTGAAAATTTTAGAGCGCGCATCCTTTTGACTATCTTCCAGCTGCGGGTTGCCTATGAAAGTCCCTCAAGGCAGAAATAACTAACAAACTGCGCAATCCTAGAATTGAGAAGCTTCTCGGTCTTCTCCCTTACCCAGATCGAGGCCTTCATTGTCATCTTTTTTTATTTTCTTTTCTTTTTTGCTCACCAGTTTCTGTCATCCGCGAGCCGGTCATGCTCGGCATAGTCGTCAGCCTCAACATAGCTACCGCCACCGGCATCTACATCGGCATCGGCATATGTAGGTGTATCGGGATAAGCAGATCGCCCGACAATTTGCATGTCTTCATCTTGAACAGGTCGCTTCGTAACTTGGATATCTTCACGTCGAACAGATCGCCTAGCGACTTGCATATCCTTGTCTTGAACAGATCGAACAGATCGCCTGGCTACTTGCTTGTCATCAGGCCGATTCGTGTGGTTTTCCGAACCTTGACCATCTTCGGGCTCGGTGCATCTTTTGACAGTGTGACCCACTGCATATAATTGATTAACTTAGCCCAGCATCCCAAGGGGGTTTAAACTTACTTTGTCCGCATCGGTTGCATTTGACCTTCGCCCAGTTCTTGGGCTGGGGACATGCACGAGCAGCATGGCCTCCTGTAAAGCCATAGCATTAGCTTCTAATGCGTTTCTCAAAGTATTCCCATTATTTCGACACACTTACGCTCATCGCAGTTGCGACAGACCATATTAGCGGGGTTTGGAGGATGGTCACAGTCTCGTACGATATGTTCGGTGGAGCTGCATGGTTCTTAGACAAAGATCCTCTATTCTGTCTTGTTTCTTTGTTTGTGTCATAACCATACCCACAGTTGCGGCAAGTTCGAGGCTCTCGTGGAGCAGCGATGGGACAATCTTTGGCGAAATGTCCCTCTATAAAAATGTAAGTGAATAGACATTCAGAACCTTGCGTTTGGATCTAGGGCCATACTCTCTTTGCATCGACGGCATTCAACATTTTCAGCGGACCGGGGATTGGGGCATTCCTTGGCCTCATGTCGTTCGGAGCTTGTAATGGTCAGTATCTATCATTAAATACAGCCACGTCCAGATGAGGGACATACCCGCAGTTGCGGCATCCAAATCGACTCTTGCGGCTCGCTTTGCAGTCTCGCATGCGGTGCCCGAGTTCTCCGCAGTTGGTACACTTAATTTCTGTTCTCTCGATAGTAGCACGTTCCTGTTTGCATCCACGCGCACTGTGTCCCAGCTCTATCGTTCGTCAACTCCCGTCGCATACGTTTTTGCCCATCAATGAAACTTACCCCCGCAGTTTCGGCACTTCATTATCTGCCGGTCATAAGGAAGTCCAGCGTTTTGCAAACGTTCGATGTTTTCTTCTGTGCTGGTAGGCCAACGCTCTCTGAGATTGGCACGCTGAGCCTTGTCACTGAAGAAGAAACCAACAACAAATTCGCGATCCAACTGACCCTGTAGGTCAATCAGGCTGATTACATCTTCTGGAGGCTTTGTCTGGAATTTGAAAGATTATTAGCCATCCTTCGGGTATCGCGAGTTTAGTGATGACCAACAAGGGCGATGAGATGGATATTGAAATTTTCATCTCGCATTTTCTTCCCGATGCTCTCAAATGTTTCCTCTGGGCACGACTTTGAATAGATTTGAAGTGCCTGGTAGATCGAGTAAGCAATGTGTAAGTTATCGGAAATCATGGATGCATTACCTCCCGAAAGCTGCCGATTTCCTTTTCGTCGCTTGCTGCTTTCATCAAGTCCCATGCTTCTTCAGGGAGTTTGTCGGCAACATGATTGAGATCAAACTTGCGGTTTGCTTGGCAGACTTTTGTTTGATGGCCTGTGATGTTTATGAGTCATCCGTCACTTCAATCATGAGCAGTTGAGATGGGATATTACCTTCAGCCTTGCAGTTCCTGCAGATATCCGCTGGCTTTTCCGGACAATCTACAGCCGGATGGCCTTCCTGGCTACAGATTCGGCATGTGCCCTTGAATACGCGAGGTTTTGGGCAGTTGACCTTATTGTGACTATCTTCTGTCAGCTTCTTTGATTGATAGACTCAAATATCTTGGAAATGGACCATACCCTTCTTCGCCACAGTTGTAGCAGGCACCCGTCTGCTTGCGAGGCTCTGGGCAATCGGCCTTCGAGTGACTTCAAGGGAAGAATTAGCTTCGTTTGATAACTGGGGTGATCACAACCTACCCCGTGTCTCCACAGTTGAAGCAAGCACCGGTCTGCTTGCGCGGCTCTGGGCAATCGGCCTTTGAGTGACTTGAACAGATGAATTAGTCTCGTTTGAATGATTCAACCGATCATAACTTACCCTTCTTCACCACAGTTGTAGCAAGCGCCTGTCTGCTTACGCGGTTCCGGGCAGTCAGCCTTCGAGTGACTGTAATGGATCAGCTAATTGCATTTTGATAACGCCGATGAGCGAGTCTCACCCCGGCTCTCCACAATTATAACATCCAGTTGGTGATCTTCGAGGCGGCAGACCACCACCACTTTTATGACTGGTGGATTGGATGTCAGCGAGGAATTCACTTCATCTGTCATTGCTTTGCGCGGCTCACTTTTCCTCGCCACGAACGATGCATATGGTTCCGGCTTTGGGGCAGTTACGAGCGAAATGATCAAGCCCCCCCACAGCTGTTTCATTCCGTTAATTTGTATTGGAGCAGAGCGACAGACAGTGACTTACTTGCGACAAGTCTGACCATCGGAGCCAAATTTTCCATGAATGGTCTTGAGTCCCTTACTATCACCTAGATCCCATGGCCGTCAGTGAGCTGCCAAGCAGTTAGTTATCAAGAATACATCAATTACCAGTACTTTTCGGGGGAGAGCTTTCGAGGCGGGAACCACTTCCCCCTCTGCCGTATCGAACCAGCTCAGACATATGGACGTAGTTTGCTTTTGGTCACTGATGATCTGGTCAAAAGTTATCAATTTCACTCGTTTTCCATCTCGTGGTCATTGTTCAAAAGGGGCAAAGGAAGGAAGAACAAGGTTGGAAAGTAAGTAACTGATCTCGACGGGGTAGATGCCACTCATCAACAAGAGAGAGAAGGAGAGACATGGATAAATGTTTTCCCTCTTCAAGCAAGTCCTTGCGGTGTCTAATGAAGTAAGAGTGCCAAAACAGAATAATGCTCACCTAGGCGTAAGTGATATCGAGGAGCTTGGAGGTATCTCAAGAGAGATGGAAATTGAGTGAAAGAATTAAACTTGATGAAAGCGAGCTGTGAAGCGTTGAAACAGAACAAGTAGAAGTTGGACGAGGGAGAGGAATAAGAGAAGAGAAAGTGAAGAGAAGAGGAGAAGAAGAAGAAGAAGAGAAGGGAGTTGCCGGGGGGAAGGAAGGCGTGTGCTTGGCTTGGATGCCTCTTTGTGAAAACGCAAACACACACAGAAAGATGGGAGAAAGGAAGACTAGTGATATCCAATTAATTACCCGAAGAGTGGGATTATTGAGTTTGTCTTCTAGCTGTCTTCAACATTTCCTTCGGGAATTGGTATGATTGAGTGAAATGAAATTCAAATGCATTGCTAAACGTATCAAAACACTTCCAATATTTAGTGACAGGTATTGTTGTTGAACATGGTTGCAGCACTTTTCCAAAAAAGCGATGCTGCTAGCTATCCACTTACTCACAGCTTGCTTAAATCACCGGAAGAACCTGCCCAGCAGGCCACCCGCAAGATTGTTTACAATGCCTCCACCCAGAGCCCGATTCGCAAAAGTCGATGCTTGACTGAATTTGTCGCATCGCGAGAATGCCACGGTATTGGTGATTGTCAGAATGAGGGCAATAACTGAAGATACTCCATTAGCATAAACGATTTCCTTGGTAACATCTCTAAACGTCTGCGACGCTCCAAGGACACTTACCAATCAAACTGAGCCAAATCACACCAACCAATCTCACAATGGCCAGAATGGCCAATCCAACCCAAAGTGCCGGAGTGACATATAGACTCAGCCAGAAGAATCGCTTGTCGGTGGCAGAGATCGTGCGAACGTTAGGGTCGGAGGACTCGAAGACCCAGTGCGAATCGCCGGAGGTTGTATTGACTTCATTCCACCAACGCAGGCCGACCAGACGGCGTCCGGCAATGTTCTTGAGATAGTAAAAGTCGGCGGAAAGAAGAAGGAGTGTCAGGATGAAAACGAGAATACTATAGAAGCTGATTAGCGGGGTGCTTTTTTTTCTCGCGTTGGGGAGAGTGTGCGCGGGGAAGGGAGGCCATACAAATCTTTGATAAAGAGCAGACCAAAGAGGTACATCATCAAAGCACCTACGGCATACGATTGTCAGCAACATCCTTATTTCAGAGTTGACGAGAACAAGAAATGCACACAATAGCACCTACCGATGCGGATGGTCAAGAAGACAAGTAGCGTGATGGGATGGGCGCTGAGGCGCCAGTTCAGATCTCCTTGCTGGCCTTGATCCATGATGAGGGTTGGGGATCCGGGGATCCTAAAGCTTCCTAAAGCACCTTTGATTGACGATTATTTGGTACTTCAAGAGGGATGCGAGCTGTTCTTGATGGATCTCCCTGCAGTTTACCACGCGGCAGGCAC
Source organism: Penicillium citrinum (assembly GCF_028827155.1). Taxonomy (NCBI): domain Eukaryota; kingdom Fungi; phylum Ascomycota; class Eurotiomycetes; order Eurotiales; family Aspergillaceae; genus Penicillium; species Penicillium citrinum. The sequence continues at coordinate 966,372 of NW_026622692.1, forward strand.
ATCGTTGGCGGTGGCAGAATAACAGGGTGGCATAACTTGATTGGTTGCTCCATAGACAAGCTCCACTATGCCTCGCAGAGTGGAGACGGAAGTACATAGTTCAATCCTATTGTTTGGACCAAGTGTTGAGCTTATTGCAAGTGCATGTATTAATGTCTAGGCCATTTCTTCTTATTCGACGTTCATTTAAGATCCCAAATCATAATCTGCTCATTCTCCATGATACTAGAATCTCTCTTGTCTTTATATTCCGATATAGAGTAGTACTAAATGGATCTCCTTAGGGCTACTGAAGATTTTCGGGCATACAAGCTCGGCAGGAAGATGTAAGATGAATTAAGTAGTTATCTGTTGTTGCTCTTTAGGTATTGACAGGTATTTCGATTTAGAGTGCAGCTTTGAAGGCATTCTGGTCAACAGCCTGAGTTCTATTGCTCGCTTTCTTCAATTCTTCCGCGGTGGCTGTAAAAATTGCGACTCTATGGCTTCCATCCGGCCAATCCATTAGCATCTCAGCATCACGAACAGATTTCAGTGATCTCTTGAGCATATCTTTGTCTGTCATAATTGAGAGCTCTTGCCATATTTTATCGCTTATAGGACCAATCTTGAGTTGTGCCTGACAGCCGACACTGGCATCATTCAGAATGTCCAATACACGTCCGCGACGCCGGTCACTATATTGTCGCAGGCAATCTGTTACCTCCGACGAGGGAATCTTTCCAGTTGGACCATTTTCAGAGACTGTTCGGAGTAAGGGACGAAGGATATTTACAAAGGCCACGGCAGATTCAAGGGCTTGATTGGCTCCCATCGCACCATTGGGAGTCATCTGATCGAATGATAGTCGTAAGTATGCTTGAATCGGGAAGAAATAAATAAAACGAGAGGGGCGGAGAAGAAGCGACGGGTTTTAGCAAAGGACATACTTTATGAGCCGAGTCCCCGAGTACGAATAGTCGACCGGAAAACAGAGAATCTGCAACACCTTCTTCCAATGCCGTCATAACAGCGGTGCGTTTTTGCTTATAGATTTCGGCAAACTTCACGCCTTCTGTCACTGTAGTATCAGCAACAGTGAGGTAAAGTGTACTGATATCCCTTTCGGAAAATGTCTGAGGAGTTTCGTATCTGATAGGGTTTTGCGTCAGGTCCTTGAGAATGAACCAGTAAAGAACTCCACCCTTTCCACTGAATACTATAAGAGACGCCTCTGCGCGATAGACAAAAAGGTTACACCCAGGCTCAATATTTGGAACAGGATTTGATATTCCATAGACACATGCATAGTTTGCATCAAACCCTATTTACACTTGTCAGTCGCCGTCCTGCTTTCGATGACCCGGAAAGCGCACTTACGTAGCATCGGGTTTTCAGGTATCCTCTCTCTTTCCAAAATTTCGTGGCGAATTACGCTTCGCACCCCGTCAGCCCCAGCAACGATCTCACAAGTGATTTTAGTGCCATCATGAGCTACAAGGGTCGCCCCTTCGTCGGTTTGTCCGACTGCAACAACGCGCTTGTTGGGCACTAATCTGCTTTTGTCTTCAATGCTATCGTACAAAGCCTGAAGCACCATTTGCCTTTCTGTGAAAAAGGCCTCATAACCTAGTCTGTATTCGTGAGAAAGTGAATCAGCGAGATGTCCAATACGACATCCGAGCGAAAAGATATACATACAGCTCGGGGGACATTCTCAGGGCAGTAAATTCCGCATGCAAATTACCATCTCTGTCCCGATGTTCCCATCTTTGATGTGGCACAGTCATTCGGTTTATATTCTCGAAAACTCCAATTTGATCCAAAATCCTCAACCCGGAAGGCGTCAGGCCGAGGCTTGCGCCGACTGATGGAGCAAACTCGCTATAAGCTTCCCAAAGACAATATGAGATCCCTGACATTTCTAGCATTCTGGCCAAACTCAATCCTGCAATTCCTCCCCCAACTATACCGACAGTGACATGCTCTCGACAGTAGCTTTTCATTGTGAGGAGTGGCATCGATGGCCCAGAATGATAAATGACCGATCACGCTGTTGGCGTATAATATTGATGCCTCTCAGCTATCCTAGAGGACCGGGACCTTTATATTTCAAAATTTCTAGTAAGAATCACTACTAGTGGCGCAGCTTTGTCTAGTTTACTAAGTTTCTTGTGGCCCATACATCCCACATATTGAATTTCGGGAGTTTCTTGTATTCCCGAAAGTGGGTACGAGGTCTTCACGCCGGAGAAGATCTACCTTAGTGCTTACAATTCGGGTTAATTTGTTACGTTTTTGACTTTTCGAAATGGCTCAAGCCTAGGTTGCTGGCCGTGCCCAAGATCAAAAGAGACTCATTGGCTTATATTTGGTTATGCTAGTGTAGACAATTCAGCCCTTTGAAACAAGGGCATTTGGCATTGCTCCAAAACCTAGAGAGACGTCGGCGACCAAGGTCTAAAAGAGCCTTGAAGACCTCCTTATTTCAAGCTCATTTTCAGAAATGCCGAACATGAAAATGAAACTGGCAAGGATAGGCATCGGAGTAAGTTCAGCGCGTGTCGCGACCCCGGTTCGCCGAGCACCGATCTGGTGTGGTGTTGATAGTACTTCTATCGGACCATCGCTAAGCCCGATGGCGGATCTTTAACTACCTCCCACCCTCCGATTACTCATCATATCCTGAGTTAACTATGTGAAACATTTCCAGGACATTTCGAGGGAACTAGCAACTAATATTGTTGGATTGGTTTTCAGGCATCATAGTTCGGTCTTGCTCAAGGCCTCTGACGTTTGGTATTCCGAGGTTGGCGGATAACCTTATCATCATACCAATGACTTCTTCTTAGAAGAAGAAGAATCATGATGTACTCGATATACCTATCCATGGGTATATTAGAGAGCCAGGGAACTTTTATGTTACTGGTAGCAAGCGGTTTTGAAATTGCTGTCGAGGCATTCTGGTATTTTTTGACTATGCATAACCGATCTTGTACAGCTCTAGTACTGTCAAAGCTAAGGAGCTTGATGTGCTTTTCCTTGTTTCATAATCTTATACCAGTCCTGGTTGATCATCTTCACGACTTGATTGGCCTGAGTTCCCTTCTAGAGATGGGCTTCGGGATTCCACATCCAATTTTTCTGCTATTTTATTGTCACGCCATAGTAGTAACTGGATGGTAGCCGTGGTAACAACTGTCACATTTTGTGAGTCAAGTCCAATGGGAAGAGACGAAATTAACATACTGAGCAGGACTTGAAGTACAATAGAGTAAGTGTGCCCTTTGGCAGCACGAGGGAAGTCCGTGGTTTTCCAAACAAAATTCGGTGCCTATGGGGTTTATTATTTCAGCCTCGTTGAAAAATATTGAAGATTGATCTACTTGACTTACCACGGCCTGAACCACGTATGCCAAGTCATTTGCCATTGCTACCAGCAAAGCTCTCTTTTCTGTATCCTCGGAGCAGATTTCGTTGATCCAACTCAAGATCAAAGGCCCAGCCCCTTCCTAAAAATGATTTTAGCATGAGCACTGACATGTGTTTATTCGGCTAGAGCATGTTCGAACTGACACCAAGTTTACTCAGCCAATACACTGCCTCTCGTCCTTTGATCCCCGAGTACAAGGGTATCTTGAGCAGAAGGGTGGATATGATTAACTATTCGAATCAATACGGGTTAGGTTTCTGATATGCAGATTATATTAGAAGTGGGAAAATCGAGCTCAGCTTACCGTGATGACCGCTCCGATGTAGATAAAAGGCCAACGGGCACCACGGCACGGACCGTCAGAAACCCAAGCCCATATAAGCCCCATGACAATCAAAACAGCAGTCGTAGGAAGTGGTACTTTGATGCAGAGTCAGAAATCTCGAATTTTCGTTTGGAATGAATACATGTATACTCACAATTATTGATTTGTGCGATGGTAAAAGACGTTCCAGGAACAGGGGGCGGATCCACATTGAAGCTTTTCAGCCAATATCCCATACTTGGTTGCGGTATCCCATTGTTCCAAACAATATAAAGTAGGGCTAATAGAATTGTTAGCAAGAGCTTGGCCAGGGAATCAATCAAAATGCGTTTTTATCGAAGATGGAGACAGACGAAGTAAATAAGTGTGCCAGCTCAATAGAATTCTCTTCACTTTTGCCATGGACCAAGGCTGTTTGCCTGCCCGTCCAATAGCTTGCATTCGCGTCACTGATATCAGATGCTCTTCTTCAGTGAGCCACCATGTTTTCTTTCCACCCTGAGGGAGATTAGGGAAGAAGAAATATCCAGCAACGGCCAGAGGAAGTGTTATAATGCCGTCGATAATAAAAAGCCAGCGCCCTGGATCAGCATGAGTATTGTCTTACTTGAAAGGCCGAGACCGGGTTGTACATACAGCCCTCATAGCCACTATGTCCGTTCAGGTTCGTATATGCAGCAGCTTGGAGGAAGCCGCTGAACATAGTTCCGACTGAGCCAGCAAGCCAAAAGATCATTGCACGTTTGCCAATTTCTCGTGGTGTATACCACGAGCCCAGCAGGTAATGGATACCTGGGTAAAAACCAGACCTAGAGCTCGATCAGAAAGGTGAACTCAAGGTGACTCCTTCTCGGAGAAACATGGACTTACTCGAAAAATCCAACTAGAAACCGGAGAGCATACAACGACTGGTAGGACTTGACAGATGAGGTACAGATTGTCGCAATCCCCCATCCAAGCTCAAGTGACGGAATGACCCATCGGGGAGAGAGTCGAGTGAGCAATAAATTGGAGGGGATTTGGCCGACGACGTATCCCACTGTCCAAATAGATGTACCTAATTTAGGCCAGTCAGTCAACTTACATCACACATTTATGGAAACTGTCTTGTACCGTGCACATACTTGTCACCAGTTCATTTCCAAACATATTCAAGTCTTCCTTCATGCCACTGAGAAATGCATTGTTGACATTGGTCTGATCGATGTTCTTGAGAAAATAGCCGATAGACGCAAATGTAAGGACAAAGGCATCGACTTTAAAGAGAAGCCATCTCTCTTCTGGCGGAAGCTCCCATGTATCCCACAAGAAGTTCTTCCATGAGTTTTTCGGAGTTACAGAAGTACCAATTTCGGTTTCAATGGGCTCATTGGCCTCTGTGCTCCCTCTAGAGATTGAAACCTGAGCTCCATCTTTAGGATTTCCCATGTCTCGAATCTATGGGTAATATTCCACGAACCGCGGCCAAAATAGAAGACTTAGAGGGCTCTGAGGCGAACGAAAGTGGCATACGTTTGCTGGTAGTTAGAGATAATTGGATCTTATAAGTGAAATATCAGATTGCTCCTCACAGGAACTAAAGTGGCGTCACTGCTTTAGCTCCGAAACCAAGACATCTGAGACACTAGCAGATGACCTAGATTACGGCCGCTGGGTATTTTGATTCAATAGTATATCGCGAAGGACGGAAATACTCCGAATCATGAGCCCCGTTCTAGAAGTGCAACGCAGAAGGCTTTCGCACGCCTCGGACCATTTCAAAGGCCAACCTTACCAAATTGAGTACCTCTATAGCCTCTTGGTTCTTATAGATCTATTAATTACTAGTATATGTCTAGATATGATACTCGCTAGTTGAAAATTGTGGTAAAGACAGAGAGATTGTGTGATAAGGCGTTATCGACAACCATCTTGCGTCATAGAGCATGGGATATGAATATCGTTCCAGAAATCAATTTAGAATCAATGAAGACGGAACCACATAGCTGAAATATACCTATTGATAGAGATGAGAGAGAGCCGTGTGGGTTTCAGAGGCTTCGAAACACAGGCAAAGTTCTACACCTGCATGCTTCGTAAAGCTTCTGCTGGCTACCATTGGGTATTGTACTAGCATTCGAAGACGCAAAACAATATATTGCCATTAACACCAATAAGTTACAGAGAAAAGCAGACAAAGAGACAATAATTCGATGAAGTGAGCTCAGTTGCAGCCTAAAAACTCGCTGCTATACTTCATATCACCAACTCTCGACTAGACCACCTAGTCGAGAGTTGATACGATCGCGGTGTTCGTACATGAAATAACGCACGAAGTGGCACCGGCCTTGACACCAGGCCAGGTTGCTCCATCCTCAACGGATTCACTGACTCAACCCTATTACCACAATTATCGGATAGAATGATATATTCCTGTAGTAACCTCAAATCAATGATGTTAAGAGAGTTCATACTAAGGTGCTTACCGATGGACTCACGATGAGACACAGGAAAATTCTTCGTAGTATTATCTAGTAATTGAATATGCAGACATTCCACGTCGTACCGTCACTCTCGAAGTCGTCTTAACGGTTGGAAATTTTAGGATTTTTAGGTTTAACAATTCTGAAAATGAGGAATGAAAAAGGTCGAACAGGTTTCGGATTATCATATATGAAAGCAAAGATAAATTTAGTATTGCTAACCTGATAACAAAGCTATTGTAGCTTTGACTCAAACGCATATCAAAGCGTTGCGGCTGAATATCCCTCGGTCTACTCGGTCTCCATTCGGCTTTGGGGATATTGTATATAGGCTACTTGACTGGGCAATATCCGAGCTAGAAGAGAGCTCGTGGATTTATGAAGCATGGAAATTGGAAAAGTCCGTATATTACCCCATTTGTTCTGCCATCTCGCAAAATAAGCGAGAAATACATAAAGAGCTCTTAGCTCGTAGCAGAAATCCAACATCTCCCCATTCCAAAGGTTGACATCACCGCGTACGCACTACTGCGGAGCTTTCGACTTTCTCCGCAAAACACAATCGCGTCCATCTCAACACCACCCCCGAACAACTCCAATTCCCCCAGAAAATTTCCAAAATACCAACAACCTACCTGATCAAATATGGCCGCACGCAATACCCTTCGACGCTCTTTGCTATATGGTACTTCCACAGACACATCTCGTCTTCCCCGCATTTTCAATCCACGCCGTGGTCAAACCGAACCTCAAGCTAATCAATCAACTTTTTTACCAACGTAGTACCTGGTTCCTCTCAGCGCTTCCTGGATAAATCCCGCTCTCTCGCAGCAGATTGCGTTGCCTATGATCTCGAGGATAGTGTGACTCCGCATATGAAGGCGGAGGCGCGTGGTTTGGTGCGGAGAGCAATTGATCAACCTACGCCGGCGGGTATTCGCGAGCGCGCGGTGCGAATTAACTCGGTAGACAGTGGTCTAGCACTTGGAGATCTAACAGAAGTGGTAAGATCCGAGAATTCCCCAAAATGAGAACGAAGAAGGCATTAGGGAATAATTTGTGCTAACGGCGCGCACTTCACTGTCTAGCTCCAATCACCAAATCTTACAACCATCGTCATTCCAAAGGTCAATTCAGCTTCGGACTTGACTTTCGTAACGGACGTGGTTTCCCACACACTAGCCCAACAATCTCCATCCGATCAACCTCGACCTCCAATTTCCTTACTCGCTCTAGTTGAGTCCGCCAAATCCCTCACAAACCTCACCCAAATCTGCACCGCATCACCTCTCCTCCAGGGTCTAGTCTTTGCCGCCGAGGACTTTGCCCTGGATCTAAGTATTACACGAACACCCTCATTAACAGAATTCCTCTTCGCACGCTCGGCAATCGCAACAGCCGCACGAGCAGCTAATCTTCCCTCGACAATCGATCTCGTCTGTACAGCTTACAAATCCGAGAAAGCAGATGGCTCGCCACCAGCGACTTTGCAAGAGGAGTGTCTTGATGGACGTCGACTTGGATTTAATGGGAAACAGTGTATTCACCCTTCGCAGGTGAAGGTTGCGAATGATATCTTTGGTCCGCAGGAGGAAGAAACGACGTGGGCGGTGCGATGTGTGATTGCTGATGATAAAGCTGCTGCTGCAGGGAGAGGTGCGTGGACTTTAGATGGTAAGATGATTGATGTTCCTGTTGCGCAGAAGGCTAGGGCCATTGTTAAGAAGGCCGAGGCTGTTGGTGTGGATGTTGCGGCCTTGCGGGAACAGTGGAAGCACCAAGAACCTGAGTAGATTTCCAAATCTTGATGTAAATGGAAATTTTTATAGCTGTCAATACCTGCAACTACAACTTCTTTCACTATTGCAACGGTAGAAATTCACAAATATAGACATGTATTGCTCGAATGCCTATGAAATACCAACGTATGCTAGAGGTTCATCAGCTGTGCTCGTTGAGGACACAGTATAATCTATAAATGCATTCGATCACACAGACGTGATCGGAATTGAGACAAGTTATCCATGTAATTGATATCGCCAAATGAATAGATATTGCTGGGAGGAGAGTATGGTGAGATAGCAAGAATAGATAATGAAGGAGGTGAGTGGCTCAACCTCTGCAACGCAAAGGGTATCATGCCGCATCAAGGGATCGTCATGGGCTAAACATATCAAAAAAAAAAAAACATCAGACTTATTGATTGTGCGTTTCTAAATCTTCCCGTTTGAGTAATTGGATCTTCCCGAGTGTCATAGTGCTTCCACTATCTGCCGCAGTGGAATCTTCCTCCGCCAACGTTCGAGCCAAGGATTTATCATAACTGGTGGGATCGATTCCAAGAATACCTCCAACATATCCCCCACGCTCGCCGGGTACACTGAATTCCCGGAACAGATATCGCCATTCGTTCAGCCAAGCTTTGACAGCCTTTCCAATCTTATCCTTACCATTCTTGGAATGATGTCCTGTGCCCGTGATCGCGTATACGACTCGAAGCCCTTGGCGTGCATGCTTTAGTAATATCTTCTCCAAATATTCAATGGCTTCTTCCGGGTGAAGACCATGTAGATCAATATAGAGCTCTTCCGCACTTTCGTCCAGGCCCGCCTGGTTCAAATGCTGATTGCGCTCTTCATACAGCTGCCGGGCAGCTTCTCGATGACACCGACGCATTGCGTCGTTCTCGGCCTGACCTCGCAGCGAGAGTGCCTTCGCCGCTCGTGCGTCATTCCGATTCCAAGCTTGAGCAGCGCTGTTCAATAGTCAGTAAGAATAGATGTTCTGGGGAAAAAGCAACTATAATAACACACCTCTGCAGAAATTTATTGCGCACAGTTCCGTGGCGAATCGCTTCAGTACGGTACTTGATATATTGCTGGTTGGCTCGTGAACCAGTTTCGAGCCATGGAATATTCTGAGGAGCTGGGATAGACATAGCCGCAGCGCTATTCTCACGGCCCTTGGCATCCTTGGCATTCTTCGACGTAGATTTGCCTTTACTGGGGACAGGAGATGGCGACATGCGCACGACATCTGCCATTGAGGAAGGGATATTCTCCTTATTGATATCCCGGCCCCCACGTTTTCCATGATGCTTTTTACCGGCATTTTTCGCGCTGACGGCTGCAAGGGTTGGAAAGGCATCGGGATCATCGACTGAAGGAGCCGTCGGGTTCAGTTCACGATTTTGATGTCGACTTGTGGGGCGAGAATTGGGACGGTTCACGTTGTTCAGACTACCATTTCGTCTACCCATACCCGGGTGAAGACCCGGTGGGATGTTCTTGTTTTGCAGCCCAGAGAGATGCGATGGATAACGGCTACCATATGGACCAGTCCATTGTTCATCCATGCCAGTCGATGACTGCAAAGGTGGGAAGGCATCAGAGCCACTATCCATCTGAAAGGGAGAGCCTGGCGCTGGAGAAGCTGGACGGCTGCCACTAGCAACACTGAGGTTGGAAATGAGAGCCGACGGGTCGTGCGAGAATGGGCAACCATCGCCAGCCAGGCAATTGCCCATCACCCAGTATCTGATGATAATTTGTTAGCTTTCGATTTCGATGCGAATATCAGAATATGAGCGATTAAAAAAAAACATACTTGCAAACATGACTGGTTAGATCATGGCTGAAGCGACAATCTGCCCGAAGACATTGCCCTGTAGACAGCCAATACTTGCAGACCACAGGACTTCGAGAGTGACCTGATGGGGTGACAGGGCGTACTTGCTCCATAGTCATAGATTTTCCGACGATAACTCGACCATCATCTTGCTTTGCGAAAACATCGGCATCTGAATCCTGAGAGAGCGCCGCAATAGTTGCCCCCAAGTCATAGCTGTGAGCTTCGAGAGCCGCTTCGATTTCGTCGTTTGATCGCCGGTCACCCAGAACTGTTCGCAAAATGTCATGCGGACTCATATCTGGTACGAACTCTGCGGCAGTAGCACTCAGTGAGGCTGGGTAGCTTATGCCCCCGGTAGATGAGGTAATGCTATTTGCATCATCTGCCACTAACCACTCTACATTGCTGTCACTGCCGAAGTCACCAATATAGTCAGATATTTGACTTTGATCGGAAAACTCATATGCATTCAAATTGGGTGAATGTGGGATTGGTTGTGCTAGGGCCAGTCGAGGTGACGGGCGCGGGGAGGTGAACGGGGAAACTGTCGAGGAAAGCGGAGGCCGGGAGAATGCTCCGCGCGAGCTCTGTACCCACGAGGTACTCCCCGGGCTAGTGCCTAGATTCGAATGTGGCGATAATGGGGTTGATGAGCGCGCCATTTGCCATGGGGCAGGAGATGACCGACGTATCACCGTATGACGAGCTGGCGGGGGTGACGAATCGGGCAGCGAGCGGTTGCGATGCCGCCATAGAATGTCCAACACCGCATTTTCCAAAGAAGAGCCGGACAAGGAGGTATTTGCGCGCAGAAAGTCTTCCACTTTCTCGACCTGTTCTTCTTCATCTAGAGCTTGATCCTGGAGGATATCCAAGCATTTCTCGAGAAGATCTTCCGAGACCATTGTGTTGGGTGGAGGCGCGCGCGACGGGAAGGGGGGAGGGAAGGGGTGGGATAAGCTGAGACGTCCGGGGCAAACAGCGACGGAGAGGGAGAGGTGGAAAGAGGGAGATGGAACTGAAATTCCTCAAGGTGATTGAGTCGAATATGAATCGAAAGCACAGAGGTCGACCGGAGACAATTGTTTTTATTGATAGCGGCGGGCGTCACAGATCCGGGTCCATATTCTCTGATAAGTGAACCAGATCGAGGCCCGAGGAGGCGGGCGATAAAGGGAAAATTCGAGAATGGCAAGAGTCGCTGAAGATCAAGGATTAGTCGCAGAGGCAGAGCAACTGTAGTTACATTGTAGCCCCGAACGTGGGTTGAAAAAGAAGCCAAAGCCAAAAGAACAAAAGGGAGGTGTGGACAAACAAAGGAGGGGAGGGGCGGAGAAAGGAGATCAACTTGGAAATCGAACAGTGCGGCCCACCGAGTATATACTACGTACAATATACTCCGTATGTATGCACACTTACGAGTGTAGATATATAACATGAAGAGATGAAATAGTATATAGCTAGTAGTCCATAGTTATACATGTTATTGATATTGAATAATCATGAATATATATAATATACTGAATAAACTAGAATACTAGAATACTATACTATGAAAATAGTAACTTCTATGTATGTACTCCATATCAGGCTGAAGAGTCTAGATCGTGCAACACCAGAAATATTGACTATTAGTTACTCAGTACATTGTTCCACTTGCAGCATACTAATACTATTCCAGTACTTAATAGTGAACCTATATATATTTGTATACACTCTATGCTATATATAATGAATAGGTATTCATTTACTCGTTGATTCTAAACACTCAGTACTGAGTGGATCCGCCTTGGGAGAGACCACCTTACCAAAGTCAGCTTCCACTCCGAGAATTGGCTGGGGCTGCGGATGACATTGATATCTCTCTTCTTCATCCATCTTCAATTTTTCCTTCCATAGTACTTACTTTCTTCAAGATTGCAACTCTCAGAGGACTATCAGTACCTGATAGTACTTCTATCCTACCCATAACCAGGAATCACCCATTCCCACTTACCACCTCTCTCTCTCTCTCATCAGCCTCCACATTGCCGATCGTTTAGAGGTTCCTCCCCCGGATCTCATCCCAATCCCTGTTCTTGTCCCTGGAATTTGATATCAATCTCCCACCCCCATCTCCTCCCCCGTCTCTTACCCCCCCACCACCTCCATCCCAGCTCTTTGTCCATCATGCCCGCGGACTATGAGTCCACGGCACGGGCATTAGCACTCTCCGACTCTCCTTCTGAACCTCTTCCCGAATCTCCCGACAGCGATGAACACACCCAAGCGCCTTGGGCCAGACGCGATTCGTCTGCTCGCTGGGCCAACAACCAAAACACCAACTTTCGAGACCGTACAATCAATCGCGCCAAGGCCGCATATGCCATGGCCAAGGAACGCTGGGAATCAATGACCCTTTGGCAGAAAATAGGATTCTATGCGGCATCCTTTGGGCTGGGAGCTTTGGGAATCGGGTTCATGATCTTAACGGGCAAGCTCTTTATCTGGCTTGGTCCGGTCGCACACAAATGGGAACATTCATTCCTAGTTGCTTTTATTCTATGGCTTTGTGTCTTTTTTGTCTCTTTTCCTCCATTATTGGGTTGGTCAACCTTTGGAACAGTAGCTGGGTTTATTTTTGGTTTGTGGAAAGGGTAAGCTAAATCGGAGAACCCGCATTGGTCCCTTTGAAAGACCCTGGAAGAACCACCCACTGACTGAACCACCTCCCCAAATTTCTTAATAGATGGATTATTTACACCACAGCAACTGTGCTGGGCTCAACTGCCTCATTTTATGTCTCGCGTACCGTGCTTTCGGGCTTTGTGAATCGTCTGATGGAACGCGACAAGCGGTTCGCCGCATTGTCGCTGACCTTGAAATATGATGGCCTCAAACTTCTCTGCATGATTCGACTGTGCCCGCTTCCTTACTCGATTTGCAATGGTGCGATATCCACGGTTCCTACTGTTCAACCCCTCATGTATGGGTTGGCCACCGCCATTATCTCGCCAAAATTACTCGTGCCGGCTTTCGTGGGGAGTCGCCTCCGATTGTTATCCGAGAAGGGCGAGGAAATGAGCGGAGGCTCCAAGGCCGTAAATATCATCAGCATTTTTATTACGGTGTCTGTTGGAATTTTCACCGGGTACTATATCTACAATAGGTTTGTCTCTCCCATTTTGTCACCATTGTCTTGTCTTGTTTTGTCTTGCTCAATGAATGGATTTTGAGAGCTAACGCATGCTTGTTTATTTGTAGAACTTTGGCCCGCGCAAAGGAGCTCGAAGAAAAAGAACGGGCTGATATCCGACAGTCTCTTCAATCTGATCATGCTTCTCGTCGACCGCATCGCCGTTTCTCTGACGATGATGATGTCAATGAGGCTGCGACAATGTTGGCTCGGGACGAGGAGGAACGTATTGGTTTCGAGCACGATGATGATAATGTCGAGCTATTCCTCGAAGATGACTCTGAAAGTGACCGATCGGGCCGAAAGAAGAAGGCCAATCGACGGTCCTATCATGATGAGTTTACAGATAATGACTCGGACGAATATCCAGGCGATGCGAACGAGACGTACGGACTCCATAGTCACGTTCGGCGGTAGGTTTGAAACGAGTACAGTAGAAATTCGCATCGTATCATATTTCTGCGTCTCTAATTTTGCTTCTATTTTAATTATTATATTCCAGCCATATAGCATAGATACTACACATTCAGGTCGCTTGCAGGGACTGCACATAGTTAAGAGACGTACTTTGTAGGGCAAAAAAGGCGTCTGGCGGGCCGAAAGCGGACTGAGAAATACGCGGCCGAGGAACTTGCAACTCCAACGGCGGCTATCCTCTGCTTCTCCCCCTCCCTTCATCGCGCGAATTGCCAATTGGGTTGCCAATTTAATGCCAGTCGGATTCTCAATTAGCGGGACCTTTAGACTTGCTTGGGGACTCGACTGGCTGTTCTACCTTGTATGTATGTATCCCGTGACCCCCCTCGTTGTTCCCTGGGCATGCAATATCTACATGCCGAAAATTAAGAAGCGGAAAGAAGAAGAGAAAAAAAAAAAGAAATCCAACGACAGATGAGAATCGTTGGCTTTGTCTAACTGGGATTATAGACATGCTCGCACTCTGATTTCGCGAAAATCCCTTGCCTCTGTTCTATGAAACTTGATATAATTCAACATGGTTGAGCATTGGTGGCTGTGGTGACGGCTGATATTGAATTCACGAGAGTTGATGATTACGTCCTATCTTTTGAATCTTTGCCATCAACAAATCCGAGGTGGTTCAAAGGGCTGAACATTTGATATATCAAAATGGATTTCCATCCAGCTTCCCCTACTGCCTCCCATTCCTCCTTGAAGGCGCCATCATACAATTTGCCGACGTTGAATATGGATGGCTCGGCAGCTGTAGTGTTTCACGATATACCTGGCGAATCCCACAGTCATGGCACAGGCATCCATCATGTTGCTCAAAATGACGTTTTTTATACTGCTGGTTCTGGTCAAACAATGCTAGATCGATTCGAAGGTTCCGAACCGCCTGTGAAACGGCTTCGAACATCCGACGGCCCGCTGAACCAACCTCAGCAACCGGTTCCTCTAGCAGAACGGCCTCCAGTAAATCCTGAAAGCCTCTCATCTGCTCTTGGTCATAATGGCAATCAAATCAACGACAGTATACAGGGTGACATTTATGGGAACAACAGCACTCCCAACGAGTCCACTGTCTCAATGTCTCTAACCTCCTCATTTGAGCCCCCAAAATCAACATCGCCTCCTACAACTCCCGGACAGAGTACCTCTACCCCGACACACATTACAGGCGTGAGCGTGTTGGAAAGCAACAAAGTTGATTTGTCGAAATGTCGGCCACGGGGCTCCATTCCTTCAAGGCTCCCAGCCTCAGTATATGCTCAACAATGCATTGCAGCAGCATACGCATCCCGGTTAGATCCGTATGCAATGCACAAAGGGGAACAAGAAGCATTGCAGGACCAACTTTGCCATGTGCATGTCACAGTCTACTTAAATATACGGAATGGTATTCTCCGTCTCTGGACGGTAAACCCAATGGTCAGTGTAACCCGTGAAGAGGCGCTAGGTTGCGCTAAAGAACATCGATGGATGAATTTGGCTTCCTTTGCATACGACTGGCTGGCACGGAACGGATACATCAACTTCGGATGCGTTGAGGTTCCTATGCCTCTAGTGCCTCCTAGAAGAGGTAGGCGCAAAGAAGGGCCCACTATTGTTGTGATTGGAGGTGGTGTAGGAGGGTTGGGCTGTGCTCGACAATTGGAAGGCCTTTTCCGTCACTATCGTGATACTGATACTGCCCCGCGTGTCATTGTACTCGAGGGACGTCGACGAATTGGTGGAAGAATCTACTCACACCCTCTTCACAGCCTAGACACCGATCTGCTTCCTCCTGGACTTACTCCTAAGGCAGAGATGGGTGCACAAATCATTGTAGGGTTTGACCACGGCAATCCTCTTGATCAGATCGTACGTGGTCAACTGGCACTTCATTATCACCTGCTCCGGGACATCTCGACGATTTATGACATTGACGGTTCCCCCGTCCATGAGGTGCAGGATGCCATGGATGAAAAATTATACAATGATATTTTGGATCGCACGGGGGCTTACCGGAGCAAAACACTCGTCACTCCCACTGCAGAGGGCGATCATGATATGATTGACAATGGACGCGAATCTCTGGTGGATGATGGGCTCACTGTACGACAATATGAAGAGGCACGCGCAGCAGGAACCATTGATCTGCTTGTCCCCACAAAGAGAGTGCGCCGACGCCGTGGGGTGGGACACAAAACAGCTGATCTTGAAACGAATCCTGATGTCGTCGGTGAACTCATGGGCCCATCCAAGGAGCACGCGGCCGCTCTCACTTGCCAGGCTACTGGGTGGAAATTGAACCCAGGATGTTCCCCGCACGATTCTTTGAATCTGGATCCCATTGCCGGCGCTTCGCGGAAGCAAAACCTTGGAGCAGTGATGAATGAAGGCGTGAAGCAGTATCAGCGTATGCTCCCGCTTACACCCAAAGATATGCGACTTTTGAATTGGCATTTTGCAAATCTCGAATACGCAAACGCAACAAGTGTTGACAAGCTGAGTCTCTCTGGCTGGGACCAGGATATTGGCAATGAATTCGAAGGAGAACATTCAACTGTAATTGGTGGATATCAACAGTTACCTTATGGATTATATTCTCTGCCAACAAAGCTCGATGTCCGCACTAACAAAATTGTGAACAAAATCTCCTACGACGCTACTAGTTCGGGGAAAAAGACAATAGTCAGTTGCGAAGACGGAGAGAAATTCATGGCGGATCATGTCGTATACAGCGGCTCGCTTGGCACTCTCAAGCACAGAACCGTGGAATTTGACCCACCCTTGCCGGACTGGAAATCAGGTGCAATTGATAGACTTGGATTTGGCGTCATGAACAAGGTAGTTTTGGTGTTCAACGAGCCTTTCTGGGACACTGAACGAGATATGTTTGGTCTGCTTCGGGAGCCCACTACACCAGAAAGCACCGTGCAAGAGGATTATGCCACTAATCGTGGCCGCTTCTACCTATTTTGGAACTGCTTGAAGACATCCGGATTGCCAGTTCTAATCGCCCTCATGGCAGGTGATGCTGCTCACCAGGC
The DNA here is from genome assembly GCF_028827155.1 of Penicillium citrinum. Classification (NCBI taxonomy): domain Eukaryota; kingdom Fungi; phylum Ascomycota; class Eurotiomycetes; order Eurotiales; family Aspergillaceae; genus Penicillium; species Penicillium citrinum. The sequence continues at coordinate 982,870 of NW_026622692.1, forward strand.
CGAGAGTACGCCGGATGGAGAAATCATCGCCGAAGTCACCGGTCAGCTCCGCAATGTTTTCAAAAATGCCATTGTACCGGACCCCATCGAGACAATAATCACTCGCTGGGCGTCCGATCCATTTACACGAGGCAGCTATTCATATGTAGCCGCTGATGCTTTGCCCAAAGACTATGATCTTATGGCGCAACGAATTGGTAATCTCTATTTCGCCGGCGAAGCCACCTGCGGTACGCACCCTGCAACTGTCCATGGAGCGTACTTGTCCGGACTCCGAGCAGCGTCAGAAGTGATCGACTCTGTCGTTGGCCCTATTGAGGTCCCGACGCCCCTCGTACCGGAAAAGCAAAGCAACACTCCTAACGAAGCAACCACGGCTACAATCGAACCAAAACCCGAGCCCACTGCAATAACCACTCCATCCCGCATCTCAACCGACAAACAGCGGCGTGAAACCTACGACCAAGCAATGTGGACGGCCATCTATGCCGAGATAGGCGCAATGCCCACACGCCCACCAAAAGCCGGCCTAAATCCCTTCCTCCTGTATCAGAAGGACTACTGGGCGAAATGTCGGGATCAATGCGATGAGACGAAACGTGCTTCGAGCAAGAATCCAGCTGCTAAAGCTGGACGTGATGAAATTCGCCATGCACTTGGTCAAATGTGGCGCAATGCCGCACCGGACGAGAAAAAGCCCTATCTCGAACAAATTGAGGCGAACAGGCGGATGAATGATGAGACTTGGAGTTCTTGGAAGACTACTGCCCTGGAGTGGGAGCGCAAATCATATGAGGTGAAGGATCAGTGGTGTGCGGCTAATCCGTTTGAGCAGTGGGAGATGCCTTAGTAGAGGGTCTCGATACATGTATAACCCAACCAGGCGAATTGCTCTAAGTTGTTTGCTTTTGTATTCTATATGAGAAGGCTTTGAACCTGAATAAAAAACTTTCATTATTGATCGCTTTACGATGTTTCCCTTTGTAGTACGTCTAGGAACTCCAGTACCTATGCAAGACAAATAATTCGGTGCTGAAGTACAACTTTCGATGAACTTCAATATCGAACAATCAGCTTGAAAATCCGAAACTGCTTCTTGACTTCTGTCATGAAAAGGGTAACTCTGCAATATGAGATTTACTAGGACTAATATAGGCCAGATTGATCATGGAATATCATCTATTTCTATATCTATGGGTAAAGACAATCCACGCAACGACCCTGATCTAATGATAATGAAGGATCGCTCGATACTCGTAGATAAACCCAGACACCCGATGTATCAAAAAAAAAATTAAATCAAAATAGAACATTTCAGCAGTAGCAAGAAAACAGAGAGAAAAAAGGAAATCCGTGAACCATTTGGAAAGGTAATATGCACAGGGAATCGAGACTCAAATCGCAAACAGAAACAATGTGCAGAAAAGCCCGAGTGTACCATTCTAAACAAAGTTATCTGTAATATAAGTTGGAATCATGCATTGTAGAGGAAGTATGAGGAAACAATGGGGTATGTATTTAGAGCGCAGGGTTCGTCTTGTAGCCGTCGTTGGTCTCAACAGTAGGCTGGGCCTCGCCGGCTTCAGCAATGAATTTCTCAGCATCCAGAGCGGCTACACAGCCAGTGCCAGCACTGGTGATGGCCTGGCGGTAACGCTTATCCTGGACGTCACCGCAAGCGAAGACACCCTCAACGGAAGTGTAGCTAGTACCGGGCTGAGTGACGATGTAACCATCCTCATCGAGCTTAACCTGGTCCTTGACAAGGCCGTTGGCAGGGTCGTGGCCAACAGCATAGAACAGACCGTTAGCCTCGACAATCTCTTCCTTGTCGTCGACAGTGCTCTTGACGCGAAGGTGGGTCATCAGACCGTTGGGCTTGTTCTCACCGATAACCTCGGTGGCAACGGTGTTGAAGCGAACATTGCACTTGGGGTGAGCAAGGAGACGCTCGGCCATGACCTTAGAGGCACGGAGCTTGTCACGACGAACCAGGACGGTGACGGAGCTACCGTATTTGGCCAGGAACATGGCCTCTTCAGCGGCGGAGTCACCACCACCAATGACGTACAGAGGCTTGTTGCGGAAGATAGGCACAGCGCCGTCGCAGACGGCGCAGGCACTGATACCGTTCTGCCAGTAGGTCTCCTCACCGGGCAGATTCAGACGACGGGCGTTGGCGCCAGTAGCGATAATCACAGCATCGGCGGTACGGACGGGTTCGCTACCGGGGGGCATCGTTCCACTCAGTCCACATTTTGAAGGGACGCTCGGAGAGATCCAGCTTGGAGATAGTTTCAGTGATAATCTCGGTACCGAAGCGCTCAGACTGCTTGCGCATCTTCTCCATCAACTCCTGACCGCCGACACCGTCCGGGAAACCGGGGAAGTTCTCGACATCGGTGGTGGTAGTGAGTTGGCCACCGGCAGCGGTGCCATTGGCAAGCATACCCTCGTACAGGACAGGGCTCAATTCAGCACGCGACAGATAGATAGCGGCTGTGTGGGCGGCGGGGCCGGATCCGATAACTGTGGGCGGGGAGGAAAAAAAATATCGTTAGACACTCCGGGGAACTTCAACATCGCACTGGAGAGTTCGGTAAACTTACTGACGACCTTGGAGTGAACCATTCTGGCGGTGTTCATGCAATTGACGCGCGTGGGCGTCGAGAAGGGATTTGAAAAGGCCGAGGTAGGAGGTGACTGTTGGTGAGCAGTAGAGGCCGCAGCAGCAGTCAATCCGATAGATCGGAGGGCGGTGGGAAAGCGTCGAAAAGCGGAGGAAAACAGCTTGAAGGTGTTTTACGGAAGAAGAAGGGGAGATATAAAGAAGATGATGAAAAGAAGAGGAGGGGCAAAGAGTGGGGACTTTCACAACGCGAGGCCGTTCGACTTGTGTTCTTCAAATCAAATTAATCATTTGTCGGCGTCGAGGCCCCTCGCTTTCTAATCATGATGACACGTGATGAGGCTAGACCCGCTGAGTAACACTACATTTACATTAGGTTACTGCAGTGAACTACATAGTACAAAGAAATCATGTCACTCTGTAACCGGAGTTCCCCGAGAAACAAAATAATAAGCAAAATTAGAGCATCTCGAAATATCATGTATTGAGAATGATCTTCTAGATGACTTTGCTGACGATGCCGTCATCAGAAGTACAACAAGTACATAGTACAAGTTTCCCGTATCGGCAGACTCGGCTCGGTACATCACGCCATCTGCGGCTCTCCCCCAACCGAATCTGATAACCTGGGAAGTATAGTTTAGCCCTGGACTCCAAGATTGATCATTATAACTAGTATTGTGAAATTATTGTATATCTGGCAGTAGGAAACACTGAATTTGCTATATATATAATCTATCGTGTTCTGGACACAAGCGTTAACAATCAATTGTAAAATTTGACGATAAACCTGATTCATGTACTTGAAGTGTTCGGCAAGGTTCTCCGCGCTTACATTACTGTAGCGGTCTAGGGCTGATCGCTCAGCAGAGATAAGATGTGGAGACTACCAAAAGAACGTTCTAAATTTCAAAGCTTCCAAAGTCACTAGGAAGCTACAGGGAACGCTTGCTTAGGCGTATAGAGCCCGGAAGAAGCATGGAAACAGGGATACTTCTTGAAAGCAAAAAAAAAGTTGATGCTGGCAGGTTCTAAGCCATTCTACCCCGTAATCAGGGTAGCATTAGTTTATCCTGATTTTTGTCAAAAGTTGAACATTTCGAATGTATTATCAAGCGTAAATCAAATGCTAAATCAATAGATGGTAAATATCAGGCTATCTAAAAGGTCATACAGATCGTGAGACCCCGAACCCGGGGGGTAGCGTAGCGTCATCATAGTATACAAGAACTTAAATCACTCCAAACCACTTCTTCCGGCGCACTGGTTCTTCCTCCTCCTCATCATAATAGTCTTCTCCCTCTTCGGGAGAGGAATCGGCAAGGGTATCAGGTGGCAACCTTTGAGGTACTTCCGAGTCTTCATCACTGCCAGGATATCCTTCGTATTGACGCGAGGCAGCAGCATTGGCGCGGGTATTATTGATTGTGTCGTGGTCATCGTAATCGTCAGCATCATCTTCGTCCTCATCACTGACATTCTCTTCCTGTTCGGCCCGAGCCGCCTTCTTTCTACGTGGCATGTTTAGCCATTTGCGCCAACCCTTGACAACCTGCGTGGGTGGCGGGTCATATTCAGTTCCTTCGTATTGCAAAGCAGGGACCAGTAGCTTGTATGGGACCGTAATACCCGAAGGGTCTTGATGGTTGACTTCCATATTCAATGTGATGGCCAATCCCCCTTCAAGGTTAACAAAGGCGCCTGCGCCATCATCTCCCTCTTTAGCAGCTCGTTTGCCAGACTTCGCACTGAGATTTGTCGGTCGTCTGTGGAAACGACCTGGTTGTGGCTCTTGTGGTGCACCGGTGAAATAACTGTCACCACCCTCGTGTGGTCGGGGTAAAGAGGAATCAACGCTAGAGCGGCGATTGGGGCCATTCTGGTTTCGACCAAAGCTCATAGCTCTTGTCGGAGGGGGCCCCTTTGTAGATAGGCGGCGAAGAAGACCAGGTTTTGCACCCGGTCCTTTGTCACCTCTTCCAAGAGATAGGGTCCGCTGGAGCATTCCGGGACGAGGTTCGGGCTCCTCTGGTGTCTCTGGCTCGGGTGTGCTGGATGGGGTTGACCCTGGTACATATTCTCGAATCGAGCACCAGTTTCGTCGAGGAAGCAAGCGCTTGTTATTGCGAGACTTGCCATTCACATCCTGCGTGAAAATGGGAATAACATCCTCATCGGTATTGGAATCCATGTGGTGTACCGTGTTGCGCTTGTTTAGCGTATCCGAGATGATCTCGGTCTCTGGGATATCTGCAATAGCGGAAGAGATGATGTTTGGCATGTAACGGTAGTCTTTGTCCTTTGCGATGTCGAGCTTGGAGTTTGAGTAGAATTGACCGATGGCGGCCAGGTGGACATCACCACTGTGATCGTATGTTAGCATGTATTCAATCGGAAGCGAGAATTTTCGTATTCGTACCTGAGAATGGTAACCCGAACCGACTTCTCAGCAGCAAGGTCTTGCAGATCCTCAACTAGCCAGGTTCTTTCAGACTTCAGATGCTTTCCGGCCCAGTGGTCATCGTATACCTCCACATTGCCGCCAGATCTATTGACCAGTCCCCCAAGCAATCCTGACTTTCCTATAGACTTGCGGCTGTTCATAAAGTTCTTGAGCATTGCCTGTCACTTTGTTAGCTCTAATGGTTCCTCCAAACATAATATATGCAGAAACTCACCATTCGAGGATAAGCAATCGGAACACTAGATAGCACAAGCAAATGTTTTGTTTGTCCTCTAATAATCTCCTGATGACATCGGTCCCAAATCAGATCACAAGTAGCTTCGGCAAGGACTTCGTTGCTCTAAAAATCGATCAGCAGATGTTTCTTTCGTAGTAGGGACGTATGAAGCAAATCGTGCTTTATACATACCCTTCGTTCTGTTCGGCAATCCAAGCCCAGCAAAACCACATCGCTACCAAGAGACATAAAGAGATGTCGACTCCTCTGCTCGATATAAGGGCCTGGATCAGCACCGAGAATCCAACTGGGCTCCTCAATTTCTGTCTCATCGGGGACACTGTGATGCTGGAATAACAGGTAATATTTGAATGCAATTTTCCCAAGTCCCGAGATAACAGCACTTTGCATGAACTCCTCGTGATAAGATCCGAATCCCTCGAAGATTTCATGGTCATTCCACATATTTACCATTGGAATTTGAGAGTTTGCTAGTGAGAAGAGACCTTGTGAGAACCAGGCCGCGTAGCGCTGCAGGTAGAATTCTTCGAGTTCGGCACGGAATTCAGGAGTGAAAGGAGCACCGTATCGCTCTGCGGCATTTTTGATCCTAATCCATTCCTGGAAGAAGGTGGACTCGGTGATTACTGTGTCGTTGAAAATCTGATCACCTCCACCGATCATCACATGGAACGGCCGGGTTTGATGTTCATTCAAGATATCTCTCCAGAGAGGATCAGGTCCACAGAAGCGATTTGAATCGACTGATGGACCGAACCCATTGCCACTGTGGAACATGATGTTCATAGCCTGGCCAGCAGCCGGAACCCAGAAACCAAGTGCTGGGCCGTGATTAATTCTGTATGCGATTCGCTGCTGAGTTGAGCCAAGTTCGACTTCGATGTTGAACCTCCAGAATGTCACATCTCTCGCAGAGTCAGCATAAAGACGGACCCCAGGGATATCACGATGTAGTCCTGCAGTTTCACCGTCGACGGAATTTATTCGGTTCGCAGGGATTGGTTGCTTCGAGCCCTCCGGGCTATAGTCTATCTGACTTGGCGATAGCTCGTAGATGCCATCATCGTTTTCCACAGCCGATAGGTCGAGCTCTTCCTCGAGATGGTCGACCGGCTTCACATAGAGAGGTCGTCCATCTCTTCCAACTTTCATAAGACCAGCAGTTGGATCAATATATTCGGGTGCCAATTGCTCACCACTGATTTCAGCTGGTGGAGGTGGCAATAGATCCATTGGCTGAGAGAAGAGACGCAGGGTAGGTGGCGTATCGTAAGAAGAACGGGTGTCTTTTGTGACTATTAAGATGGAACCTCTCCAAATATCCTTCTGGACGGTGCCATGTACGCTATCGATTTGGACCTTTTTCATACCTGTGTACCGGAGCAGCGGTCCACATCTTAAGAACAATCGAGGTTCGAAATTCTTAGAATCGGTGACACCTATTTTATGTTAGCTTTTCTGGATTTTCAGTCATCAGTCCTGGGAGCCTTACCAGTCAGCTTTTGAGCGGGAGTCTTGTAATTCTTGGGTAGAGCCCTGCTTTTCCGGCGGTTGTTCGTGCCGCCCCCTTCCCACCATGCTTTGCTTCGGTCCATATCAAGATGCTGGAAGTCAAAATCTGTTGAACCCAACCGAGCGATTGGTCCATTCTTCCACTCAAAAATAGGCGGAGGCGTTGGTGGGGGTACATTGAAGGAGACTGTCTGGCGCTTCTTCGTGTGGGATTCCACGCTATCTCCGGCCGCTCGAGCTGCCGGGGGTGTCTCTAATCTCTCCTCATCTAATTCAACGCCTGTAGCCTGCACTGGCATGGGATGGCCCCTTTGAGAAAGGGACTGGCTGCGTGTGACATCGTGACCAGAGGTCTGCGGTCCTCTCGAGGGTCCACTCACTGTGACTGACCTCCGAGGTGCATTGCCAACTCGTGCAGACTGCGGGAGGACATCTTTATTACCTGCCAACTGACCGTTTTCGGGATGATGGGTAGTCTGATATTGGGAGCCTTGTTGAGTCTTCGTAGGTCGATGCTGACGCACATCGGCACTTCCAGATGGTCGTGGCACCGCTGGTATTGCATCAATTGCTGTTTCTCTTCTCGGTTCGCCCTTACGTGAGGCACTTGGAACTGCACGGTTGTCTGATGGCACTTGCTGCTCCATACCAGAACGAGCAGTAGCAGCGGCTGCCCCCGACTCGGCCTTCTCACGCTCGAGCTTTTGGCGAGCCATTTTTTCTCGCAGACGCATTTCCGCTTCTTGCACTCGCGCCCGTTTTTCTTCTTTGCTAATCCCAGACAACGTCACTTCAAGTTTTTGCAGAGGCGAGCGATCCGAGGCCCAATCCTTGCGGGGCCCATTCGTCGAACGGACTGTATTTGATCGGCTTGGCTGAGACGAGACATTCACCGGGGCGGCTGGCAGATGTTCTTCGTACTGCTGCTCGTCTGTGCTGGGATCTTGGAGATATTCCTGAGGCGGAAGCCCCCGAGGCGTAGTCGACTCATCTGATAACGCAGGAGCTGTTTGTAGAGAGGCCTTGCGTGTTGTATAGTTTGACTTGTCGACTGGCATTTCTCGAGCTCGAGCAGAAAAAGACCGTCCCATTTGACCAGATGGTCTCTTGGACGAGGACGATTTGGGTGCAGACCGCTGATACTTGTCCTCTGTTGTTGTCTCGTACATTGACTCTTCTTCATAGCCTATGTCGTCGTGAACTGTCATTGATTGTCTGCGGTTTTTTTGGGCTGGGTGGGAGCCATTGGCGCCGCGGGAATTGGAATTTCCGTTTGCCATGTCAGGCGAGTTGCGCATGGTAGCGGTTTCCATTTGCTTTCTTTTGTTCGATATTTCTCGTCTCTTTTGGATAGTGCCTCGTAGCGGTTTTTAATCGACTAAGCTTCAGACAAATGGATCTCCCAAAGCTATAAATTCAAAGTGGATCCACAGCTAAACGGCATTCCTCATTAGCTTCAATCCGAATGGCATTGTATGAGATATAGGGCGCCAAGTAATGCGGTAAGCGAAAGCGTGACTTACTCTCTTCTCGCTGATATTTCCTGTCACTTGGAACAGACGTGGACACAATCTCGCTCTGCCTGGTGCCTAACGCAGGGCTCACCACATCATCGCCCGAAGATCGGGTTGCACCAGATGTCGCAATTGGTTGAAGTGGAGTGGAGAGGAAGGCAAAGGTTAGGAATGCTGGAGAAAGGCTATTCGATAATGATGCTGAAAAAGAGGAAGAAGAAGAAGTGAAGGAATGAAGAGAAAAGAAAAGGAACGAGAGCGACAAGACTGAAGAGAAGAAGAATAAGTTGGTGGCTGGGATTCCCCCAGCCTTCATGCGGGGCCAAGCCATCATTGGATGAGCTGCGGAGGAATTATTCTTGTACTCTTCAATTAATATGCATAAAATGATGGAATGAGTATTATTGGGCAATGTGAATCTGATTATTTATTCTAAATAATTCAGACGAGACAAAAGAAGTGGTGTAAATATAACAATGTAGAAGATGATACAGGTATACTATGTACATTTGTATACTTCACGGGTGAACAACATCAATACTCATAGTATAGTGTAGTAATAGTAGTATATTGATGGTTCGTATTATGCAAGGACCATATCAACTAGTGAATCATACAAATACTACAGTGTACAGTATTAATCTATGCAAGAATCATTCCATCTCATAATAATAATAATAATAATAATATAATTATTATAATTCATTATACAAGTCCATCGTATAAACAACTCACTTCTATTTTAAACAGTCAAGCCTACGTAAGCCAAGGCAGACAGTTCAACCGTGGTCTCTCAATCTCTCGTTGTTCTCTTCTTCTCTTCTGCTGACCACTCGGACTCTCTTTGTTTAACCTCAACTTCTTCTTATTACAATTTAAATTCACTACACAAGTCTGATCTGTCTATTTGTGTCTTTCTAACCAACACCTGTGCATGCTGGATCATCAGGGTCCCGTGTCATCATTGGCCCCGACCGACGATCCTCCTATTCTCCCTCTTTCAACCCCAACTCTCTTTTGACTTGCCACTTCTTCATCTTCTCTCCACCCCCTCGCGTTCTTTTTTTCTGGAAACAACAACAATAAAAAAAAAGGAGGGACTCGTTCATGGCAGCTGCGTCTTTGTTGTCATCTCCCCTCGCGATCGTAAAGAGCCGAGTCCTTCTAAACTCGCCTTTACTCTACTTAACTCTCCGGCCCCAGTTCTAATTAAACAATGCGTGTCACCAGCGCCATCGCCGTGGCCCTGAGCCTGGCCGGCGTCACCTCCGCCAACGTTCACCCTCGCGCGACCGATTCTCGCGAATTCTTCGCTCTCCATCTCGATGATCAGACACCTCCTTCCCATATCGCAAATACTCTCGGTGCCACGCATGAAGGCCAAATCGGTGAATTGGCCGGACATCATGCCTTCTCATTGCCCCGAGATCAAAGCGATGATTTCAATACACTTCTTGACGACCTCAAAACCAGGCGGAAGCTTCGTCGCCGGGGAGAGTTGACCGTTTCGACTCGAAGCGCCGATCCTCTAGATGGTATTTTATGGTCAGAGAAGCTCGCGCCTCCAAGGCAACGACTATTCAAGCGCATGCCACCTCCGATGCCAGAAATCGCTCCACGTTCCACCAAGGAAGCGGAAATGAAAGCGGCCGAACTTCAAAACGAGATAATTCATACACTGGGGATTACCGATCCGATTTTCAAAGACCAGTGGCACTTGTTCAATGCCCTCCAACCGGGCCATGATCTTAATGTCACCGGTCTTTGGCTGGAAGGTGTGACTGGAAAAAATGTGGTGACGGCTATCGTCGATGATGGCTTAGATATGTATAGCAATGATCTCAAGCCCAATTACTTTGCGGAGGGCTCATGGGACTATAACGCGAACTCCCCCGAGCCTCGCCCTGTCCTTTCTGATGATAAGCACGGCACCCGTTGTTCAGGAGAAATCGCGGCTTCGAAGAATGATGTCTGCGGAGTTGGTGTCGCCTACGATAGTAAAATCGCTGGAATCCGAATCCTCTCCGCCGCCATATCCGACGAGGACGAAGCTGCGTCCATCAATTACAAATACCAACAAAATGATATCTACTCCTGCTCTTGGGGGCCTATGGATGATGGGAAAACCATGGATGCCCCAGGTATTCTTATCAAGCGAGCGATGGTCAATGGCGTGCAGAAAGGACGAGACGGCAGGGGCTCGGTCTATGTATTTGCAGCCGGCAATGGCGCGAGCTTTGATGACAACTGCAATTTTGATGGCTACACCAACAGCATCTACAGTGTTACCGTTGGTGCCATTGATAGATATGGCGATCATCCACCATACTCAGAGTCATGCTCGGCTCAGCTAGTGGTTGCCTATAGTAGTGGCGGCAGCGGCGAAACACGCAGCGCAATCTCCACAACTGATGTCGGTGCCAATGAATGCTACGCAGGTCATGGAGGTACCTCTGCGGCTGGTCCACTGGCCGCAGGCTCTATTGCGCTTGCTCTCAGCGTTCGACCCGAGCTCACTTGGCGCGATGTCCAATATCTAATGATTGAGACGGCCGTCCCCGTGCATGAGGATGACGGGAGCTGGCAAAAAACTCCATCAGGCCGTATCTTCAGCCACGACTGGGGTTTTGGAAAGGTCGATACCTACTCATTGGTTCAAAAGGCCCGCGACTGGGAACTCGTGAAGCCGCAAGCCTGGTACCATTCACCTTGGTTGCGAGTCCACAACAACATTCCTCAGGGCTCTCACGGCCTTCTTAGCCGCTATACTGTCACTGGCGATCAGATGAAAGGAGCTAACTTTGCCCGCGTCGAGCATGTGACGGTGACAATGAACGTCAACCACACTCGTCGTGGTGATCTCAGCGTGGAGTTGCGCAGTCCCGGTGGGGTTATCAGTCATCTCAGCGTGGCTCGCAGAAATGACGATGAAAAGGTTGGATATGTGGATTGGACATTCATGAGCGTGGCTCATTGGTAGGTCTCCTCTTGGTCTCTTCCTTCTTGTTTTCCGTCAACTTACTAACCGTATCTTCAGGGGCGAGTCACCTGTGGGTGAATGGACGGTCATTGTCAAAGATACTGTTGTTAATGATCACACCGGTCAATTTGTAGACTGGAGATTGAATCTTTGGGGAGAGGCTATTGATGGAACGGACCAACCGCTTCACCCATTGCCTGATGAGCATGACGACGACCACCCCTACGAGGCAGCCCATGTGGCGACCACATCTGTGCAACCTGGCCCTACAAAGACCAGTGCTCCCACTCATCCTGATGAGCAGCATGACCGGCCTGTCAATCAGAAGCCTCCTCAAGCGAGTGAAACATATCCCGCGGTCGGACTAGGCGCTGAGGAATCAGGTGCTGCTAGCTCAAATGCAAGTGCCAGTCCTACTTCTACCGCTGGCTCGGACAAGAATTTGGCCCATTTCTTACCCTCATTCGGTGCTTCGAAGCGAACTCAGATTTGGATATATGCGTCTTTGGCCATGATTATTGTGTTTTTCATTGGATTAGGAGTCTACTTCCAGCTTCAGCGTGTCAAGCGCCGTCGTACCAACGCTCATGATGATTACGAATTCGAAATGATCGAGGATGAAGACGAGATGCACCCAATGACTGGTGGAGCTGGTCGAACCCAGCGTCGTGGTGGTGAACTATATAACGCATTTGCTGGCGAAAGCGATGAAGAGATATTCAGCGAGGATGATGATGAGCCTTATCATGATCGATTAGCCAAGATCTCCGAGAAGGACGATGAGGGCGAGAACAGTTCGTCTGGCAGCCATCTCTTGTCTGAAAAGCATTAGTGTGCTTTAGATTTGTCGTCTATTTCTTTGCATTGGGTCTGGATTGTATTTGTTGTGCTATCTATATCGGGGATATATTGAACTTGGACAAGTTCATGTCTATTTGGGATTAGATGGGGTTGGCTTCCCTGGCGTCTTATGTACATTCTTTACCGCGTAACGGGAATAGGATACAAACGCATCCTGTGCATATTCGGAAGAAGAATAAAGTATTTCCTTCTTCTATATAATTCTTCCATTTTAGTCTTGATAGTCAAATCATAAAATAAGCAATCCATATCCATGGGTGTTCAAGCTCGATAACGGACCCCTCCGATATGACGATGGTGCCGCATTGGACTCCGCCTTGGGGTTCGACGATCATCAGCTTCAACTTCCCAGCTTCTCCCGCCTCCACCTCCGCATCTCCCATTTCGGTGTTTTCCAGTTGCTTCCCTCTAGATATAATCATCGGAATCTACTTGAACCTACCTTCCACTCGCTACATCTTTGACATTCATCACTTGACCCTGAACTCCACATCTGTCGGGCGACTACGGTTGACCGACCGCCCTTGGCTTGCCCCCCGCGATGGATCAACATGACGACTTCGACAGCGTCTCTTGGAAGCACGATGCAGACAGTGATGCTTCGCGACCAACTACTTCTGGTACAGATGCCGAAGATCCATCGGGCTTTGATAATGAGACCGATACCAATGGCAAGCGAAGGATGAGCTCAGCTCACGAAGAACCCCAGGCTGGCACGCTGGCCGATGCCGTGGACCTGGCTGGTGTCGGAGATGGCGAGCTTGAATGTCGGGTCGATACACCCTTGAAGGAAAATGAAGGCACAAAGGATACATACATCTCGTACTTGGTTACGACAAAAGTGAGTCCATATCTCATATCCTCTCTGACCTGATATACGACGATGATGCTGCCTGCGCATCTCGGTATCTTCCATATCTATCGCAAATAGCTTAATACTAACATCGCACGTTTGGTCAGACCGATTTCAAGTCATTTCAGAAAGCCGAGTTCAGCGTCCGACGACGATTTACGGATTTCTATTTCCTGTACAAGACACTCTATCGTGAATACCCTGCATGTGCGGTTCCCCCACTGCCGGACAAACACAAGATGGAGTATGTTCGAGGAGACCGGTTCGGACCGGAATTCACCACACGACGCGCTTGGTCGTTGCATCGATTCCTCAAACGCTTGACGCTACACCCGGTGCTCCGCCGAGCACCTCTGCTCATCATCTTCTTAGAATCGCCTGATTGGAATGCTCATGTACGACTGCACGGTTCCCGCACCACCGTGAATGCGACCACGGACAATTCCAGTACAGGTATATTCGATAATTTTACCGACAGTTTCGTCAATGCTTTCACCAAAGTCCATAAGCCTGATCAACGGTTCATTGAAGTCAAGGAAAAGGCTGATAAATTGGATGAGGATCTTTCACATGTTGAAAAAACCGTGGCGCGGGTCGCGCGGCGAGAGTCCGACTTGGAGACTGATTATACAGAGCTAGCGACGCAGTTCCGCAAGCTCGTCCCTCTAGAACCGGCGGTTGAGATGCCGTTGCAGGTATTTGCGGCTTCCGTGGAAGAGACTGCTCGTGGAATACGTGGATTGAAAGATCATACCGATCAGAATTACCTGGGCTCCCTGCGCGATATGGAAGCCTATATTCTATCCGTCAAGACACTTCTCAAGACTAGAGAGCAAAAGCAGCTTGATTTCGAGGCTTTGGTCGATTACCGTAACAAAGCCGTGGCTGAACGCGACTCACTCGCCAACAATCCAGCCGCCTACTACGCATCCAACCCTCTCACATCCTCTCCAGCCTCCTTTATTCGCTCTAAAATGGAAGATATGCGTGGAGTCGATCACGAACAATCCCGTCGAGAACGTGTGCGCAAGCTTGAGCTCCGTATTGATGAACTCACCCGGGAGGTGGAATCAGCAAAGACTACATCAGAAATGTTCGACGAGGAAGTTGTTCGTGAGGTCGCTGATTTTGAGCGCATCAAAGCAGTGGAGTTCCGCGATTCCCTTGGAAGTTTTGCCGATTCACATATCGAATTCTATCAAGGCGTACTTTCAACCTGGGAACGGTTCATTGCGGAGATGGAGGGCGACGCCGATTTTGACTTGGATGCTGATCCGGTACTAGGAGGAATGTAGGAACCGATCGAGGCGACAATTTATGGACTTATTGAATTCCGGCCTAGCTTTTTGTGTACATGGCTAGTAGCTTGCCATTGCATATCATACCCGCAATGCCATCGTTCTTTTTCTGTCCGCGCGAATCGATGCGTCCGTAAGATGTGTATTTCCTAGAGTTTTTCGATCGAGTGGCCTACACAAATTCTCATGTTGTCCCTTCAAATCGGATGTCTTCCTGGGCCTAATGACAATCATATAGTTGGATCTACTTCAGCTCTTATAGTTTGTATGGATCCACTCACGTGAGTCGTATGCTTGGCATTCAACTTCCACCCCGATCATCCGATGTCCCTCAATGCAAACATCAAACACAATGCGTTCGATTTCGAGAGCCGCTCTGCGGCCATATGTTTGTGCCTCGTGCCGACATGGAATTGGTGCCGGTCGTCGTCGATTTGCGACCACTTCAAGCCAAACACCCGAGATTTACGATGTGGTTTGCGTCGGCGGTGGTCCGGCGGGCCTAGGGCTTCTGGCTGCGCTTCGTACGTCATGATATACTACTTAATCCCGTATCTGAAGGTCTATTCCCAATGGCTAACTTATCTAGGGGCGTCTCCTGTAACATCAAAGCTCAAAGTCGCCCTTGTCGAAAGCCAGGATCTCCGCAAAGCCCGTAGTTGGAGCCTCGATTCCAGCCAGTTCTCCAATCGCGTTAGTAGCTTGACGCCATCAACAGTTGAATTTTTGCAGAGGATTGGAGCTTGGGAACATCTTGATGTTGAGCGTGTACAAAATTATCAGGATATGCAGGTCTGGGATGGCGAGACGGGTTCGCGAATATCGTTTGATTGGTCCATGGAAACGTCCCCGTTTGAAGAGATGCGCACCGTCGCTACAATGACAGAGAACGCCAATCTTGTGCGTGGCCTCCTCTCACGAATTGAGGCTTCCGGTGATGAGAATCTCAAGCTGTTCTCCAATACCACCGTTGCCTCAATTGAAAATGGCTCCGATCTCCAGACCGAAGGACCTGATCTATCCGCCTGGCCCATTCTATCCGTTGCGCCAACTGCACAAGGTGCACAGTCGCAATCTCCAACCCGAATTGCCGCGAGACTTCTCGTTGGAGCTGATGGGATTAACAGTCCGGTCCGCTCCTTCGCCGATATCAGCACTCAAGGATGGGACTACAATCGACACGGCATCGTCGCAACCCTCGCTCTGGGCGACTCAGAGAAACCTGCTTTCCCTGCCAATACACGTACAGCCTACCAGCGATTCCTACCCACACTTGGAGGGCCCATTGCCTTGCTCCCCTTACCAAACAACCACGCTACCTTGGTCTGGTCAACGACCCCAGAGAACGCGGCGTATCTCAAATCTCTCTCGACCCCAGCTTTCTTGGCCATGGTCAATGCTGCTTTCCGCCTCTCCATGACAGACCTTAGCTATATGATGGGAATGGATCGAACTTCCGATCAATTCTCCCACGAAGACGAACTCATATGGCGTCTTCAACACACTCCTCAACCATCACAAATCCCACCATCTGCCATAGGCGTACAAGAAGGAACCGTCGCGTCATTCCCGCTTCGCTTCCGTCATGCTTCACAGTATATCTCACCACGAGTCGCACTCGTCGGAGACGCAGCGCATGTCATTCACCCACTCGCAGGCCAGGGTCTAAACCTCGGTCTTGCAGACGTGGCTGCTCTTTCACGAACAATCGAGTACGCTGTTTCTCACGGTATGGATATCGGCGATCTACTCACACTTGAGCGTTACTCTTCCGA
Organism: Penicillium citrinum; assembly: GCF_028827155.1. Taxonomy (NCBI): domain Eukaryota; kingdom Fungi; phylum Ascomycota; class Eurotiomycetes; order Eurotiales; family Aspergillaceae; genus Penicillium; species Penicillium citrinum. The sequence continues at coordinate 998,994 of NW_026622692.1, forward strand.
GAGGTACCTGCCTAATGCCAAGATCGGTGGTGCTTGCGATTTGCTGCATAAGATGTATACTATTCCCGGTCAGGGACCTATCACTTGGGCGCGGAGTCTGGGCTTGGATGTGATTGATCGATTACCTTTTGTCAAATCTTTCTTGATGAAGAATGCTGAGGGATATTGAGCTCTTGTATTGATATACTGTATATTTAGTTTCTTTTGTTCAAATTTCAACCAATATCTTTCTCATAGTTTTAGTACTTGATTTCTTCCATTCCAGAGCTAGGTATACCCCAACAGACTGCCAATTACATAGTGCTACAACTAGCTAGTAAACTGGTAGCAATACATCGGTTTACTAGCTACTGGTAGAAATACATCGTCTCGTATAATGTTTCTTGAGGGTGCCACCTGGAGTGGTCTTGAAGTGGCATTGATACAGAAAACTGATAGTAAAAACCAGTGACTACTAGTAACAGTACTACACTAGTTGTAAAGTCCATAGATTTTCAACAAGATGTACAGCCAATGCAGCAGTAAATTGGTATATATGGGTCTATATTTTAGTGGGAAATGCTAGCCAGGACCGAACATGATAATGATAAACCGATTAAACAAAGAATGAAACGCCTCCTTCTGCGCTTTTAGTTGCTGGTTCCTTCTTCAGCACATTTTAAACCTGCGTTCCTTGGAGTTGCTGCGCCAAGCTAGCAACAGAGCTTGACTGCTTCAATTCAAGACGAGTCTTGAGCGCGGGGATCAAAGAGGCCAGCTCAATGTCAATACCATCTTTCTCAGGGTGTCCGTCAGGAAGCTTAAGGCCCAGCTCCTTGATGCGGACCTTACCCTCGGCCAATTCGCTCTCGCCTAGAATGAGACCGAAAGGAACATCGCCTTCCTCGGCAGCCTTGAATTGTTGTTGAAGCTTGGGCTTCAGCTTGTAGTTGAACTCAGCCTGTTTATATGTCAGCGTTGCTTATTCTTGATCATAATATAATAAGTAAACTTTACCTTGATTCCAGCGGACCAGAGCTTCTGGCACATCTCCATACGCTCCTTGAGCATACCGTTGAAGCCCTTGCCACCAATGGCCATGACATAAACATCAACTTCACTGCGACGAAGACTTTGGGCACTTTGCTCGCGCTCGAGGCGTGCCTTGGTAATGGAGAAAATACGGTCAACACCGAAGGAGATACCCACGCATGGAATCTGAGCCTTGGGCAAGAACATGCCAACAAGGTTATCATAACGACCACCAGCGGCAACACTACCCACACCAAGAGTGGGGTCGTTGGAGCGGTCATCATCCTCAGAAGCCTTCTTGTCCTTCTTGGCGGACTTCTGCAGCTTCTGGGCCTCCGGGGCATCGGATTGCACAGCGGGGGCAGAACCCTCGGTGACAACCTCGTAGATGACACCGGTATAATAGTCGAGACCACGCGCAAGTGACATATCAAAAGAGATCTTGTCCAGCACATTGAAGGCCTCAAGGTAATCCATCATCAAAGCCATATCGGTAAGACCGGCCTTGGCAGACTCATTGGCATTGAGTGCCTCATCCTGCAGTAGACGGTCCAACAGCTCGCGACCACCCTTGTGCATCACATAGGTCTCAATACGGTCCGCAACAGCACCGTCCAGGCCCTTATCATCAACCATCTCCTTGCGAACATCCGCCCACGGCATCTTGTCCAATTTATCGACGGCACTCGAAATTGGCCGGATCTTGTCCTCGGGCACACCACAAACAGCGAAAACACCGTCCAGAATCTTGCGGTGGTTCAATTTAATTGTGTATCGGCCGTTCCACCCCAGTTCCTCGAAGACTTCGCTAACAATGCGCAGCACCTCCGCATCCGGCACCATGGCGTCGAAGGTACCAGCGATATCAAAGTCGCACTGGTAGAACTCGCGCATACGGCCCTTACTGACGGCAGGTTGGTCACGACGGTAGACCTTGGCGATGTGATAGCGCTTGATGCTGCGCACGTCGGGGTTCATAGCGAGCCAGCGGGCAAAAGGAACAGTCAAGTCATAACGCAGGGAGCAGATCTCGCCACCCTGATCCTGCAGGTCATAGATGAGCTTAGAGTCCTCGCCATACTTTCCAGCCAGGATCTCGCGCAGTTCAAAGACGGGTGTATCGAGGGCAGTGCCGCCGTGGCGCTTGAAGACGTCGGCGATGGTGGAAAAGATGCGATCTCGGAGGAGGGCGTCGGAGCCGGACCAATCCTTGGTACCCTTGGGGGTTTTGAGGTTAAAGGAACTCTTATCCTTGCCCATTGTGTCGATCGAATCGGAGAGAGAGGTTGACGAAAAGTAACGAGTGCGGCGGGGGTGGTTTTGATGGTGGGGGATGGTGGGGGCACGGAGACAAATTTGATTCGAGGTCGTATGCTGCAGCCCTTGGGCAGGAACAGGGTAATGACTCAGACGATAGCTGTTTGCGCCTGTGGCTAGGTGATTGGCGATTGCTCTTTGTGATGAGCGCAGATTTCTAGCAAGGGACGGCATAAAAGGCGCGCAATTCAGGGCGAGCGAGTCGAAGATTGCGCAAAAGCTGGTGAACGGGGGATTTTTCTGTTCTCGGCGTGTTTTGCCGATAGTTTTTCCGATCTCGAGATGCACTGTCCAGACGGTGATCTCTGCTTGATATCAGAAAATACAGTAGTATAGCCTAATATTATGAGCTGAGAAAAGAATGGGGTTCAGAGTCACTTCGAAATTACAATCGAGCACATCATTGAATACTCATACATTGACAGATTGTTCAGTAATAGTACCTGAGATATGTGCAATGGTGACTATAGACTAATACTCTAGTCATTCTGTATACAAATGATAGATACTGGTTCGTTCCATGCATTCAATTCCAATGAGTACATATTTGAATTCATGCTGTATGAGGCATGAGACTGGGGACTACTGCATGTGAGACAATACTACTAGTACCGTCTTCTGCAGAGGTTTACATTCAAGAAAATACTTGGTATGTCTCATCTGGCAATGTAGCTATAGGTATATTTTATCAATACTGGTACTACAACCTGCCTAGGTAGAACTGCCTCTAGATAGAGCGCTCGACTTGTATATCTAGACGGATGTCAAATCAGATATAATTGATCTAGACCTATCAAAATCGTGTCAATCCCACGTTGAGGCTCCATTTTTGGGGGACTTCTTCCACCTGTTCCAGCAAGATCCTCTATCTATTAACAGTTTGTTGATAGATAAAGTGAATACTATTTGGTTTTATCCATCTTGAAATTATGGAAGTACCTACTTAGGTATGCTTGAAACTTTCACATTGCTGTGGATCTATATGTTTATAGCTGGATATAGGTATATCCAGCTATAAACATAGAAATATAGGTATATTTCCATCATTGGCAACCTAGGGGAATTCCGTACTGTATACAGTTATGGAGATGGCTCCAAACATAGACTCTCGGAGTAATCCATCGATGAATAGAGCTCTAAGCTAAAGTTTCGACTGTGATGCCCATCTTGAATCGAATAGCCAATAAATCGAGGAGTAAGGCAATGGATTTCTTGCATCACTCTATCCATCTTAGCAGCAATATGGAGTACTCCGTATATAGGAGGCAAAATATAAGCATGTCCGCGGAGGGTCTAGCAAATGACTGGGATACGAGTGTGATATCAGCCACTTGAGTAAGACCCCAATCACTGTATACAATAAGCTCTAAGCATGCCGATCATGACTCTTCCTGTCAGACAGACAGGCCAAATTACACTCCACATAGATCTCTGTGCTCAGGACCAGGGCCATGACTTTGGTAGTACCGCCAAGATACCCTCTCTACGAAGGAATACCGTGCACCATGTCCGGGGTACCATGCTGTACAGTACTATGATAGTATGTATTCATAGGTGAAAAGATCAACAGAGAGAGCCAGCCACTCGAATATGTGGGGCTTGATTAAATGGCTCATTAATTCTACATACAGTATAGAGTAAACATACATAGCATGTACAGTACGGTGCCATGGAAATATGAACCGACCTTGAGACGGTCAGCGCAATGGCTGGGAGCGAGTGCAACCATACATCAGCTCGAATCATGAATGGGGGATGCCAAGCAAGTGCCACCATAGCTTCTGTAGTGTTGATTGAATCAGAATGGAGTACATAGTATAGTTATCTCGCAATCCGCTATGTCACGGGTGGAGTTCCGTTGAACATGACTTCCTGCCCGAAAGAGGTCCACGGCGGTTGATTTCTCCCGAGAGAAGGGCCCCCACTATGATGTTATCGCATCAACGACAACTCCGTACGAGCGGAGCACTGTGTACCTACCGTAGTGTGGAGTATGTACGGAGTACTTTTGTATATTTTATCTTGAACATACATCGTACTGTCCAAATTGATAGCTGATATCTATCGGTTGAAATCAGAAGTCAGGAATTCTCTGTAACCCTCCCATACTGTAGGTACACTGTAGCCTTGGCCCCCAAACAAGGGATGGCAGGATGTGAATGTGGTGTGGTATCCTGACGAGATCCTTGCGGATGGGCTCAGGAGGATGAAGGGTAACGGACCTGCCCAGTCGGTAATCAATTAGGACGATTGGGTGGACATTGTAGGCAGCGGGCTTTGGAATGCATGACAAGAGTCCCACAAGGGGATTAGCGTGCGCCTCCTGCGTTAATAACTGTATCAATAATGGTGCAAGGTATACTACAGCTGTACTCGGTACAATCAATACCTACTCGATATGAAGTAGACTGACTCCCTTGCGGGACTGCGCATTTCCCGGGGAGATGCTCGGAAGGTCGCCGGAAATGGCACTATGTACATACTACAGTAGGAAGTCCAATGCATGTCATGTATAAACACAGTACCCCGTACAATATGTAAATGTGATTCTATTGGAGGAACACGGACCGCGCGGTCAGAAGACGCCTCGTATGTCTGGTTGATCCCCCACGACAATTGCCTGCAGCGGTACTCTGTATGTTCAGATCTCTTCCCACCCTTCATTTCTTTCTTCCCCGGTATTACTTGAAGGCAGCAAGACGAGGGATTCGCCAGAGTGAACGCATACATACCATAGTATGTAGGTAACCTGGGGAGGGAGGGGCCAGAACTGGAGAGAGAGAGGGGGGAATCTGACTCCACCGCCACTAACGAGACATGACCCACGACAAGGGAGATGATAATTGGATCAAATGAAGCCATGCGAGGGGCGGACACATGGCCCGTGAGCCATGGACAGAATGGGGCCAATCGCCAGGCAACGGTTGCGGGTTGAGAGAGTTCATCAAACCTCCACTTTATTTTAGCGCCTGGATGACTAGGGTGTGCCGGTTGAAAATGAGAGGGAAGTTCCATGGTGAGCCGTGGGGGGAAGGGATAACAAAGACCAATGATAAAAGATCCAAGGCAACAATTCTGGGTCTGAACAGGTCTTCTTTGTGCAACCAGACACAACGATTCTCCATAAGAGAAGTTCTCCATCAATCTCCATCATCCTCCGATATATCCGGTGAGCTCTCGGTGTGAAAAGAGAAGTTTTGCCCAAATGAGCGCGGAAGAAGAAAATCGGCGATTGGCCGAGTACCTGCTTTCAGACTCCACGTGGCTTTCGGTCGAAGAGTGCGGAGGAGGGTTTTCTGGATGATTCCACTTTTACAGCAGTCGTTACTCATACAGTACAGCAGTATACAATTACTTATGATATCAGTGTATACAATTACTTAGTATCAGTGACTGTATTCTGTAGATATCTGAGTATAGATACAGTCAGCATATGAACCACTGTATCTATACCCAGACATCTACACTACATCTACATTAGAAATCCCGGTCACTGTCTACTGTCTACTGTCTACTGTCTACTGTAGTCCTCCGCACCATTCCCGATTATTTCCCCCAAGACTCCCTGCGCCACATCCCTTCTGACGCGCCTTTTCTCGTTTCTCATTCCTCGTGTTTGTGCTTGTTCTGCCGGTTCCTGCAGTTCAACTCACAGTCCCCTACAATCCACTGTTTCTAATCTGGCTTTGTCTCTTCCCCCAACATACCAAACTTGTTGCACACTAATCAATTTCCCCGGACGCTCTCCGCCGAACTTTCCTAGCCTCATTCTGCCCCGATCTTCTCTCAGCCTCCCCGAGACTCTCTCTTTCTCTCTTTCGCCCCTCACCCTTCCCTCACCTTTTGCTCGTCCTCTTTTTTCTTTCCCACTCTCCTTCCCCTCTGCTCTTGTAACTTGACATCACCGGCCTATGTGTTGCGACTGTGACTGCTGTTGTTTCGCCCTTTAATCGTGTCTGCTTCCATGCAGTGGGCTGTCACCAATCAGCCGATTTGACTATGAAGCTCTTTCATCGGCCCAAGGCCAATGGGGTAAGTTCGCCCTTCCCGACGAGCATGATCCCTTTCGTGCGCGTGGTACAGCAGAGAGCGTGTGGCCCTTGGCATACACCGTGCAATTTTCACTTCTCATCAATTTGCATGGGACTCTTGGCTAAATGAACTGTCTCGTCTCTCGGTTGAATACAGGCCGCCACCTCAACGCCCGCCCCGGCCCCCGTCAAAAAGGACCCCCCAGACTCCGCAGATGTCCCCGCTCGAGAAACGACTGCAAGATTTAGGTCCGATTCGTGGTGATGGAAGTGATAAATTCTTTGGAATGGAAAACGTGAGATATATATTTCCCCTCACGTGTTTGTTTTCCATTATCGCAAGTGAAGTGAAAGGACTCCCGAAGACTGATCTAAACGGCGCCCATGCGCTTGTCCACTGCAGTACGGAAATACATGTTATTGCAATTCCATATTACAATGCCTCTACTATTCCGTTCCTTTCCGCGAAGCCGTCATAAACTACCCTCAGCGTACCCCCGTCGAAAGTCTCGAAGCCGCCCTCGCCCAGAACTTGCGATTTCAGAACCCCAATGCCCACATTGAAGCCGAAGCCCTGGCCGCAAAGCAAAAGGCTACTCCGCCGCAACCAACATCGCGCGGTGCCGGAGTTCCTCCAAATCAACCGCAGAAGCCCGAGGACAAGGACTCGGCAGAATATAAGAAGAAGGTGGCTCTTCAGACGATGCCGATCCTTGAAACCAAGAACAATTCTACCAGCTACGGCATGTCCGAATCGTTATTCACCTCGCTGAAAGATATCTTTGAGTCGCTAGTGGGAAGTCAATCACGGATTGGGATTATCCGACCGCAACAATTTTTGGATGTGCTACGACGCGAGAATGAAATGTTCCGGACCCCAATGCACCAGGATGCACACGAGTTCTTGAATCTCTTACTGAACGAAGTGGTATCAAATGTTGAGGCCGAGGCTACGAAACAGAATTTCGCGGATAAAGCACTTGCGCCTACCGAGAGTGCAGATTCCTTGGGCATGTTGACCAGCAGCACTGGCTCAAAATCACCGAACACTACGAGATGGGTGCATGAATTGTTTGAGGGGACGCTGACTTCGGAGACCAAGTGTCTAACCTGTGAGAAGGTCTCCCAACGAGATGAGGTTTTCTTGGATCTTTCGGTAGATTTGGAACAGCACTCGTCAGTGACATCCTGCCTTCGCAAGTTTTCTGCCGAGGAGATGCTCTGCGAGCGAAACAAGTTCCATTGCGATAATTGTGGTGGTCTGCAAGAAGCAGAGAAGCGAATGAAAATCAAGCGCTTGCCGCGTGTATTGGCGCTGCACCTGAAGCGTTTTAAATACACCGAAGATCTGCAACGGCTCCAGAAATTATTTCACCGCGTTGTCTATCCCTATCACCTCCGACTATTCAATACCACCGATGATGCAGAGGACCCTGATCGCCTTTACGAGCTATATGCGGTTGTAGTTCACATTGGTGGTGGTCCGTATCACGGTCACTACGTTGCGATTATCAAGACAGAAGATCGCGGGTGGTTGCTCTTTGATGATGAGCTCGTAGAACCGGTCGACAAGAACTATGTTCGGAACTTTTTCGGGGATCGACCAGGGCTTGCATGCGCATATGTTCTTTTCTACCAGGAAACCACTCTGGAGGCCATTCTTCGAGAACAAGCCCAGGAAGATCAAGCATCCACAACCGCGAATGCTGATGTAGGAGAGACATCGAAGGCCAACGGATACCCATTGTCCCCTGGGTTGGTCCATGTCAATAGTGCATCCCAGGTGCCGTCCGAGGATCAAAACAGACTTTATCCTATTCAGAAGACGCCAACAGCACCGCAAATGATGCCGACTCACCACGAAGTTCCTGAATTGGAGCCTTCACCGGTACCAACCGCTCAACCTCACCAGCCACCACTACCTCCCATTCCTGATGAGCAACCACCGCCTTTGAGCCCCAAAAAGAGCGACGTTGCCGCCAAAAAGGAAAAGGCACGTCTTAAAGCAGAAGAGAAAGAGAGGGAGAAAGCAGAAAAGGCTCGTCGCAAGGAGGCCGACCACCAACGACAATTAGAAGCGCAGCGTGAAGCTGAGGAGTTGAGGATGGCAATCGAAAGGAGCAAGGCTGATTCGAACGATGTCGCGGCCGAGAATGGCTCTCCTAGGAAATCCTTTGGCCTGTTTAAGCGAAGTTCTCGCAGTCTCAGCCAACGCTTAAGCAAGGATAAAGAGCCTCGAATGTCCACCTCTGACTTGGCCGCGACTCCATTGCCTGAAACGCCTATCGCCATCAACACCAATGCTGCCAGTACGACGAGTACGACCAATACAACTAACACTACCAACACTACCAATACCACCAACACTACGAATACGACGAATACGACTGCAGAGACTGAGCCAGAAAGACCACCTGTGCCAGCGAAGGAAACCCCCAATATTTACAATCCTAAAATGACCTCTCGAAATGGCCCTCCGCCAGTCAAGGATAACAAGACCGAGAAGACCGGTCATACACACCGTTGGAGATCCCTCAGTTTCAAGAGAACGGCCTGATCTCTACTTTTTTTTACCCCAAACATTTTTCATAGGTGGCATTCTCTTTTCATGCATGACGGCTTCCAGTCGAGCTTTCCGAGATACCCCCAAACTATCATCATGCACATATGAGCGCCGATTGCTTTTTGCACATAGCTTTTTCGTGAATGTATCATTACATTTCTTACTATCTTAGCTACCACTCTTCGTCCCATTCTCCCGGGATCTGTCTCTTCCCGAAACAGATATCAGGCCATGTCTTGCTAGACTATATTGGATGTTCTATTATGGCTAAGTTGATGCTTGTGCTTCTCTTTGAATCTTTTTTGTTTGCTTGATATTTTGCTCTCTTTGTCGCTGATGGTCTTTTGTATTATGTTTAACGGCATGATATCTACCTCAACGGGATCTGTCATGTTTGGCGTGAAAGCAGGCGTTTTTTCATTCGATTTAGGAATTTTTCTCATTTTGCAAATGCTGGCGAGCGTGGAATTAGGATTTTGGCGTTTTTTTTTTTCTTCTTTTTTTTCCTTCGTTGTCTTCTTACTTTTTTTTTACTTGCTTTTGAATCTTCAGCCTTGAGCGAATTCTTGTTTGTCACGTTGAAACGTGTCTTTCGGTTAGGTTAGCCTTTCAGACCTCTGCTAGTACGAGGGCAATTGCATTGTGAATATAGCCGAATACTAGCTATCATACAATTTTCAGAACAGGAGAAAGCGCTTCAGGTTCGTATCAAATAGTTTTACAGCGTAGTATTGTTTCCTTCAAGTAAGATGGTTAAGAACAAATCTCAAATTTTCATATTTATCCAGCCCTATTCAATTCATCACACTACAAATGCCTACAAAAATTCAATATTCAACGAATGACATAGTTCAAGTATATAAAACCGCCGAGATCTTGGAAAAGAAACCAATTTGGCTAAAATTTCACATAAATCATGAGGATTGACAAGGCGTCAAAGATATCCTGTTCAGTCCGTATTGTCCACATCAATGTTAGGTATTCTATTCACATATACGAACTACACCTGTATTTCCTCAATGGGTTGAAGTCAAGAGGGAAGAAGATGGTCAACTATCAACATGGATACCCGTAGGAATTGTCAACTCAGCCTCACCAGTCATCCGATTCATCACAACCAGCCAATTGCTCCTTTTTTTCAGCGTGTCCCCATATATGCAAATATTTTCCACTGCAGACGATTCTCCGATAAGTTTGTCTATTTGAATTATAAACCTCAATTATAAACGTTTCTTAGAATATGAATTTCTTGGGGAGATGATAAAGTGAAATTCACCTACTTGTACCACAGTGTACTGGTAGAGAAGCGGTGTTCATACCAGTAGATGGGAGCTGGGAATCCATAGCTAATATCAGTACTACTAGACAAGGAGGCTAAAAATAACGGATTGGATTACATTATGGTCTTGAGAATCATCTTCGAGTTCTATTCACAACAGTCTGAATATAATGCATGGGTTTTGATCGAAACATGAAATTGAAGTCTTGTACCCACGTAGTTCTAGCATAAGTCTATTATTGACTAATCCAAGATCGTGTAATTCGACGACAACAAACGACAGTTCTTAGCGATGCCAATGGGAGGAGCAGTGCCACCCTCATTGGCGATATAACTGTAATTGTAGGTCGGACTCAGCATCTGAATCTGCCCCACAGTCGAGCCGTATTTGTCTGCAAGATCCTTATAAACTCCCTTAGAGAAAGTGTATGGTTCGATATCGCATGCACTTGGAAAGCACATAGGAATCTTGATGAATTGACCTGCCGGAATGGTTTCATTCGTGCTGTACTGACTACCGCCACCACCAGGGCAGATGCCATTAGTACAGTTTGTCTTGGGACTGCAGCCGTCACCACCACATTTAATAGAATCAACGGTCATATTGAGGCGTCCGGCGATCTTCCAAAGGGTGTCGCCGTTCAGGGTGTAGTAGAGGCGCGGCCCACCGGCTAAACAGTCGTTTGGTCCCGGTCCATCTATCACGCAAGAAGTCCAATCGGGATGACAGACTTCACCTGGAATGATGAAAGTCTGACCAACGTAGGGTACAACGGACACGTCGACCACTGTAATTATTCATGGTCAGCGGGCTTAGATATAGAGCGGTAACATGGGATGACGCACTCAAGTTAGCACGGCCAATGTCGCAGACACCTCGATTGAACTTGACAGCGATGTCGTGAATAGTTTGATTCTCCACGTCGTTGTAATAGTTGAAAGTTGTCGTGTTGAGAGACTTGGGGTTGCAGGTGGCCTGGGCTCCAGTCGTAGAGGCGATCATGAAAGCCATTGTGGCTTGAATGATGGTAGAAGCCAGATGCATAGCTGCGAAGGGCGAATGAAAAAAGGAGCGTCTAGTAATGAAAGAGTGTTTGGAATTAGAGCTCTTGGTGAGCGCAAGGCATAATTTAAGTATTTCTGGGTTGGCCAGCCAGTGGAGCTCTACTACCCTTCAGTGTTCTTCATCTTCCCCTTTTCTTTGGTATAACATTTCATTTTCTGGGCAGAGATCGTCAAGATCGAGCGTAGTTTTCCCCATTTGAACAGTACTTCTCTCATGGACGGAGAGACGATGATTACGACCTGCATGAGATAGATGCACGCGCGGCGAGCTATGATAAACCCACCTCGGACTTAAGGCTATATGAAAGGTCTCAAATATGCAATATTCCGATGTGGAGCACGGCCTGTATTACAAGGAATCTCGGTTTAATGTGCTTGAGGTGCTTCGCTCACGCAAGATCGACGTTCGTTTATACTCCGTCAGTATCGGCTATGTCGGCCTCGGTTGGCCTCCACATTTCGTTATCGAACAATCCTTTTTTTCTTGATTAATACAAATTTTTGGGCTGGTTATGGTGCAGCGACTACAGATGTATGTACAACTGTTTAGGTGCTGATTGTGACAGCAGATACATATCTCGGTATGTTTTACCTATTCTGGAATTTTACCCACTCCGAGGTGCCCTGATGCAAGACAGACCCGCTCCCGTTCTGGTAGTCTTCTATGGAGTACCTGTTTGATATTGTTTTGTGGAAATTCATCTAGATAATAAATTTGAAGAAGAGGATCAAGGGCTATTTAAAAAAGAGGCCCTCTTTTGAGACCACCTGAATACATGACTCAGTATCTTGCTTTTGATAATTGTGAACAGTCTGCCATCACGCCGAATCATTATCATCATGCGCAGCTACAGAGTATTAACTTGGCTGTCTTTGACAATTGCAACACTAGGGCATGGACTACTCGGCTCGCCTCAAAGCAGCTCCGTTAACGATGCAAGCTCTACTGGCCAGCTGGGCACTTTTTTGCACAATCGTATTAGCCCTAATTACTCCAGGCTATACATCGCCGAGGCTGATGGATCCAACGAGAGACTTCTACTTGGATCTAATACGGCGTTCGAATTTCGGGCTTCCTGGTCTGCGGATGGTAAATGGGTCACTTTCACCTCTGAACGCAGGGGCAATGGCCAGGCAGACGTGTATCGTGTAGCCATCAATGGTTCAGAGGTAACATCAGGATCGCCGGAGCCACTTGCAGTATCGGACGGTGTTGACGACTCAGGAGAGATTTCTCCAGACGGTAAGATGCTGGCATTTAGCACGAGCCGATATAACCACACCAGCAACATCATGTTGATGGACTTGGAAACGGGCGATCTGAAGAACTTGACTCTGGCCAATGGAATTGCTGGAGCAGCTAATCCCACGCTACCAAATGGCTACTTCAAACCGACTTGGTCTCCTGATTCGGAGTGGGTTGTCTTTACCTCAGATCGCAACACGCCATGGCGTGGTCATAGTGCTGGTGCAGGCTGGGAGCATACCCAAGAGCTATCTATCTATGCGGCTCGACCCAACGGGGATGATTTTCACTTGGTTTCCTCACGTTCCAACTATACACAGGGCTCTCCACAGTTCTCCCCAGATGGGAAGCGTCTGGTGTTCTATGAGATGCAGACCGAGGATACGTACAATGGACGTCTGCAGCCGGAACTGCTGTATGGATCGTCCCTAAATTCTAGTATTGTCTCGGTGGATTTTCCTTCGGGCAAAGGTCGCACGATACATGCTACAGGGCCGGGGGTTAAGATAAGCCCTAGATTTGTGACGAAGGATGTGAGTTTTCTCCGACCTATCGGCTGAAATGTTATGACGCTTAACATCATATTCTCTCGTATTGAACAGGTCATCGGCTATGTCTTGAAAGAGACATCTAGCAATGGGATCTGTTACGTTTCCCAGTCCGGCAAAAACTATACACAGTACCGGACAATCCCAATGAACCAAATGACACCAGCATTGCGTTCGCCAACCTGGTCACCAGACGGCAGATACATCATTTATGAGAAGCAAGGTCCCACAGGAGGTAGTACGTCAACCTCAAGAAGTCAGTATACGAAACTCTGGGACTTTGACTCGAATTGGGATTATCGCTTTACTGATGTATTTCCAATGGGAAAACGCTCTGGATGTCCTATGATGGTCATGTCGCAACAGATGGAAGGCCCCGCCGAGAGCAACCTTATGCGACTATCAATGAATGGTACGGACCAAGTCACTCTTTTCGAGACCAAGAAGGCTATGATCAATCCTTCTATCGCTGAAGGATATAATGCCCGTGCCTACCAAGGTAATTGGGGTCCCGGTGATATAAACATCACATTTGGGTTTGGAGCATATTTCGTTGGTCGTCAGAGCTCGCCGGGCTTTATCTTCAGCGCCAACGAGTATGGCAAGGATGTAACTCTTCTTGCAGGCAACAACATCACGAATTACGGATTTCCATCATATAATCACGATGGAACCAAAGTGATATTTCGCACATGGCCCGGTACTGCTAGCAATGGCACTACTATCGGAAGTATAGGGCTTGCCATCGTCGATGTAACCACTCGTGAGGTAACCCAGCTTACAACCGAGTGGGATAATCTCCCAGCATTTTCACCAGATGGCAAAAGGGTTCTTTTTACTCGTCGCACAAACTGGTCCAACTTCCACGATAACTACGATATATTCACCATGAACTTAGACGGGACGGACCTGGTTCAGGTCACTGAGTCTATTGCCAGCGATGCTCATGCGGTGTGGACTCAAAATGGTCAGATCCTCTACAGCACTGCCATGTATGGATTTCAACAGGAGGCACCCCTATATGATGACTCAATGCAGCCATACGCAGTAATCATGCTTATGGATAGTGACGGCAAAAACAAGAAGCCCATGACCAACAGCCTGTGGGAAGACGCCATGCCAATGTTCTATCCGGCGAGCGAGTCGGGTGCAAGCTGCCCATTTCGAAAGAGACATGCTCCCTAGTATTCATCTTGCATTCGATCTTCCTGAGGAGTACGTACTGGCATAGTACTTTACAGGAGGGAGTATTTTGCTCTGGCGCCTGAGGCCGAACAAAAGCTACATTTATCATGTATTTTATCGTTATTGAAGCAATTAAATGCCAAATGGTTTCGTCAATGAAGATATGTTCAATAGTATTCACATCATGGTGTTTCAGCAATCATCTTCCGCTATGGACCAGTACATCGTTTGGACCAGACCCACCATCATCGGACTTGTTTTCCTGAATGGGTGTCCGCGTATCACTTTTAATTTACACCTGTATAATAACTATGCTGGCATGACCCCCGCAATAGGAAAATTTCCGTCGTATACGTTCCTGAATCCCCGATGGCGGAGTCTGAATATTCCACTGGCCTGCACGAGTACGCTTTGCGGCCCTGGCGTAATTAGGGTATGATGCTCCACTTTTCGCTGCTTGAAACCTAATTTGGACGTTCCTTGTCGATCAAAGGAGGATGTGTCCAACACACAGTACATACTTGTAGTACCCGTAGGAAGGCTTTGAACATCGGTATTGACACGATCGGCATAAACGAAGCTTTGAGGTGGTCGTTTATATAGGGGGAGCGGATGATTGGTTGAATTTTCCAATGGACGATTGACTTGTACATACACGTTTTGGCTCGCCGTTCTACTTTCCAAACATGAAATTCACTTCGTGTTCCAACGATTTCATTGAATACTTTGACTCATACCTCAAACAATTATTCGTTTCCAGAGTACTATATATGCGCCGATGCTTTTTCGGACAAAAAGAGTGCCAACTTGTGTCCGGTATTTTGTCCAATGAATTCCAAAGATCGTCGACAAAGTTCTGTTTGATCGTCGCATGCGAGTGGGCAAGTGAGGACCGCCCAAATTGGCCATATTAAAGAGTTATTGTTCGCAAATCGAAGTCCCGGAACAGGATGGAAATTGCCACCCGTGTCTAGGAATCCAATTGCGGTGGATATTGTATAGCAAATTGTTTTGAGAAGGTGAGCTGCTCGATCCGTGACACCCCTTTCAAATGCAACTAGATCAGCAGAGAAATTTGGCATATTGAACTCTTTGCCCTGTTCTCGACTTTGTTCGCAACATGAAATAACATGAGCATAGAAGACCAGCTGCGCGGATTGAGTAGATGCTAGGAAGGTTAGAGTCCATGGATCACGAGGTGAGTCTGTGGATGCAGCAGCTCTATCAAAGCTCTCAAATTGGTATTGTATCTTCCAGTGAGATGGAATGGAAGCATTCCATATGTCAATTTCGTCGATCATGTAACGAGCAAGCGTGAGTGTTTTTCTCAAAGTCTCTTCTTGTCTTGAATTTCTCTCGTTACTTGAGTAAGCGGAAGGATCGTGCATATCTGAAACGAGTTGACAGAAGTGGGATATCCTGCAATTTAAAATACCAGCACCGAGTACACAGTCAGGCTTTGGTATATCTTCAATCAATTGTGGAAGCTTGACATATTTGAATTTGTTTGTTCCAAAAGCTTGACTTTGCTGTTTAAATGCAAGGTTAGTTGACAAACTAATAAACAGCAAAGGAATACTAGGGAGTCACGCACCACCTGAATAATAACCCAAGCCATCAGTGGCCGGGTGTACATGCTTTTTAGTTGCTCGTTCCCACGCAACTGTAGTAGATTACAAATTCCAGCCATGTGAGGGTCAGGGAGTCCCTCCCCCTCGTGGACAAAATTCTGTACATCAACATAAGCATGAGGAACATGAAAAAAACAGAGCATCTTCCGTACGTACATAGAACATGCTCATGAGAAGGCAAGCGGCAAGTGTTTCATCCTTCACGGCATTTTCGTGAGAACCAAGAGCTTTGTTTAGATGTCCTAAAGCCAAGCCATGGTTTTTTCGAGCTCTCCAGTAAAATTCACGATGGCCAGTATCATTGAATATTGTCAGATGAGAGACACTTAAAATGGCATGTTTCAGGTGCGGGGCCGCGCCCTTTTCCCGAAAAAGGTCGGGCATGAAAGCCAGATGACCGCTGCATGGTGAACGATGGACTTGTATGACGATCCGATTCATAAAGTTGCATAGAGATTGCCAATCCGGGCATTCTGACAGTCCTTTAGATGGTATTTTACTTGTAGCAAATGGAGGTTCTTGCAGCGAACCTGACGAACGACTTCTGGCGCGAAGGACAGAATTGTCTGGTCGCTGTGATAATGCACAAGCTGGAGTTTCATGCTTTTGCTGAGGCTTGTACTCGCGAAAACTAAATTTTTCAGGGTAGCCGCTACATTTAACGCCGTGTCTAGCGCACCGACTGCAACCAGGTCTGGCTCCGTCACACTTCGCAATAGTTAGATTATATTTCTTCCTAATGAAGGCGATCAACCCACCTTGACTTTTCGTCTGCGGCATACGTGGCAGCTTGTGCTCAATTTTCCAGGAAACACCATAAACGGTGATACAGCAGCTCTCTGCTCTTAATAGTGGGCTGATCGATGGTTTCATGAGAGGAACAACTTGAGAGATCAGGAGAGCACTCCCAGTGGCCGCGTTACACACGTGACTATTCTAGACCTATGTCGATCTTATCAGATGTGCTACCCTGTCGCTTGCAATTTCGATGATTTCCTTAACTTGAGTGTCTATATTGATTGAATATGGGGATAAAATTGATGCAATATACTGCACTAGGGGGCACAAAAGCATGATGGCAAAAACGAAGACACTGTTATGTTGAATATCCAGGTGGAGACTCAACATAACCAGTTTGTGAAATTGGGCAGTTTTTGAAATAAAGGGAGGACTAGTGTAGCTGTATATTCTATGTACAATATAATCATATGAATGCGTTGCGCTACCCCCTTGGCAGTAATGGCTATAAATCTCGGGAATCATCAGTATAGCACTTTTCTGAGTCGTTCCTTAAGCATAATGATCAGCTTGATCAATTGAAATGAAATAAGCTATCTCCCTTGGAACTCAGCTCTATCACATTGTACGGTGTTCGTTACCTTACTCTTCTCGAATTCGCTTCAACACCTTGAGCTTAGGGCGCATCTTCAGCTCGACCCACCAGCCACGCAAGAGGACTTTCCGTACTGAGTCACGGACTTGATCATACAAGTTTGCCGCACTCTCACCACCAAGAACAGATAGTAGGCGTCGCTCAGCGGCACCATTCGCGGCAGAGCCAGGTCTCAAGATAGAAACCCCTGCAAATCCATCAATCACTTCGGTGGTTTCCCAATCAGAGTCTTGAAGAACCCTTCGTAGACGGGTCTCGTCATTGTCACGATAGTCTTTGTCGGAAGAAGCTTCAACAATGACGTAGTCGAATTGATTCCAAAAGGCGTGCGAAGACTTCAATGCTTTGTCTTCTGTCTTGTCGTAGGACCATCCCAGGCCAGGGGACTGCTGAAGAAATCTTGTGATACCGGTTTGGCAGGCAAGATTTCCCAAGTAGACCGAGGCACCATCAAGTTCGTCGGACACGGCTAGAGCGTGGCGATGATGAAGAGCGTTCAATGCATGTGCACCGGGATAGTTAGCTGCTGAGGCCGGTAGGAGGACGAAATTTGACAGACTGAATGCAGCCAGGGACGAGAAAACCAGAAGACGAGAGGAGACACAGGCGAACATAGAACGAGATCGGCGATTCCAAAGATAAGACGCCCCCAAGGCAGCGACTGCGGTCAGAGAAGGAATAACGTAGATGATGAAACGCCACTCCTTGTGAGGTTGAATACTGTACAGCACGACAAACGCCAATGTCGGAGTAAGCAGTGGGATAGCCGGTTGTCGGGTGGCTGGTTGGCGCAAGGCAACTGGGATGGCGAGGAGATAGACCAGAGGATTGAGAAGAAGACGTGGCAGGGCGTTCAAAAAGTAGAAATACCACGGTGATGTTCCCCACTCTGAGGACTGACCTGAGACTACATTGAAGAGGAATGCGTCGAATTCTGGCCAAAGTGGGACGCGATTCCAGAAAATGGAGTCTATGCCCACGGTGAGCTGAAGTCCCACGAATAGACTAATGATACCTGCGATGATAGCATCTTGAATCAATCGAACACGACCCATCGCCAAGAGGAATATAGTCTGCGTTACAACAAAGAGTGCCAGCTCGGACCGGAAGATTATACCTGCTATGGCGAGCAGGATCAGCGACAAACGAGCTCGCCGGCGTGCATCAATTCGTGGTATCGTGAAATCCGGTAGAAGCAATCGTGAGGCAATCGTCGTCATGCCGAAGGCGAACATGTTTGACAACGGCCGTGATGCGTAGTAGATGACATGGAACTGGCTAGCTTGAAAGATTAGATACCAGATTGCTACGGTCTGACCAAAGCCACGCTGAAGACCATGGGCAAAGTATAACAACGATCCAGCATTGTACATGCCTAGAATGGCTCGGGCTTGAGGCTGTATTAGCTTACATCAAGGGCAACGAGTACATCTGGCACTAACCTAGGATCTGGCGATTGATACCATCACTCAAAGCTGCGAAGGGCTGCGACAACTTTGCAAGGATCAATGCACCAACAGCAGATCGGGGCACGGCCCCAGGAAAAGCAAAATGATCATATCTCAGGTCAAACTTGGACTGGAGACTTGGTAGACCGTGATTCGAGATGTCGTGAATGGCCTGCACGTGGAACGATTCCTCGACTTTGGTATACGGAGCGACAAAGAGATGGATTAAAATCAAAATCGGAACAATCAGTCCCACCAGATACAAAGCTAGATCGACATGTAAGTTAGTTGCTGCAAGATTTCAGGGTATGGGAGTGCGCAGACTTACCATTCCTCATGGTGACTGCATCGGCGGAAGTTGTTGATCCGGAGATCTGGCGCCTTTCCGCACTTCGCCTTATCACTTCTTTCTCCCCACGAAACAGGAACATCCTCCCATCTTCGCCCCCTTCAGTGCGTCCACCATGTTCTTCTTCGGCCTTGGGAAGCTTTTTTATGGTGAGTCGAGGGAACTCTGTTTGGTACAAATCTAGACTAATGTCTTCTTTACCAGTTGTCATTCTCATACTCAATTCCATCGCCATCCTTTCCGAGGATCGTTTCCTTGCTCGCAGTACGTCACCCTCCCTACACCCAATCACGGATATTCCTATGGCATCAAATCCCATTTTTGTTCGCATTTATCTAATCGTCAATAAATCATATAGTTGGATGGGGTCGTACGCAAGCTGAGCCGGGCTTCGGCGCATCCAACGACACCGCGAGCGTGAAGGCGAAGCTGATTGACATAATTGCCAGTGTGCGGACAGTAATGCGGAGTATGTTCTTCTTTTATCTCCTTGCTTATATGCTTGGTTGTCGCTCTTCTCCGGGGCCAAGGGCACTTCTTTCGACAAAGAAGAGTGGGCAAACAGGCTTGCTTCAAGCTTCGATGTTGACGCTAACTTGCGATTTCACTGGCAGTACCCCTCATCGTCATCAATACAACCATCATTGTCTACGAGCTCATTCTGGGCTGATATATTCTACCTCTACATCCATTGCGCGTCAGGTCACCCACTTCTAGAAAATCGGAGGACGCGTTCATCGTGGCCACCTTCTCCCATTCCTGCCACCAATTTGCGTCACGCCTTTCACGGCTATTCCAGCGGATACATAATAATCAATATGACCTCAAAACTTCACAGTCACAATTTTAGGTGACACGATTCACGAACAGAAATACTACATGGCGCGGAGATCACGGGGGCTATGAGGCGGCGGCACCCTGTCTCAAGTCCTCGAAATTCTGGGAATTTGACTGCTAGTTACCTGTACGCATAATAGGACTGGGTGCGTCCTCGCTAGTGTGTTGCAGCGACTTTGATTTTCTTGTCCGAGATTTCTAGTCCATTATATATACCCATTCAGAACCTTGTCAAAACTAGAAGTGAATAAGGAAAACTCTCGGTCTGGTGTAATCGTTATTCGTAAATTAATTGGAGAAATCCTTCTAAAGTCGTGCGTATAACATGAACTTGGCTAATACTCGTGATTTATGCGCGCCAAAATCCGTTGAAAGGGCTTGTTATTGGACATCGGGGTTTGTGATACTACGAACACTGACATGAAGAAACCCTTGATTTTCCGGGGCTAGGCTTCGCAAATCATTGCGGGGTTTTTATCGAGATCTAATGTCTGACTCTTTGTTGGAGAAGATAATTTGATTCTGTACACTCAACCTATGAGTATCAAATAGAGACCAAGAGACCTGCCATTTGAAACCCTCAAATAGTCATTCAATCTCTATACATGAGTTGAATGGACTAATAATATTCGCCGATTCCAAGCGTGATTGCCCATTCCCATTCGCAAAATGAGCAAGTATAAGCTGCCCATAGGAGCAAAGACAGAGTCGAAAAGTGACAGTCACTGTACATAGGCAAAAGAAAATACATGCAACAGGGTATAATGTATCATAAATCCCGATCTTCCAAGAGTCAGGCGGGAAGAAATAGAAGTCATACGAGCCACAGCCCGCTATAGTCCTCCTGGGGGACCATCCAGGCGTGCCATGCGGGATTCGAGATCGCGAACCCAAGGCTCAACCGTCTCAACATTGGAACGCAGAGCAGCCTCACCTTGCGACATCTTCTCCTCCACAGCCGCAAGACCTTCACGCCACTGCTCAATTTCAGATGTCATTTCGGCCTGATGCTTTTCAAGCTCGTTGAGGGATTCAGCAGCGTGGGCTGCGCCAGCATGGCAAGCACGTAGAGACCGCAGACGCTCGAGAACGCTAGGTAAAAGTGGATGGAGGGACTGGATTGTCGGAAGAGCCGCATATAAAGCTTGAATCTTAGCAGTCTGCTCGTCATTCCCGAAACCACTACCATCTTGCCCGGGCGTTCCATCTTCCGAGTTCGCGAGACGTGCATTTTGCGAAGCCTTGGCTGCATCCGCAGCACGCTTACGGGCAGAAGCAAGTGCCTCGGCGTCTGTGGTCAACTTGCGCACCCTTGTAGAAAGAGCTTCAAGATGTGGAGTAGTCATGCCCGGCAAAGAAGGGCCGCCGGATGCAGGGTTTGTACCGACTAGCAGGCCCGTCAGGGCCCCAAGCCTGGAAGCAAGTTGATCCAGAGCAGGAAGAACAGGCTGAAGTGCGGGTTCACGAATGCCATCGCCGACAAATGGGTTCGATGAACTTGAGATTCCCATAGATGACTCAAGAAGTGCCAAACGACCCTCGAATGCAGCTGCGTGGGAGAGGATACCGGCGGAAGAGGGAGCCTGAGATAGCGTAGAAGTTGTAGTGGGAGGGGCCGGGGAGCCAGATGAAGATTGCTGTTGTTGTACGTTCGCCCCAGCTGCCGGAATACTGGACTCAGGAGTAAGCTTTTCAGAAAGGGCCGCAGCTGCAGAGTACGAGGTCTGGCCGTTTCGTGACGACGCATGCAGATTATCCAATGCGCGGCTCAACTCCGCCACCCCGTCGCCCAATTCTTTCTTCTCCCCCTGATCCGCTGGCTGGGAGTCATTGTTCTCTGTGACCACCTGTCCCTGCGTGGAATCCTTGCTGGCCATCTCCAACTTTAAGTCCTCCACTTCGCGTCGCAGACGTGCCAGCCGTCGTTCAATCGATTCGTCCTCACTGTCACTCAGATCACCGACTTCCTCCGTGCCATCATCACGTCTCCGTCGGCGATGGCTCCTAGCCTTGCTGCGGTATGCTTGTCGCTTCATAGAAATGCTGTCGGAGAAATTGGCATCGCGGGCGTCCACTGCGGCACCCATAAAATGCATACGCGCTTGGTCTGCATTAACGCCTTCACGATCGATATCGGGACTGGTACCAGCATCATCGTGATCGGATTCAGTGCGAACAGTTGCTGTCTGCAGACTCAATTTATCAATATGTGCTATATCATTGTCTAGTCAATATCGAGCTTACGGGTACCGTGGATGCCTCGTCCGTCAAATCAGGGGTTTCGTAGATATCTGGGGAAGGGTCCTGGGGTTGGTCAGTATTATAAATCCAGAATCAAAGTGAAGAAAACTTACTAGATCAGGAAGACCGGCGTACTTCTTGTTGAAGGCCATCGTTGCGGACAGGAGGAAATCGTCAACAATGAATTCCACGTTTGGAAAGTCGAGCTCTCATTAAACATAGTGGCCTTAGGCATTAATGCGGGTCATTAAGGCACAAGGGCATTAAGGCGGTGAAACCACAAGGCGATCAAGCAGAAAGATGATGTCGATATGAGTCAGCAAAAGCACGTGTTAAGCACGAGCCTCGGGAAGGAGCACATGCAAAAGAAGGCGCAACCAACAAGAGTATATAGCGGGACAATCAACCGAGACAAGGCAATTCCGACTCCAATTATTTATTAACAACCTCAATTCCTTCTTCTGTAATAAATTTGCTTCAATTCGAGCAATTGCACCATCTGCAATACTAAAGAAGACCTACTTATACTACTACCCCGCCATCACCCCGCATTTCATCAACAATATGGCTGCTCCCGCCGATATCACGGTCAAGAACCTCAACGGACAGTGGGTCATGGTATGTTCTCAGCATGACAAAATATCTTCTGAACATCTCCGAACACCTTCAAGAGAATCAGCCAGTCGCTAACCTGGTCTCCATATAACAGGACGCAACACTGTCCAGCCCCACAGACCCCATTCTCGCTCTGGTAAGTACACGATAGCTTTCTGGTCTCCTCATGGTACTTGACCAACACTCCAGCCCCATTGGACCCTTTTGCATGGATACAGGCAGGGGCTCAGGGGTAACCTAAACAAACAAAGACATCCGCTGACACCCGAATAGCAAGGCGTCGGCTGGTTCCTTCGCAAGGCTCTCCCCTATGCCACTGTAACCCTGCATATCCACGAATATGCGGACTCAGCCAATCCTAAGGTGTACCACATCGACGTCGAGCAGGTCATCACTGGTGGAATTACTGGATCTAAGGAAGTGCGCACTTTAGACTGGACCGCTCGCGAGCATGTGGACAACATCTTTGGCGCGCTCTCTGGCAAATCGCGTCATTTCCGTGGCGCCAAGGGCGAGGACGGCAAGGTCCGCCCTGCTGTGGATGTTCAGACTAAGGTTGGCAACCCCGAAGATGATGCTAAGGTGCAAAAGTTCCTCCGCGGTGAGGTCCTGGCGGATGGCTCTGCTAGCGATGGATTCATCATTGACGAGGAGGGCGAAGAGTTTGGCGAAGGCGAGGGTCTGTTCGTGCAAAGCTTTGTCGAGAGCAAGGACAATGGCTGGACTGCTGAGCAGGTAAGCTTTAACCTAAATACTCCTTTTATACCGTCTCTTTTTGGACCTAGGAGCACAGCTAATCTCCAATAGGTTTGGGGCTTTGAGCTTGTTAATGGTGAGCGTCGTCACTCTCGCCGTGTTGCCGTCACCAAGGATGGCAAGCTTGAACTTGCTCGCCTGGTGTACACCTTCGAGGCGCGTCGCGCTGAGTAAGGAGAAGTTGAACTTAAAAGGAAATTCCGGGCTTTTAGCGTTGCGCCCCAATCTTATAGACACGTTAAACAAATCGATGTCGAAGCCGAAAGATTCTCTCCTCGTCGTAAAGATCCAGTAGATACACCGTGCATATATCTGGGTTGTAGCTCGCGGATAGAGCTGAGCAGATGAGGCTAGCTCTGTGACAATTCAACGAGACAAAGATGACTCTAAGCTTACATTGAAGGATACAGGAAAGGTTCTTACTGTAATTAGTATTAAGCATGTGAAAAAAATACTCGACTGACATGTTGCTACTAAACTACATTAGTTTAGTCGCGATAGCAAAATAAGATCCAAAATTTGATTTTCTAATCCAAAGCAAACATTGATTGCTGATGTTCCTATCTGGGATAGATAGACCCGAAGAAATGGTATATGGAAGAAATACAAACTTGATCTATAAATTTGATGTATCAATTTCACCAAGTATTAAAACACACTTATTGGTGATCAAAGAAATATGTAAAATCCAGTTAGGGGAATATGACAGGGCAAAATTTTCATTGCGACGGCTCAATGGCCACAATGTTGCGGATGAGCTAGGGGAAATAAAACGGCATAATCATGATAGACAGGAGGAATGTAATAGGTGAGGGGCATCCAATGCTTTAAGAGTGGGTGGGCATCACAACGCTGGCCTTGGTGCTAGTCGCATCCTCGGCCTTCCAGAAACTGGTCACAGTCTTCTGTTGAGTGTAGAATTGAAGACCGGGCTTGCCATAGAAAGTGTTGGCACCACCACCGGCGATACTCTTCTTGTTACCGGTGAAGGAGAACATGGGCAGAGGCACAGGGATAGGAACGTTGATACCGAGTTGACCGGCTTCGATCTCCTTCTGAAACTTGGAGGCAGTTGAGCCAGAGCGGGTGAAGACGGCGGCACCATTACCGTACTCATTGGCATTGATAATGTCGATAGCATCATCCAGGGTCTCAGCGTTCACGCAAACGAGAACAGGGCCGAAGATCTCCTCCTTGTAGCAGGTCATGTCAGGGGTGACGTTGGTGATGATGGTAGGTCCGACGAAGTTGCCGTTGGGGTAGTTTGCAGGCTTATAGTTGCGGCCATCGAGAAGAATAGTGGCACCCTCAGCCTCAGCACTAGCAATTAGGTCCTCAATACGCTTCTTGCTCTCGGGGCTGATAACAGGGCCCAGGTCGGCACCCTCTTCGAAGCCACCGTTAACACTGAGGGCCTTGGCACGTTCAGCAATCTCGGGCAGCCACTCCTTGGTCTCTCCGACCATAACAGCAGTGCTCAGAGCCATACAGCGCTGGCCAGCAGCACCGAAAGCGGCACCGACAATAGCGTTTAGACTCTGGTTCTTGTTGCAGTCGGGCAGCACAGCGGCGTGGTTCTTAGCGCCCAGGTTGGCCTGGACACGCTTGCCATTGGCAGAACCGCGAGTGTAGATATACTCACCGGCACGGTTGCTGCCGACGAAGCTGATGGCCTTGATGGCAGGCTCATCGAGAATGAAATCCACAGTGCGGGCAGAGCCGTGCACAATGTTGATAACACCGGGAGGGAAGCCAGCCTCCTTAGCCAGCTCAGCAAGGATCATAGCAGCACCGGGATCACGCTCGGAGGGCTTCATGACTAGGCAGTTACCAGTGATGGTAGCAATGGGGATGCACCATAGGGGAATCATAGCAGGGAAGTCTTTACGAACAATCAGTACATGAACCTATTGGAAAGATCTGCGTGTGAAACACTTACTGAAAGGGCAGATAGCAGCCACGACACCAAGAGGCTCACGGTAGCTACGGGTTTCCATATCCTTTGCCACCTCCAGAACCTCACCGGTCATTTGAGTTGTGATACCGCAAGCAGTCTCGGCAACCTGCAGACCACGGAGGACGTCACCACGAGCATCGGCGAAAGTCTTACCCTGCTCCAAGGTAATAGATGCAGCCAGACGGTCCCAGTTATCACGAATCAGGTTGGTAAACTTGAACATAATCTGCTGTCTCGCCATAATACTGGTAGCCTTCCAGGCAGGGAAGGCCTTCTCGGCCGACTTAACTGCGGCTTGTAACTCCTCATCAGTGCTTTGGGGAACACGAGTAACCAGGTTATTGGTAGCCGGGTCGTGAAGATCAATCCAAGTCGAGGCCTTGGAAGTCACAAACTCATTATCAAGGAAGTTGGTGGTGTCGATAGGGTTGGCGATGGGCTTGTGGTCAGTCGGGTATTCGGTAGCCGTAGACGCAGCCGAGGTAGTGGCCTGAACCAACTGTCTGGCGGTAGCATGGAGTCTGCGTGTGGCAGACATGGCCACAGGAGTCGAGACAGAGAGCTGCGAGTTTACACGCGCAATTGGGGCCGAAGATGTGAGAGATCGAGCAGATGCTCTGGCGACTAAGGGCGTGCGGGGAGCGGAGCGGAGAGCGGGGATAGTACGGGCGATAGACCGGCGGGCGGCCATGATGGTAGTAGGAAGAGGTCGATAAATAGGAAAGATATTAGAGAGTAAGAGAATATCAGGGAGAAGAAAAGAGGATGAAACACAGGTCGAGGGGATGAGGTGTAAGAATAGTGGCGAGATGGTACTTGTGATGATATATAAAGACCGATGGTTACCCCAGTTTCCCCTCCGATTTCTCGGGAGGTAGCCCGAGGTCAACCGCTTTAACCCCTGACCGCCTTCCCCCAAGTTTGGGCGGATGTTTTAAGCAGGTCTTTGCGCGAGATAAGCTACATCTCGGCGATTTAAACCAATCAGAACGTACACAGCACTATTTGTTGTCGCCGAGCCTGGCCGCAATCGCAGCAGCCCTCGCGTCGTGCACGATTGGGGAATGGCATTCCGAGGAGAAAGTGCGGGTAACTGGGGGAGCTGTTTGCTCCACCTACTCTATATTGCAGATAGAATGAGCACTTCTGTAGTTAGTCGTTTCTATTGGCCACGTTGAGAGCACTCAGTCGTACTGCTAGCCTTGGAGATGTATAGCATGAGTAGAAATTACATCGGCCAAGTCATGATCATATATAATGGCCACTTCTTCGGTAAGTTACGTTTACGATATTCCATGTTGTGAAGGGTTTATAGTAGAGGAAAAGCATATCGAACTTCCGTTCTGAAGTGGATCTCTGACTAACCTAGAGAGTATTGCTACATTGGCCAACAAAAAAAAAAATAGGGAATCAACGCGGTAAATCAAATTCAATGCTCAATGGCATGCAGTTAGGGGAAAGGGGACTTGCTTCTTTTCGTCTTTAGCCGCGATTTTACTCAGCGGACGAGCGGGTGTTGCGCTTGGTGGCACCGCTCTTGCCGGTGTCAGCAGCGGAGCTGCTAGCCTCACTGGCCTTCTCCTTGCCACTGCTAGCGGGCTTCTTGCCCTTGTTAGCGGGAGCTGGGCTGCTGGAGCCAATGGCACCAACAATGACCAGGATCGAGGTCAGAAGCAAAGCAACGAGACCACCAGCAACCTCGGGAACGGTCTTCACGGCGTTGACGGGATCCTCCTTGGCCAGGTTCACGAAGAAGTCGACCTTTTGACGGACGAAAGTGACAGGGTCCTCCTGGAAGGTGACAGTGGTACCGGTCTCAGGCTTATCTTCAGTCTTGGGCTTGGAGGCCTCCTCCTCAGCCTCCTCGATAGGGTGCTTAACATCGAAGGTCTCCTTGCGAAGAGCCTCGGCATCCTCAACGGAGTGACCAATGTAGATGTTGTCAAACAGGATATCATTTTGCATGGTCCAGATCTCAAAACCAATGGCACCCATGGGCTCCAGGTTGGCGGGAGTCTTGTCCTCGAAGTAGGCAGGGTTGGCAATCTTGCGAGGAGCCCAGACGCCCTTGTAAGCAGGGTTATCGATCAGAGGAGCAGACCACTTGCCCTTGTATTCGGGGTTCTTCTTCAGAGGACGAGTCCACTCGCCGCAGCCAGAAACATCGGCACACTTGGGGTTAGGAACAGTGGGGGCAACCCAGTCGCCATCCTCCTCATCATCCCAGTCCTCGGGCTTCTCGGCCTCGGGGTCGGGAATGCTAGTAGGCTCATCCTCGAGCCAGTCCTCGGGCTGCTCGGCCTCCTCATCGACAATCTCATAAGGTGCCTCCTCGTCCCAGTCCTCAGGCTTGGTAGCCTCGGGGTCAGGGATCTGGACCTCATCGACCCAGTCGGCGGGCTTCTTGTCCTTGGGGTCATCGATCTCCTTCTCAGGGTTGACGGGAGGGTTGAAATCCTCCAGAAGGCTGCCCTCCTTCACGGACTCGCCGTTGATCAGGATCTCGAAGGTCTGATCGGGCTTGACGATCAGAGTGTAGAGGGAGGTGACCTTGTTAGTGCGGGCCACGGGGGGAGTCTTCAGGTGCTTCTCCTCGTACTCGCCGGTCTTGGGGTTCTTGTGACGGAAGATGAAGTGAACCTAAAAATCACAGATTGGTTAGTACCGACCGACTCGGAACACTCATTCATGGATATGAAACCAGAATGATATTGATCGTTGCGAGGTCAATGGTAATCATACCTTGTTGGTGGCACCGCACTTGTCGGGACCAAACATGATCACGTAGGGGGTAGCGTTGGAGAACTCCTCCTGGTGGAGCTTCTTGTTCTCCTGGAGGAGCTTAAGGTAGGCACCACCGCAGACCAGAGAGTTCTGGGGCTTGACCTCATACTGCACCACCAAGGTCTTGCCCTTGTTGTCAATCTTCTTGGGGAACTTGGCGGAGATGGCGTGGTGAGCGGCAGCGTTCTTCACAACCAAACCCTTGTCACCATCGATACCCTTGAAGGTGGTGGGTTCCTCGACGGACCACTCGCCGACGTAGGCCCAGTCCTCCTCCGACTTGGGGTCATCCTTCTTCGCGTGGGATGGTTGCCAACGCTTCTCCCAGTCATCGGTGAACTGCTCCAGGAAAGGAGCTTTTAGGGAAGTCGGCTGAAAGAAAGTTAGAACAGAAATGTGGAGACTAATGCGACAAGACATACAGTGAAGGTGGGCCGCTCAATGGCGGAAGTAGCATCAGCAGCAGCAGCAGCTTCCGCCTCCTCCGCATGGGCATAGCCCATGAGAGAGGCCGAGGAGACCAGAGCTGTGAAAGCGGCGTCGAAACGCATGATGAACAACAGGCGGAGGAAAGGGAAAAGAAGCGCACAAAGACCGGGGGGGAAGAAGGGGGGGGCGGAAGTTGTGGAAAAAGAGGAGAAGCGGAGGTTATATATTCGCAGTTGAAATGGCGAAGGTCCAGGTGGCCTCTTCAGCAAGTCCCAATCGGGACTAGTCGACGGCCAGGTACGCCCTTCGATCGCCTTCGATTATACTGCAGAACTTGAACAAAGCCTTGGATTTGCAATTGATTGGGGAAATTAATATACTGTCATTGCTCTTGGTATCTG
Source organism: Penicillium citrinum (assembly GCF_028827155.1). Classification (NCBI taxonomy): domain Eukaryota; kingdom Fungi; phylum Ascomycota; class Eurotiomycetes; order Eurotiales; family Aspergillaceae; genus Penicillium; species Penicillium citrinum. The sequence goes on from NW_026622692.1 coordinate 1,028,080, forward strand.
AAGTCAATTGACTAAATTATTTTAAATTCTATTCAATGTTCTACCATTGGTATTGTAGAAGTTCTTAAAATGCTGCAGTCTACTAGTATTTGCTTGTATGCGCGGAGCTGTAGATTCCCCGCCCGGGAAGATTTATTGGATTGCGCGATAGCGCGGATCAATTCTTTTCAGTGCTTTTCTTCGGGATTCGCCCAGCATCTCAATCTAATTGCCCATAGTATCAACCCTGGTGCGCAAATTGTTCGCCTTGTTCTTACTTAGGATTACTCCTTTCTAGAACTGCTCTACAGCTGTAACCCTTACAAAGCCCCCTTTGACCTGGCCAACCCGAGACATTCATCCCACCGAGCTTACTTTCAACCATGTGCGGCGCTGATCAGACCGTTGCGCCTGTCGCGAACAATGACCACCTCGTGCAGTCTTCCGATCCTGATCACCCGGCCAACCTAATCCCAGAGCTGTGCCGGAAATTCTACAATTGGGGCTGGGTCACTGGAACTGGCGGTGGTGTAAGTCTCTTCTTTCGCGAAAGCGGGGAATCGTTCAACTGAGTAGAAGGGATCACCTACTGACTCCAAGGTAGACTTCCATCCGTCATGGCGACCACATCTTTATTGCGCCATCTGGAGTTCAAAAAGAGCTCATGAAGTCCGAAAACATTTTCGTCATTCAATGGCCCACCGCAAAGTATCCCGCCACCGAGCGCAACTATATCCGCAAACCTCTCAAGCTGAACCCATCTGCTTGTACTCCACTATTCCTTACTGCCTTTGAGCACGGTGCGGGCTGCTGCATCCATACACACTCTCAATGGGCTGTCTTGGTAACCCTACTGGTTGAGCGGGAGAAGGGTCCTGATGCCTGCTTTGAGATTAGCAATATTGAACAGATCAAGGGTATTCCTAAGGGCAAGGGGAAGGGTATGCTGGGATATCACGATACCCTGAGCATCCCCATCATCGATAACACAGCGTTCGAGGAGGACTTGACCAGTGGCCTGGAGGCCGCGATGAACAAGTACCCCGACACCTATGCTGTGCTCGTGCGGAGACATGGAATGTAAGTCGAAACATGTGCTGCAAATTGCCTTCTGTTTCATCGCAATTATCCGCTAACGTGTGCTTATTAGTTATGTCTGGGGTGATAATGTCGCAAAGGCAAAGACACAATGCGAGTCGTTAGATTATCTATTCCAGCTTGCCGTCGAGATGCACAAGCTCGGCCTTCCTTGGGTCAAATAGATCCAATCGGATCATAGTACGAACCTTGCTGAGGTTCCCTTACAATTGATGAACAAGACGCTATGTGAGATGATATAGATGTGGTGTCACGAGAAATGATGTGACGTATGAATGTTGTTTGTTTTTCCTAGTTTGTAGAAACGGAGGGGATGTATAAGACAGAAAACAGCAGAGGGATTTCAGATAGTAGAAGGGGTGGTCGTAAATAATCATGCCCCTTCTTTCAACAGAATTTCTCCGCAATCAAAGTACTTGAAATACAGAACAGCGAGGCTCAGACTGTTGAGAGTTGGCAATTAGAGTAGATGGAGAAGAGAAAGCTGCCCCGGACTACCTTAGGGGGGTTTGGAGATCCCGTGAGTGACTAAGGGCCGCGGATCCTCCACCATTCCAACTGCTGCCAGCTTCCCACTTGCATGTCTCCCCTCCAAGCTCCCATTGAACATTGATGCGCAACTTTCTGATTTAATTATCACCGTCCCCTCTACTCCATTCGCTTTATCCATACCGCTCCGATAACTATGGATCTCGATACAGGCGACTCCCCTTGGGGTGGTAGGCAGTCACAATCACAGCTCTTCCAGATTGCGCTCTAATCCAAATTACAGATGAACCCTCGCGCTCTACAACTAGCCCGACTGCTCCGAAGTCCGACCTTCCTGAAAGCTGTATGTATCTTCTTAGCTATATTTATGCTTTCCTGGGCTTCTCACTAATCCCCCGCTTCTTGCAGCTCCTGCCCAGCCCACATCAACCATCGGTGGCGGCGAGGTCCGTACGCCGGGTCGTCGCGGGCCACGAGGCAACCGCAAGATCAGTGCACAAGCGACTCGACTTGAAGCTGTAGATGATACCGTTGACCCCCCTTGGACCACTCGGTGAAGCTCCAGCCGAGACAAGCGCGACTCCCATCGATGAGGCTCCGGCTCCTCCCCAGAAAGAATCCCGCAGCCCCCCACCCCCTACCACCTTCCCTCCAGCATTTGGTGGAACCGGCCTGGTGGAATCTGGAAATATGGAAGGCGATGCAGCCGGCTTTCGAGGACCCCCGCCTGTGCAACCACCCTCTGAAGTAGAGGGACTTAAGCGCCAGACGCAGCCAAGTGTTAGCATTGAACAAGCTGCGAAGCCGACTTTCGACATCAGTGTTGGTGATCCGCACAAAGTTGGAGATCTAACAAGTAGTCACATTGTTTATCAAGTTCGGACAAAGGTATTGCCCCGTGCCCCGCAATGCGAAACGTAATACACCAGAAACTCATTCATTCGATAGACAACTTCAAAGGGGTACCGTCAGCCTGAATTCGCTGTCAGTCGTCGATACCGTGATTTCCTTTGGCTTTATAACTCCCTGCATAACAACAATCCCGGAGTAGTCGTTGCTCCCCCGCCTGAGAAGCAAGCGGTGGGCCGCTTTGATACCAACTTTGTTGAGTCACGGAGAGCCGCGCTGGAGCGGATGCTGAACAAGATTGCGGGACATCCAATTCTTCAGCATGATGCTGACTTGAAGATCTTCCTCGAAAGTGAGGCCTTCAATGTCGACGTAAAGAACAAGGAGAACCGAGAGCCTGACCTGGGTCAAAGCAAGGGTATGTTCAGTTCTTTCGGAATTAATGTTGGTAGCGGAGGGAAATTTGTGGAACATGACGACGTAAGTAAAAATTTCCTATCGGAAAAAAAAAGACGTCCACCCCAATTGACCTGCGAATAGTGGTTCCACGACCGCAAAATTTACTTGGATGCCCTTGAGAACCAATTAAAAGCGTTGATGAAATCTATGGATACGGTGGTAATGCAACGCAAAGGACTTGCTGAAGCCGCGGGCGACTTCTCCAGTTCTCTTCATGCCCTCTCAGCTGTTGAGCTCTCCCCAGCCCTTTCCGCTCCCCTGGAGGGACTCTCGGACCTACAGTTACGGATAAGAGAATTGTATGATCGTCAGGCCCAGCAAGATGTCCTGACACTCGGTATTACCATTGATGAATACATTCGTCTGATTGGCAGTGTGAAAACTGCCTTCTCTCAAAGACAGAAAGCTTTCCACAGCTGGCACGCTGCTGAATCGGATCTACAGAAGCGCAAGAATACGCAGGACAAGCTTCTTCGACAGGGAAAGACACAGCAGGATCGCCTAAACCAAATAAATGCGGATGTGGCCGACGCAGAACGGAAAGTCCACCAAACCCGTCTACTATTTGAGGATATGGGACGCCTAATGCGCAATGAGCTCCAGCGATTCGAGAAGGAGAAGGTCGAGGACTTCAAGTCTGGAGTGGAAACATTTCTTGAAAGTGCCGTGGAGGCTCAAAAGGAGGTAAGTAATGCTATATTATTCCTTCGCTAACTTGCTGCTAATGAATTTATCTTTGTAGTTAATTGAGCTCTGGGAGACTTTCCTCTTGCAACTAGATGCCGGAGAAGATGGTATCCCTTATTACGTGCCTCTCCCGGAGGGTGCTGCAGCTGATGCTGCCACACAAGAGTCTCCTGCAACGAATACCGAAACCGAAGCTTCACTTGGAGCTGAGGGAACCGCCTGATAACTTTTGACCCTTATATCCCGACTTCCACGTCTCTCCATGTATTATCCAGCAACATTGTAGCCCCGTTTGGATCTTCTGCTCGGCCTTTTTCCCCAGTCCTCTACTTTTCATATTACAATTCAATGATCCTATCGTCTGCCATGGAGTTGCGCCTCTCCTTGAATTTGTGCCCCGGCGTATCCATCTCAATACCATGATCGTTTTTTTTAAGGTGACTTTGTACTTGGGACACCGTGATAGTACCCACTGTGCCAAACAGTCTTCTGTGTGCATGGCAGTTCCAACGTAGATGAAAGACCGATTTTCGTGGGCTTTCTTCCAATTCATAAAGTATCGAGCTATTCCAGCAGTCTGCAGAAGGGCGTTTGCAAGCACAAAACCGCAAAAACAAGGCCCAATAAGCAAAATGCTGGCCATGACGGTTGCGGCTCCGCGTGCCTTTTGCCATTCTCTATGCTTACGATGAATGTTGCCCTATCAGTTCGGGATCGAGGCATTGCAAAGCAGAGATTGCATTGAACATCTCACATGTCTAGGTATTTCTCCGAAGCGCACCTTTTTCATTTGCAGCGCTTGCCTTTGTATAGGCACGTTAGCCCCCAAAGGCGCAGCTATGTCAACTCTCCTTGAGGCCACTCCGGGAATAGGCCGGCTTGTCAACGAGCAAATCTCCACCATCTTGATATTTGAGGAACGCTAACCTTCACTGGGGCTAGATCTTCACGGTAATGCGGCCCTAGTGGATCCCTTCAAGAGGAAAGCTGTATTCATGATTGGGTCGATGCGAACGTGAGATTTTAGGTCAACACGTTCCACATGGTCTCAAACATGATAGCGCGAGTATCGAGCCCACAAGCACTTCTATCTAGCCATGGCGAATTCGCCTATCTATCTAGCGTCCCTTGATGCTTTTACTATGTGGCTCAGACCGTATTTCCCGCCAATGGCCCCATGAAAACAGCCCCAGTGCTCACTTACTCTTCCTGGACTTAGTGGCTGTGTGATTAAGGGAGTTCAGGCTTTTGTTTCTATTTACACTTTTCAATACCCAATTGAGATTTCACCTCTATTCTTGCGACCTATCGGCAGCCCTACGCAGTTTAAGTTCTGGATTGAGATACTGGTCCTTTGGACACCAATCACTCGCCATGTCACCGAAACCTGCGGATGCAGCAACTACCGCGGCCACCACAACGTTTGTCGCCTCGGAATATAGCACTGGCGACAACTTTGAGGGATGGTATCTCCAAACAACTCGTCAGTGCCAGTCCTATGCCCTATAAAGCAGAACAGTCATGACTAACTTGCCTTAGCCGAGCCCATTGTTTGCGGAACTACGGAGACCTTTTACACCAGTAGCACATATGGGGACTGCTACAATCCCTCAACTTCTATCCCCATGGCCACAGGATGCGATGGGTCAACATTGTTATACGAAGATAATCTGCAAGCAGGATGGTATGTATAATATCGACTCATACATTCATTCCGAATCATATTCTAAACGACACAGTCCGACATCGTATTCCTGCAGCGCATACAAAATTTTTCCAACGGAGGGCGCAGATGGCAGCGAAGCGATTCTGAAGTATGGTTGTTTAATTGGATGGGGCGCCGACAGCATTTATCGGAGTCTCCCAGCTCGTTTCGCTTCCTCCACTGCAGCGCCTGAGGTGACCGCTACCGCATCTATATCTGCCACAACAGGTTAGTCTTCAGTATTCCTCAGATCGTGTTTTTACTACGAAGCGATACTAAATGGGTCTTTTTTCTGGGCGATTTAGATACCACAACTCACCACCACGCAACACGCACCAGCTCAAGCCCTAAGCCAACATCAACCAGCGGATCGAGTGATTCGAGCAGCGAAATTTCAGGGGGAGCCATCGCCGGAATTGTCGTTGGATGCGCAGCAGCTATTGTTATTATTCTTCTACTCATATTCCGGAAGAAGATAATGGCTCTCTTCGGAAAGTATTCCCCCGTTGTGACCAGCCAAGAGACCAACCAACCAGCTTGGTCCGGTCATAGCATGCCGCCTCAAACACAGGCTGCATCTCAAACGGGCTCTGCCATGCAACCGTCAGAGATGTCATCTGAATCTAGCGCTGTTCACGAGATTGGTTCGTCACAACAGACTGCGCTTCGGCCGACTGTGGTGCATGAGCTGAGTTAGGTTGATTCTGTTGGGGCTGGAATGTAATGAACTTGGAAAATACCCGGAGTTACAACTGTTAATAATCTACTACTAGTAGATTATCATGTATGGGATAGTATCCCATACTTATCCGTATAATGGGATTTTAATACACGAATAATATAGAATTTGATTTGATCACATTGGGAAGATACCTGTTAACGAGACATTCGCAATGATAAAAGCCCAAACCTATTGGCAACTCATTCAGAGGCTAACTAGTGCTGTGAGTAAGCCTGCTTGTTTCGCTTTCCGAGTTCTCTGTTAGTGGATTGTTTTTCGGCCATATTAACATAGAGCTGTGCCACGAGATATCTGAATTGAAATACCATGAATGTATACCAACTTGGAAACTTGCGGCGTGGTCAACCACGTTTCGGGTTCCCCGCATCACGTGCGTTCCAAACTGTTTTGAGACGGTTCGAGAACCAGGCATGTTTTTTGTTTTCTGCTGCTAAATTCGACATCAATATTATATTTCAGAGGACTGACAGATCGCCATATTACCAGAACTCCTGCATACCACCTGGAAATGGCTCGCAGCGGTCGTTAGGTATCTTTCTTCCCTAGAGTGGATGATGCGATCCTGTCAACCAACCGTTCGCCTCCACCTTTTCCAGAGCTGGTTGGTCCGGTCTTCGATCAGCAAAATGTCGATCGGCCAATTAGAAAATGGTCTGACGATATACGAAAGAGATTCTATCCTCACCCAGACCCTTTCGGACCCTCTGTGTCTCCTGTAAAGCCGCCTTACTTTAACGAACGATATTTGCGGGCCTTTCTAGCTGAAAACGAAAGGCTCAGATTGTCTGTTCTGTGGTATTATACTCGGGGTGTTCTCAATCATCTACTAGTGCAACCCATGTCGAGTTAGACGAGAACCACTCCATTCCAATCGCCGACCTTCAAGACGGCCTACCTTCATGGTCTCATAGAGAATTTCAAGCATAAACCGCTTCCAACGAAGAAACCTGCGCGCATTCTCTCTGCTACATTTGAAAGCATATCTGGATCTTCTATACTTTTTGTGACATCCTAAGGCTTTCCATCTTGTGTTTGACGATGCCGATCCCTGGTTTTTTCAGGCATGTGCCAACACTATCTCGCAGATGTGGCACTTAAACCTCCTGACAGAGGCATTGAAAGCAAAAGAGAAATTCATGCGAGCTTTCTCTCATCAACTCAGGACTCCGGTAAATGGAATCTTGGCTCCGTGGAACTCCTGGTGGAAGAGTTTAAGTCAAGGAGTTTGAATCATTCCACGAATCAGACCTCAGTCGCAAATTCGGCTTTCAATTCAGACGGGCCTTTTACCTACATCAATACCATCATAATGGCAGGACATGACCTGACATCATTTACTAACAACCTAATAACCCTCAACAAATGGGTAGATATAGCCATGGCGGAACGCAAGTTCAGTACGCACACTATCAATGAGCTTGAGGAAGAGCTTCAAAGAGGAATCATCGATTTCATACAGGGAGATGCACGGTATTCAACATCAATATTTTTCGTCCACAACTCATCATCGCCTTGTGTCTTTTCGCACCGACCTTCAGGTTCTACAAGACGCTGTCCTTCCACTGATCACCAACGCCATTCAAAATACGCGACAGGGAACGGTATCGGTTACCACTACAATAGACACTGTTCAATTCGGATGATCGTCGACGTTGAAGACACTGATTGTGGAATACACCCTGATTTCCAGCAAAGAATTTTTGATGCCTATGAAAAGGTGGACTCACACTCGCCAGGCGCTGGGCTCAGCCTTACTCTCGCCTCAAAGTTTGCGTCACTCTTGACCGGTTCAGTTGAGTTGATCACTTCGCAGGTTGACCGAGGCTCTCATTTCCGAGCTATCTTTGGGGTGAACGGATGTGATTGCACTCCCACAGGCCCCAAACGATTGCCTATGATCATGGGGCAGAGCTCTCTACCCTTTAGATTCTTCATGACAAGAGAGGGTGACTCGTTAATGTTGCGCTCCTTCGAGAACTTTCTTGTTTTCAATGGCTTGGTTCGATCGGATTCTTCAGAAGATTGCATTTTCATCTTGGAAGCCGCATCTGACCCCGAAAAATACAAAGTCTTTCTCTAAATCCACCTGAGAAAGTTGCGATATGCCTTGTGCCAACTTCCAGGGATCTGCGAGAAGTTGAAAAGATAGGTAGCAACGTGATCTGTGTCACGAGCCCTTTTACAGCCTCGACCCTTCATCTTGCCTTGGAAAAAGCGTGCAAACATCACGTTGGGCGAAACTCTAAGCCATCTTTGTCAGAAACAAACGCATTGACATGTCCGCCAGAAATGATTTTGCCCGTACCGAAGAATTTGTGCATAGCTATGAAGGCACAGTCAACCACTCCACGGCCTTTAGTTTTGATTGTCGATGACAATGCGTTAAATGTTCGTGTCATGGAGACCTACTACAAGAAGAGAAAACTACCGTATCTTTCTGCAGCCAATGGTTTAGTAGCATTTGAGATATTTTCTGAAAATAAATCACGATGCAATACTGACAATGAGCCTGGGATCGAACTAATTTTCAAGGACCAACAGATGCCAGTGTGCGGAGGGATTGAAGCAACACAGAAAATTCGCCAAAAAGAACAACAAGAAGGATGGGGTGTCAGCTCCATATTCTTCATGACTGGTCAGGACAGCCCAGCGGACAGAAAGGCAGCCAGCGAGGCTGGAGCTGACGAATATTTTGTTAAGCCAGTTGGGCTCAAGCCACTCCACTCGACCATGCTATATCGGAATATTTTCTAGAGTTTGAAACAGCCTAGGTCTTCTCTTTGCTACAATGGTCTGCTACAATGGTCTGAGATCCTTTGACTTGAGCTAATCTTGGCAGATGCCTGTTTATCCGATATACAAGATTTGTAATTAGTATTTATTCTGGTGTACATACTACCATGAAGTCATGATGAACTTATATATTCAATTTATGAACGAAGCTAGTATAGAACAACTTTGGGGAACTCTTTCTGTTAGAGACTGAAGGCTGTCTGTACAGGGCTGTACAATTAAACTGAGGCATCAGCAAAGACTGGCCAGTGAACAAAATACCTAGCGGCATCCATGCATTGTCGCAAAAATATGTATATTATACAAGAACAAGTGACACAGAGAGCAAAAATCCCAACTCCCAGCCCAGAAAAGAGCCATAATCAAATCTAATCACACAAGATGTAAATCCTCACGGTTTCCACATTTAGTTCTTCTTCTTTCCAGAGCCCGTGTTCTCCTCCTGACCAAACGAACTGATCAAGTCCAACAAATTATCCTCTTCTTCTTGCTCGGCCTGAGCCCGGGCTTTGGCAGCCTCCTCCTTAGCCTTGGCTGCTGCGGCATCCTTTGGCGCAGCATCGGCTGGAGCGTCCGCAGGAGGAGCACTCGCATCCCAACTGCGACCGAAACGCGCACGGAAGGCAGCGAGACGACCAGCCTCGTCATCCTCGACATTCATGAGTTTGCTGCTCGATGGGTTCCAAAGCAGCGAATTGCGCGTGTCACGGGTGGAGCGGTAGACGGGGGCGGGTGAAGTGGTGCGGTGCGTGAAAGCACTGCCGTCGGTAAGGGTAATGAGCTGAGTAAAGGTATACGGACGCTTCGGGCGGCGCAGAAGGGTAGCGTGACGGCATTGAGAGCAGACGAAGGTTGTGGCTTTGGATTGAGAAGTTGGAAGTTGGCTGGGCAAGAAGGTGGATGTTGTGCTTTGTACAGTGGCCGCAGTACGGCGAAGAGAAGTGTGTAGGGACATTATGGATAGTGTAGTGTCAAACGACACAAGGCAGTCCCAGGTATCTCAAGAATATCGGTCCTAGATGTATCTGCGGATGATCCTGGGGTGCAATTAAGGAGTAGAGGGCGGAGATGCGGCGGGTTGATGCTATACAACTTCCGACGACAAATTATTATCGCGCCTTACGTAAGCCAAACGGGGATTTTTTGCGGGCAGCACCTCTTCGACTGCGCAGTCACGCCAATAGCTCGCAGTCTACCTCTACGACATGAAAACGCATTGATTGAATAAATTGATACCTTTTTGGTCCCCCATGCCATCACTGAATTACCAGAGAGTATAAAAACACGGCAATCCAGCAAAATGAAGCTATCGCTCGCACCAGCTGCGACGCGGAGATGCATCGGAGGTAAGCTCATTGGTTCTACTGTCTAAAAACCTATTCAATATGAGACTAACACAATCGATTAGATTTATTATACCCCAAAGGCCTAGCATTCCGGTCGTGGCGGCCGTCTCATATCCTTCAAACACAACAATCACTTCCCCGTCAACATCTATCCCAACGACAATTCACCAATGCCACAGCTTCCCAAAGCCAGGCTTCTCATGCTTCAAGGGAAACCCCTTTAAGCGACAGCAATCAATCCAATGAATCTTCACCCCAGTCCGCGACTCTTCACTCCACCTCTACACCTTCAATATCAGAATCAGTCCGTCTCCTCATGCGCCGAGTCCCATACCCCGTCGCAATCATCACAGCAACCGACCCCTCCGCACCTTCAGACACAACTGCCTTCCGCGGCATGACCGTTTCCTCATTTAGCACCGTCACTCTGACCCCACACCCCGTTATATCCTTTAATGTTCGTCGTCCATCCGAAACCTTGAATGCCCTCCTGTCATCTGGCCGCTTCCTTGTACACCTTCTAGCACCCAGCCCGGCGACTGCTACACTCGCGAGGGATTTCTCAAAGGGCAACACAACGTTGGCAAGCATGTTGAGTGGGCATGGGGACTTTGAATTCAATGCTCTGACCCCGAGCCGAGACAACGGCCCGAGCCAGGAACGACCACTCCCGATATTGAGACGGCGTGGTAAGAGTCCTGATCAAATTGTGGATTTCCCTTTTGTCTTTGAATGCACTCTCCACCCAAGCAAGATTGACGTACATGATCACTCCATTGTTTTGGGTACTGTTGTCCGCGCAATTGAGTGTCCTGGAGCTTCATGCTCAGTTGAGCAAGGTGATGAGCATTCGCCAGACCACTTGTGTTTAACATATGCTAATACGCGGTTCTGGAAAATGGGTTCTGAGATTTGATTGAATATAGATTATAGATAGACTGGGTTGGGGCTGTACATATTATTTTATCTTGCCTAGGTGGGTTAGGGTACATTTTGTAATTATATCTATTGAGACAACCATACTATATATAATACGTACCACCTTATAGAAGCCCACCCCAGAAAAGATGCCTGTCTTTCCTTGTGTGGGCTTCCCATTTCATGCATTTGTACCTACTAGAATAAAGGCATAACGTGATGTGAAATGGCGAAAAATTTCATGCAGAGGTCATTGTCTCCAGATGTAATAATCGAAACAAAGGGTATATGAAGTTCATGAATTTATGCGTAGATGAAGTCAATTGCAGATGGTCTATTCCAAAAAGAAGGAGAGAATTTCATCATGGCCACCAATCTCAAAGTAGAGATGAGGCTCAATAGCTTCAATCTCCATTACAATGAATGGTCGATCTTTGGTAACCAAGCCATCAACACGCACGTAACCCATTTTCCCTGTCGAACTACTTCTAAATCTATCTCTGAGCATAGCAAAAATAGAATTGACAATCGACAACGTGGGACTCTCGATTTCATCAATAGGTATATGACGAAGTTGCCCTCCATATTCGGACTGGCAGCGAAAGTCGCCGCCGCAAGGCGTTTTCAGAACCGCATGAGTCAGGGTCTCACCAACGAATGTGAATGAGTATTCACCTTCGGTGATAGATGGCTCAAATTGCTGAACGACTAAAGAGCTACCAAGACCGCCTTCGATACACATCTCTAGATATACGATATCCTCAGCTGAGAGAACAGAGATATCCTGGATCAGTCTGGTGTTGGTGGAGCTTGCAGAAATCGCTGGCTTGAGCACAACACGTCCAACTAATTGAAACTCGCGAAGTCGTTGGTGTAATGCCGAGGAATGGCCAAACTGCTGCGCTTCAATTATCTCAGTCTTCGGTATGTCGAAGCCGGCGTCTTGCATCTCAAGAAGATACCTCTTGTCCATGTTCCATTGAACTAGTTCAATAGGGTTCACGATACAGGGACGGCTGGCAGATGTGCTAATTGACTCAACCTTATCTTTACATTGTGTGAGGAATTCCAAAAATTTAGTGGGATGTTGGATATAGCCTTCAGCCCACAGAAATGTAACGACGTCGTGATCTAAAACGGAAGCAAGAATGTCCTCGTCCATCCATCGTTTGATGGTAACCGATGCACCCCTTTCAGAGAGAAGGCGCGGTAAGATCATGTTTGACCAGCCCTCAATAGCAACATATTTCTCAATGACATGGTCTGGAACGGTGGTCAAGAATAATATGCGTTTCATTTTCTTCCGAGTATCAGCTTTGCTGAGCAATGCTAATAATGACGGCTCTGCTATGAGATAAGCAAATTCGAATAACGGAGCTGGCAACGGGGATTCACCTCAAGAGGTTCGTAGTGGGAAGAGATAGTGTGTATGTAAGTGTAAGTGTAAGTGTAAGAGAGAGAGTGTGTGTGTGTGGTGAAGAAGAGAGAAAGACACGGCGAAGAGGCTGGGATCGGGGGTTGACACCTAAGGCTCCAAGAAATGTCTCCTTGGGAGCTATACAGACTGGTAAGAGATAGTATGGAGCCAATGACAATTCTGTATGAGCTTTGGGGAAGTATTCAACGTCTACTGTCTTTGCGTTATGCGCAGAAGCTGTCTAGGCGGCTTCAGTATCTACATAACTCCAGGAGTTTATGATTCTAGATCTTTTCATCACTGTTACGTCTAGCTTCTCTAAATCTCGTCTCTTTTTAGACTTCTCGGCCAAGCATTTTTCTCTCTGATCTATTTGTATACTTTTGTAGACGGTATGTGATTCTGTGATTCTGTTTTGACCCCATCTGGTGCTCAAATGTGGATTTGGATCATACTGAAGAGGGCCTTGAAGGTGATCAAAGTGATCAATCAAGTTATTTCAGCCAGTACTATAGACACTGGTGAGAGCTGAAGGCCTTTGCGCATGACTCTGTTCCACAATTTGCTATGAAGCAAGTTCGGCACCAATCGTCTTTTGTCTGATCGAACCCGCAAATACAACACCAGAGCGGCTTTGTCCCCAGATACTCGGCTTCTTCTGACATTTTTTGTCGAAGCAATTTCGCATCAGAGCCAATGAGATACCTCTCAATAGCTTCACTATCAACAGCAGCAGCCATGTTGAGCTTCGGAATCCATCGTGCCCAGGCACCTTGTCTACGAAAAGCTGCCATGACGTTGAACATGTTGTTCATTTCACGCGGGATGGCGATGAACGCTCCTATTCCACGACATATCTCCTTCTCTTTCCCAGGCGTATCATTCTTTGCGTGGCGTGTGATAAAATCCCGAAAGGCCTTTCCAATCTGCTCACTTCTTGCTGGCCAATCCTCTGCAACAGCCACGTTCAGTGTTCCCAAGGCCCCAATCAATACAGGAACCCCAATAGGCCTTGTCACCATCGCACGCCAAAAGGAGATTGACAGGCGGATTTGTTCCTCTTTCTGATAACCCATGCGTCGTATCATTAGGCCGTCATAATTGATTGCAATACCGCTGACACCCATGCCTTTACCGAAAGCGATCATGTCAGGCTGATTGGAGCCATCCTCGAAGTATTCGGGTCTTTTACTGACTAGAGGTGCCCCGCAACGGATCGCGGTCATTGCCTCGTCCACGAGCAGACATATGCGTATCTTGTCACAGCAAATTCGTAGAAGACGAAAATATTCGGGAGGGAATATAGACCCATCTGATGCATTGACTAGGTCACAGACAACTGCAACACAGCCACTTTGTTTTGCCTCAATGAGCTTCTTCACCAATTTCTCTTCCGAGACAAAGTCGCCTCGGCCTATATAAAATGATTCAAGACCTGATCCGAGAATCCTGTATTCCCACTCATCGGACGAATGTGCCTATATCGTTTAGTATCTCTGACGAAAAGAGGTTAGGTTTTGAAGAAAGTCTTACTAGGGGACCATAACCGCTGCCATAGATTCCATCGACGATGGCCAACGTCGGTGTTTTGATATGAGTCTCACTCCAGCCTAACAGATTCCAAACAAATTGCTGAAGCCTTTCTGGCTCCGGATCATCTTTCAGCAATGGTGATAATGCTGGATCTTCTACCACCAAGGGGCATGTTGATGCAGCATGGAGGATGATACTGGCGATAGTGGTAGGATTGAGCACGTCACTGACATGCGCATGGAATGTATTGGGCCAATAACCCTTAAAAAAAGACCGAAACTGGTCGGTGTACTCATTCAACAGTAGGTGATACTGCTGCTCAACTCTCATGGGGTTCACGGCGTATTCTTCCCACACCTGCCGAGCGCGATCATCTTTGATGAAGGCGTTGTTGGAGTATATAGCGCCCCAGGCGTTGTGAAAATCATGATCTAGAGGGGCCTCTGCCGTGCGATGTCCATTTGAGGGGGACTTTACAGTGACAGTCATTCTGCAGATATTAACTAGAAGGAATGGCCCTTCTGCTGGGAAAAATGAAGCCGGAGTTTACTGGCACAGAATAGAATACCCCCCCAAATCATTCATTTCTGGCCTGTTTTGACATCTGTCGCTTCCGTATTATTCGAACAGCCTAGGCCCTGAAAGTTGCGTTCGGCTATGCGAGCAGAATGAACATTGCACGTTGTGATTTGTTTACTTGCTCCCTTCCAAGGTCGGCAGCATATTTCCAGCCCCCTTCATGCACTCGTAAGCTGTATACAAGATGTAAGTATGATTTCAGAGCCATGATCGACATGCAGGTTCTACGCGAACTTGTGGATCTATGAAAACATTGTGTTTGACTCGGCATTCATCATTCATGATAATTATTCCATTTCAGTTCATTTATTCACCCTAATGGAAGCTTAGAGTACTTCGCACTCTAGAAAGTACGTACCAAGATTGATGACTTCTGGCATCGTCTAGCCAACAATATGTGTAAAAAGCTTCAAACAATGACATTGTCCTAATAGTGTAATAGGCAGAATTCAAAGATTGATTAAACTTCGGAGCTGTCGATTAGCAATCGAATCGCCCCACAAGGGTTCAATATCATTTGCCATGATACTGCGGAGTAGATACAAGTTTCCAAGTTTCGTGCAAGATGTTCCCGGACTCCACATGTTCAGCTCCTCAATTTAACATGCTGTACATACATACAGTATATCAACAAAAACAAGGCCTACGCCCCACAAAACCTGGGCATGGCTCGTTTTGCACGTCTCTGGATCCCCACGTGTTGATACGACCTGTTCGCATCATGTCTCAAGGCTTTCGAAAGGTGTGATCTGACCTATCTTCGTGCATGATGAACATGGTATCGCCTTTTTAGACTTTGTCAAGAAACTGCATGTATGCACTTTTTTGGTTTAGCACAGTCTTAGATACGACGCACAAGGCAACAGTTCATCTTTTCGCGCAGGTTTCCTGCTTTGTGGTTTCAGTTTCACTTGCTTTGAAACAATTGAGCTCAAGTTTGCAAATTACAAGATTGCCTCGTCATCTTGAGGTGACAATGTGTAAACTGTAACTCCGTACACTACCAATAGTTGGGTCCAATGTATTTCTACATAGCTGTGTGATGGAAATTTACGCGTCATGCGTACAGTACTGCTGCTGTACATCCATACATGTGCATATACAAGCGGTATTCGTTCAAATACACTGCATACTATTCGTAAAGCCCAGGAATGCCCAAGGGCTCTTTCAAGTCTCCTTGCGGTCAGTATCCATCAGTGACTGGCCAATGTGTAAATTGTTGTGTCAATTTTTTATGATCGCACTCCAGGGTATTGAGTCTTCCTAACCGTACCCACAGATGAGCACTGGCAGTACAATCACTTCTTGTACACCCTGAACAGCTTCTTATTTCCTCCCCAATGACAAGAATGGCTCCAGGCTTAGTGGAGCCCAGTAATTTATATATTCATTCTCCTACGGATTCAATCGACTCTCTGAGAAATGTTGTTACACTTGAATCAAGCCAAAGCTGGCCCCTGGAACAAGAATCGGCTGCTTTTCGTTCAGTCACAGATTCGACTGTCTTGAAAGCAGCTTGGATTCTTACGCTTCGCTGCTTCGAGCCTGAGGATGTCATAAACTTAAGCTATGATAGAGGAACGATCGCACAGTCCGAACACTCATCCACCTATACCGTGCGAGTAGATCCAGACTGGGATGTAGCTTCTCTGGTGAAAACGTTACAATCCCAAGAAAATGAAAAGTTGACAGGCTCTGAATCTCAGCTTCCCCACTCTCGCACTATTTGCACTGCATCACTCAGGTATATTACCAACCCAAATCGTCCTTTGACACCGGTGCCGTTCCTCGGCGAAAGGCTAGAAGTAAGTTCTGAAGTCATCAAATTTTGCATCTACTGTCTGACATTGTGCCATATTTCTGCCATTCAGCTTGTTATTATTGAGAACAATGACCAGTTGAGTGCCATGGTTAACAGACCAGGGGATGTATTCAAGCAATTGAATGACAGCATGTTGTGGACATTTCAACACGTCCTTCGGCAGATCATAGCTTGCCCAACAAATATGAAGATAGCAGACATAGATTACTGCTCGGAACATCACAAGAGGATCATCAAGGCCCTGACAAACGATGTCTCGCCCCCTAGTATGAATTGTCTACACGATTTGATCGTGCAAAATTGCCACCGACACCCGAAAAAGCTCGCTGTCAGATCATTCGACGGTGACTTGACATATGAAGACCTAAACGACCTATCTCTGCGTCTGGCGCATCATCTCGTTTGCTTGAACGTACGGCCTGAAACCTTTGTGCTAAGTAGCTTTCAGAAGTCAACGTGGGCCATCGTCGCTCGATTGGCTATCTTGCGTGCAGGAGGAGCGTATATTTCGATTCACTCAAGCAATCCACCAGCATATCTAGATTCAGTGGTCCAGCGCACCAAAGCAAAAGTCATGTTGAGTGATCCGTTCTTTGCGGATACATTCCACGATACAATCGAAACTGTCGTAGTGGTCACCCGTGAATGGCTAGAGGCTCTTCCTGTGCCGTCTCCGCCGGTCTCATTGCCGCTCGTTCAGCCATCCAACGCTTGTACGGTACTTTTCACCTCAGGAAGTACCGGCAAGCCCAAGGCCATCGTGCAAGAACACAGGTCTTATGCATTTGCTATCAATGACTACATCAGAAACTTTCGTTTGGGCGAGGACACCAGATATCTGCATTATGACGACTATGCATTTGATATCAGCAATATTGAATTCCTGACTCCTCTGCTATCAGGTGGTTGTTGCTGCGTACCAGGCCCAATGAAGACCGTGCAAGATCTCGCCGATAACATCAACTTACTCGACGCTAATATCACCTTCCTCACGCCCACCGTGGCTATCAAAGTAAACCCAGATGCGATGAAGAATTTGAAGACACTATGTATTGGCGGCGAACCCCTTACAAAAGATCTTCTGAATCACTGGGCTGGCAGCTCGACGAAAGTGGTCAACCAATATGGCATGGGTGAGGCCGCAGTGTGTTGTGCCTACAACGACAATGTATATGAGCCATACAGCTCACCTACTACTATCGGACGTTCCTCTAGTGGAGCAATTTGGATTATTGACCCCCTGTGCCCGGACAAGTTAATGCCCATCGGCGCGGTTGGCGAAGTCGTGATTGAAGGGCATCATCTTTCCAGAGGCTACCTAGATCAAGATCACCAAGCAGCTGATCGAACAAAGCCAGCTGGTATGATGGACCGAATCCCATTATGGATGAGCGAGCTTCATCCTAACCGAGAACTTCCTCGCCTCTATCGATCGGGCGACCTCGGGCGATGGACGCACAATGGCTTGATTGAGTACATCGGGCGCAAGGATACCATTGTCAAACTCGACGGGTGCCGCATTGATGTGAGTGAAGTCGAGCATCTTGCCAGAAAATCTCTTACATCCAAAGACACCATCGTGGTGGATCTACTCGGGGTCGTCAATGGCAAGGAAGATCCCTGCTTGGCTGCATTTTTATACCTCAGCGATCATCCAGATAATTCCGACACAGGCGAAGTGGCTCTAAAAGACGCAAGGCTAGATCATATCTCCTCACGAAAAGTCAAACAGATAAAAGAAACTCTGGCCATCTCCCTCCCAACCTACATGATTCCAACACGATTCTTGTTGGCAACAAAAGTACCACGTACGCCTTCGAAGAAGACCGATCGCCGGATGATTCGATTAATCTCATCAGAATTCTATGCCAAAGAGCGTGGAAATCGGAGAAACCCTTCGCAACGCACCGGTGACGCTCAACTTCTCCCGCCGTGATAGTTTTCCCTCGGTCACTTGGTATCATCTTTGGAGATCTGCGAAAGGTTGACCCGCGGACAAGCCCATATTTATATCAAAAGATAGCAATATATACGAGTATTAGTCTACGCATGAAGTAAAATGTAGATTCGACGTCGATTTAGGTAAACTTCAACTTGTTTCAGGCATGCTGCTCTACGGATTTCGGCATAGGTGAACCTAAGTAAGCCAGGGCGATGATTCCCGCAACAAAGCATACAGCCCCTAATACTGCAATTAATAACTGTGAATATATAAGCATAGAGAGTACTCACCAAGACAACACTGTAGCTCGAAGAATCCAAAGCTTCCTATGACCAATTCAGCCAAGAGAGGGCCAATCATCAATCCACCCATCCAAGTCATATTGATAATGGCCAGAGCACGCGAGTATCCTCCATAAGGACCGGAAATACCAGGTTTGCGTGCCTCTAATACGTCAATCGTTTCTATATGGGTCAGTTCTCGCCCACTTGGTTTTCATCAAACTGACGGCTTACACGTACCTGTTGCTTGCATTGTGCCTATTCCATTCAAAAGAGATAGCCAACATCCGATTAACGCCATACAGACAAAATACAGGCTGTTCTCCCAAGGCTTGCCCGTCACCCAAGTAGTCAAGTCGCTACCTGGGATTCCCGAAAGTATGACGAGAGGCGACAGGCCAAGAAAGCCGACTGCTGTTGGGGTCCGAGATCCATATCTGTCTTTCATCCAGCCTACTGGAGTCGCAAATACAATACCAGGCCCTTGAATCCATGCTAGAAGAAGCCCAGTATGTAGAGCTCCCCATCCGAAGGCAGTCCGAACGTGCACGGCCAATGTGCTTTGGATGCAACCAAGTAGCAAAGCTAAAACGAAGGCACAGAATACTCCACTAGAAAATCGTGCTTCATGGAGCATTAGGGCATAAAAGCGCCATCCTCGCACTTCTGGTGAAGATGAGCTTTCTGATTGATCACCGTCAGCCTGAGCCGGCGAGTCTTCCAGCAAAGGATCTTGCTCTCGTTCTCGGGCTTGATCCTCTTCTTGAGGTTTCTCTTGCTTTTCTAGCATGAGAAGACGCATGATGATGTCCACGACCACGAAGAGAGCAGGTCCAATCCAAGCGCACCAATATCCTCCAAAATGGAATAGAAGACCGCAAAGAACCGGACCGCCGGTGGTTCCGGCAGCAGTGAGAATGGTTGTCAATGCAGCGATTTTGCCCATGTGTTGGCTCCCTAGATTCTCAGCCATTGTAGCCATTCCTACTATCCAAAGGCCGTTGCTTGTGATACATTGGAAGAACCGACCGACGAAAAACCATACCACTGCGCGTTTGCCCGTTTAGTTTTCTGCACACGTAGATTTCAATCATTCCATGGCAAGATGGGCAAGACATACATTGAGTTGTGAGTGCTAAGAAGGCTACACCGATAAGAGTCAAGCCAAGTAAAATCATCAATAGTGTTCTTTTGCTGGAGACTGCGTCGGCAAGTGACCCAAAGATTGGACTGGATATGACAGACACGAACGCTCCCTCCGCGAGAAAGATCGACGTGTATCGTTGGGTGAGCTCTGGATTTGTCCCTATTCGCTGCTCAAGAAGGGTAGGCAACAGTGGTAGCATGAATGCAAAAAGAAGCTCATCTGATGAACAATGGCATTTGGATTAGACTCGATATCCATCGTGCGCGTTGCAAGGGCCATTACCCACCCGTGAATATGGCCAATCCCATTGTACTGACTATGAAAGTATCGGAAGATCGCCAAGTATGACCCCATGGCGCTTGACTCTGCTCTCTGGCTCGAGTCCCAGGCATTGCAGAAACAAAGTGCTCGTCGAAAGCCTTATTAAAATTGCGAATAGACCGACTAAGCAAGCAAGATTGCTATACAACGCGTCATATAATGGGATAAACCGCGTGACGTCCCCTCAGAGAGTGTAAAGTGATGAGTTCTAGTCAATCAATATTCTCTGAAATAAGTCCAGGCGTGGGTATCCTGCAAGACTCTCGACGACAATGAGATCATTCTCCCCTTCGCGCTCTTGGGTGCCCCAGCCTCCCATACAAAAATGGCGCTGATATCCCTGGAGTGGATTGGTGTGGAGCCAATGCACACTTTCACTGGGGCGTAGGATCGACACGGATCTGGATCGTCTTGAAGCCACATACTTCCAGGCCCAACTATGCACGCCGCTATGTGTACTGTAGACCTCGCCAAGTGCGGGTTTTTTTTTTTTTACTACCCACAGGCGACTTGTCGCGTGGCTTTGAATTTGATGAACCCATGAGCTCTTGGCGAGTACCTATGGATTGTCCTGACTAGCAAAAAGAAAAACATACACAAATTGTGGACGACTATGATTGACTAGTCAGCGTATTTTTGGTAATCTATGGCTGTCACGATTGTCGGTAGATGTTACATTGATAAAATACGCTACACATACTAAATGAGATATTAGAATAACAAAAGGTTTGGGCAATAGTATGATACGAAACACGTCCTACAATTCAATGTCTAGCTTATTGTTTGCTGGATCAACAGAACAAATGCTAGCAATGCGTTGACAAGAGGCCCGATCTAGTGATTGTTAGTGAGCTAGTGTATAGGAAGTGTGGTACCCACTAACTAGGTATTCTATACAAAAATAATAACTAGGTACAATGTCAAGCTTCAAGAGACTCCCTGTCTTAAAGTATCATTAGTCGAAACAATCCATGACATGAAGCTACGACTACGACTACTACTGAGTTTGTACTATCAGATTTGCGCCAACGATATCCGAGGAGAACAAACAAGCTTTTTAGTCTCTAGAAACAGAACTGTGATTCATCTCACTATAACCCGATCTAACCAAGTCTTGAATCCCACCGCGAGATACACACTGAGTTGAGTTTAGCCTAGGAAACCATGGCCAACACGACCCAGCCAGGCGAGAGTAAATATGTGAACAAAGAATGGGTAAACCACGCAAGGGCAAACGATGATTCAACCGAGGTGGAATAGGACAGCGCAGACGCAAAAATCCCCAAGCCACGGGAAGACAGACAAAACCAAGACAATCAACCAGTCGGACGAGGATGAGATGGAAATACCTCATTCTCGGACTGATCTTGGGCTACCGCTTCCACTGCCGCTACCGCTTCCACTGCCAATCCCACTGCCTCGACTCGCAGCTCGTTGGAAAGGACTCAAAATAGGACGGCCACCATGGAGAAAGCCATTCTCATTAGACCCAGACCGTTGCTTTTCGGAAAGCAGCTCAGCCAGCTCGAGTTGAAGCGGAGGCAGCCGCTGAGCATCAAAATACTCGGAGCCATACTGACTGCTGCGACCTGAGCGGTTGGAGAAGGAACGATCTCGATTCAGTTCGGAGGCGAAGT
This sequence comes from Penicillium citrinum, assembly GCF_028827155.1. Classification (NCBI taxonomy): domain Eukaryota; kingdom Fungi; phylum Ascomycota; class Eurotiomycetes; order Eurotiales; family Aspergillaceae; genus Penicillium; species Penicillium citrinum. Next base: position 1,049,824 of record NW_026622692.1, read on the forward strand.
AGGTGGCGCCATTTCCAGGCGAGGACGTCGGGAAGTGGGGCATGAAAGCGTCGTATACGGGGCTAGTTGGATTTGACGAGGTGGCGTGAACTGGCGATGAACTATGCAGAGGGCTGGACTTGGCCGGGGGAAAGCTCAAGCCTAACAAGGCTCGGCCGTTTGGAGCGGAAGTAGTGGATAGATTCAGAGAAGAGCCGTGGGTTTCAGGTAGAGGATTCGTGCCTGGAAGGTTGCCTTCGGGGGTCAATGGACCGGATTCCAGGAGCATTTGCTGCTGTTGCTGTTGAATAGACTGTTCGATTGCAGACGCCTGCTGCCAGAGTTGACTAGTTCGTAACTGGAAGTCCTGAACGGATTGGCTAATGCTGCTGAATTGCTCTTGGAAATTGAGCTCCATTTTGGCGTGGTCTTGTTCTCGGGCGAACTGCTCGGCTGCACGGCGTTCCCTTTCGTTAAGTCCTTGCGCATTGGCGGAAATGATGCGCTCATACTGCTCATTGACCCGTGTACGGCGGCCCTGAAGACGCTCGCGTTTTTGAATGATGAGGGTCAGTTCTTGCTCTATAGACGACACCTGCTGGGCAGCAGCAAGACGAGCTTCAGAAAGTTCTTCTTTGATCGAATTGAAACGTTCCAGTTCGCGTTCGAAGTTGGCTTTGTGTGTAGACCACTCCTCGAGCTCTTCCTCGGGAACCTTTTCCATACTGTCTAGTTGTACCTCCAACGCCGCGGTTGCTTCCTCCGTTTGCCGAATATTCCGTTCCAGCTGGAGCGAACGCTGCTTTTGTCTGTTCTCATCCGTTCCACTCTGCAGACGGTGATTGAAGTTGTCTAGTTCTTTCCGGATTTTCGAGATGAGAAGTTTGTGGTCGTTTTTGGTCTTCCTTAGGCGGGAGCGCTTCTCGTTTAATTTGGCCTCTGCGTTGATGATTGAATTTTTGAGGGTCGTCGTAGGAGATGAGGGTCGGTAGGGCGGCTGTGGAGGGGTTGGAACTGCAGAAACAGTGGCTGGAAGATGTAAGAATCTTGGTGAAGGCATGGGAATATCACAACGGGTATACTTACTTTGTTCCGTATCAGCTGCCGCGGGAGTTTTGACGCTCATGACACAAATTTCCTCGTCGGTATCGCTGCGTACGAAAGAGCAAGTATATGCACAATTAGGAGCGAGACCAGAAATCTCGCCTCGCCATTGAACCATACTCGGACCCTTGGAAGATTCCGACACCTTGCAAATCGTCGCAGTTGCCCAAAGCGCACCATTGACACATACATAAAACGGTTCCATCTCACCATCCAGCTGGTTCATTTCACAAGAGCTGGGTACTGCGGCATCGTCGGCTAAATCACCAGCAGCAAACTTGATTGTAGCGCTGTCCACATCTGTTATCCATACCAATCCATCATCGAGAGAGACGCCTTGAAGATCATCCTCAGTCATGTTAAGACCGCGAGTTGTTTTGGAAGAAGCTCGTGAGTGCTCGTACTCCCGCATGATGGTGACCTTGGTACTAGCGAGGGCGGCCCAAAACGGTTGACGACTTCGGACCTGGTTGGCTTGCCTCCTGCGTTTTTTGGCGGAAGTAAATCGATCCTTTCCATCCTTCAGAAACTGGCCATCGGGACCGATGAGGGATGATGAAAGACTTGCAGCTGATTCAAGAGCGGAATCCTGTTGAGCCTGTGATCCGGCAGAAGCCTCGGTATCCCCACGCTTACCACCTTTCTGCGGGGCGGGAGACCGATTCTTCGCCATCGATCGTCTGGCCATCGCAGTTCCAGCCTGTGCCAAAATATGAACAGCAAGAAGGCTCCTTAGCCAACTTGGGGACGATTGTGATTCGGTTCGTCGGAATTCGGCGGGTAGAAGATTTGAACAATGAGAAAGAAAATCGGGACTGACGAGTTTGGCGGATGCGAGATGACCTATTACAAATTCCTGTATACCTTTACTGCGCACGATATGTAGAAGCAGAACAATCCCCACACAAAGAGCATTGACCCCACCATTTTTACCAGAGCCTCCGCCGCCGAGGGTGATGGCGACTTGAACGTGGGCTAGGTCAATTGCGAAATTTTGAGCCCAGGTCCACATAAAGAGACCCCAGAAAAGAAGGCAGAACCCATCCATAGCAATCATTGTTCCCAAGGACGGAGTTCCGGCAGGGCCCTGGAAGATATCGAAATTCGACGACAGAGAACCGGCGGCGGCACCGCTTGGAGGCATGAAAGTTAAGGAGGCGAATAGGAATTGCACGAGAGTCAAGACCATTGGTGGAAGTTGAAGCAGAAAAATCAAGATGGCGATGGTGTCGTACATGGGGCACGATTTGAGGATGGTCGACGCGAATTGAAGCGGATTAATTGACGCGCTCGAGCCGGATCGCTTGGAAGCACCATTTCGAGACGAATTCGACGCGGTGATGCCGCCATTTTGCGATGAGGCACCGTTGGTTCGACCGTTCCCCATATCTTCAACCTTGCTGTGTCCATTCAACATCCCACGCACATTTCCATCCGGCTTTGATCCATCCGGCCCTTTAATCGCAACTGTCGAAGAAGTAATCACAGTATCACTGCTCGAACGCGTAGCAGACAAATCGATGGGAACGGCGGCCGAGCTGGGAGCAGAGCCGTTGCTGGTCGAGCCGTTCAGTTGGCCGGAGGATTTCTGCTTGGTCACTTTCTTGCCGGGACCAACGAGTCCATTATCATTTCGATTGCTCTGATTCTTCCTACCCGCAGCAGATGAGCGTGGCATGGACGAGGGAGCCCGAAACCCAGGTCCGAGTCAGCTTGGCGGGATGAGGCCAAGGACCGGGACCAGGCAGGTAGCGGAGGGGCGGAAATAGGGTAAAAGGGAAGAGGGAAAAGAGAAAAAAAAAGGAAAAGAGAAATCCCCCACGCCAAGATAAGGGAAGTGAAAAAAGGGGGAAAAAAAATAATAGAGAAGGAGATGGTGGAAGCAAAGGGAGTGGTGGTGGGGAGAGAAGGAAAAAAGGAAGAAAGGGAAGGGAAAGGCTGATAATTACGAGAAGGGGAAAGAAAGGTGAAAAGTCACTTTGAAGTTGAAGAACGAGACAGAATCAGTCTGTACGATACAATACCGCGTCGATCATTGCAAATCCGGTAGGCGGTCCCTGCCGCTTTAACGGGCAGCAGTAGGGCCTCAATTATTGTTTGCGTGGATGTTACAAGAATAGATACATCATATATAGATAAAAGGGGCATAATTAAAATTAGTGTTACGAAACAATGATATATCTGATTCAATTGACTTTGAACTACGAAATATAGTTGAGGAAAATCTGAAGAATGGGGAAATCCTTAGGGCTGTCTTCTTCCCCGAAAATAGAAAGAATCCCTGTTCCCATTTTGGGGAGTCCCCGTTACAGCTTGTATACAAAATACCGTAACTACAGAGACCCAACTGTACAGTAGAAGCTACACCTTTGCTACTACGCCAACTCACTTCATCGCATGATCGCCCCTCTTCTGCAGATATCCTTTCTAGTCTCCTCTCGACTATGTAGTATTCTACTACACCCTGACTGCAATTTCTTGCTCCATTTTCCTCTGCAATATGGCGTACCATCACAGTCATTACTAACGGATCCCCGCGGGATAGACGAACCCGACTCAATATAGCATCCTGCTTCCCAAACCCGGTTGAACTGGCGAAGCTTGAATAGAGCATCAACTTGCTACATACATACATATCAAACCGGTTGGTCGATCATTTCTTGGGCCGTTTGCTGCGGGGTCATCCCTGTGTCAGACCTGGGGCATGCATGGCGACACGAGTCCCCCAGGACTATCCCCCAACTTTACTGGGAAAGGAAATCTCGCACAAATGAGCGAGGCTGCAGATAGTATGTAGCAACGCATATGTACCTATTCTTGGCCAATTTCCGGGACCATACAGACGGGAGCAAGCTTTTGTATACATAGTACGTACATACATCTCGGTATCATTGCAAAATGGGCACAATTTGCCTAGGGTCTTCACATGCTCGGTTATCTCTTGTGCTTTTGGAGGCTCCGCTGAGCAATGACCAACGTGAGATCCACAATACCGACAATTTCCATACTGGTGGAGAGTGGGAGAGGCACATCCCCGCGCAAAATTAGATCGGATTGATGTGCAACGCACTACATAACTCGTGACTACTACAAATACTAACACGGGCAGAACAAATCACACCAGCTTGACCTCAAGGTTTGCCTAATTTTACACCATGAGCCCCCTCTCTTCACCCCCCCCCAAACTCATCGGCTGCTTGGCAAAAAGGGCTTCCCTTGTAGATCAGCCATCGATCTGGAAAAGATCGACGCTATCGTACAGTTTCCGTGATGGCTTGACCACCATATCGCGTACTACGCCGACAAGCAGCCCGTTGTTACCATTCTGACAAAAGTATGTCGGAGAATCAGCCTAGTAAGGCCAGGTGGTATGGAAATAAATCAGCCACTTAATCATCGCATAACTTACCCTATTTACTGTATGTATGTACAAGCTTTGGTGTCGTACCGCCTTTCCCGCTTGTGGCACAGATAGCGATCAACGGGTTTGACAAGGTTGCCCCGGTCGATCCTCTCGCCTTTTGTCGGGTCGTTTGCCCCGACTTAATCGGTAAGTCCTCCGAGGCTGGATGAGAGCTTGTATCTTTACTTTCTTTGGATAGCGATAAAATTCTGCACGTCGAGTGGTCACATTCCAATGCATCAATTTACTACATGAATACAACGTAGATATTACGTTAGGGTACCAATTAATTCTGGCGGTGTAGATTATCTATGCGAAAAGGCGAGGGGAGGGTCTGTCAATCACTCTAAGCAATTGGCAAGTCTAACACTTATTGATGTGAAGTTGAATTTAGATGATGATATAAACCTAAAGTTGGAACTTTATATAGGCGGTATTGGAACTTCAGTAGATTTCGTGTGGTGGAATTATATGAAAGAATGGTACCTACCCATGTAGGTACATGGGTTCTTAGTATCCATGAAACCTCAGCATCTTTGGAAGTGACTGTACACCACCAAAGACTACTAGTCTTAGCGCTAGTCAAACTCTGAACAGACATCATTTAGCAAGCAACTGGCAGAGCACCAAAACTTGCAGGGGCATCAAAGAGGTTAAGCTCTTCGCCACGACGACGGGTCAATCCATCAACCACTTCCCCATTAGCCTTGTTCCATTGAGGTAACTCATCATGAGCAACAGTAGCAACATCTTCCCCTGCATTCATCCGGGAAACAAGGTCCGAACTCTGCATGTTCCCATTGCCAATGTTATAGGTCCAGGAGACTAATGCAGCGTACTGGTTATCGTTCAGAGTGACGGGGTCCGCCAGTGCATTAGTGAGGGCGTCTTGGTAGCTCTGCGCCCGAATTAATAATTTTTTTTTCTATGTCCTTGCGATAGGAGGTAAACTCACAACTAGGTCACTCGCCAACAGCTGGCTAGCTGATTCCTCCGTCAGAGGCTGGTTTGCGACCTCTGAGCACGAAGCATCACCACAAAGGTGTCCATAGCCAATTGTCGGATTACCGAAACCATCATCATACACATTTGGCTCAAACGATTCAAAGCTCTTGATGAGATTAAGACCGTTTTCGTTGGTTGGGGGACCAGTGCAGGCAATTGCCAGAGCAGGTAGGGCGGCGACAAGAAGTTTGAAAGACATGGCGAGTTGTGTAAACCTTGGAATGGAAGCTTGAAGTAATTCTTATGTGAGGAGTTAACTACCTCTATCAAGAACGTGGATTGTCCTGGTCTTTATATCTTCGCGAGCAGAAGTTATCGACCAAAATTTGACCCCTATTGGAGATACTTCAGATGTGGAGTGCAACTCTAAATCAAGTCGATCGGAGTATTAAATACGAACAGAATTGGGGCCATGTAGCAGTGAGCCGTATAAGAATACTGACAATTCTATTAAAATATCAAAACTGAAAAGCAGAGAGAGGTAGAGATCATCATGGAGTGGAGTCCGATCTGCGATCTATTATTAACTCCATACTCTGCTCCCTTGAATTCGATCGCTTTGCAGATAAATTAGAGTTGAGTCAAGTTTTATTCGGACAGATACTGTACATCACTGGCTCTGAAAAACACCAGTCTCAAACCAAAATGTTCGACTCAGGCACGGTGGCTCGTGTCTATTGTTGATCCTCGTATTACATTTCGGTTCCTGCATTCTTGGCTCAGTCTTCCCGGCTTTTAGTTGGCGAAGCAGAATACGAGCTTGTCCACATCTCGCCCCATTATTGAAAGTATACCGGGCTGATTTTGTTTCATGGCGAATGCAGCTTAGAAGGGAATCAATTCTTTTGACCTGCCACTTGGTTTACTTTGTATCCGAGAAAACTAAGGTCTAATAAATAAATTCCCTGATAACTTAAAAACTTGAAAGGCCATTACATTATAATTCGTATTGCTTTAAATGGTACCCCGAGGTGAAAGATCACAAAACGGTACTAGGGTGTAGTCCAAATGCTGCCATCATGATGATTGACATTGAGCACCAATGATTCTTTGAGACACCAAGCAGTTTCCAAGGCCAGAGACGTATAGTAAACCCTGCTACTTAAGTATTATAGAGTTCTCACTAGGTGATAGTCCTGTAAATCGGCTAGACTGGCAAAATATCTCGTTGGCGAATAATCCCGAAGGCAGGCTTTCAATTAATTTCAGTACATCTCAACATGGGTAAGCGAAGGTAAGATTGTAATATCCTGATTAGAAATTATCACTAGGTATTAACACCTACTACTCGTAGTAACCAGTGGTAGGTTTCGGATCATTAGACATTAGAAATTACTAGTATGTTGCGGCCATCCCGTCATGTTGGATCATGATTCAGCCTATATCAGTCATCAAGGCTTTGAATCATTCCAGCCGTTGCTCAACTTCACCTCGTATTATTCACAGGTCTCGCCCCGTGTTTCTTAAGGGAAAGGCTGGCGATCCAGTCTTTACACCGGCAGCTGTCTTCAACTCCACCGTTATCTCTATTTTAGGCATCCTCAACTTTGGGATAAGTGGTCTGCTTCTTGACCTTCCGTTGAACATGGCAAGCCCTCGAGGCCACGATCATGAGAATTAGGTTGAAGACTCTGTAAATGTGGGTGACAAGTCAGCGAAAGTTCTCTCAAATAAGGCGTAGGGGATCCTCATTACATTCCGAGAAGCATCATCGAGCACCCGAAGACCTCAGCCCCATAAAGCTCTTCGTGGGTATGATTCTTCGAAAATTCATATCCCCCAGCATGCCAGCCTCCAAGCTCTTGCATATAGAAGCAGATTGTAATGAGCTGCGCGATCCAGGCAATACTGTCAAAGACGATTATGAAGCCCGGGGGTACAGCACAGTTAAAGATAAGGACGACAAGAAATAATGCGGTAGACCAGGTGAATGCGTATGAAGCCTGTTTTAATGTGCAAACTTAGCCCACCATGATGGTTATGCGATCTTACTATTTCCGAATACTTACAGTACCCAGGTTTGTTTGTGACCATGAGGCTCCAAGTCCATCAGTAGATACTACACCCTCTTGATGTTGAGTGTAAGCCCAGGCGAAACATATGATAGGCGCAATTGTGCTTATAATAGCTCCAAACCGAAGTGACAAGAAATTTAGCCATTTTTTCTGCTGCCGAGGTACTGCGTTGGGGTACCACCCGACGTGTGTTTCTTGGTAGTAGTTTGACATATTGAACTTTAAAAGATTATATTTATGGGAATGAAGTACTGTACTAGGATTTCTTCTAAGGTGTGAGGTACCATATATATGTCAGTTTTTGCCTTGGCAGCCAAGTCACAGGAGTTTTCACATTACTGCCTGACGGAGTAAATCACTGCCTTTTTCCACTGCAGTTCTAACACAGCCTCGAAATGGGTGGCGACGCCAAGGGTGTTGTAATATTCCCCACGGAAATTCGGAACTGTTATTTCCACATGATTGGAGCTGAGCTTGTGCAGGGTTCAAGGAGCAGTAGATCTTATATCTTAAAGTCTCGTACTAAACCAATCTGGTGGCTTCAGGCGTGAAACTCGTCGACTCCGCCATGGTTGCTCAAACTTGTCTTGGCGATGCTTAGGCTTGGCATTGGGGGCGGAATAGCGAGAAAGGGTTAATGCGTCATCATCTAGATTTGTTCTCAATGAAAAGAGCAAAACTTCAAGGAGCTAATTCTCAATATGCATCCCGCTAGTTACGTCGACAAAAGCACGATGATTGAATGGGTATATCAGCCTGAGCTAAAGCAAGCCCTAGCTTATGTTCTTCGCTTCCTGCTTCGGCCGCCCTGCCAAGCTTCACTAGACATTCATGATAGCCATGAAGAGCCCAGACGTTATTAGGGTGTCTCAATGCGCGAGGAAGAGATTCATCGATTCCAAGATCCGCAGCATAGACCTTGATCGCCTCCTCTACTCGACCTTGTTCGAGCAATAATGCCCCCAATGCATGCCGAGCCGGTTGCATCCAACCCCATGGCTCATCGTAAGGAAGGTTATCATCTCGCTCAACTGCAGTTCGAAGACTCGAGAATGCAGCCTCATATTCGCCGCACCGGTACGCAATCTCGCCATTCAGCATTGCTTCGGCGATTGAGATTATATCGACGCAGGTATTATTGAAAATAGTTCGAGATGAAGGAACCAGGATCCTAGTCGAGTTAAAGAGATCCCTTTCTCTTTTTGCTTCCTCAACGCGACTTGTAGCAGCGTAAGCAACACCCTTTGCGTAGTGAATCATGGTAGTCGTAGAGCAGTAAAGTTTTTGGTTGGTTGGTAATTCCAAAGCAAGAATATCGTCCCAACATCCGAATCGTATTAACGCATGCACGCGAGTAGAGGCAAATCCCTCCAGCCAGTCTGCTAAAGGCGGAGATTCAACTGATAGAAGCTCCTCAGTGAGTGATTTCGCGAGCTCAATGGCAGTATTGAGAGCAATCTTCGACTGGCCGCCCAGCATGGCCGCATACATTCTGAAGTGGTAGTCATGCGCACGGTAGAGGTTATAAAAGTGACCCATTGGCTGGTTCCCGAGAAAATTTTCATCAGCGCGAATTGCAGATGTATTTGATGTCACTGCTTTGCGATAGTCCCCGATCAGGATATCGATGTGAGTTGGCATATGTTCGAGGTGACCAGCATCGGGAACCAAGCCTCGTAGGCTATTTGCAATTGGTAGTGCGATTTCGGGAGTTGGAGACATCTCCATCAAATGAATGTAGAGATGTAGCAGACCGGGATGCTTTGAGGCGTTATCATCCGCCAAGGCACGATTCAATATTCTGTTTACCTCGAGGGTCGGAGCACTCGCTGTTGGTTTCCCGGTTTTCAGATCCCAAAGATCCCATGGATTAAGATTCATCAATGCATCGACATATAGCGCAACGACGTCGAGGTCTTGGGGAAAGGCCTTATAAACAGATTCCATTGCCTTAGCATACTGTTTGTTCCATTCAATACAGTCCTCGAGCGGTTGCTCCTCGGGATACCTGTGCTGAATAGCATCTATCATTGCTTTTTCAACAGGTGCTGCTTCTGCGATTCTGTTCCTGGCTTCTAGCACCGCCGCATGAGCCCGAGTAGTCGTAGTCGAGAGATCTTCACCATCAAATAGCTTCCATGGTTTATTGTAGTTGGGCCCTAGAGCAAATGCAATACCCCAATATCCCATCGCACAAGTTGGATCGGAGATGACACATTGTTCAAAGCACTGTACAGACTCCTGATGGTTGAAAGCGTATGCCCATATGAGGCCCCGATTGAACCAGACTTGCGCGTCTGAGTTGGCTGCGGTGATGGTCCGATGGTATGCGCCTAGATCATAGTATGGCTCGGACGCAACCTTTTTTTCTGGAACTGGGGTCTGGTGCCACACTTTTGCCATTTCACCCTCTGTTGTCGTTGATCAAGGAGGTTGACTACGCAAGTCTCGTTCTCCACGGACAAGGTGGGGCTCGCATCACCCAATGTCGCTCGGTGATCACAACGTCTTCTTTGTATAACATTGAGGTTTTCGAGGGCCGAACTTGGTCCCATATCCATCTCAATTATCTACTTGGATACTCAGGTATCTGCTGAAGTATAATACTATATACAGACTTCCTCCCTATAACTATGCCATACTATATGTACTAGTAGAATCTTCTCTGGCCTGCTGGCCTTTATGGCCTGATAATCCAGGCACCAAATACTCCACACTGCGCAGATTTGAGCCGATCGGCAGGACTAGCTTGTTTGGGAAGTATATCCTGCTCGATCTCGCTCACCTTGGTGGCCGACCTTGCGGGTGTCAGCTGGTGAGAATGTTATTAAGAAGGTCTACTTCGTTCAAGATTGATGAAATTTTCCTTTTACTCAACCTTCACCTCTTCAGCAGTTGCACATAGCACATCTTATATACCCACGGAATTGTTGTGCATATATCGCCTTCACTATCAACATCAACTCGAATATCAATATGTGCGGTAACACCAATCGACCAACCTTTGGAGGTACCATTGCGGTGCTGTTCCCCCGTGATAATACTATTTCTTCAGAGAGATCTCTCTCGTCATCACCAGACTCGGTCGTTTCTCAATCTACATCCTCATCGACATCCTCCCTTTCTTCATATTCGCTGTTCTTCCGCGACACAAATGATCAAAAGACCAAAGGAACTTTCCAGATCGACGATCCCGAGACATACCGAACATTGAGAAGCTATGAAGATGTGGATATCAGAATAGAGTAAGAGCCCAAAGTTCGTCGATATGCTTGTTCAACATATTAACATACATTTGGTAGGAAATATGGAGATCTCTCGACTTCATCTCCAGTTACAGCTCCTCTTCATCAATTTCGGGTCAATCTGTCGCAGCATAAGTCCCTAAAGCCAGAATCACATCAAACTGAGATCCAGTTCGAGTTACCTGAACAACTGGATCTGGGTGTCTCCGAGAAAGGGATCGTTGGCAGACAAGTCACCCTACGAGAAGCTGAAGGCACCGTACTTGGAGTAGGAATTGTGGGCTTTAATTAGAGGCAGAAAATTTGGATACTAGCATGGCCAAATAGATAATCTTTTCAATTGTCTCTTGGGTGCTTCAAATCTTATTCATTTTATCTTCATTGAATCAAACGTAATCAGCAATATCAACGGGTATTACCACAGTTGCGTTGCGATAAAAAGTGATACGGCTTTGCTTTCAGGCCGATAATAAACCACTACAGCTTTACAGGATTCTCAACACCAGCGGTGTAACGCTTCTCTGCCTCAGCCCAGTTGATAATCTTCCAGATTCCTTCGACATAGCCGGCCTTATTGTTGAGGTACTAAGGGTCGATAGATCAGTATAGCTCCTCGATTGATAGTAACTGACACTGACCTGAAGATAATATGCGTGCTCCCACATATCAACGCCAAAGATTGGTACGTCATCAGCGGCGACAGGATCCTGGTCCTTTGTGGTAGTGATGTCGAGACGGCCCTTAGGTCCACTGGTACTGATGAGCCATCCCCAGCCACTTCCCTGGATACCAAGAAGAGCGGCCCCGAATGCCTTTTTGAAGGCATCTTCGGATCCCCAACGAGACACAATGGCCTCCTTCAGTGAAGGAGCAGCACTGGCCAGGTCATTGCCGGGTGTGCCGGGCGGGGTGAGGTTCTTCCAGAAGAGCGAGTGGTTGATGTGGCCACCACCATTGAATTTAATCTTTTGCTGCAGGGAAATCAGAGCCGGGACATCGTTTGACTGAGTGGCTCCAACTTGGGCCGAAAGGGCAGCATTCAAGTTGTTGATGTAGGTCTGGTGGTGCTTCTGATGATGCAACTCCATGATCTGCTTTGAGATCACGGGCTCAAGGGCCTGAAAGAGGTAAGTGATTGACCAGGATTCTTTAAGATAAAAACTTACATCGTAGGCGTAAGGAAGAGGAGGAAGAGTGTGAGACATATTGAAATTGTGGTTCTGAGTAGTTGTAAAGAGAGAAGAGGAAGAGGAAGAAGACAGACGATGGGGAGTGCAAGAGAAGATGGCAACCTCCAAGGTCCCTTCAACTTGGACTTCCCCCACCTTCACTCAGCACTGTAGCCAACAAGGTTGAGCTATGCAAAATACGCAATACAGCAGGCCCATTATCTGTCAGCAAAAGTGCCGTGATTAGTGATTAGTGGCCGGGGCGTTTCTGCATTGCGAGAGATTGAGCACATTTTGGGATCCACCATATTCAGGCCGAACGTATTTATACCCTCACGCAATCCCAAATGAGAATCAGAGAATATGTACTATCAATCAACACCTCGCAATCTAGCATACTTTCTCATACAAGGCAATGAAAAGTAATTGAGCAATAATGGATGTTATCATATTGGGCAATGGGGAAGCCTCTGTCTAGCAATCCAGGATACGCTTTATCTTGAAGGCAGGCATTCGTAAAATCAGGGATTTAATGAGATTTTATTATGTGGTAAGAGCAAGACAATCTTACAGAAGATATTCACGCCAGATAACCACCATATGATAATCAACAGTTGGGTGAAGAGCGCAAGCTTCTTTTCGATGGCTTGAGAGCGACGTTTGCTAGGGTTCAGGGGTTCACGCGATTCATCTGACAGTACATCATGCTGCGAAAGGTCCACCACAGACTTGAAAATAGACCCATTCTTACGGGCATCATTTGGACAGCCAATTTTATATCATTCGAAAGTTGATAAAAGTTCAAGTTGAATAGCTCCATTGAGGAATCTCTAACTGAGAAAAGTAAACGTTGCAAATAACTGAAATTAGTAATCCACCTTATTTGCGGGGTTTCGGCATCGAACGAGCCTCGGTACAATCGGGAAGTTCTAGTTGTATAGCCAAGTAACACCTTGGCTTAAATCTGGGCCGAGTCCAAACCTTTCCAAAACAAATACGGCTTTCAGTATATCTGCATATAACAAACGCAATCATGACGGCCGCAGAGCAGGTTCAATTGAGCAATTTCTCCAACATCTTCTCCCTTGATGGCAAGGTAGCCGTTGTAACCGGCGGGTCTCGCGGATTAGGACTTCATGCTGCGTCGGGGTAAGTTTGCATAGGACGCTCGCGTCAATGACATTGGCAAACCCTTGTGTATTTGATGGACACTGTTGTGAGAAGGAAATCTAATACTTTACTAGTCTTCTGCAAGCTGGCTGTTCTAAGGTGTATATCACCTCTCGCAAGAAGGATGCTTGCGACGAAGCCGTCGCAGCATTGAACGCTCTTCCCTCCAAGCGACCTGGTGCTCAGGCATTCTCCGTGCCTGCGGATAGCTCTCGCATGGAAGAACTTGACAGACTAGTTGCGGAAATCGGCAAGACAACAGATCATGTCGATATTCTATTCGCTAATGCAGGTGCAACCTGGGGCGAAAAGTTCGATACTCATCCCGAGAAGATGTTCTCAAAGGTGATGGATTTGAATGTCAAGAGTATTTTCTATACTATTCAAAAGTAAGCCTATCTATTGACATATCTTATATTGGATACGAACCCCTTTTAACACAAACCGACAGACTTGCCCCGCTCCTTGAAGCAAAGGCTACACTCGAAGACCCCTCTCGTGTCATTGTCACTGCTTCTGTAGCGGGTATTGGAATTGGTACGGTCGGAGACAATGCTACACCAAGTTACTCTGCTTCCAAGGCTGCTGCAATCCATCTCGCGAAGAATTTGGCCGTGGAGCTCGGCCCGAGGCATATCTTAACCAACGCCATCGCACCGGGTTTCTTCCCTTCAAAGATGGCGAGTGGTCTGATTGAACTAAAGGGTGGACTGAAGCAACTTCAAGAGTATTCGCCTAATGGCCGACTAGGCAAGCCTGAGGATATTGCAGGATTAGTGGTGTTTTTGTCTTCACGAGCTTCGAGTCATCTGAATGGAGCCGTCATTGCTACTGATGGCGGTGCGGTCCTCAAGGGTAGACTTTGATCAGATCCCATTTATATGGCCTATAATCCGAATTGGAAGGAAGCTTCACTATCAATCAATTGACCGATATTACCTGATTATCTAGTTATAGCTACATGCTATTAATTCGTAGTAAAGTTTCCCTGTGGCAGTTTCCAAGTGACCTGAGTCAGTGATTTGACCAACGAGTGCCGACAGAAGCCTACAATTTAGCGTTAGGTGACTCTTTCTTCCCCTGCACAGCTCTGTCGACAATCTCCATTGCTTGGAAGAGTTGGTAATCATGTTGTTTGGGAGTGACGACCTGAACACTAAGAGGTGAATCTAGGTATACACGGCGATCGACGGTTTTCTCGTTCCCTTGAGCGAATCATTAGTAAGGTGTCAAAACATAGTGACAAAAGCAGGACTTACAAAGTTGTCGATTCGCCTTGTCCCAGCTCCCAATAACAGGTGCATCCATCTCTCGCCCGAGCTCCAGATCCGATTCCTTGAATGATCGCACAGGAACAGTACCAGCTGGATAGTCCAGCAAGACAAAAGTCGAAGTATACCCCACAGCATTGTAGCGATCCATCTGCGGCACGGGATGCGGTGCAATAGGACAGATAATGGCATCAATACGTCGATTCTTATTAGAAGAAGAAAGCGTCCACATTTTCAACATCTCCTTCTCCACTTCAGCTCGCTGGGCATGCAATCGGGCTAGCTGCTCGATAGTCAAAGCCTTTCCACGCTTCATCCGGCCCTGTAGCCATGGTATAAGAGACTCTCCCATGCTCTCAATTTTATCCAGCATACTAGAACCGTCATCAACGCCCATGAGACGGCCAGCCAGACCCTGACATTTAGGCAAGGCATCTGGTAGAGGAATTTCCACAACTTCAACGCCTGGCGTCTGATGCAAATAGCCTGCTACCTCGTTCAGAACACGAGTGATCGGGGGAGCGGCGTCACAAGGCCATCAGTTTTCAAAATGCCTATGGTAAAGTTGCGCGGGGGAGCAAGGGAACTTGACATAGATATGGCTTGCCAAGTACCAGGAATACCATCTTCGCCATATAACTCAGCCCGAGGAACAATTTCTGCCATTACAGCTCCGAGATCCGCAACCGAGCGAGCCAGTGGACCAGCCACAGGCTGCAATGTCATTCGACCTTTGCCTTCCAATTGACCACTTTCCTGACCACCGTATGGAACGCGTCCATTACTCGGCTTGAAGCCGTAAATGCCCTGACACATCGCTGGCACGCGAATACTGCCACCGATATCTGTTCCGAAACCGACCATGGACCCGCGCATCGCAATCAGCGCACCCTCGCCGCCTGTGCTGCCACCAGCCGTCCACTGGCGATTAAGTGGATTGAGAGTCCGTCCGAACAAATGGTTACAACTGTCAAGGGTGCCCAGAGTCTGAGGGACATTGGTTTTGGCAATGACGATGGCCCCTAGTGATTGGAGCAAATCGACAAGTGCCGCATTTTCTTTAGCAGGTTTGAATGCTAGAGCAGACAATCCAATACTCGAGTCAACTCCCTTCACGTTGAAAGTATCCTTTACCGAGACCGGTAGTCCGTGTAGAGGTCCGACGGGTTTACCCGTTTGCCGCAGTTTGTAATCCAATTCCTGTGCGCGACGTAAGGCTCTGTCAAACAGTGGCTCGGTGAGGCAGCGCGTTAATTGGTGTGCTATAGCTGCTCTCTTTTTGTTCAATGAATTAGCCCAATTCATAAACGCGGATCTGATTGAGTAACTTACCTTGCAGAACCCGAGGATAACTTCCTCCGATTTCAGCTTGCCCTCTGTCATTGCAGACACTAGCCCCCGGACGTCATATTTCTCCGTAATATCCAGCTCTTTGGACGTGAGTATTCCGCATGTGCGAGGAATTTCCATGACATTGACGCGCCCATATCGTTTCGGGCCTTCGGTGATTGATTCCGCGGGCGAGAGCATGCCCTCCGGGATAAGACTCTCAGGTAGACGCCATTGAGCAGGAATGGCAGCAGCCACCTCAGCTTGCTTGCGCTCGGCAATTTCGACGTACGGGGCCTGCTGAGAAGACATTGTGGACGATTATGGAAGAGGATACTCAAAAGTGTGCGGAATGCAACCATCAAATAACCCTGGGAAATCCGCGGATGCGGGGAGTGCGGGGAGAAAGAAGCCTCGGTCCAAGCAGAACAGCCGATTTTATTGACGATGCTTCATATTTCAACGTTTCACAGTAAACAATGCCTGACGCCTATATACCGAACATATATTCGCTAGATACAATATATACGACTATCTTTAGAAGCGAGATACATCCCGTCCAAATAACCTGTTCAATGTCCATCGGAACGCCACTCGCAATTTGTTTCGCCAACTAATGCTCATTGTAATGTACGCCGCATTCCAAACTAAACGAGCCGTTCTTCCAGTGATACCCTCGGGGAGATAGCTCTTGCGCTTGCTGGCATCATGCGGGTCGTGAGGGAGCTGCATCAGAGCCTTCTCACTGCCGATATAGGCCATTGCACCCATGTTTCGGAATGAAAATGGTGGTACCTGGGCCAGATTATCCTTGTTCAGATGGGAAGCAAGCCATTTGGCCTCTTGAAATGTAGCTTGGGCAGTTGCTGGAGGTGCGCCGGTCTCGATCATGCAGTTATCGCCGAGAGCGAAGACATCCTTGAGCACTGCTGTGTTTCCGGCATCATCCTGCAGCTGGACACGCAGATGCCCATCAACTAATAGTGGTCCCTTCTCCGAAACTTTCTTGAATTCCCAAGATTTCTTTTCGGAAGCTGCATTGGAGCTTTTATTCATCTTGAAAACGGAGTCTTCAGGGAACTCTTTGACTTCACGGAGTGATTGGCTTACGAACTTGGTCATGGCGTTACCTGTCGCCCACACGCACATTCCGACACCAACCTCGCCTTCTTCCTCCGTAGTCAGGGTTAAGCAATGCTTGGGATCCATCTCGTATGGTGGAGGTGCACCGGGCGGTCCCCAACGAAGACCTTTCACATGATGGGAAGTTTTGATTTCAATGCCCTCTCTCTTCATTGTGTCCATTGCATATTTGGAAAGAGATTCATCAAACGTGGATAGGACCTTGGGAGCGACATCATACAGACAGATATTCGGTAGTCCTTTGAGACCTGGGTATAGTGACATCATGTCCTCGTAGATGAAATCACGAAGGGAAGCCGCTAGCTCAGTACCCGTTGGACCAGCACCAACAATGGAGAAGTTGAGTAGCCACTTTTTCATTTCTGGCGTAGTCGTTGGTAAAACGGCCAATTCAAAGCATTCGCGTACGCGACGCTTTACTCTCTTGGCATCACCGATATCCTTGAAAAACATCGCATTCTGTCGAACCCCGGGTGTACCAAAAGTGCGACTCATTGCGCCCACTGCTATAACCAGTTTATCATATGGAATTTCGAATGTCTCCCCCTTTTCCCAGAGCCGAGTCTTTTGGTTCGATTGGTCATTGGTACCCTCGGAACTATCTTGAATCTCCCTTTCGTCCTCATGAGTGCGTGGTGACTCGGTGACGCCACTCTTTACCACTGTTGCTTCACATAGTATCGTTTTCTTCTTTAGATCGATGGAGCGGGCCGCAGCTTGGATAAAGTCAACCTTGGCGCCTGGATCACGGATGGGCTCGACGATATTGGAGAAGTCTAGTGATCCACTGGCGGCATCTGTGAGGAGAGGAGTGAAAACGAAGTATGAGCGAGGAGAGATGATCATTGGCGAGAAGATCTTTGGTGATAGCCGGCGCGAAATGGTATATCCACCCCATCCAGATCCAAGGATTACAACTCGTTCTTTCTGTTGATCAGGTGACAATTCGCCAGCATTAGAGTGACCAACTTGTGTTGCGAAACCTCTTTTCAATAGAGAATTTCCAGACGATGCAAGATTAGGAAAGCTGTACAAATGTGTAGGGCGAGAATAGACAAGGCTCGAGGAGCGCAATCCAATGCGCACAGCGCCCAATCTAGGGGCCATTATTTCCAATGATTGCTGGCTGTCAGTAGAAAATAAGACTTTCCCTTGAGTCACAAATTCAGGGTATCATCGAGTTATAGCAATGTCGGGGAGCAATTCAGCTGCTCCGTATACCCTTTAACCTTCCGCTGACACATGCATGACTTCATGATGGAACGCGCCGGATCGGGTTCTCATCCAGATTTACTCCGTGATCCACCGCAACCCACTCATCTCGGGACCTCGCGCTCCCGTGGCTATAGATGATCCATTTAAAGTCCTCACATTGAAGATATGTTTTCCTTGATACCTCAAGGGGAATTACGGAACCTTTCGGGGCCATCGGTGAGGCGGATGGCACGTGCCACTGGAGTCAATCGGAAGAATCAGGAGCAGAGCATTCTTGATGATTCACATGGTCAACGAGATATAGTCAAAGAATTTGAATTACAGATTCGGGAAAATTGAAAGGTGGGAGAGACAGGTGAAGATTGATAAAGGAGGGGATGGGGGATTGAAATACCGCGTCGTAAGGAATCATGTGATGGTGATGCGCGTGTTTTAAAGATGCTCCACCATCAGACCATCTCTTGTTCTCGACCCTATCATGTTGGAATATGCAAATACTTTAAATAAGTCAATATTGGCTTGGACTTCTGACAATAGTTTGTATAGAGTTCCGTTTCTTGGCCTATACTAAAGCTCCGTCAGCTAAGAAGTCATTCTTATTCTGTACTTTGCCAGCTGATGATAGAATCTTATTGATCTTGCTATACTCACGGGCTTTCCTCAAGTACATTCTCGCTCAACTTTACTCCTACGCTGACTGCATATCGGCGCATTATAGGGCGACCTTTTCTCATCATGTATGCTGGTTTTGGGTGATTCGATCGATCATTGTTCTGGATCCACTTCGAAAAGCCACCTACAGTCATATTTATGTATGTAGAACTTGAAGTGTCATTCTGATACTCGAGCCCTATTTCAATCCAGATTGCTTCACTTCCAGTTCATTCAATACATCCCTTCATTCCCATAGCCAAAGGGTTTCTGGACATTGCGGGGTGACCATTCCCATGGGTTAGGGCTAAGTTTTCCGGATCGGGCTTTGCTGACTGAATTCCAAATCTTCTGGTTGGGCGCAGGCTTGGCAGCATCAGCCTCTCATCTCAGCCCCGGGCAAACAGCAAACCAGGGTTGAATCCATGACTATACTTTGGACTATTTCAAATCAAGTGACAAGTGGAGTATATAAGTCTCTCCGGAATTTCTAGGCTCATAAAATCCAATTCTCTGAATAATTGTTGCAGACGCCTTTGATTCGATACTCCCATAGTGAACATACCAAGTCCTCCTTTGTCGCTGACATGACGGATTTGAGACTGAGAAGAGCACATGCAAAATCTAGAGGTGGCTGTCTCAGGTGCAAGCAGCAAAGAAAGAAGGTGGAGTGGATGTCTTGATCGGCCATGCTCTGTCGCTCAATTCTAACTCACTCTCATAGTGCGACGAGTCGAAACCAAGTTGTTCAAGATGTGCCAAAAAGAAATACAGTTGCCAATATCAAGGTCCACGCGATAGTGCGATGTCATCTGAAGATTACCAGTCGACCGAATGGTCAGCATCCAAGCTTTTGCTTCATTCTTCGAGCTCATGTATTGCGAGCTCGGAAGAGCCCCCCCGTGCTTTCCAGCGAACATCTTTCAGTTCCTGGCTCTTCTCCTCATGGATCTTCGCCAAATTCGATGACATCTTACTCTCAAAGCCTCAGCAAAAGCGAAGGATCCATGTCAATAAGCTCAGAAACCTGGGGTATCCTCAATGCGACAGAGCTCGGTCTTCTGAGCCATTATCTTACCCACACCAGCCGAACGATCCCATTTGATGAACTTGACCTTTATGCTCTTTCTGTGGGAATACCAAATCTCGCTTTTAATAGCAAACCTGTCATGTCATCATTGATCGCCTTGGCGGCGGCTTGCAAGTCTCACAATATTGTCCACACGACCCAGGCCCCCCTGGCAGAAAGTACCATCTTGGAGATCCAACAGCTCCTTGAACTTGCAGAACACCATCATAGAACGTCTCTGCAGCATATAAGAAGAGCAGTCACAAGCTCGGATTGGTATGATAGTGTTCTCGCAAACGCAGCGTTGATGGTACTGTATGCCTCGGCAAGCCATTCGATACGGGTTCGTCTCGCCTCCATTGCAAGAAGAAGTGGGATAGAACTGCCCCATGATATTCTTCCACAACACTCGCAATGGATAACTTTCACGCGCGCTGCTCATACAGCATCTACAGCGGTTCTCAGCGGGCTTTTGAATGCCGATATAAATCTCAACACACCCATCAGCCCGTCCTTATATGAATCAATGAACGTCACGTCTTCTGTCTTGCAGCCGCAGAGTGGGCCATCTGAGAACACAAAACTTCACTTCATTCCACTTGTTACATCTACATATGCTCGAGCATTTCAATCTCTAAGAAAGAAAATCGAGACTGTTGCAGACTGTTTCAAAGATCAAGAGATGTTTGGTCTTCGCTATGATGATGTCGAGGCGTGCTTACAAACTCTACCTATACTCGAAAAATGTGCCTCTGTGGCATTATCTGGAAAAGACACTGGCAATCAATCACATTTATCTAGAGCCCAAGTCCTTCTACCGGGTGAATATTCTCGAGTTTCATCTTGGGTTGGAAACTATATGCTCAGTGTCACATCAATGACGGCCCCAAAAGCACTCAGACGAATAATCATGTCTTTTCTGAATGAAGCTCCGGCTGAGTATCTCAACCTTGTTCAAGAAGTCCTCGACTCCTCATCTGTACAGACCTATACTGGGGATTTGGTAGCACGCGGTTCACCTACCGGTGAAATACAGCCGCTTCATGCAACTCATCTACTGGCAATAGAAATATTTGCACACTGGCTCGTCTTGGTCATGTTATTAGATGGGGTGTGGTGGATTGGTGGTATCGGGCGATGGGAGCTTGGACAAATAGTCTCGTTGATGAAAACCCAACAACCATTTTACGTCTCACCAGACTCAAAAGAAACATGGTGGCCAGAAAGTATGTATATGATCAATATGGAGCTGATGCCAGATTTATAGCGCTATGATTCAGCCTTGGAAAAATGTTAATTAATGAATAGAAGGGAGTTTAGTTATACCATCTGCTTATAGATAGATATGTGAAAATGACCATGGCATAATACTGGGGCCCTAAGAACACTACTTTCTGCAAATAATAGTATAAGAGACCACAGTTCATACATAGAATGAATGATGTCTTATCTCTAATCTCTACTTAAGTCCTCTTCCTCACTGCTTGCATCGGATACGAATCTATCTGGCGACATCTCAATTCAAGCCGCAGTATAGAGTTCGTACCACCACTGTGGCTCCCCGGCCCACAGAGAGAATGACTTCGGAGTCTTTTGGTAGTTTTCTTCGGAAAGAAGGCTGTTTAGCTGAGACTTGAGGCAACCATTTCTAGCCAATGGCTGGTGAGTGAATCGATCTTCGATCCACTTCAGCCAACTCTGCTTCCCTGCGTTGATGACACCAAAGTGGTTTGTTTTCGGTATAGTCAAAAACTCCAGATCATTAGGGTGATTTTGACATGTCTTTGTCACCGCAGCAACTGTGGCATTATACTTCACATATGGATCCTCCATTCCCTGTAAAATAAGCAGAGGTCCCTTGAATGGCCTGTTTCCACGGTTACCAAGTCTTTCGAAGGCTTTGACTGCCCAAGTCTTCTTCCAATTGGGTTGCACTATCTCCTCTTCAGGGACCAGCAAGACACTTGAAACCATTTGTGATCCTTCCAATTGGTTTGTAAGCTCTGTTCTTCGAATACCAAGTGGACTGAGCCAATCGCTGAGATTAAAGGCCGGGAAGATCTTATCAAGGTCTTTGCCAATCCAGGACAAAAAGTTTGCGATACCAGGACTGAGCCCGAATATGTCTGTTGGTGGAGCTAGAGCCACAGTACCAAGATGCTTCTTTGCTACATCAGAGAAGTTGTGATTGCTTTTGCCCAGGGTTTCCGAGAGAGCCCAAGCAACTGCACCACCTTGACTGTGACCCAGGACCACATATTCTTTAGTTAACTCGCGAGGGAAAGACTCTTGAGCTGCTCTTAAGGCATTGAGCGCGTCGCCAGCACCAGCCTCAGCAACCAGGTACTGGTGCGGAATAAAGTCTCCGTTCCAAGAAGTGCTCACTCCAAGCCCTGCATAATCCGGCGCCACAACGGCGTAACCTGCTTCCGCCAACGTAAACGGAGCAAAATCCTCATAAAATAGACCACGGTGCGTTGAAGGGGCCCCATCGGCATAAAATCCCGAGGTTCCATGCGTCCACAACACAACTGGTGCAGATGAAGCAGAAGTGTTATTTCTCTTTCCTCTGAAGGATTTTGCGTGATATGGCCAAAGAATGTAAGCAGACGCAGGGATTAGAGTACCGTTGGCATTTGTAGTGCTGTACACAATTCGAGACATGGCCGTTCCGACGGGAATTGAAAACGGAGAAGGATCCGTGAACTTTTGAAGCTTGATGATTTTTCCAGGTTCAGTGGGCCACGCATCCTGGGGTAGATTTTGAACATCATAGAATTCATCCTGATGCGCTCCCCCATTTGCAAGTTGGGTACGATCAAAATTGATGATGGTGTTGATCATAGCAGCAGAATCGTTTGTCAGGTTTCCCAATTTGATCTGCTCGTCGCTAAGCTCAAAAGTGGAATTCCATCCTGTCGAATGTATTGCTGGAAGAGAAGTTGTCCCTTGTCCTGAGGCTAGCTTTATCCCAAATGCCAGGAAAGCCAGTCGCTTGAGATATTGTTTCATTTTCGATTGCAGTGTTGCCGGATTTCAACGTTGTATTCAATTCGGAAAGCTTCTTTTATCAAAGTTTCTGTTTCGCTTAGAAGCAAAGTGATGCATAGCATGCCGTTTTATACCCTTCGAGCGTGGTATATCATATTCCGTTTCTAGGTGAAGTACGACACATAATAGCTCTCCAATCCATGGTCGCAATGCCTAGCGACTGGATACATGGTACTCAGCACCATGACTACTTGTGAGATTGATGGGTCGGACAAGATCGTTACTCGGTCTAGAGATACGCACGATGCGCTTCCTGCAGCTCGATATGACTCAGGAAGCTCTGAATAAAGTGGTAGTCGTGGATGATTGTGAAGGTAGAAAGAGTACAGTTTTGCCAAGTTCAAAGATTTTGCTTAAAGTACAGTAGAGTGGTTTCTCAGTCGTATTAATAATACGCTCGGGTTGACAAATACGACAACCCTCAGGATTGATACGACATCAAGTCAAACATCCCGCAATTTTGACCCGCCTGAGTATCCACTTCTGACACGCTGAGAATTATTGCTAGAATCAAAGCTATACACCGTATAATCTTGACTTCTTGGCAGTGCAGGAATCATGGCTGAGCTCCATATACGACGAGTGGTCATCCCCGTAAATGAGGCTCAGACTTCATCAAGCTAAACAGTATTTGGAATAAAGATTTGAGCATCACTCTTTATATTAACTGCTATACTCAATATTTTGGGTATATAAGGACCCCAAGTCATCTTCAAGTTTGGCTTCATCCCACAACACTATTCAAACTCGAACATTGTCATCATCATCTGCTCCCAAATTTCTGCTACCAACCTACTATACAAGTCACAAATTGTTTGCTCTGAATAGATATCCTCGAAAATGATTCTTCCCAGTTTCACAATTGGCTCTGCACTTGCTGTTGCACTTGCTACGGCTCTTCCAGCCAATGCAGCGCCTCGGCCCATGTCTCCACGTTCAACGCCCGAACTCAGCGTGACAGCTCAGCTACAGCTTGCAGACACGTGAGTCTCTGATAACTTCTCCTTTTGATGAAAGACAACATTTAAAAAGGCTCTTTAGGACCGTCGACCGTTATCAGATTCTTTCGAAAGACGAGGATTTTGTCTTCGACTTCAATAAGACCCAGATACCTTTCGCCAATCGCAAAACCTTTCCAGCTTTGACTGGCTACGGTACTTCATTTAGCCTCGGATCTCTGCCAGGTAATTTCACCAATACAAGATTCATTCATTCGATACTAATACTCCGGGTAGCATGCAGCATGGCCTTTGTTCATCTACATCCTCGTGCTACTGAGCTTTTCGCCCTTACATCTGGCCACGTGCTCACAGAAATGGTGCCCGAAGGAAATGTTTTAGATGCTGATAAGAAGCAACGGGTCATTCAGACTGAGCTTCATTCCGGCATGATGACTATTTTCCCCGCTGGCTCGTTTCACACGCAAGTGAATCCGGACTGCGAGCCTGCCAATTTCGCTGCAGCACTCACGGCTGAGGACTTTGGTATTTCGATGGTTGCGGATCAGACCTTCTCTCTAACGGATGATGTTATTGCTCGGACATTTGGCGAGAGTATCTCGGGTAAAGATATCGACCGTGTGAGGGATGCCATTCCAGGAGCCACTCTTATCAGGGTGGAAGAATGTCTGAAGAAATGCGGCATTGAGAAGCGTCAATACTGACTCTCAAGTTTGACTTGATTTTTTGAATGGGACATCTCTGTTTGCATTTATTTGTCGCTTTGGAATATTGTTTTCTCTTTTTATTTTGCCTGAACCTACAAATAGAAGAAAGAGTTACATGATTGTACAGTGTCTAATCATCAATCATAAGATAGAGAACATTCTTGTGAAGATTTTCACTTTTTGTGGCTGTATTCGGTTAACCTGTCTGGTTTCTTTTGCTTTTGAGATTTTCCTCTCATTTTGTCATGATTACATTGTCGGGTCTGTGAGATGATACAATACCTGCCCATGAATTTTACTAGACTTTGACCATTTATTGAAATTCATCGCGGATTCTGTTAGCTCAAATCCAATGTGGGTTAATAATGAGTAAATTAAATATTATCAACCCACTTCAAGTCGAAGTTATCAGTTTCAGTTCCATCTTGATTCCATTCAAATCCTCAAGTATACAAGTGTGGCACTGTGGCGCAAGTCGGGCAGATGAGTCATGCGCTCGGAGTTTAGCATGTCCCGATTCAACCAAATCGCCCGAACCTCCGTCGGGCTTTTGCCTCCCCGAGCTGCAACTTGTATTGTCTAATCATCCATGGAGTTCCAGCAACTTCATGAAGCTCACTTTGAATTACTCACAGGTCTGAATTAGAGTTTCCGAGAGCGAATCACATCACATTTGAGCCAAGGCAGCATGGTTGTACGTAGCCCTATACACTCGGTGGCTGTCGAGGGTGACGAGGATCCCGGTTGCCTGAAGGTGCACTTCGAAGTATATAAAGAGCTTGAATTTCGAGAAGTTTTTTGGAAATTATCAGATGAACCCACAGTCTATCAATCCCTTGAAATATCCCATCCTTTTATACTGAATTATTCAATATTCATCCTTGACTTCTTACAAACACACCCGCTTGTGTAAATAAGAGCTTTTGGTCTATACTTTCCTATCCAAGATGGCTTCCATCTATTACCTCAACAACCCATCAAACCCTCTTTGGGATTATATAAGCACTGCTCTCGAGGACCATCCTTTCTTTGCTCCTCGTGGCCACCATCCCCATCAACACCCTCACCCTCATTCTCGTCATCATGCTCATCATCATGGTGGCCCGTTCTGGGGATGGGGCGCCTACCCTCAGACGGAAGCCACACGCGGGCCTGAAGTAAACCAGAGCTCAGGACAGACATCAGAGTCGACACCAGGTCCTTCCACCGAGTCGGAGAAGCCTCATGCGGAAAAAGAAGCCGCATCTCCCGAATCTGACACCGATACCTTCCACCATGGCCCCTGCGACAAAGGAAAAGACAAAGCCTATGATGAAGGATGTTCCCGTGGCCACGGAAAGAGACACGGTGGAAGGGGAAGACACGGTCCTGGCCATAACCACAGGGGTTTCCACGGCCCTCCTCCATTTGGTCCATTTGGATTCCAAGGTCACCCCTTCTGGGCAGCTGGCCGTGGTCGTGGCCCTCACACCCGTGGAGGTCGCGGTGGACGAGGCAAGAGAGCCCATTGCGGACCCGCTGGATTTGATTCAGATTCCTCGGTTCCAGGATTTGACTTCCTCCGTGGACTTGCTGAGCAATTTGGCATCCCGCTGAACGATCAACGTCCAGAAAATGCAGACTTTGTGCCTCCAGCTGATGTCTTCGACACTCCCACTCAATATGTCGTACACGTTTCACTTTCTGGTGCAAAGAAGAATGACTTGAGCATCGACTATGACGCTGACGAGTCTGTTTTGCGTCTGGCAGGAGTAGTTTATCGGCCCGGCATGACCGAGGATCTGCACGAGGCCCTCGTGATGGAAGAACGAACCCGTGAAGTTGGTGTCTTTGAGCGTGAAGTCCGTCTAGGAACTCGAGAGGCTCCAGCCGTCGTCTCTGTGGATGATATTTCGGCAAGGCTGGAGGAGGGTGTTCTAGTTGTTACTTTGCCGAAGGTGATTCGCCAGCCTGAACCGAAGAAGAAGGTTGTTGTGGAGGATGGCAACTCGTTCAATGAGAAAAGCCCTGCCTATACCTCACGGTCTCCAAGCGTAACAATGACTCCGACTGAGTCAGAAGATGAAAGTGAGGTGGAGGGTGAGACGAAGGACTATGTGAAGATTCCCGTTCAGTGAGGGATAATACACCGTCAAACTGGAGGAATAATATGGGGCGGATATGGGGTTGCGTTGTGTTTTTGATCTTTTTCATGTAGTTGCTCAGTATTTACGGTACTCTATAGCCCCAATCGGTGCAATAGAGAAATTTTGTTAGAAGAATCACTCTTTTTATTTTAATAGAATCACTATTTCTTTTTTATTCGGATTATTAGTACTACATATAGACCAGAAAATGTCTGCCAGATGAGGCATTCCTGTTTTGGTTGCCGCCGCTTATACGAGGGCGCTCTGGCTCAGGCTCAGTGAGTATGTCTTAGCACGGGTTCGGACTCAGGGGTCACTTAAAATTACTCTCAGCTGACTATTGGATAATTAGTCAGCCTACTACTACTAACTACAGGGGGGCGATTCGCCGAAGAAGGATATGATATAGTGAAGAATAGACGGCTTCAAAATTACGGTTGGTTACATCAGGCGTCACCTCGTATTGGAATTTCTATGTTCCTGGCTCTCCTGAGCAAGTGTATAGCTGATATGAACATTTGATGACTACAGTGTCGTAGATTGTTCCTTTCCATCTTAAATTCAAGCGGCAATATTCTCTTCCTCCTGGCAATCTCTCAAGTTCAAGATCGTCTGAATGTGGTGGAAGCTCAATCCGGATTCGTCTTCCCCGGCCAGCAGATGGGCAGTCCTTACTACGTTTTTTATCTGTCTGCCATTGAGATCCAAACTGGAAACCGAATCTAGTTCAGCCTCGGACAATCGTTGACTGTTATTTTCGGTAATGAATTGTCTCCAAATGTGGCGTCTCGAATCTGCTGTCAGCTCTGGATAGCGAATGGACAGATGAATCCGGGAGTCAAAAGCAGGGTCGATGCGGGCTGCGCGATTGGTTGTCAAGAAAAGGATACCCTACGTATGATAGAATTAGCAGGGCAGCGTTATTATTTGTAAACAAAAGCCTCGCACCTCATAGTATTCCAAAAGACGTAGGAAAATAGTGACCAGCTCGTTTCGTGCCAAGTCAATGGTGTCCCGGGCTTCCATGAAAACATCTGCTTCATCAAGCAGGATAATAGCACCCCACCTGGGGACCATCTTGAGAATATCCCGAAGAGACCTCTCAACATTCTCTGCAGTTGTTCCAAGATCACCGGCACTGAGAGAATAAAGTGGTACCCTCATCACCTCTGCGACGCTTTCGGCTGTCAGGGTCTTACCGACTCCAGGAGGTCCTTTCAAAAGCATGATAATACCTCGGCCTTTACCCTTGATAATATCGTCAAAGGTATCACGGCTCTTCGATTGGGCTTTGGCAAAGCCTAAGATGAGCTTTTTGAGATCCTGTTGACTATGCGGCAAGACTAAATTATCAAAGGCATCGGAATTCCACACAATGTCCTCCACACCATCAATGAAAAACTCTAACCACATCTTGTCCTTCAAAGAGAACCCACGGATAATGGGAGTCGAAATAAGTAGTTCTCTATTGGACAAGGTTTTGGATGATATTTCGAAGTCCGCTGTCTCAAAGGTGGGATCAGACATGCTCGAGTTTCCCATTGGAGAATTCAAGACATCGATGCTATTGTGAGAGCCTTGGTGGACAAGACGTCTTCTATTCTGTCGTTCGAGCATCATTAGCTGTTGTTGGTAGTCTTGTCGCGCATCGTAGTGTGCTTGTGTATCACGACGTGGCTTGGATAACCTCTTTGAGAATTTGATCTCATAGTCGGGATTGAATATATTGTACGCCTCTCCATCAATAGCGACTCGACTATTGACTTTGAATTTTATCTCACGCCGCAGCTCTTCAGAATAGCCTTTTGCAAGGCCTTTATAGAACCTAAAGCGGTATTCTTTGTGCATTTGCCAGAGCTCGCCTCGTGCAATGAGATCGGTACGTATCTCGAACTCGTTCTTGTGATAGGCCAGGGGAAAGACTGTGAGGTCCATGATGGATGATGTCCCTTCGTATTGTTGAATGGAAAGGTTTTGAGACTGATATCCAAAACTTGTCCCGTCACTGTCAATATAACGTGCACTCATCCGAAAAGCGCCGGTCTGGTTGTCGAAGTCACCCGATTTGAAAACAAAAACACGTTGACGATCATCAATCACAGAGTATATGAGTTTTCCCGGTTCAAAAAGGGCCCAGATGAGGTCATGTTTTATTACTTGACTCTTGAGTAGGTCGCTTATTTCTGACAAGAGATCACCCAACTCAGCCTTCAAAATGCTGTATAGCAGATCGACATGGGATTTAACCTTAGGGTCTTCTACAGTGTCTCTCTCCTGGCAGAATATATCCCATCGGTGGACAAAGGGTTTGAATGGATAGTTGAACTCTACCCGAGCAAGGGTAAAAGTGAGCCCAGGATAGCCCTTCATCACATCTGAGAGAAACTTCTTCAGGACTTCACTTTGAATAACAATAGAATGCACCTGAAAGCTTTTTCTTCCATCATAGCACTTGACCTTTCGCACAATTAGTGCTTTCTTTCCGGAAAGAGTGTTTTCCCCAGGTTTAAAAGCATTTTTCGGCACATCTTCAGACCATGAAGTGCGACCTCTCTCGTCCGGCGCTGTTTGGAAGAGGTAGTGCGCATCACAAAAAGAGCCAGGCTCTGCCTCTGTATCGGGCTCGGGCATTTCGTCTGGCAATTTTTGAAGGTTATAACTGCGTCCTAGGGGTCTTGGTCCATAAAATGACAATATTGAAGGACTTTGATGACATACCAGGGTGTTTGCGGCCCATTTTGCGCAATATATTGAGTCGAATCGTTCTTTCAGTTGTACTAATTTACGAGGCTTCAGATCTCAAAACTCGAGAGTTAGTTCTGATGGGACACAGTTTAAACATTCCAATGTGGGAATGGGAGAGATTTAAATAAAATGACATGGTTCGGAGAGTAAGAGAAAGTGTACCCGAGGGAAACTGAGTTCCACATAATTCAATTTCCGATCTAATCACGTATTGAAAGTGTTGATCATCGAATACATACGCTGCCTCTATGGCAACCCTGGAACAGATTGAGGCTCAAGAGGGGGGGCAAGCAATCAATCTACTCGAGCAGTAGCATTACACCGCCCAACTGATGCCCAACCATGTACAGAGTACTGACCCTTGTTCGAATATCACGGTGTCATTGGACCTCCAGGGCTGCCTCAGCCCCTCAAAGTACTTGTTGAAGCGGCAGAGAAAAGGGACGTGCACAGTTCAAAATGTCCACGGGTCACATACTATGTACTATGTATGACTTCGTGCATGAGGTAAACAAGGCTGAAAACATAAGGTGAACTGCGCCTTGCACCCTGCCACGTAGCAATGGGTAACCGGCCCTTTCATTAAATTACCATTTCTTACGGAGTACAGACACTCGCAAAAAGGGCCGCTTACACGGCATTGCGGCTGAATGTGGTCTTTACTCTGTGACTGACGCCTAGTACAGGATATGTCGCTCTTTGTAGGGTCTCTCGAAGGAAATATTGAAATCCAGAAACCCTTTTTCTTCATTCTTCTCGGGGCTAACTCAGGAGGTTGACATCACGATCATGGCGAATCATGCTAACCAATCTTCCGGAATCGATACTTTATACTGCGACAGTTGCTATATCCGAGTTCAAGGCGGATATTTTGAATGCTTAGCGTGCCAGGACTTCGGCTACTGCCCTCGATGCTTTCAAAATGCGGAGAGGATCCATCCTGGTCACGATTTCAAACCCATTGGTCCCACAGAATCTGATGATCCCTCTGATGGCATACCCAGCGAGTCCGAGTCTGCGAAGTCGTTTTCTCAAAGGTGTACTAGTTGCGAAAGTCTCTCAGTCCTTCTACCGTCTCTCTCCATCATCTATGAGGAGGTTCAAGAAAATTTGCGCCAAGAATTTGAATCCAGTTTAACGAAGGGTATTGAGGATGATACTGGGCCCGACAACGCAGAACTCCGCGAAAGCATTGCAAAGGATCTTTACCGACATCTTCATGACCTTGGTACACCATTACCGATCGACTTCGATCATTTCAAGAAACTTCCGTGGGACAGAATCACGAGGTCGTATGAGAAAGAATTCGGTCCAAAAGAAAAAAAGCAAGAGGACAACGAGGAGAAACAAAGTGACGCGGCAATGCTAGGCATTGGCCTTGCTGAGGCCATGCGCGATAGTCTCGGTTCTTATGTGCCTGTAACCGCCCTGGAGTACGAAGTAGAGAATGAAAAGAAGTCGCAAAAGAAACCTGATCAGCATTCCCCTCTTAGTGTTGGAGTTAAATGGAAAGTTCGGGTCTCAAAGCTTGTGGAAGCTACGCAGCAAGGTTGCATATTCTGTTGTTTTTTTCTTTACAAATTGTTCTCTCCCCTTCTCATCGGTCGCTTTGTGGGATGGTATGGACAATATGAGAGCTTTACGTGGTATACGAACCCCGAAAAGAATGCCAAGCAGCGACAAAGCTTGATTTCTGATAGCATGAAAGCGTTGACACAGCTGAAGTACGATCGCTTTGAGTTTGGCGTGCTGCCTGTTTGTTCGAAAAAAGATGCGAAACTTCCAGATATTAACAAGCTTTATTTCAGACTTGAGGCGGCGGCTGATGATCGTGAGGTTCTTGGTGAGCTTTTTAAACATCGCGGGAACTTTCATGGACCAGGCGAAAAGCCGTTTCCTCTTATGCTTTTTAATGTTGATGTGTATACAACTCGTGGTCGGTCATCATTTCTTCCTCTCATATGAGCCAGTGCTTACGATTACAGATAATCCATCTGCCACTTTGATCAGTAGCTTCACACCAAACCCTTCTCCTGGATCTGATGAAGCTCTCGACCTAGTCAAGCAATGGGTGAATGAATGCAATGAAAAGCATGAAGGAGTGTGCTGTAAGAGCCCAGATTTCATGGCCCCATTACCCAGACGAGTAATAGATGTGGGTGATGGCCACTCTTTGAGACTTTATGAACGGTCTTCTGGAGAACGGGGATGTTACACTACCCTAAGCTACTGCTGGGGTGGCTCTCAGAGGTTTCAAACATCAACGTATACAGTCGATGCTATGAGATCAGGATTTGTGGTCACCGATCTCCCAAAGACAATGCAAGATGCAGTAGCCATCACAAAAGCAATTGGAGTGAGATATATTTGGATTGATTGTCTTTGCATCATTCAGGACATCCCGACAGATTTATCATACGAGTTTTCACAAATGGCGAATATCTATAAAGGTTCATATCTGACTATTTGTGCCACTCGGGCAGAGAACGTCGATAATGGCTTCTTGCTCAATGAGGCCGATGAGTCGACTGGGCTTTGGAAAGGATTGGTACCGCTTACCTTCTGGGTGCCTGACCAGAAGGCAAAAACTTCCAAAGAACTTGCCGAATCCCCAGCCCAGGAAGGAAAGGTATGGCTTCTGGATGAAGACAAATCGTGGAAAAGCATATGGAGCTTTGCTACATCTCGACGAGGATGGTGTCTTCAGGAACAACTCCTCTCGCCACGATTTCTATCGTATGGAAGATGGCCTACCTGGAGATGCAGGAAATCCACGTGGACAGATGGGGGGGTATTATCACTCTCCCTCAAACATGCGCGATGATACAGAGACTCTGGAGAATTTATTGGTTGATATGATCTTTGATGAGACTTCTCAACCCGACGACTGCTCGCCAGTGCTCGACGTTTTTAGAACGACACAGCTATATCAGGCTTGGTACGCCCTTGTTCATGACTACTCTAGGCGTGAGATCGGTCTTCCTTGTGACAAGCTACCTGCAATTGGCGGTATGGCAGCTGAATTTTCAAGGCTAACAGGGCATCGATATCTTGCCGGGCTTTGGGACAAGAACATTCTTCACGATCTGATGTGGTTTACGAAAGCAAGGGAATGGTCTCAACGACCTGTTGAATGGCGTGCGCCTTCATGGTCATGGGCATCAGTCAATGCGGTCATTACATATGGCAGGATAACTGCTGACTCAAAACCACTGTCAACTGTCAGAAAATGTAATGTCAGCCCAAAAGACCCGCTTTCCATTTTCGGAGAGATCGTGGATGGAGTAATTGAGGTCAAAGGCCCATTCTCCTTGGTAGAGCTACAGGATTCGAATACAACCCTCGAGGAACAATCCAAGGCTCCAATACGACCGAAGATAGATGTTGACGGCGACGGCGACTGGTTCCTTAAAATGATGAGGCATTCGGTTGATGCTTCTGGAACAAATGAAGTGAACCCGGAGACCCACAGGGTTCCCGATGCTCCGAAACTTGAGGGACAGGTTTATGCACTCATTACATTCAGTCGTGATTGGACGGTTGAGACAAAAGGCAGGCGAGTGAAAGATGTCTGTTATTCCGGTCTGTTTTTGAAAAAGTCGGATAAAATTCCCGGATATTTCGAACGCGTGGGAATGTTTGCCAACGAGGCAACGGAATGGTTAGATCAAAATCCCAGACCCTGGAAAGAGGAAATCATTCAAATTATTTGACCTTTGAGATATCTTCCATTATTGCAGAAATAGTTCAAAGAAGCATTCGGGTTTAATTCCAGGGTAGCACTGAAGGCTCGAGCTTCTGAACTACCTCTCCTTTACCAAATACCTTGGCCATGGAGCCGCAGTCCAGAACACTGGGGTAAACTAGTATTTGCTGACTAGACCAGAAAACATGGATCTTTTTGGTTTTGAAAAATGTCTCGAAAACCACAGCTACAGAACGGTTGTATCTTACTGAGCCGACAGGATCCTAAGAATCCTAACAAGAAACCCTAAACTACCGAATAGGAAAAAAAACTTATTTCCTGTTCCGTCAAACGTGATGGGATGACTAATGATGGCTGGGCACGTTCCTATTACTGGAGTAATATAACCAGGCGGTCGAGGACAACCTTGTCCAAGCTTGATGTTCAAGATCTATTATTTTATTATTATTTTTTCTCATCTTATACCTGACCTTTTCATTTTTCAATTGCCCCCAACATACATAAGATAGACTCAGAGGCACGAATGGATTGGGATGCTTTATGTTTCAATGTTGCCACTTTGATTGCGGGTGTGTTTGTCCTTGACTATGGCGCAGACAAGTTCATCGACCACACCGTTATTGTCGGGCGACGCCTCGGCATCTCGCAAACTGTCATTGCCCTCTTGACAGCTGGCGCTGAATGGGAAGAGGTCTGCAATTCATTGCAATCCATTCCAATGACTCTCCTGGCTAACCTCCTCACTAGCTGGCTGTGGTGGTTGCCGCCATCCTGCAGCATCGCAGCCCCCTAGCCCTTGGGAACGTCATAGGCTCGACTATCTCCAATATCCTCGGCGCCTTTTCTTTGGGGCTACTCTTTTCCCCTCAGGATCTGGAGTTTGACCGCAGCGCAAAATTATACTCAACGCTGCTGTTCGTAGTTACCACTCTCTTCGTGGTGTTGGCATTCTTCAACCTATTGAACCAGGTCGTCGGCGGGGTCTTGATGGCCATATTTAGTCTCTATATTGTCTCTATAATCTACGCTATCTACAAGGGTGTAGCCTCACCCCCAGAGCTATCGGACAGTGATAGTGAAGGGGAATCCAGTGATAGCGAGGACGGCGAATTCGTCAATCATGCACCTGTCTCCGAGACATCTCCCCTCATCGAGAATGACCATGAGCCGTCATCAACAGACAAAGAGAGCAGACGAAGCAGAAGCCTCTCTTATCACGTATTCCAGCTCATTCTGGGGTTCATCTCCCTTTCGCTGTCAGGATACATCCTCTCCCACAGCGCCGTCACTATCGCCGACTCACTGCATCTCTCGGGAACTGTCTTTGGCTTGACCGTTGTCTCCTTTGCCACTACTCTTCCAGAGAAACTGGTAGCAATCATCAGTGGCTCCCGCGGTTACAGCAGCATTATGGTTGCGACAACTGCAGGAAGCAACATTTTCTTGCTGACGCTCTGTGTTGGTGTCGTCGCAGTGGCGGGGTACACGGTACAAGAGGCGGATAATTTTGTGCTTTTTGAGCTGATTGCCGTTTGGGTGTCCTCTCTGGTATTTTGTGCTGTTATCTTTTTGGGACTGGGGAGGAGTGCAGGTGTAGCTCTCTTCATTGCCTATCTCGTGTTCCTGTGTCTGGAGTTTACCCTTTATCGACGCTGACTAGCATAATCTGTCTGCGTATTCCTCGGTGCCTTTTCAACCAATGTATGAATGTGAGGCCTGCGTGCTTCATTCGGATATAAATGCCAATGTGAGAGCAGCATGTATCATATTGTATAATTATTGTCCCTGGTCTAAGTGCAAGACTTAGCTGGGCGATGAGGTCAGATCGTCAAACACCAACACTGGTTGTGCACCGGTTGCGGTTATACTACAGAGCGCCGTATTTATTAATCATAAATGGATGCCCGCTCCTTATGAGCAGATGCATTTTACTACTGGTCTTCTTCTTTTACTAGTAATCGTTGTCAATCAAACATTCATGATAATTTGCCTGATCAGCAATTTACATGAGCAAGGCTGTGATAAGTATTGCTCAGGACCGCCTTGATGACTTCCCAAATACCCATCGTCTTGGCCACTCCAGCCAATCTCGAAAGTCAGCGTGCATATGGCTCTCGATATCTTCTAGCAATGCACAACCAAGATCACTGATATACCAATAACTCTCGACCAGTTTCAGCAGCACGCAGTAGTGAGCAAGAAGAACCAGAGCGGCAGGTTGATATGACTTCATATCATTGTGAATTCGCTTGGATAGAGGATACGCCCACATGTAAACCATCCCCGTTTCGACATGAGGACCAGCTAACTCAATCTGACGAGCCGCGACCTTGAAAAAGTCTATAGCGACTTTGTAATCCTCTAGTGGCCCACGATATTCTGGTGTGGTCAGAATCGGTGATGTAGCTGGATTTGAGTTTGGAAATTGATATCCTTCGAGAAACTTTTGAAGTTTGTCGATTTGCTCCCACATTCCTGGGGGAAGTAAGGATTGCGAGACAACGGATGGACTATTGATGTCATTAGCCTCTACCTGAGCGAATGCTGATACTACTAGTATGGGTTGAATGCTTGATATTGATCGCCTACCTCGGAATGAACATTTCGTCCTCTAGGAAAATCGAGTTCACAAGAGGTGCCAGCTGGGTCTTGCGCAGAGACCTCAAAAATGGCTTCATAATCGCTTGAAACCCTTTGATACTGGAGAACAATTCAACCATATTGAATATGGGATCAGGCCATTTGTCAGCGCCCAGTCGCAAAGGCACGACAGAGAGATGTACCGATATCATCGAAGCAAAAAGAAATACCGGCTGCCAGTTTTCTGGATCTACCGGGGAAGCGACAAGCTCTCGAAACTCTTTCAGTCCCACTGCTAAATGCTGAGCTGCTGCTTTGATATACTTCGTCCTTTGGTTAGAGTAGAGATAGGCTTTATGCAGGGCTGCTACCGCTAGAAGACCATGCATCAGGTATTTATTGGAATAGCCTTCCATAGGAATAATCACTCGCCAGACATGACGGGCATCCTCTCGGATTGACATTGTGTTGCATGTCACAGTGCAATAGTGATGCATCAATTCCAAGTCAAGTCCCCAGTCATCTATATTCTTTTCGGATGTACCGGGGGCATTAGGAAGAGCCTCGAGGATATCCCAACGATCTTCTGAATCAAGTGCAATATCGGCAGATGTTAAACCCCAGATGGATTCTTCATTATAGCCGGGTATAGTGCTCATTGCCTGCGGTGAGGTATTACTGTAGACTTGAGCTTGAAACCCTGGCTTTGGTTGTGGTTGTGGCTGAGCTGCTGGGGAAATACTTGAAGCCGGGGTGGCAATATGTCCCTCTGTAGGTCCAACATAGCTGCAGTGAATAGCATGCTTAGCACAGTTGGTACAAGGATATCGTTCGTCGCACTACATACTAGTAGGTTAACCAATGGCTTGGGGCCAAAGATCGTGCAGAGAAAAGTTAAGATAGGGGTAAAAAAAAAACCTTTAACCGCCGGGACTTGCACTCTGGGCAGCCATTACGCGATTTCCGATGTGTCCTACGGGGGCCCATTTTCAAGATCCAATATGTTCTTCATAAAACGATACTCCATACAAGCCGAACACGAGGCGAGGGGAGTTGAATGAAAGATAAATGAACCCGAGCTCGGATACGAACGCGGATACGGACTCGAATTCGGGCCCCGCCGGGTCCCACTTAGTTGCATCGCCTGTCAACGTCCATTGCAAAGGTTTTCTTTTTCTCTTCTTCTTTTTATATAGAATGGAATATTCTATTTGGAGGCTATGTTACCTGGATAAATGGCAAAATCCATATTAAATTGCTTGGAAGTAGTTCTCTATCCCCAATCAAGTAAGATGACCGTGGATTTCCCGCAATATCAAAGATGTTCGCCTAGTTATGGTGGATCCAAGTCTTCGATCCTGAGACTTGGCAACTGTAGAGATTGTGGCTATAGCAATTGACATATTAAGCGTACCCGGGGTACATATATTCCCCGATGTCCCTTTTTAATCTTGTTAGTTAGTCCATGTCAGTTTTAATTCATCCGCAATCATGTATGCCGGCAACCTTTACGGCTATACTCCCACCCTTGCTGGAGGAATTATCTTCACTATTCTCTTCCTTGCTACGACAGCTTATCATACATTTCAGCTCAGCAAGGCTCGATGCTGGTACTTTATTCCATTTGTAATTGGAGGGATTTGTATGTCATTTCTCCGGCATGGCTGCCTATTTCAATCTTGCTAAATGATACGAAAGTAAAAACCATGAGGCAATGCTGACACTCAATCAACAGTCCAAGTAATAGGATACATTTGTCGACTCGTTGCCCGAAATAATCTCGACTCGGTCACTCTCTACGCCCTTCAATCCGTTCTCATCCTCCTTGCGCCTCCTCTCTACGCCGCCTCAATCTATATGGTCCTTGGTCGATTAATCACCTACCTCCAAGCTGAATCTCTCAGTCTCGTCCGCGTAAGCTGGATGACAAAGATCTTCGTCGCCGGCGATGTATTCTCATTTTTCATGCAATCTGCCGGTGGTGGTATGATGGCCATTAAAGATACAAACATGAGGAACACAGGCTCGAACATTGTTACTGGTGGTCTAGTCATCCAGCTTTTATTCTTTGGCTTCTTCGTCATTACAGCGGGCTTATTTCATTTCCGAATTAATCGACAGCCGACGTCAAAGTCGCATACGGAGCGAGAATCGACTCGTACTCAGGGCTGGAAACAACGGAATTGGATCACGGTGTTGCTGGCTTTGTACATTGTCAGTATTCTGATTCTGGTTCGATGTATTTTTCGATTGGTTGAATATCGTGATGGTTTCAATGGTCCTATCATGACGAATGAGGTGTATATGTACATCTTTGATGCACTTTTGATGTTCATCGCTATGGTCGTGATGAATGTTTATCATCCAGCCGTCATTCTTGGAGATGGCAAGTCGGGAAGGGTATTGAACTCGGCTTATTCTGATGAGGTCCAGATGTATACGACGTGATCCAACAGCCCCGTTGAAAACTGGAGTTGGTGTGGATTATTGCGGTCACGGTGTTCATTCGGTGTCATTTTTCTTCTCTTTATTCAATTTGTTTTTTTCCCCTCCATTTTGAAAAGACAGCATTCGCAAGCGTACATCCATGATTCCATAAACTTTTGTTCATTAATGCATTATTTCATCAGGACTATAACTATCATATCCGAATTTTCTCGAATGTCCAAGAATACCCAAATGGAGCAAACTTTGACCTCATTCCATTTCATCTCGAAAAAGGCCTATAATCCACACTCCTCCGTACCTCAAAACTCTTCCGAATAGACCCATTCGCCAGCCCGTTATAGATCTCCGGTCTTTTCGAAGTAGACGTCCCATGCGTCACGGTAGGCAACAAACTATTCCCATACTCGAATTCCCCACTCCGTCGAGTTCGGGCAATACTGAGAATCTTTTCAATTTCCAACGCTTGTAATTGCCCATCTCCGTGCCCTACTCCTCCTGTTGCTCCCGATTTTGGCTTCGCCTGTTGTCGTCGTCGTGAAAGCCAACGTCGACCGTGCC
Source organism: Penicillium citrinum (assembly GCF_028827155.1). NCBI lineage: Eukaryota > Fungi > Ascomycota > Eurotiomycetes > Eurotiales > Aspergillaceae > Penicillium > Penicillium citrinum. Next base: position 1,088,472 of record NW_026622692.1, read on the forward strand.
GAGTACTAAAGCGAAAGAAGTCTCCGATATCATCGACGGTAAGTGCAACCCAAATCAGGGGGATGGAAATGGCGAAGCCAACTCCGAAAGTGTATTTCGCCACGTAACCGAGGTTCAGATTGTCGAACTCTTTCATGTTGATGGTGAAGATGGACGTGATGAATGATAGGGGTAGAAAGATGATGGTGACAATGGTAAAGACCATGATTGTCTTGCTTTGTCGTGTCGTCCCTGCTGCTTGGTCGCGTGCAAAGCGGGCCTCGAATGCGTTGGCGTGTTTCTGTTTCAGATCTAGCAGATCGGTAATGGAATGGTAAATTCGCTCCGCTTGCTTGTCCATTCTATCGAGGTCTTTCAGGTGCATGTCGATTGTGCGCTGTTGGTCTTTGAACCGTTTTTTAACATCGTATTGGGAGCGATGTTGCCCGTGGTATATTTCACATATCACCTCTTGTAGGTCTGATAGGACATGCTTCTGATGCTCCAAGACTGCATGAATCATGTTGAGCTCATCACGTATATCCTTGGTCTCTGCTAGAAGGTCAGTCTCCTCGCCAATGTCCAACAGTCTGTCGACGAAAAGCGGCTCTTCATCGTCATAGTAATCATCAACGCAGGGTTCATCTTCTTTGAAGTTCTCATTTGACTTTGAAGTGAAGGGATTAAGCTTGCGGTGACTCTTCAACCAGTCGGATGCTTGTGCAGAGGCTCGGTTGAAGCGGTTGAAAAGAAGAGTCTCTTTATCTGTGGCTATACCGATTGAAGACTCGAACATATCCAAAAATTGATATTCATCATCTCCTAGACGATGACGATCGAAGACACCGGAACATCGGTTTGTGATTGTAATAGCCAAGTCATACACCGATTTGACAGGCTCACGGGTCTTGGAATTGATGTCTTCGATGATCCCATCTAATACATTCAATGGATCATTTTTCGGTTGATCCCATCGCTGGGGGAAACTAGTAACAATCAGGTTCGTGCCTAAAATCCACATCCACAGCTGGTCAACCATAAAGATCTTCGGGTCTGTATCTGGGCCCTCGCGTCCCGGTCCCTTGGTTTGATATCGATAAACCACTTGGTCTTGGTCGCGACTCTGTGTATCGATATTTGGGTAGAAAAATTGATCCAAAGTTCGACGGACATGTAGTGAAGTCGTAGATGATGAAAGGTGAGCATCAATCAACATCTCATCTCGAGTACGAGTCCGTCTCAACGCGCGTGGTTGAAGATTTAACAGTTGTGCTCGCTGGATAGCTTCCAACATCCTCTGTCGCCTCTCCGCAGTCTCGAAATGGAGATAGGGCATGAACACATTGACATTGCAGGCAGAGACGAGTCCTGGATGATCTCTGCATAATGATGATGTGGCAAGAGATGAACGCGCTTGTTTATCACTTGAACCCCACGGTGATTTGCTTTTAGATTCGTTCTTCGGAGTACCAGGATTGCTGCCTGTCTTGCTGTTTTTGCTCTTTTTACTTTTTCTGTTCGAATTTGGATCGTCATGGGCATCGACACGCTCCGATTTGCTGTTTGACCCTTTGTGTTTTCGGGTAATTGAGCTGTTGTCTGCGATACTCGAATGCCCAGCATCGGATTGTTCTTCTTGTTTTTCTTCTTCCCTTCGACGGAATACTGTGCGAGGCGTATGCTGACAAAGTGGCCTCATAAAATGCGAATGGATCTTCTGGCCGCGATGTTGGTAATTGAAGGATTTCTCTAACCCTTTGAAGCCATCGACATCATGAGCACCTTCTTCGATGAAACTTTTCGTGAGTAATGCTTCGACCCAAGCCATGTTGTTGGCTGGTAAATGAATCCAACGAAAGTCAGTCGCTCGACTATCGGCCGGTACCGTTGTCACTGCTTGTTTGCGCGGATTCTCAGGGTCTCGGCCATAAAGTAAGTTATACACCGACATTTTCTTAACGCGATTTTCGTTATGAAAATTTCCAAAGTCAACAACCGTCGCATCAAATGCAGCACTTGCATCTCGCACATCCTCCGATAGAGACTCGACATTATTGAAAGGCGCCAAAAGAAGAACGATGTCTCTTCTCTTACACTGCGCCGCGCGCAGAAACGGAGTGCTGCCAAAGTTATCGCGAACCCGCCGTTTCAAATCCGAGCGTTCTAACAGACATTCAACGACCTCGCGATGGCCACCTTGGGCAGCAAGGTGTAGTGGGGTGACTCCATTCAACAACTGACTGTTTATGTGCGCCTTTTCACGTAAGAGAATCTGCACAATTTCCACGCAGCCCTTATCACAAGCATTATGAAGCGGCGTCCAACCGCCATCACTACAGGCGTTGACATTAGCATCATGTTGTAACAGCAGCTGTACAATATCCACGCGGTCATGCGCAGTGGCAATATGCAGAGCAGTCTTCCCTCGTAACTCGGTCGCATCGATTTTAGCTTTGGGTCCATCAGGCCTTGTGAGTAGTAACTCTGCAAGCCCCCAATTACCAGTCGCGCAAGCCCAATGTAAAGGAGTCCGACCAAGTTCATCCTGACCTTCAACACCATCAATCTGACAATCAGTCCGTAACAATAAACGAACAATTTCATCGTCCCAGCCCCACTTCCTTTCTTTATCAGCTGCTAGATTATGCAAGACATTTCGTTTGCGGTGGTCGCGCGCATTCACATTCGCACCTCGCATAATCAACAATTGCAGCACATCAGCATGATTTTTCCAAGCAGCCGTCATCAACGCAGTCCGTCCTTCTTTATCGGCACTATCAGATAGAGCGCCATGATCGAGTAGAAGTCGTACAATTTGGTAATGATCCCGTTCGACGGCGCGCAGAAGCGGCGAGAGACGATTGCCCGCGACGTCGGTTTTGGCGCCGATTTTGAGGAGGAATTCTGTTGCGGCGATACAACCTCGTTCCGCGCTGCGCATTACAGCTATTCGAAGGAAATTATCGTTGAAGTGTCCATATTCCTTGGCAAGACTGATAACCCTTTGTAGCGATTCGACATCGTCGTTCTCCGCCGCCCGCAGCAGACGCGGCTCCAACCTTTCGTGGCCGTCGCTTGTCATGCTGGATCGAGACGGAGGCATGATAGCCGGGAGACTCGCTCGGAGAGGGGGTGAGTTGTATAAATTCAATTCGTCGTCGATAGCGTGTTAGGCCATGGTTTGTCTTTTTTTCTGGCTTATTGCGAGAAATTGCTTGATCTCACGATGGGGGAGGCGGGCAGTGCAGCAGCGAACTTTGATCTTCACAGACTTTACTCTGTGAAGGGTGGCTGACCGTCGAGATTTCGGGGAGATATAATTTATTTAAGGGAAAGATCTGCAGTAGAGGACTCGACATCTTCCAATGTCTCCCCTGACAGAGTCTGAAGGGGTCTTTTGCGCGAATCGGGACGGTGGCGCCTCAGCCTCGTATTGCCTTCAGTCTCTTTTTGGATGCACTAAGTGGTCCACTAGGTGGGACGGGCAAGGATGGCCGTTCTCTGACAATACCTGCAGGAATGGAAAGCACATCATGTTTGCTGGGGAAACATTACTTTGTGATCTAAGGCAAAGTTGATCTTGATTATTGATAATTAAAGGATGAGATGTTGGCGGTTCCGTGGGTCGTCGAGGTTGGCAGAAGCTTAAAAACACAACGGCACGAAGTACAATTACTACAAACACTACATACAATTTACTACATACAATTTACTACATACAATTTACTACATACAATTTACTACATACAATTTACTACACAGAAGACATAGCATTGCAGATATTAAATCTCTATTTTCTATAAGTTCTCCATTGGAGAGGGAAAAAAAATTACGAGAAGTAGGGGGGGGGAATCCGGCACGAAAAGGGAAAGGAAAGGGAAAAGAGTAGAAAAAAAAAAAAAAAAGACCACATGGAAAAAAAAAACCAAAACGCAAGGCCGTCGTGGACGGATATGCTCATGCTTGAAATGCTGATAATTATGATGAACCGGTGTGGTGTGTCTTCCATGCTCTCCCCTCCATGTAAATTAGATGCTTTTGTTCTCTTGGCCTTCCATGTGCATCGCGCCTTTTCCACCCAATGCGGTTATCAAACAAAAATATGCGCCTATCGACAGTCCCAAAAAAAAAAGTAGACAAGAGAGGGCAAGAAAAAAGGAGGGTGGTATTCTGGGAAATCGACATGCGAATCGATAATATGAAGGTATACATGCTTCAGGTGGGATGTGGGGTGTGAAACTTAATGCTTCTTCTTGTTCTTGTTGGGAACCTCCCGCAAGATGTCGTCGAAGCTCATGTTGGGGTTAAAGCGACTGATGGGGCGAGCAGGAGGCTCAATTGGAGCGATGCCTGCTGGTAGAGGTAATGCTTCCAGACCGGGGTAGATAGAGTGGCGATGCTCGGCCCGATTGGCAGCACCAGGGGAGCGAGTACGTGGGATAGCCGGTGGAGGTGGAGTGAGGCCACCATAAACTCCCATACCAGGCCCAGGCTGTGGGTCAGAAGAGGAACCGGCAGAGGACTGCTGAGCCGGGTAGGGCGATGAGATGGATGATTCATTCTCTTCATATGCATCTTCGACAGTTGGCGGTGGGATAAGGGCGCCAGCTTCGGCCCATTGCTCAGCGAGTTGCCAGCAGTGACTACGGCGATAGACACCTTCCACACCATTGATGACCACGTCGGAAGGAAGGCTGACAACACCTTGACCACCAGCAACACCGAACCAGCTGCGAGCAGTCTTCTCGGTGTTCTGGATCCAGGGGGCACCACCGCGAGGGGCAATGCAAAGGAAGTACTCGACTCCCTGCGTGAATTGCACATCGGGAACATCGACAGTCAACATGGGCATAGACTGAATAACAGCGTAGAGGAAAATCCATTGACCACAACGCATGTCGACCAGATCGTCGACACTCTTGCCGTTGGCGCAGCGACGCTCGAATTTCATGAACTCTTCAATGAACTGAGTGCTGCGAATGCTCTCACGAGTGTACGATCCCATGAGGACAGCATTGACGTCGGAGTTCTTCAGTTTCTTACCACGCTGCTTGGCCTCCTTCTTCGCATCAAGTGGCTTGCGGTGCAGAGGCTGCAAGTTGGGCATCTGCGGGATATCAAAGGGAATTGGCGGCAAAACTGGCGGGGTACTACGGTCGTATTCGCTGAGGACCTGGCGAACAGCGCGGACAGTCACATCCTTGGGGTCTGTGGAGGTAGTGTCACCACCAGCACCGGACGAGTCGATGGTGCGGGTCGTGAGATTCGTACGATCGACCAGCATATCGTAGAGATCGCAGAAGTCCTGATAGAGGTCGAGCAGCAGTTGGCGGTTGAGACCACTTTCTTCAAATTCATTCTTCTTGGAACGAGCCTTGGGTGGCCAAGAGCCGTACTTGGTGCGGTAAAAACTCATAGTGAAACGACGGAAGTCCAAGAAGGCAGCCTTCCAGGTCTTGAAGCGCACAACCTTACTTTCTGCAGATGTGGTAGAGTTGGCGATGCCAGAGAACACCGAGGGGAAATCAAAGTCTTCGAGCTTGCCATAGAGACCGCGCAAACGAGAGTCTAGATCGATGAATCCACGCTCGAGGCGTTTTTGCGTGGTGGGATGAATAAAGGTGAATTTAGGGCTCCGAAGCTGTTTGATCTCGTCAAGTTTACCAACACCGTGTACGAATCCCTCTACATACAGAGGGTAATACCGCAATCTCTCACCGAGTACAATAGCCTCAATGGTTTTCTCGCGGCTTTTGCGGACATCGGCCAAACGCAATTCGTCGCAGTAGTTGCTGAAGCTGGAGGTGGCGGTCTCACCGAAGTTGGATCCATCCAAGTTACTGAATTCGAAGCGTGCCAGCAGCACGGCGACATCCATGAAAATACTAAAAAGGGTGGCTGACTTGGGTGTAGCGATGAGAGACTGTCCCAGAAGGAAAGCGAACAAGTTGCGGAAGAGAAGCAAAGTCTCGGTGTCTTCTTGAGAAACGCGGGATCCTGCACTGGAAACATCGCTGTTCAATGGAATGGGGAGGTAGAGATGCAGTTCTTGTTCCTCGTCAGGAGCGTCGTCCATGAATGCCATCCGCTGGCTGCCCGAACTATCATTGTCGTTGTCCGCCAACCGATCCTGCGGTGTCAAAGGGGGCGACATGGGGTTGCCGAGCGAAAGCGAACGCGTGGGTTGCTCGAGGCCATTGAGTCTTGATTCACCTCCACGGCAGATCTGATTCAGAGAGGGAGATTCGGCGAAGATGGTCGAATCGACCTTGAACGAAGCCGGTCGGCCGGTGTTTTGGGGGAACAAGTATACGTAAGTGTCGCCTTGCTCGTTCCATAATTCTGGGATCTTTATCAAATATATTAGCATTTTTCCCATCGCGACCTTACTGCCTTTTCTTTTTTTTTTTCTTTTTTCTTTTCCCTCACCACGTAGTTGACGTACCTGTTCACCCCTCGCGAGGGGGACCCATATCATAGACGACCTTTTGATCCAGACCCGCAATCCAAGCTGCCGGTAGTGATGGCATGGGAGTACGCTTATCCATTGACCCGGCTCGAGATCTCGCATTCATTCCCGGCATCCAACTGCGACGTTTTGATGGCGTGCTTGGGCGAGAGTCTGGCGCAGAGCCGGGAATTGCCAATCCGGCGGAACTCGAGGGGCGACTCATCTCCCGGCCCCTGCTCCGGGGCCGATCGACCGGGGAGCTGGGAGCACTGCTGGCAAGATCATGGTTGACTGCCAACAATGATGGCGGTGGTGGCAGATCGAAGGGCTCTGGGGGAGGCACAGTTCTCGGTTCCGAAGAATAGACAGCATTCGGAGTTGATACATGGCGAGTAGGCCGGGAGCTACTTCGGCGACGGCGACGTTCCTGCGAGAAATCCGAGGGCGAGTTCAACCCTGGTGATGGTGCTGGAGACCCATTTGAATTCTGGTCCTTACTATGCGAACCCAAAGAGAAGAGGGAAGAGATGCGCTTCGCCGATTTAACGGGAGCCGACAACATCGTTCCAGATGTCTTTTGGGGGGGGGTAAGAGGGAGGATGAGGGGAGGGGAGAGGAGAGGGGGGGGAAGAGAGAGAATTTGGTAGAGAGACAGGAGGTTACGGGAGGAGCTGTATTGAAGGGAAAGCAAAAAGCAAAAAGAAGGACGAAAAGAGTTAGGCGCTGCCAGGCATGGGAGGAATGGAGAAGAGTGGCAGCTGATGTGATGAGATGGTAATTGGGATTGGGGTTTGGGAGGGGAGGGGAGAAGTGGAAGAGAGGAGAGGAACACAAGGGGAGGTCGGCGGGAATGGATCGGCAGGAGGGATTGACAGAGAAGAATGGCCGGAAGAAACGGCGGTTGGGAATGGAGTTGGCAGTGACTTAAAGAATAGTTTCAGGGGCAGGTGAACTGTGAAAAAGAAGAGGAAAATATCAAGAACACTAAAAGAGTTGATAAGATGGGGTTTTCCCTATTTTATTTCTTTTTTTTTATCCTTTTTTTTTTCTGTTTCTTCTCTTCCTTTCGGACTAGACTGGCTTCGATCAGGTTCTTCCCAAATGCCAATAATAACTCCGCCGCTGATGGGTTCCTTGGCCGCCGGTGGAACCAGACTATTTATTAGTACAGAGTACACTGGACTGTACACGATGAACATACATAGTAGTGATTATATGATCGTATACTGATTGTTTGATGTAGATTATATTCATGATTTCATTATTAGAGAATATTATCTTTCCTGTTTGCTTTTTTTCTCTTCTTTGTCTTTTTCCCTACTAATGAATAGTATTCATTGTGAAGAGTCGATTGTGGTGTGTCAGGCTGGCCTGCAGGCAATAATCAAAAAGGTCAGTGACCCATCAATTCTGCCTGGTGTAGGTACATACTACTGTAATGTGGTACTAACCAACATTGTACTAGCGAGTGCATACTCGTGAGAATGTGCATTGTACACACCTGTATACAGTCATTGCATAGCAAGCATAACCAATGAACAACTTCTCAGCTACCACGCTTGCCGCGCCGCCTCGCCGAGGGAGATTTTCATCTCTTGGCAATCCGATAATCCAATCATCCTTTAATATTTTCTTATATGTATGTACTGTAATTATAATCCTTGTCCATACTCTATAAATATTCATCTGTCAATGCTCAGAGTTTAAGTTACCGTAGTTAACTAGCTCCCCAGCTAGGTGTATTACCGTAGACTACAATTTAGTACCTGACAGTAAATATGTATGCACTCTACTTGCAGTACTACCATGGAACCTTCAGGCACTCGGACTCGAAATATCCCCGACTCGTCGACTTCCAAGGTTGCTTCTAGCTAATGCCCCTCTTTCTTTGGTTGGTTCCGCTTTCGCTTCCACTTCTTCTCCAATCTTGGATACCAACAACCCACTTTAATGTCTCTGATTGACGTTATCCATTTCCACCAATTCATGCTGTACATACATACTGTACATACACACACACACACCTCTCTCTCTCTCTCTCCAATTCACCTTCATTCGCCCATCTCATATCATGGCTGTGCCCACCGAACCCATTGATCTACTTACTGGCTGGCCGAACCCCGCGCTCCTCCCCGCCCCCGATCTACTCCGCTCCGCCACAACTGTGCTGACTGACCCTTCAATCGCCAATCCTGCCTTACTCTATGGACCTGATGAAGGCCCTGAATCACTTCGCATACACATAGCCCAGTGGCTCAATACCTTTTATCGCCCCCACCGTCCGATTACGCCTCACCGCATATGCATCACCGGCGGGGCTAGTCAGAGCCTCGCATGCATCCTACACGTCTTCACCGACCCATTATACACGCGGAATGTTTTTATGGTTGATCCCACCTATCATCTTGCAGGTCGCATGGTAGATGATGCAGGGTTCGCGCACCAGACCCGTAGAGTGCCGGAGGATGAGGAGGGGATTGATTTGGATTACCTCGAGAATGCCTTGCGCACGGCGGAAGCCAAGGCTGAGGCTGACGGAAATTTAGAGCCGGTACATACATCATTACTACTAAGCAAAGATGACAGCTGCGACAACATACAGTATTGCATGCTAGGGAATGCCTGAAACTTGAACACTAACTTATCATGGTAATAGACAATTAAGCCTCCGCGGCCATGGCGAAAGATCTACAAGTATATCATCTATGCTGTCCCCACCTTCTCCAATCCGGCGACGAAGATTATGTCGCTGGGCCATCGAGAGCGCCTTGTTCGTCTGGCTCGTACGTACGATGCGTTGTTGGTTACAGATGATGTCTACGATTTTCTACAATGGTCGGCGACACCGGGGGGTGAGTTGACATCTCCAGATCGAGCATGCGCACCTCGGTTGGTCGACGTGGACGGTTATTTAGACGGTGGCCCAGTCGATGAATGGGGTCATGCAATTAGCAATGGAAGTTTTAGTAAATTGCTCGGGCCAGGAGCCCGTACAGGATGGGTCGAAGCGTCGGACAAAATTGCTTACGGAGTATCGCAGGTGTATGTACAAATGCCTCACTTTCAGCTCATTTTTATGTGTTGTCTCGAACGCGCCGATCCAACGGTCGACATACATAAGCTGACGTCTAATTTTTCATTCTACGTTTAGAGGTTGCTCCCGGTCTGGAGGTTGCGCAAGCCAATTATCCTCTACCATTATCGATCAATTGCTGCCTTCGGGGTTTCTGGAAAACCATATCCGCCACGTTTTGCAGCCGGCCTATGCGGAACGATACCACTTGCTATTGTCCGCTGTACGAGAGCACTTGGAACCACTTGGGGTAACAATTGCCCAGGCTTCAACAACTGTAGCCGGCGGGTATTTTATGTGGATTAGTATCCCTTCTCCACTTCGTGCTGGAGATATTGTGGCGCGTGCGCAGCAGGAAGAAAATTTGCGTTTGGCGCCTGGTACTCTTTTCGAAGTTCAAGGAGATCCTCATGCTGTGGTCGACCGATTTGCTAGTCATATTCGATTGTGTTTTGCATGGGAAGAGCCGCGTCACCTGACTGAGGGAGTGCGTAGGCTTTCACGCGTTCTTCAACGGGCGTTGCAGTCAAAGTGAACTAGTCTCACGTTGCATATTATTTGGTGAAGGGACGCGTGGCAGTTCATGCACCGCCATAAATTAAGAGTTGGTGTATTATATGAGGAGAGATATATATCACAGCATAGCATTAGCATCGGTTTCTATTTAGCCAGTGGTAAATAATGCTCAGTAGGCATCTGCCATATACAATCCAAGGGCACACCACGGCCGAACTATGAACAGTTCCACAAAAATGAATTAGTACGCCAACACTATATACGTATGGTACCTACCATATACTTACTATTACTTGAATTGAGGTGAATTTGAAGAATGGAACTGCGAAGACTTAACGATTGGCGTCCAACTTAAAGGGGATTTCTACTTCCAAGTAGAAATCTGGGAGTGAATATAGAAGTACAATATATATTTCTACCAGAGAAGACTACTATTATGTCCCGACTGACGATTCAGGAATTGAAAATTTTCAAAGTAAGGAATGAGTCCGCAGATTTTAAGAATCTGAGCAGCTTAAAGTTGAGCCATTCAACTTTTTATTCTCGAAGACTATTCTAACTGAATAATTACTACATCCATGATTAAGTCACTGCAGTGTACTATGACTGTACATACTTAAAGTGCAGTGATTGGCGGAGACCACGGCAGATCCTTGAAAGGCTTTGGACTAAACAGGACCATCTCCGACTACATAGTACACCAATTCCCACCCAAGCGGGTCTTCTCCTTCAGGGGGGGAAAGCTTGGCCGGTTCTAATTATTTGCCTTCATCTTCGTTTTCGCCATTGCCGGCTACTGTACTCCGTACTCCGCGCGGTGACCTGTCACGGCGTCAGACGGGAATTTTTTGTCTCGGCAGATTCCAAACGCATTGACGACGACTGCGCAGAGCTTGGCCCATCGTCATCAGGAATGTCACTTCCGAGACCTTGTCATAATGGAATGTGACGACCTGACAACCGCATGCCTGACGTGGGACCCCGTTCTACGCGACATCCCCGCGAGACAGCGCGACCAACAGGAAAACAGCCACGCGCCCATCGTGATAGAGTCGAATTCCCCGAAATAGACATGATCAGAGTACCAACGTGCCGAGTCCCTGATATCTTGGAATTGAATTACTGCTGCAGGGCCTAGACACGCGCACAGATTCAGTGCTTGGTGCTGGCACATCCACATCTCCGTAATGTAGTCTCTACTGTACGGGATGTAAATCGACAAAGGGGTGGCTCCACCACGGACCTTCTGTGGAGGGGGCAACTCAGGATTGTTTCCATACCAGAGAATGATGGTCCACATCTTGTTCCTGTGCAGCATAGTATGCAATTCCCCTGCTTATGCCCATGCCATGTCCGTACTATTGTTGACCTTGTCGTCTGATTACCCTTATCCCTGGGAGGCAGCGGAGGTGACGAGTTCCAGGGATCTTCCCATGCGACCAGAAAAAATCCAAGATGGATGGAATGGACGATCTGCCAGACCCTGTTATGGAAGGGTGAACCAGGAGAGAGAGAGAGATAGAGAGAGGGAGGGGGAGAGAGAGAGAGAGAAAGAGTAAACATGGTATATAGCGCGTAGAACCCCAATCCCGGGCGATTGGCGACCCTTTTGCCCAATTCTTCTCGAGTCCAGTCTCTTTCGTGGGGTATTGACGAGTTCATTGGAGTATCCATTCACTTATTTTACCCAGTGTATACTCAATTTCAAGAGTCGACGAGTGTTTCCACCTGTGAATCTGCAACACTAGGCTTTGCGATCGACTCCTTCAGCGTTTCATCTTTTGACCATCGCGTTTCAAGCGTTGTAGGCGATACGCCCGCGCTGGTCTGCAATTGGCGGACGTCAGTGGATTGTCAGGCACCGCGGAGTCTGATAGGCGCTGAAGTGGATGAGTGAGGGAGATTCGCAGTGGACAATTACCGGGATATTACAATTGTGACCAAATTATACAGAATTACCAGTGGAGACAATTGGTGATCTCCTAAAAAAGCCACTATTGAAGGGTGAGTCCACCTTTATTTATCATCCTAGCAGATCTCCCTTTTCTTTTTTTTTTGAATCTCTTTCATGGTTATGTTATTTTTTGTTCCTTTTCATCCATTCTTTTTCTTTGCGTATTGTTGTGATTCTGATTTGAATCTCATTGTCACTCACACTCTCTCTTTGTTTACTCCACTCCTTTGCAGTTGATCTGCCCTGGTCACTTTGAGTCTACAAAAAAAAAAACAACTCCGGCCGAAGTTGCCCTGCGCAGATTCACTTGACACTTTCTTTTTCATCTTTTGTTTTCCTCCAATTTTCTTGCATTCGCATCTTCTTCTCTCATTACATTACGATCGCTGCTGGTTCCAGCGTCGTTTTTTCCCTTGCAACTATTCAGTACTGGTGACTGAATTCGTTTCATCCCACAGGTCTATTACTCTCTAGATTCCAATCCACCAGAGATCTTCGCTGCCGGATCAGCGAATTATTCATCTTCGAAATGATCTTCCAAACCTCCATCATGGTGTTTATCGCCCATATCTTCTTGCTTCTCGGCCTCCCAACTGCCATTGTTGGCGCTAAACCTGTTACTCCCAACGCCATCAAACTTGCATCTACTGAAAGCACGGCCTCGAATTACTGGGTTGGCAATATCAAACGCCAAGGAGTCGCTGCCTTCAACAAGAACGCCGATTATCAAGTTTTCCGTAACGTCAAGGAGTTCGGCGCAAAGGGTGAGTTCAGACGAGTAGATGGAAGTATTGGAAGCAATTTCATACTAATTGCATGACGGACTAGGTGATGGTACTACCGATGATACCGCTGCCATCAACAAGGCGATCTCGTCTGGCGGTCGTTGCGGTAAGGGCTGTGATTCGACCACCACATCTCCTGCTCTCGTGTATTTCCCTCCTGGTACCTACAAGGTCTCGAAACCTATTGTTCAGTACTACTACACCCAAATCGTTGGTGATGCCGTTGATCTTCCTGTCATCAAGGCTACCGCAGCCTTCGCTGGTATGGCCGTGATTGATGCTGATCCCTATGAGGACAATGGCGACAACTGGTTCACCAACCAAAACAACTTCTTCCGTGCTATTCGTAACTTGGTCATTGATCTCACTGAGGTTCCCAAGGGCGCTGGGGCTGGTATCCATTGGCAGGTCGGTCAAGCCACCAGCTTGCAGAACATCCGCTTCGAGATGGTCAAGGGTGGTGGTGCCGCCAACAAACAGCAGGGTATCTTCATGGACAATGGCTCTGGTGGTTTCATGTCTGATCTCACTTTCAACGGTGGTAACTACGGAATGTTCCTCGGTAACCAGCAGTTCACCACTCGCAACCTTACCTTCAATGATTGCCAGACTGCTATCTTCATGAACTGGAACTGGGCCTGGACCTTCAAGTCTCTCGCCATCAACAACTGTGAAGTTGGTCTGAACATGTCCACCTCTCCTAGCAATCAGACTGTTGGATCCGTGATGATGCTTGACAGCAAGCTCACCAACACTCCCACCGGTATTGTCACTGCTTGGAACAAGGAGAGTGTCCCCATTGGTGGTGGCACCCTCGTTCTTGACAACGTCGATTTCTCCGGCTCCAAGACTGCTGTCAAGGGTGTCGATGGTGATTCTATCCTTGAGGGTGGATCGGTTGTCAAGAACTGGGTTCAGGGCAACACCTATTCTCCCGAATCAGCAGCTAGCAAGCGTGCTTATCAGCCCGAGTCCGATGATGACGAGGATGTTGTCACTGTTGTCAAGACTGTGACGCACACTGTCAGTGCTTGTGCTGCCTCCAACGCTGGCTCTGCCAGCACTCTCGCCAGCAACGTGCCGCAATCCGTAGCTGAGATTCCGTCGTCTGCTGCAACCAATGCCCAGGCTACTCCGTCACTGCCATCTGGTACCGACAGTGCCGACCGTACTCTCGCGATGGGTCCTTCATCTGTTCCCGATACTGTTAACAGTCTGCTGTCTATCGTTGTTGGGTCTACCGGAACCTACCAGCTCCCTGCATCCACCCCCGAGGTCGCAACCCAGGCCACACCTGTCCTTCAACCAAGCCAGGTCCCAAGCGAGTCTGAAACGTCTCCCAGCGAGGTTTCCATTGTCCAGCCCACTGCTGGCTCTGGCTCTGGCTCTGGCTCTGGCTCTGGCTCTGGCTCTGGACAGGGCTCCGGTAGCATTACCACTAGCTCCATGACCACTCAGAGCACCAGCTCAAGCTCTTCTGGATCCGGATCCAGCAGCAGCGAAGGTACTTGCAGTGCTAACCAATCTGTCACTAAGGGTCGCACTCAGGCTCCGCTCAAGTCCTCCAACAAGCCCGAGGATCTCCTCAAGGATGGCGCTGTCTTTGAGCGCTCCAAGCCCCTCTACGAGGATGTTCCTGCTTCCTCTTTCATCAGTGTCAAATCTGCTGGTGCCAAGGGTGATGGAACCACCGATGACACCAAGGCCATCCAGAAGATCTTCGACAGCGCTACTGCTGACCAGATCGTTTACTTCGACCACGGTGCCTATGTGATCACCTCCACGATCAAGGTTCCTAAGAACATTCGCATCACTGGTGAAGTTTGGCCTATGCTCATGGCACACGGCTCTAAGTTCGAGGACGCAGAGAACCCCGTTCCTGTCTTCCAGGTTGGCGAGAAGGGCCAGTCTGGCTCCGTTGAAATGAGCGACCTTATCATTACCACCAAGGGCCCGACTGCCGGCGCCATTCTGATGGAATGGAACATCGCTGCCTCCTCCCAGGGATCTGCTGGTATGTGGGACGTCCACTTCCGTATCGGTGGCGCTGCTGGCACTGGTCTCCAAAGCGACACTTGCAAGAAGACCCCCAAGGCCAAGACTAGCCCCAAGAAGGAGTGCACTGCTGCCTTCATGCTCCTCCACGTCACTGAGAAGGCCAGTGCCTACCTTGAGAACAACTGGTACTGGACTGCCGATCACGAGCTCGACCTTGACGATCACTCCCAGATCAACATCTTCACTGGCCGTGGTGTCCTGATTGAGTCTCAAGGCCCCGTCTGGCTGTGGGGAACCTCTTCTGAGCACCACCAGCTGTACAACTACCAAGTTTCCAGTGCCCAGAATGTCTTCATGGGTCTCATCCAAACTGAGACCCCTTACTACCAGTCCAACCCTACCGCTCTGGTCCCATACACCCCTCAGAAGAGCTGGAATGACCCTGACTTCTCCACCTGTAAGACCGCGTCCTGCCGCAAGGCTTGGGGTCTCCGTGTTCTTGACTCGAAGGACCTTTACATCTACGGTGCTGGTCTCTACAGCTTCTTCGAGAACTACGGCCAATCCTGCCTCAACTCCGAGGACTGCCAGGAGAACATGGTCGAGGTCGACTGCTCTGATGTCCACATCTATGGTCTCAGCACTAAGGCCGCCGTCAACATGGTCACATCTTCCAATGGCAAGAGCATAGTACCAGAGAATGAGAACACGAGCAACTTCTGCTCAACAATTGCGCTCTTTGAGCAAACTGTCTAAGTTCAAGACTCGGCTCACAATTGACGCTTCCTTCCTCTCCCAATATCTTATTCTATTCAAACTGTTTTCGCCCTGTTCATCATTCCGCTTCCTCATTCCTTTGTTTCTGGATTGAGGACTGTTATTTCACTTTTTTTTTCAACTTTTTATTCTTTAGATTATTCCGGACTCTATGGGCGGATGTTTTGACTAACCCACTTGGAGGGTTTCGTTTGATACCACCGGAATGATGAGATCAATAATAGATGTGTGATCAATGCAATGAGTAAATGCCATTATTTTCTCCTACTGAAGACATAGCTTAGCAGCTTAGAACCATATTGTTTTCAAGATTTCACAGGTAAAGTACTTTATAAAATATGTGAGTCACTAAACTCATGCAAACCACTCTTCCAACGCAGCTTTTGCAGCATCAATATCAGGCTTCGCATCTCCCTCAACCACCCATGCCACCACTCCATCAGGTCTAACCAACAAAGCACCCAAACCACACTTCTCCTTCGCATCTGCCCTGAGAAAATCCACCTTGCCCGCATAATCCCCCTCAACTAACGTCTGCAGCTCACTATTCCTCCCAAAATCAAGAAGTAAACCCCGACCTCCCACCAACTTCTGCCCAAGCCTCGACCCATCTCCCAGCTCAAAATCAGGCGAACTACATCCAACCAAAGGGTGCGCATGTCGAGGTTCTTCACCGAGAGTATACCGTTGCGATAATCCCCAAATCCGATCAAGGAATAAATTCGCCCCGTCATCCGTTTGGATAAGATCCTCCATTAATTTCCGCGTAGCTCGTCCAAAGGCATCGGGTTTTAGGGCTGTAACTTGAGCACGAGTCCAATCAAGAACCCACTCTGCAACCGGATACCTCTCACTTTGATACGTATCAAGTAAAGAGAGATCACCGACTTCTTCCTGATTTTCTTCCTTCCGGACCGTAGCCGCTAACTTCCAACCTAAATTCATGGCATCGCCTAATCCAAGATTCAATCCCTGCCCTCCAAGAGGCGAGTGAATATGCGCTGCATCACCCGCGAGAAGAACGCGGTTCCGACGATATTTCGTCGCCTGCATGGATCGATCCGTATAAGATGAAGCAAGATGAACTTTTGTAATCTTTATATCTGTCCGATCAATAGCTCTGTTGAGTACATCCTGAAGATGCTCCTTCGTTATATCCCGAGCCCGATCAAAAGAAGCCTCATCGAAATCCATGAGATGAAATGCCCCATTCGGTACATTAATATACATGCCCGTTCGAGAAACATTAAAGCCTGGTTTTAACTTCTCACGTCCATCTATCTCGATATGAGTAGCGTATCCGGTTAATTTCGCCTCTGTTCCTCGGAATTCAAATCCAGCTTCTTTTCGAACGAGACTTCGTCCCCCGTCACAGCCAACTAACCATTTCCCTCGGAAGGATCGGTTATTTTTCGTTCCAATAGTGACAAGTCTTTCATCTTCTGAGATACAATTCACAGCGTACCCTCTCAGAATCTTCACGCCTAGACTCTCCGCGCGGGAAGTAAGTATCTTCTCAATCTGATGCATACTCGTCGGTCCAGGACTAAGTGCCGGACCTGGTAGACGGTATTTCCAGCGTGTAAGATCAAGCTGATTAGCATTAATCTTTAAACCGGCGAAGTGGCCGCCGAATTGGAAACCCGGTTTCTTGGGCGTTTGACCGGGATATTCGTTTCTATCTTTCATGTTGAAGAGTTTATCTAGTAATCCGCGGCGATGAAATGCTTCGACGGATTGAGTGTTTAATCCGCGGAGTCCGAGGGGTTCGATTTTCCATGGTGATTCTTGTTGAGTGTTTCGTTCGAGTATTAGGACAGAGATTTGTCGGAGACTCAATTCGCAGGCTAGGAAGAGGCCGACTGGACCGGCGCCGGCGATGACGACGTCGTATAATTTTGTCATTTTTTGGCAGAGTAAACCTTCAAGTGAAAGAGTAGGTGTATTTCTTAAAGGCTTTGTTGGATATTTTAAGTAGGTATTCGGTCAGTCTCCACTCCTTTTTGCTCGGGTTTTGCAGTCGCCCGAGCGCAAAGCTAGCTCGGGGTTTTGTATAGTCCGAGATTCTTCTTTGCAAGAACCGTGGAATAGAATGGTGAAGAGTGGAATACATGAGGGGTATCTCAGGGCCAACCTTTTGAAATGGAGCAGTTAAAATTATTTTTATTAAAATTAGTATGAACATCTTACTATCAAGGTCTAAGTTGGTAGGCTGCACGTGAACAAAGTGATATTTCCAAGAAAAACGCCAATATTACACAATTCAGGCTAAACAATAAGCTCATTTAAAAGTTATGCTATGGTAAATTTAAGTCGTAAAGCTGATTAAAGTTCCTTCTTCAAGAAGTGCTCAGGTTTATGGGTGGTCTCGTAATCAACGTGCACATAAGCCCGCTCCACATCCGGAAGAGACTCGAGTTTGATTTGCAGTTCCTCAGCGACATCGTGAGTGGCACGCAGACTCTCATTGGCCTCCATGACAATGTCGACTTCGACGAGAAGACGAGGGCCAGATGTATAAGCCCGAACGGTGTCAATAGCCGTGATGAGAGGCGAGTGAGTCATGGCTGTAGAAAATTAGTATCAATACATAAGGGAATAAGAATAATGCAAAAGGGGTCATCTTACCAATGTAAGTAATGAGCTGCTGCATCTTAGTATCCGCGGTGACACCAATCAACAATTGGAACTCGCCATAGGCAGAGTGCAGCCACAGCCCACTGACGATCACCGACAAAATGATGGCACCCATTGGATCGATCCACCAACGGACCTTACTTCCCAGAATAGAAGTCATCACACCGATACC
The DNA here is from genome assembly GCF_028827155.1 of Penicillium citrinum. Lineage (NCBI taxonomy): Eukaryota > Fungi > Ascomycota > Eurotiomycetes > Eurotiales > Aspergillaceae > Penicillium > Penicillium citrinum. Next base: position 1,106,814 of record NW_026622692.1, read on the forward strand.
GTTGATGAGTAAATCATTGCGGTGGTCTTCCCACAGAATGCGGATCTGGGAAACTTGATTGCGCAGAGCGAAGCAATAGATGAACAGCGCAAGCTTAGTGAAAAAAGCAACTGACACCGCAATAATCGAAGGGAGATGGAATTCGGAGGTAAGCGTATCGGATCCCTCAACAATCTCACGAATAGAGAAGGCAATAATGATGAACGAAACGGCAGTCATAAGACAGCAGAAGCAAATATTACCCGCAGTCTCGATACGCGCTTTACCAGCCGGAAACTTGCGAGGATCAACACGGTTGACAGCCTTATTACAAAGGAGCAAAGTCAAATTGGACATGGGGTCGAAGATAGCGTCCGCCATAGTGGTGAACAGGGATAGTGAGCCGGAAGCAACGGCACCATAAACCTGCACCACGCAAAGAATAACATTGGCAGCAAAACTGGCGTAGACGGCAATCTTGTATTTAAGACTATTCTCCTCGTTCAAGTCTCGCGCTTCTCGAACATGTTCCTCGACGGGCTTGAGCATGCGCTCGATATTCTCGTTTTGGTCTTCGTAGAAGTTTTGCAGTTTTCGGGTTGTCAGGGCATTTCTGCCTCGAGCTCCTGTACTGCGAACCATTTCGATCATTTTGGGTGTTTTCGAGACCGAGTCGCGTTTTCGACCTGTGTTCGCTTTGATTTGTCGGATTTCCTCCTCACTCTTTATCTTGGACGCTAGATGGAACGGGTCGGTGTCGGGTGTGTATCGAGGGGGAGGGGCACCCTCCTCATCGGAACTGTTACGGCGGTTCTGGCTCATGTCGTTTTCTTGTTCGAGAGCCGTGGAATGGCCTTCATGGTGAGAGCGCGGAGTCATTCTGTCTTGAGATCGGTGTGACGAGTGGGGGGAGCTGCTGTGGAAATGCTGGAAAGCATGGGGGTGGTTGGAGATACTTTGACGTAGATGTTCTTCCATGATGGATGAAGTACTACGTGCCTGCTAGTCGCCGGCAGGATCGGAATGGAGGGAAAGGGTATAAAGGAGGGTGCGAGGGTGCAAGGGGGGTTGTGTAAATTGCGGAGAATGAAAAAAGGTGAAGTTGAACGGCCGCCCTTTTTTTTTCTTTTGGGGCTGTGCTTATCGATAGGATTGAGTGGGTCGAAGATCAACTGGAGATCAACCAGGATAATTACTACATATTAGTAGTAGTGGGAGATGGTTTAAAGGGGAGAAAGTATAGAAATTATTATTGATGTGTATTGGGGTTATCATGGTAGACAGGGTCTTAAGAATAGCAAATAGGAGGATTGCTAGAGGATCCCATATGATGTGATTGAACAAGGATACGAAGAAGTTAACAGGGATCAGACTGTACAGAGTGGGTCTGGCCGATCAGATAGTCCATCCATTTTATGCATGCAGACTCTTGGTAACGCTTGATTTTACTGACTGTACTATGTAGACATGGCGAATATTACAAGGAATAAAGGAAGAGAAGATTTGATCCCACAGCAATGTTGAATATTCATCTAAGAACTAAACGATTATTGACATGCAGTCCACCTCTATAAAACAAGACTCCAGAATTGTGGAGCCTCAGATCTTGGCATGTACACTTAGTTACCATTCACCAAGTACTTCAGGATAGCCGCAATCCAGTCCAGCTTCTGCTGAGCAGTGCCGTTGGTTGGAATAGCCTGGGCAGAAGTGACGGGGCTAGCTGTGGCGGTGGCAGCGCTGGGAGTCTGGATTTGCTCTGTGGCCGGGGCAGATTGACGAGCCTGAGTAGCGAAAGTGGTGCTGGCATATTGAACAGGGTCGGCAGTGGTAGTTTCGGCGGCGGCGGTAGTAGCTTGAACAGCGGCAGATGTCTCAACGGGGGCAGCCTCAGAAGAGCTGGAGCTGGAAGGGCCAGAGCTGGAAGAACCAGAGCCACCAACAGTGAAGTCGACACAAGACTCGTAGGTCTGGTCAATGGACTGGGCATACCAGTACCATTGCAACACACAGTCACCAGCAGTGGCACACTTGTCACCCAGGTCCTCTGGGATAGTCACACTGAAGTCGGTCTCGTTCTTGGTAACTCCAGTAGCGGTGGAAGCATAGACATCCCAAGAAATCAGAGGCCTTCCAATGACAGAGTTGGAAGAAGTCTCGACAACAGACACGTTGGCCACACCAGTGTGGGGAGCGCGAATATCAACAGTGAAGGGGACAGTCTGACCAGCCTTGTAGGATTGAACATTGTCCTTGTTATCGGCAAACTTGTAACCCTTGCAGAGCCAGATATCACACTTCGAGGCACTGTAGTCTTGCTGGCCACTGGCCACTTGCAGTTCACCCTGGATATTACCGTAGTTATCGGACTGCTGGTTGATCTGGACCTGTTTGCCGCAGGCGGCCGACATGGCATCACCAGGCATACGGGGCTGGGGCTTGGTGACAAAACCGTGGCCATGAACCAGGGGAATAAGGCCGGCGAGGGCGGCAATGGGGGTGAATTGCTTCATTTGGGAAGAGTTCGGGATTGGTCGTCGGGACGAAAGAATGGAATGATCGGTAAACCGGTACCGTCAAGTTGTATATAGCGAATGAAAGTGAAAAAATGATTCACGGTCCCAGACCGGAGAATATGAAAGAAAGAGAGGAAATGAAGGGGAAAAAGAGACTGCTGGTGTGTGTGAATTCAGAGCTGGCGATGTTGGGATTTGTTCTATTAAATAGATACCAACACACCCCCCCTTTTCCACCTCCAATTGTATCTAGGGTCGATCATGATCCCGTCAAAACACATCCTCAATCAAGCTCAGACAATCCGAATTTACAAGGTCAGGACAAATTCCCTAATCTGGAGCTGTCATTAAGGCTAAATGCAGCTAAATGCCACTCTGAAACCATCGAACCCCTCCTCGGTGTCCCCAGGGACCGGGGCTCCTCCACTGGACGGCGCGTGGTGAGACCGGTGGTTCTTTTAAAGTCTCAGATTCTCGGCGCTATCTCTCTCGGTCACTTTGCTCGTTGTGTCGATAAATAACTTCCGGGACAAGGCCGAAGTTCTCCCTTAGGCATATTTAGGGTCCTGCCAAGGCTTGCTCCACGCGCCGAGCAGGGGTTGTTGACAGTTTCAGGTTGATGGGACTGCCAAACCGGGCTCTGATTCATGTCCAACATGATTGCTGGATAATTTAGAAGACATGCTGGGTCTCGATCTCCAAGAATGAAGTTTGTGCAAGGACGCGAGGATTGTACGACAGGGTATGCTTGATAGATTGTGGGTCTGAAAACGTTGGATGTTCGGACGCCTCGCCAGATTCCGTCGCGATGATCCTCCCGCAATTTACTTTGATGAATGTACCTGTGCTAGTCTCATTTGAGATGATTTCGGGGTCTTGCGGATCAATGTATCTCTGAAACCTCGAATGCAGATTGGACTTGGATAGTGGAATAATACGTCATCTGCATCTTCATATTTGAAGCCTGTCTTGATTACTGACCTGTCGAAATTCGAATCCAGTATTTGCAATCAGGATTTATGATTATTTGGTTATTTGATCATTGAGCATTCTGTTCGTTGGTTGAATCTGGGACAAGTTCTTATGAGCTGCGGAGGTTCATGTGACCGGAACGAAGCCCTAAATCCAACAGAGTCCTCCAGGATTTTTTTGTGTTGTAACCTCTTAGTTCCTTGAATTATCACTTGAGACTTCGATAATTATTCTTTCTTTCCCCACTGGACTTATCCATCAAATCCTGTTGTTCCGGTAATACACTCGGCGTCAAGTAAACTGGTATGGTATCGAGGAAACGGTTTAATATCCTCGGCGGGAAGTCAAAATTGCGCGCAAGTACTATAAAAGGGGATAGGTTGATCACCAGCAAATCTACCAACTTATGAAGATTCGTATAATGCAAGTGGCTATGTGTGAGTGACTCACTTTCGCATGGATTTATATAGCAAACGCTTCAGGTATCATAGGGGGATATGTGCAGAATCCAATGCAAGTTCAATAAAGAGCAAGTAACAGTGAGAGTTATAAATATTTGACCAAATACTGAGGGGGTATCACTTCAACCATCGCACAAGGCTATGGAGACCGCTTATACACTTAACGATCCTGCTCTGCAGCTTGAAAATGTACACGACTACCTTGCGTCGTTGTACCTTGAGCATGACGTCGATCATTGTCGGACTCCTGCGTAGCAAAGTCGTCGGCAAAGGGATTCTGTACTTCGAAATCAGCTGCATTATACTCGTATCTTTCATTGTTAGGTCGCGGTGCCGTTGGATTTGAGCGGGCACCGGTCATAGTTGCACTTGGCAGCTCACTCAGCCGATTGGCTGATTGATCTGGATTCTGTGAGTCTTGCGGGGGATCCGATGAGAATGGTTGACTGAGTGTAGCTGAAGTCGCTCCATTAGAAGGCGGAGATGGACTGTTCATATCGGAAGACGTGGGTGATCTCGAACTTCGAGCCTTGCGTGCCTTTAGCAGGCCACGCTGCTGTCCGGATAGAGCGACAGAGAGCTCATCATTGACTTCGATCAGAGTGAGGAGAGTATCCTCGTTGGGGGCTGGATCATTGCAATGGATATAGCCCTGAATGAGACGTGACGATGTCTGGCAACGGTCCACGAACTCCTTGATCAGATCGTTTCCTTCCATCTCCACTGGCGGCGTGGTCTGAACAAATTGAGTCAGGAGTTTCGCCGAGTTTCTCGCTTCCTCGATACGCGCAGACAGTTCCCCGGGGTCTGGGAGCTTGTTTCGGGGATGAATTGGTGGACGTGGCGGCGGTGTTGGTGACGAGTTGGTAGGAAATGCGACGGGCTGTCACCCAAGAGATTAGCTCTATTACCCTCCACACAAAGCACAGCATGCTAGGTTCCTTACATATGGGCGATCATTCTTCGCCTTTTCTTTTGCCCACATCGCAAGAAGGGGTTGCAAATCCTCGTCCATTGACCGGCCAGACTCCAGACTGGACAGGTACTGGCGTAGATAGTGCTGCACATGCCAATCACGACCATACCGCAAGAGTTCCTTGATGGCTGCTACAAACTTGCTATCGAAGTTCTTTGTGAAGGTATGACCCGGATTGTCGGTAAGAATGCGCATCAACATGATCGCATTGTATTGGACATGGTTCGGAGTCTGGTTCGGAGTTGAGAGATATTTGCGAATGCGCACTGCGGCTTCTTTGGCGGCGGCAGGACTCGATTCGGCGCTTTCAACGATGAGTGGCAAGTGGACAAACTCATTTCCTTGTTGCTGAAGGAAGAATCTCGAGTTAGCGACGGCATCAAAATAAGGATAATGCGGGGGGGAGGGAGAATCGCCAGATATGTCAACATACCGGGCTCTGTGGGTTGTTGCTGACTTCGCAAAAGGTGGTCTAGGGTTATCAGTAGTTAGCGAAGAGTCATAATAACGTCCATCACTGTGTCACACACTAATTCCCGAAGTAATATACCCTCTGGCGACTGGTCTGTTTGGTCGGGACTGCTCGCGCCAGAGCCGTTCGCTTTAGCGGTCAGCAAGAGAATTGCGGGGGAGACGGAGGAGATCAAAGGAGACTTACTTGGGCGTCGCATCAAACCCTTAGGTAGCATGCGCTTCATGATAGGCAACGACTTTTAATGAGTCTATTCTTTCTTTTTTTTGAGAATGAAAGAGGGGGAAAGAAAGGAAGTGCAGCACAACAAGCCAAATGGGGGCCGGAAAATGAATTAGCGTGGAGTTGTACTAGTCGATTCAATGGCTTCGCCTAAGCGCTGGGGGACAAACAAGCCAACCGAGTGGCAAAGCGGCGAAAAAAAAGGGGGGGTGAGGATAGTCGACGCATTTTGTAGATTTTGGAATGAATTCTCGCCAGGCTTGACTACGTGGACAACGCAGGGGAGCTAGGCAGACAAGGTCTATCATCTATTCAATGTTGGAGAAAATAACTCGGTCAAATTCCTGAGTCAGCGAGATCTTCGCATTTCGTGAGGCTCTTTGGCTTGTGTACTATGTATATATTAGTCCATTCTACTTCCCCCACAGAGGTATTTTATCAAGATCATTCACATTATTAGCAGAGGAAATACCTCAGTTTCAAACATAGAGATCAATCTTTGCTAGTAAAAAGTCCAAATCAAACTCGATCTCGGTTCTTACGAATTCAATTGTGGCTGAGGCCGTGCCAAGCCTGAGAATCGTCTCTGCAGCAAGTGGCGGCACAGGCAGCCATGTTTTATAGTCCACGAGACCATCCATTATCATTGTACTACTATACAGAGTATAGAATAATAATAAAAAAAATCCACCTGATTTTACTTTGTTTCTTCTGATATTTAATTGTAGAAGCCCTGATTTCATGATGTACTAGTACTACTAAAGGATTTCAACATTCCAATGTTGAAATCTAGTAATAGAATGGCTAGCCCTTGAGGGTGCTACGTGATCTATATAGGTATCGACGACCTAGTAGCTCGATAACGAGATTTTTCGATTATGTTAGTATTTGATAAAAGTTATCTAGATACGTTCCTCGTGTTATACAGAGGTAGAACACCAAGAAAAAATCTTTCAGATGTGAGAGAGTATTTGATGTTCTCATGGGATACCATATACTGACTTCCACCAAAAATTCCAACCTTCTATCTATTAGCAGGCAATATCATAGAGACTATTCTTGTTTGCAATAACATTTCACAAATTGTCTGCCATCTCACCCAGCGTCGCAAAGCGCCAATCGAAAATAGGTTCGTCTCGATTCCCCATTGTGGCCCCAGGCCTCTCAATCCACACACTCTTGATACCCGCCTTTCGCGCCGGCTGATGATCATGGAACTGACTCTGCGCCGTCTGCAAAATCTGATCTGGTGTCACACCGAATTCAGCCTGTACGGCCGTTTTCATGTACTCAAAATTCCGTGCGTCAGGCTTATAAGAGCCAATATCCTGTGCAGTGATGATCTTATCGAAGGAAAACCCTTGTAAACTGCCAGCATTGGATTTGGCAAACGAAGCACGGTCTACATTCGAGAGAACAACGAGCTTGTAGTGTTTCGACAGCTTCTGAAGCGCTTCCACGGTATCTGGGAAAGCAGGCCAGGTCCCGACTGATTCTCCAAATGTCGTGCTGGCTTCCTTGCTGGGTGGAAGGAGACCCAGACGCTCAGCTAGCAAAGGGTGAACAGTTGCGAGGAGTTGCGAGTATGGCATGTCAGGCGTGAGCTTTTGCTGCTTGGCTTCTAGCTCATGATATTCAGTTAAAAGCTGCTCTCTGGTGAATTGGCTGTGGTTGGCAAGGAGTGGTTGTAAAGCAGCGAATATACCACTCTCCCAATCGATTAAGGTCCCGTAGACGTCGAAGCAGAGAAGACGGTAATCGGAGAGCTGTGCCATTGTTCTATATCCGTGGATATAGTTTCAAATAGTATAGTAAGTTTAGTAGGACGTTGAGATCGTTGTGCGTAGTTGAAAGTTAAATCCAGGCAAGGCAAACTATGCCCCGCACAGCGCTGGTGTCCCCGCATGACTGACTACTTCCAAGTAGTCAGTCATTTACAGGACATAGTGATGTATGTAGCTATGTGGTTACGTGGTTATGCAGAAATAAATACTTCCAAAGTTTGCCAGTCATTTGGCAAAGATGGATATTCCATATTATTATATCCCCCGGAAACATTTTTTTTTTTTGGTTGGAAATAAGTAAACAATAATAATTTAAGGTTGGCCGTCCTTTCAACCCATAAAAATAGATCTTTTAATGGGTTGAAAATAGGTATTTGCATAGGTACGCAACTACTACAGCAGACAAGAGGACCGTGTTCTAGCATTCGTACATACGTCCGGACTCAGTTGGAGGAACACAATCCGAGACACAACATCTACAATATCATCCAGACCATTCTGAGATACACCAGAATGTAGAAAGAAGATCAAAATAGAGAAGAAACCACGTTTGTATCATGACTGGACCGGGCAGTACAGAAAACCTATGTCCATCATACCGGAGCCGCGCTGTTTGAACTTTTTATTTGGTTCTCCTTCAATAATTGTCGGTGCCATGACCTTAAAAAATTGTATGATCCGATATCGATTCCATTTCATCATACAAATGCGCGAGACCTCCGGCCAACCCATTCCACCGCAATCATTTTTCTTGAACACCGTAACATCGACCCTATCCTCGCCGATCCGTTTATGCCTCAATCAGGGCACGGCGGATCTGAGAGCCGCGCTGGCGAGAAGAGAGACGGGTGACCTCCTTGGGGGCGGCCTTGGCGACTTCCTCGTTGGCCTCAGTGAGGATGAGCTCAATGTGGCAGGGTTGGGATTGGTAGGGGTTGATACGACCGTGAGCTGTCATTTTGTCAGCAAAAATGGACGAGAGATCCTGGAAATCAAAGGATTACGAACCGCGATAGGTACGTCTGCGTTGAGCGGGAGCTTGGTTTACTTGAATTCGGCTCACGATAAGCGCCTGGGTGTCCAATCCTTTAACATCAGCGTTGGCCTCGGCGTTCTTCAGCAAATCAAGAATGTACTCGGCACTCTTGATAGGCCAGCGAGCCTTGGAGACACCGAACTGCTTGCCTAGAGACGAGATGTGTTAATCGGCTATTCGAGGATATGGATAATGCACTGGTTTTTCGAGCCGACATATATCCAGTATAAGATTTTTTCGGAAGGGGACCTACCCTGGGCGGTACGGCCAGTAGAGCCAGCGTAGCGGCGCATGGGGACAGCCATGGACTTCTTGGTGACGTTCTCAAGGTAGACAAGAGCCTTGCTCAGCTTCATGCCGTTGACAGCTTGAGCGGTCTCACGGGTGTTCTTGAAGCTGACGCGAAGGTAAGAGCCGCGAGCGCGGGCGCTCTTGGCGTTTTCGATCTCCTGGGCGGCGTAACGGACCTGTAGAGCATTGAGAAACAGTTGTTAGTCTTCATGATAGATTTTTCGAAGTGGTGGTGGTGATTGGTGATGGTGAAGGCCAGATTCGAGCAGAAGCGGTTGATCATTTGTTCATCAATCAAAGATTCGGCATGGATTGAACAAGCAGATGAACGCTGAAGTGCATATTTCGAAGACTAAGGCAATAGGGATGGCAGGACTCACCATCTTGAAGGAGTTGGCGATGAGAAGTCGATGGTCCTCGGTGTCGGGTTGATGTTGGCGCTTTTCGTCGTCGACCGCTAGCGCTAAATTCCCAAGGTTGGTGCGGTTTTTCTCGCTCTTGGCGCCCTGCCCTAAGCGAGCCCTAACTCTAGCCGTTTCGGGTAGATAAGGCAGCGATAAAGAATATATATGCTGAGTCATAATCTGGCTTAGTCATGGATAGTATCTTAGTACCTGAGGCACCAAATTTAATTGTCTTTGTACTTTTCTGCGGAATTATTCCAAATCAGAATCAAAGGAAATGCATTGGAATCTATTCTATAATCTTGAGACCCTCTATCTACCGTTTCTGCTCGGGAACTTGAGTAATTAGCTCGCCCTTGTCAACGGCAAGCTTCAGATTATCTAGTACTAGAATCTCCATCTCTTTCTGCGTCTCATAGGTCATTGTGCCAATATGCGGCAGCAGCATGACCCGAGGGTTGCTCACTAAACCAGGCTCAATCTTTGGCTCCTCCTCGTATACATCCAAGCCAGCAGAGCCGACCTATTGTTAACAATTAGCTTTATTCGATAATTCTCCCACGCCTTAGAATGAACATCAAACTCAACATACCTTGCCAGAGTCGATCGCTGCGACCAGCGCCTTCTCATCCATCAAAGCCCCACGAGCCGTGTTGACGATAACCACGCCATCCTTCATTTTAGCGAACTCAGGAGCACCGATGATATGACGAGTTGAAGCATTCAGAGCGAGATTGAGACTGAAAACATCGGAGTTGGCCAGTAGCTCGTCGAATGAAACGTAGGTGGCGCCATTCTCCAATTCTGGCGACAGGCGCGAGCGATTGTGGTATTGAATCTTCATGCCGAAAGCCTTAGCGCGAGTAGCCATTTCCTGCATTTGGAGTTTAGTCTTGAATCAGATTGGAATTGTGATCAGAGTATTCATCACTCACTCGTCCAATGCCACCCATGCCAAGGATGCCCAGTACCTTGTTTTGTGGATCACGGCCCAGAGTAGTCTGCCCGTGCCATTGGCCTGTTGCAACAACTTTTTAGTCTCTGCACAAAATCAATCCAAAATACTCACTCACCTGCTCGGAGAGCAGCCTGGGGAACATAGGCCTGGCGTAAAGCACCAATCATCAAGAAAATACCCACATCCGCGGTGGCATTGTTAACCGCGACGGGGGTACTAGAAACGGCAATGTTCTTCTGCGAGCAAGCAGGGACATCGATATTGTCGTACCCGGCTCCATTATGGCAGATATATCGGACAGACTTTGGCAGCACTGCAAGCAATTCGGCATCGAAGTTTCCGGTGTACTAGCAAAGCCAGTTAGTCTAACACTCTCATACTGAAGATTTACTCGCGGCTCGATATATTTCAGATTGTGTACCTTATTTGAGGTGTTGGAACGGTAGATGGCAACCACATCATCGTATAGACCGGCCTTGCAGTTCTGAATGAACTCCTCGCGAGTTCCACTGGGGAATTCCTGCGCGGATTAGCTTGATTGCGCCAGCTTTTATACACAAATCAATAACCCATACCTTCAGAGTGAGAATGGAGGAGAGACTCTCCCACTCCTTACGCGCGTGTGAAATGCCTCCAATGAGGAGAGCAGCTTGGGAAGGCATATTGAAGATTCTCTACGAAGATATAAGCTATGCGTATGATGTCAGCGGGGAAAGACACAACACTTACATCGCTGCTTTCAGGTGAAAGGATGAATGGTATTATCGACGAAGATGAAATGGAAATGGAAAAGGAGGAGGAATTCTCGAGCAGAAAAAGATAACCGAGGGGTTAGGGAGTTAATCCAATGGATTCTCCAAATTACGACAGTCCGATAAGCTGGCGGAGCTCCACGGTGCCCCCGCGGGAGACACCCTTCGAGTTGTTGGAAGTGGAGTCTGGAAGTGATATTCCGGTTATTGTATGCTAATATATATCAGTGTATTAGTATAAGTGTAAACCACTTATTTATGAAGATAATATGAAGTAATTAAAATCATGAAAATCATTCTATTTTTTCCCTTCACTATATCATAGACTAACATACATAATTCATACTTCAATGTCTGCTTGTTGATTGAATTCCCTCGCGGTGCCCCCGCGGATAAAAAGCAACCCCCACGTCGGCTATTGTGAATTACCCAATTAGGCAATCACCGGACCAACTCCGCTGAGGGGAATCTGCCCCAGTCGCCGCTTCCCATTTATCTTTCGCATGGACTGGCAACACGCCGAGTTTCCCTTCAAACACTCACCTTTTTGACTATCAATTCACATTCAATCATGACAGAGTCATCAGCTACCGCGCTTGTTCTTCATGGCGCCAAAGATCTTCGTTTGGTATGAGCCAAATTGCCCGTTCGAACTCCGCTTGTATACAATGATAAGACAACTTACTAAACAAATCAACAGGAGAAGCGAACAGTCTCCGCTCCAACTGGCGCAGACGTCCAAGTCGCCGTACAAGCAACCGGTCTTTGCGGCTCAGATCTTCACTACTATTCCCACGGCCGAAATGGCGACTTCGTCGTTCGCGAACCTATGTGTCTCGGCCACGAGTCTGCCGGCACTGTCACAGCTATCGGACCCGACGTAAAGAACCTCAAGGTCGGAGACCGAGTCGCATTAGAAGTTGGTCTGCCTTGTCGAAAATGTGCTCTCTGCAAGCAGGGCCGATACAACATCTGCAAGGCCATGCAATTCCGCAGCAGCGCAAAGATGTTCCCTCACCTTGACGGAACGCTTATGGAGCGAACAAACCACCCAGCCGATATGTGCCATGCCCTTCCCGCCAACGTTTCCGATGCAGGTGGTGCTCTTGTTGAGCCATTGGCCGTCTGTCTGCATGCTATTCGACGATCTCGTCCTCCATCCAAGGAGGAAGTGGCTCTTACAAAAAGTACCGGCGAAGGCACCGCCGCTTTGGTCTTTGGTGCAGGTGCCATCGGTCTACTACTCGCCTCGTCACTTTCAGCAGCCGAGAACTTCTCTACAATCCTCGTGGCAGATATCGATGCTGCTCGGTTAGAAATTGCCGCATCGCTCGGTCTCAAGACTGCTCTTATTCCCCGCGGTGACCCCGCGAACCCACCCCCACCAAAGGACGCCCCGCATGCTGATCAGACTGCTTGGGCATTGAAGAATGCCCAGAGTGTTGCGGCTACCTTGACGGAGGCTGCCAACTCGGCTGATTCCTCGGAGATCACTGGTTTTACCCGCGTATATGACTGCACGGGTGTGCCTGCCTGTGTGCAGGCTGGTATCTATGCTTCCCAACCGGGGGGGTCTGCTTGTTCAGGTTGGTATGGGTAATCCTATCCAGACCGTTCCTGTTGGCGCGGCTGCCCTGCGCGAGGTTGATGTCATCGGTACCTTCCGCTATGATGGCCATGCCTACCCAGCTGCTATTGAGCTGCTCGCTAGTGGTAAACTAAATGCCACGGAGCAGAAGGTGGTCACTCACCGGCTGGGTTTGGAAGAGGGCGAACGAGCTTTCACTCTTGCTGGTAAGGGTGTTGATGAGAGTGGCCGCCCTGTTGTGAAGGTCATTATTGAAAGCAAGACCCAGCCTTCTCGTCTGTAGAGGGTACTATGTACTAAAAGGAGTAGTGTGATGACGTTGATGATCTTGAAAATACCCATGGGAGAGTTGGTTGATGTGAATGTTCATAATCTGCAGTATATAAGCATGAATCCTGATTGCAAGTCCTCTTTTGTCAAAGAAAAGCATTCCCGGGAATTCTTTTTCAGAGAGTTTCTGTCGGTGAATGCGGCTTCTTGAACCAGTCAAGGTACAGTGCCGACCGTTATTGCTTTCCATACTGGAAGACAAAGGTATACTATTTCAACACTAATCACATGACACAGTAAGCCGAGTTTGGTTAGCCCTGTATTAAAAACTTTGTTACAGGTTTACGTGGTAACGAGGACGAAATCATAGAACCGTACACTCACGTACTGCTACATGTCCATAAATAACCCCTTTCCCCAACGTACAATCGTTACCCGAACGCCCCCAAAACACCATGGGGACGTTTGTTCACACTTCTCCCAATCCAGCAACTGCAGTCCACCAATCCACTAACAAAATGGCAAGAAATACCGAGTCCTGGCAACGTAAGATGGTGATTCATTTAATATGCATCAAAAACAGACTTACTACATCGCAAATGGCCAAGATAGCTCAGTACAGCGAGCGCTCTATCACTAATATCTTTCTTTTCTTTCCGCAGTAACTCCGTTCCTCGACTTTCGCCCTGTCGCATTCTTGGAACTTTTTAGCTAGATCGATATACAAATCGTGCAAAGCCATTGGAACTACGTCCTGATCTGGGCTAGTGTGCTGCAGGTAGGGACATTTGGAGATAAAGAGAGATTGAAGGTACAGTAAGGCTGATTTCGAATATTATTGTACATGGAATCCTTCGTGCAAACAGACCAAATAAGATGAAAAACTCAAACCATTGGCAAGATTCTTTCATCTTCACCTTGCTCGTGCCTTCATCCAATAGTATGGAGTCGAGTTCCATAGATTATATACCTAGGTGCCCGCCTTTTGATGGACTTGCTCGGCCAGCTCCATTGAATCTAAGACAAGTGGGGCAAGAATCAGAGGATCTGCAGATCAGGAATAACACCATAATAACAATAGTCGATCGTGGCTTATAGCCTAGGCATTTAACAGACTCTCGGTTTCGGTGATCCAACCCACTAATTTCTGTCTTCTCTCTGTGTGCTTTTAATGTTCAGTAAGTGCTCACGTCGACTCGCCTTGTATTTCAAAAATACTCACATTCGGGCCAGTCATGCATCTCCCTCACTCTCTTCCATTCACTCTAGCCTTGGCTGCAGCAGTCAATGGTTTTACCTATGCCAAAGTCAGACAACAAGGCGATAAAATGCATGGGTATAAAGGACTGCCTCCATCCAAATCCAACAGATGCTCAGGTTTCATACAATGTGAGGTCAATGCCGACGGAATGACTGGTAGGCCGACGGTGCGGCAGTGTCCTTCTGGTCTTGGATGGAACAATAAATATAAAGATTGTGACTTCCCAGCAACTTCGACTTGTGACGAAACCAAAATCCATAAAAATGAGACAAAAGAAGCTATTCCTCCACCCAACAGAGCTCTCAGCCCTTCAGCTGTTCTGACGTCCAAACATCTCAGAGATATATAGGGCCCAGCGGGGAGAGAACTGGATACATTTATGCGAATCCAGCCAGTTCCCAGTTCTATATTCATTGCACCGATAGAATTGCCTACATTGTGAAATGCCAGAGTGGAGAGTCCATGGATGCTATTAAGGCTTGCGAGAACCCAGAGAAATGAACGCTAGACCCTAATACAGAACTTATGCTGCTCATTTTGTATTTAATGTAGCCAGTAGGGATGGGCCGAACCTCATCCACCGCTTCTATCACCGCCTTCCTACAATATATTAATACCCTTTCTCACACTACGGAATCCTGAACCGCTTGGATCTTTTGGATGTTGCAGAATCATGTCAAAGCGATCAAAAGTAGATCCACATGTCATCTTCTGGTGGCTCGTATTCGTCTCTTGCCAGAGGCGCTGAAGATCGCCGTACAGCTGCACTATAAAGAAACCAAAGATCGATCTCTCAATCTTCCCCACTAATTATATGCCAATCGGTGGATCTAAGCCGCGGTCTATCCTTTCAATGGATAGAATACCCCTATGCATCTATCATCTTCCGTAATATTTTGTCTTGGGTTGTTTCTAGCTTTGAGAATATGTAGACCAATATGAAAGATGAATTGCCATTTATGTTTATATAAGCATAGTGATAAATTCCATCTACTTTCTAAAAACATTTGAAAATCGTAACGAACTCTACAAATTGACTTGTAGGGGGGAACATCGAGATTGTCCAAGGAACTGTATTATTTTGTTTTTTTACAAGAGACGCAGGCCTCTGCGGGTTGAAATAAAGTTCAATAGTGGCATGGTCTCTGAAAATTGTGATCACTAAATCAATCAGCAGACATCTACTTAAATCATTGAATCCTGAATGGAACTGTATAAAAGGGGCATAGGTATACCCTTTTGTGTGATTGCTCTTTCAAACACAATTTTTCTAAATATCTGTGCAATCTTTTTGCAGAGATGAAGACGTTTTCTATTTTGTTCTTTTATATCTCTGTCCTTGCCGCCGCAGCCGCCCTTGGGCAGCAGCAAGCCGGTGTTTGTGTCGCTCAAAAACAAGCCGATCTGCTATATGGATTCCATGGCCAACTGATTGCTTACGAGCACCAACTCCAAGATATCAATCACAATATCTCTCGGTCCAATGCAATATCTATTGAGAACGATGGTGAGTCTAAGAGAATAATGTCTGAATTTTTAAGCTTTTCTAACAATTCTTTCTAATTAGTAGACTTTTTTCCGGAGAAAAAAACGATGCAATCCCTAATCAACCAAATATACATCTCGCTAGTGATAGGCAAAAAAGCAAGTGAAAGACTAGCAAACTTAGGTAAATATGAACTTACACCTTGGAAGGGAGTCATTCAATAACCTCTAGCAGAGAGTGATCAAAGCTGTCTTTCACAACAAGATATGATTGAACTTCGAGATATGCGGGATCAACTCAAACATTCCTTACAAAGCCTTCAATCACTTAGCAGTGACCTCGTTCGACAACACAAGCCCCGTGATAATATCCCCTCGATCGAGGACAACCCACTGCTCAAAGCTTTAGGTGAAATTTTTTATGTCCTTTTGGGTCCTCTTGGTGAACTATTATATCAGATAATTAATGAGATTTTTGGTTTACTGGTCGAGATAGAAACCAGTCTTACGGATTTACTCGGTGAGAATTCATTGCCAGACGGCCACCGAAAACGTATTTCTAATTTAGATAGGTGATGGAACTGGTTTGATTCCCGCATAACCCATTAGTCGTCCGGATACCGATCTTGGCAGAAAGGATTCTGTCCATTTTTCGACAGGGATGGGACGGATTCTCTTCCTTTTCTCAAGATTGTTGTAAGCAACATCTTGGGCTTTTACTATCAAAAACAATCTTGCTACAGCCATTCACGTGAATTTACTTAGTCCACGATTCCCAATACCCTGAATTTTTTTTTTCCGGGAATCAAGTCTAAAGAGTATCAAGGCAAACTAAGTTGAAATCTACTGTAGTGGATAAATTTTTGGCTAGTATAACAAATCTGATAATTTACAGTACATCGTCGAAACCAATTAGGCTGATGTGGTTCTTAAAGGTAGTTCAGCTTTTCTTGGTATTAGCAATCAAAGAGTGTTATAGATGGTTACATAGGTTCCTGGGAATACTGTATAATAAAAGTCTCAAAAGATGAAGAATTAAACGAGCAAAACTGAACCTTGCGCCTTGCATCTCCACGCTCTTCAGTGGGATATAAAAAAAAGCAGTGCGTGGAAGAGCGGAGTTGAAGGATTGCCAACGGTCACGGGTTTACTTGTTTTGCATTTGACTTGAGCCTTCTCGTAGCCTTAGCCTCCAGGGGCCTCGTATCCATACTACAAAATACAAAATCAGGTACCATTACTATGTATATTCAGACTAGTAATTTACGCGGAATCCATATTAGGTTTAGCCGTTCATGTGATTAGGGTTCGAAACAGTATATCAATGTTCGCAAACATGGAAGGCAATAACGGGCGGCACTGTAATACAACGTAGATTATGACAACACTAGTAGATTAGTAGGCAGGATTCTTCAAGGCTTATGTACGAGAACTATTCAAATTGCTATCTAGATATTTATTTCAGTCCACCTGCCAGCAGGAGGCTCTGGCCTGTCATATACCCTGTGGTCGCCAACATAGTCACCACATTAGCAGTCTCTTCCGGTGTTCCAAGACGCTGCAGAGGAATCCCGGCTGCAACTTCTGGGATAGCCGCAGCATTGGGAATCATTCCTGTATCACCGATCATGGCGGGGGCGACATCATTGACGCTGATGTTGAACTCGGCCAGTCGAGTAGAGAGGTTTTTCATCATTCCCGTGAGACCACCTTTAGAAGCAGCATAGTCTAGCGAGAAGAGTTAGAAATAAATTCATGGTTTGCGAATCAGGTGAAATAAACTCACGACATCCGTTAATTCCACCTCCTTGAGCAGCAATAGAAGACATGAAAATGATTCGTCCCCACTTTTGACTCTTCATATGCTCAACCACACCCTTCACTAGAATGAATGAAGCACGAAGGTTGATATTCAGGGTATAATCGAATTCCTCGAGGGAAATCTCCCACACGTTAGGGACTCGCTTCCCATATCCGGCATTAGAAATGAGAATATCCGGTCGGTGTCCGTGTTGGGTGTCGATCTGCTGAAACATAGCCTCGATCTGGTCTGCATTTCCTACATCGACTTGATGGATGGAAATGCGAAGCTTGTTCTCGGCGTATTTGGTGCGAAGATCGATGACAAGCGCGTTGAGCGGATCTAAGTTGTTGGCGTAGGTTAGGGCTAGATGGACGCCCTTTTGCGCGAGTTGGTGGGCGCATGCCGCTCCAATTCTGATTGAAAGAATTCAGTTTAGCCGTGTCTTTTGCTTGGATATGCAAGGCATAGAGCCTAAGCTCCCTTACACCTTGCCATGTTTACGGGAATATGCTTACCCGCCCGATGCGCCGGTGATAAGGGCAAGTTTGCCCTGGATCTCATTCAGTGACATTTTCAGATGAAGCCAGAGAAATTCGAAAAAGGTGAAAATTACACAGAGCTACTGCTCAATTGAAGAATGAATATGATTCTGGAGCTGATGAGAGCTCGCCTCGGCTACCCCTCAGAAAGTCGGGGAAATCTCCGGGAGGAGCTCCGCAGCCCCGCAGCATTTGCCGCATGGAGGAATTGGATCGGCATTTGAGGATTCCCAAAGGAGAGAAAAAGAGGAAAAATTGGGATAGACGACTAGAACAGAAGATTGCTGCTCATATCACCAAGCCAAGTCGATGGTTGCCAGTTTTGCGATCGGTCTTGGCCAGACTGGTAAGGATCAGAGGGATTCTGGAAAGCATCCAACCCTAGCAGGCCGCCTGATATTTGATCTCCGGAGACATAGTCGCCTACAGCCTCCAGATCAAGCCATGAGAAATCATTTGCGGGACTAAAGTCCATGTATGCGTGATCAGTGACTGGGTTAGACAGAGCTGTTTGCATCGCAAAGTCATTACTATGAGGCGTCTCTGTTGATGTTGCTGTCGATGACTTAGTTTTCCATAGTAACTCGAGTAATCGAGAATAGCGCGATCCAATATCATCTTTGCCTGCGCTAGCTTGTCTCAGCACTTCTGTAGTTCGTGCGACTAGGCCTTGGACTTTGGCTTCTTCTGAAGGAACCATCATGCCGAATGATCGTGCTTTATAGAGAAATACCGCAGAGTAAATGCCATACCTAAAGCCTTGTAAGTAGGAGAAGATTATGGGATTGAATGTATTCTTACAAGTAGAATCGAAGAGGCATGAAATGCAGATGCCGTTCCGGGTCTACCGAGTCGACGAGAATCGTCAAATAAGCCTTTGCGGCGTCGACAGATTCATAGATGAACCGAGAATCCTGCATTGAAGCGACATTTTTGAAAGTGCTTCTGAGTTGTTCTCGGTGAGTGACACCGTCATTCTTTGGTTTCACCAGGGACTGGGAGATCGCCGCTTGGAATGCAAATGCAGTCGTATATAACCGTAAGTACTCGTAGGATAGATCCAATGTTGCGCGCATTGGCGGAGAACCTAATGGAGACCGAAGTTAGCTTGAAGCAGAGACTGAAAGCGCGTTGTGTGTACTTACATTCAAGCGGACCCCATAGGGACTTCCACCGGAGGATTGCAAGTCGAAAGTCATCAACGTATTTGACATAATCCCCCATTAGCATCATTTGGTTGCTGGTTCGCATGCCAGAATACAGTACTTCGTGGACATTGCCATAGAGCTGTGTGAGGTCCAACATTGCTTGGAAAATCTTGGAATAGTCTTCTTCTCCATCCCGGGCAGGCTGCAATGATGGAAAATCCTGGCTTACAAGACCAGTCATTGGACCTGGCCCGCGTGACCAGAAGGCCCTACCAATCCGTACGGATATGAGACGATCGGAGACATAACAGCTAGCCCAAGCCAGGCGTCGACGAGCCTCAGTTTCTTGATCACCGTAGGAATCCCCACGGAAAGATGTCCGGTCCAGCCCGATGAAGTATCCTGAGCGCAAGGCAAGCCCAACATGCATCCACGCAGCTCGGTCTTCCTCACCGCGTCCAACACGCTCGATACGAGGCCGTAGCCCCTGAGGCTCCCACTCAGCTAGGAGAAGCAAGGCCTCTACGGCCTCGACATCACAGTCTGCTCCTGCCGCAATACCCGAAATCAACTCGTGCATGTATTTCGAACAGTACTCATGAATTTCGGGTCTGTCCACCAAGTCTTTGGACGCGATGGTAAGAACCGCGGTTAGCAAATGCTTTTCATTACTGGCAAAATCGTCTA
Organism: Penicillium citrinum; assembly: GCF_028827155.1. Lineage (NCBI taxonomy): Eukaryota > Fungi > Ascomycota > Eurotiomycetes > Eurotiales > Aspergillaceae > Penicillium > Penicillium citrinum. Next base: position 1,126,419 of record NW_026622692.1, read on the forward strand.
GTGCCGAACGTTCAAAGTATTTGCGTGGAACCAGTGGGAGATAAGGGTGGAAATTATCTGCGTAGCGGGTGACAAGTTGCCATACAGTACCCGGGTCAAGAGAGCGTGATTGAACAAGTCTATATGTCCGTATACCATTACTCGGAGGGTTGAAATCCGAGACAACTCTATTACGCAGGCCATTATATGAGGATAGCGCAATAGAGTCGGATCTGACAGGCTCACCCTGGGCCTCTGGAACAGAGCCGCTATCTTGTGTGGCAATTCCGGTTAGACATTGCCAGGCATCGGACGGGTTACGAGGAACAGAATCGATGGATGCTTCATCATCATCAACTGCTGCAGAAGCGGCCGGAGGGTTTGGAGGCAGAAACACCACCGGACCGGGATAAGAAGCTGATGGAGGATGGCGCGCTTCAGAACTATTGGGGCTAGCTTCCTCCGAATCCTTGCTTGGTGAATGATTTGTGATGGGCGTGAAGTTCTTGATCTTATTCTTACGAATGCGTCGACCTCCGCGGTTTGAACCGCCGAGGATACATTCGCGATTTTCACGCACGCATCGCTGACAGGGTGGCTTACCCGGATTGCCGTTGGTGTCACTATATGCGCAGAATTAGCGGGAAGCTTTAACAGCTTGCAGATCGCCCGGGATGTAACTTCGTGGCCAATCTCAGTACTTACAGATCACATCGTGATTTACGCTGTCTACAGTGCAGACAGGCTCTTGAGACGCGCTTGACGATGTGGTCGGACCGCCGCGATTGGGAGGCCGCGGTGTGTGATGGAGACTCCATATCGTTTCGGCCCCTTGCGACGCAGGATAGGTTTACAGCGACATCATTGCCGGGCAGGGAAGTGATAGAAGACAAAGGCCGAGGGATGACCCACAGATGAAAAACAATGCGGAGGAAAAGGCGAGGCCCTTACTCATCGCCACGATTTGAGGGGGGTTGGGGTGGGTGTTGAGTTGTGGGGAAGTGAAAGATGTCAAGTTGAGTTGGCGATGTTCTACTGTCTTTGTATTTTACGACCATATAAATTACTTTATGTTAGGAATTGAGATAATTACTATAGATCAGCATACTTCTGTAACATTAGGTATATCTATAAATTGATTATCCTCTTTTTTTGTGTAGTATAATATCTAAATTGCTCGATTATTGCAATTTCCCCCATCATCCACTTTACTCCTCTCAATAACCGACGGCCTTTGAATCGGCAATTCAAATTTCCAATTTCGGCCAAACCCCGCGCGTGGGGGAAGTTTGGCGTCATCAAAAAGATATTCTCTTCGTTTCTCATTTCTGTTTCATTATTTTCATTTTCACAGATTGAATTCAATCAACACAATGGCTTCGGTAGCTTCTCTTTTCTCATTGAACGGGCGCACTGCCCTTATCACTGGTGGTACTCGGGGTATCGGTCAGGCCATGGCCTTCGCCTTGGCTGAGGCTGGCGCCGATATCATCCTGGTTCAACGCGACGAGTCCAATACTGCCACTCGAGACGAAATCATTAATCGTCTGGGCCGTAAAGCCCATATTCATGTTGCAGAGCTATCTGATCGCAAGTCGGTTAAGGAGATTGTTCCCTCAGTCACGAGCCAAGGATGGAAGCCTGATATTCTCGTTACTTGTGCTGGAATCCAGCGGAGACATCCAAGCCACCAATTCCCCGATGAGGATTGGGATGAGGTAAGTAGTTTTTCTTTTTTCCCCCTTCTGCTTCAGAGATCTTTCCCTTAGCAGGGCCATCATAATCCTGCTATTTGTACTTTCGAACATTCCACGTGCTTACTCGGAGATTCCCCAATCGATCTAGGTTCTCGAAGTGAACCTCTCCTCGGTGTTTGTACTATGCCGAGAATTCGGGGCCTACTTGCTATCTCGCGATGCATCTGAATTTCCCTCCGGCCGACGAGGATCAATTATCAATGTCGCATCGTTACTCACTTTCCAAGGCGGCATCACCGTCCCCGCCTATGCTGCCTCGAAGGGTGGTATCGGACAAATGACTAAAGCTCTCTCGAACGAGTGGATCTCCAAGGGCATCAATGTCAACGCTATTGCCCCCGGGTATATCGACACAGACATGAACGTTGCTCTAATCAATGATGCCAATCGTAATGCCGGAATTATGGCACGTATTCCTGCTGGTCGGTGGGGCAAGCCCGAAGACTTCAAGGGACCGGTGGTTTTCCTGGCTAGTAGCGCGAGTAGCTACGTTTCAGGCGAAATAGTCACTGTTGATGGTGGCTGGATGGGTCGGTAAAAAAAAAAAACTTCCGAACGGATGAGACGATAGCTACACGACTTGGATGAATCATGTTTGGCTGAAAATAAGCTGCGAAGTGCATATGAGCAGAATGGACATAGTTGCCTGATATCACCGGCATACATAACAGGCATACATAGATGCATAGATCAACAGATCCCTCACAAAGGGCTTGTACAAACAAACACTTTGATGCATTATTGTACTCACCATGTAGCTATTCATAGATATCAATGGGATATCGCATCTTCTGTGCATTAATTCATGTGCATCAGCATGCAAATAACACTAGAAAATACTCGTCATCGTATGATGGGTCATTCCACTTCCTCCTGTCTCATTAGGGCCGGCCCTAACTACTCACTACATACGACACTGTCCTATATACATAGTACAGCCTTTTGCCAGCGGCGTCAGTTGGTCAGTTTCTAATAGAAAAGCCTGAAACAATAGCTCCATCACAGCAATATTTGACAGGCCCACTTGGTCCCAGCTCACCGCTGCAGTCCCTGGGCGTTACGCCGGTCGCAGATCTGTAAGGATCCCCCGCTGCCCTGACATCCAGTCCAAGCGGCCAATCATCGAATCCCTTTTGATCCTGTCTGAACCCCCTGGAAACACCGGCGCCTCTTGGTGACTGAAGGAGGCGTCCCGATAGGTTTGAGCCCAGCTGGCTCGTCCCATGCAGAAATGACCTCCTGTCCAAGTAATGGCGATTCTGTAGTGTCTTCTCGGACTTGGCCTGAATGGGCTGATTTGACCACTCAATTTCTTCTTATTACTCTCTTCTTGCCCCTGCGAGGAATGATTTTCTCTTGGGTGTTCGTCGCAAGTCATTTCCGTTCGTTTCGTGTTCGTTCGGCTGGTTCCTTGCAGCTTCAAGTTCTCAATAGATATTCCACCTAGACCCTGTCTGCATTGATTGCTATACAGCGTCCACTTTTTCTTCTTCTTTTCTTTCTTTGGACATTTCTTCTCTCTCTATACCATCATCTTGACTATTCAGTCTCCTTCGTTTCAGTTCAACGTGAGGGAAAACGTGCCCAACCTCCCTTGCTGCATTCCTAAGCGCCTGGACGATGCCTGCGGAAGCAAAGCTCAACAAAAGATCCGTGTCCTAAAGATCTGCGATTCTTCAAATTCCACAAAACTGGATTGTTTACCTTGAGCTTCCAAGACCTCTTCATTTTTGCCTTCAGCCCCAAGGCGGAACCAACGTAGTCTCCAAGCTGGCTTAGGGCTTCTTCATTCACCTCCTCAGACACATCCAGAACTGATTCAGACACAATGCGCTTTGATTAGTCGCTGCCTCCTTTGTTCTATTCCATTTTTTTTTTTTCATTCACTATCAAACAATACCATTCCTGTTGAATCGCATTGGAATTTGGTTCGTCGTGATCTCATCTGGACTTTCCCCAGACCATACATTTTCATCATCGCCTTGATCATCGCATTCCGTCGACTTCTCCGCAACAAAACATTCAGCGTCTCTTCAAGTTTTCCATAGAATATTCCGCTTGCATTTTCACCTTTTTCTTTGGGTCATCTCTTGTCATTCAATTTCCGTTGAATATCGCTTATATCAACATCGTGAAGGCTTGAATCCCACTTACGATACCCGTCTTCCCATTGCTCGTCCCTCAGCTGGCCCTGGGGGTACATCAATGGCTGCGTCCCAACCGCATATTGCGGCACGAGGCTATGGATCAAATTCAACCTACATCTATGAATATTCCAGGGGACTGGGGGGTGTGAACGTGCCTCGTGATGTGATTATCACCAGAATTATCTACTCATCAGTCGTGATCCTAGCATTTACTATCTTCTGCGGCAGGATAGCACAGATTAGCCATGCATTTCTCCGTCAAATCACATCCTTGACGGCAAATAGGAGGCAACAAACCTTCTGGAGTCGAGAGCAGTCAGCCTGGTGGGCTTATATCAAGAAACAGATTCTGTATGCGCCACTCGGACGGAAGAGACACAACCGTGAGGTCCAGCTTTCCTCGGCTATTGGAATTGGCACATTACCCTCTCGCTTTCAGACAATTTTGATCACGCTGTATTTTGCCAGTCAAGCAGCCTACTGCCTATTCCTGGATTACTCAATCAATGAAAAGGCAGCCTTAGTTGCAGAGCTTCGGGGCCGGTCCGGAACGCTGGCCGTTCTAAATATGGTGCCACTATTCCTTCTGGCAGCCCGCAATAACCCACTGATTTCGATTTTGCATATCAGCTTCGATACATACAATCTTCTCCATCGGTGGCTGGGCCGTATCGTGGTGATCGAGTCGATTGTTCATACTGCCGCTTGGGCAGTCAATGCGTGCGCAGAGCAAGATGTCAGTGACATGCTAGCACGTCTGAGGAACGAACCATTCTTCACTTGGGGACTTCTCGGGACTGTTGCGATGGTCTTCCTCTGTCTTCATTCTCCTTCTCCGATCCGTCATGCCTTCTATGAAACCTTTCTGCATCTTCATCAGCTCGCGGCCTTACTTGCTTTTCTCGGCGTTTATGCTCACTTGAGTATCGACAGTTTACCTCAAAGAAGCTGGGCACATGCCATTGCCGTTATTTGGCTTTTAGAGCGCAGCACACGACTCTTCCGTCTCGTTTATCTCAATTTCTCGCCCAAACATGGCTCAACAAACATGACAGTTCAAGCCCTCCCCGGTGAAGCATGCCGAGTCACCTTCCATCTTCCCAAAACCGTGGATATCAAACCGGGATGTCATGTCTTCGTATATATCCCCAGTATCTCCTGGTGGATGTCACATCCATTCTCTATCGCCTGGGCCGAAAACAGTAACAAAAGTACACCCTCGACCGCCATGACTCAACACATATCAGACTCCAAAGCTAGGACCAAACTCTCGCCCTCATCCTCCATCTCCTCTTCACCCTTAAGCCCCTCATCCCTAGAAAAACAATCCTTCGACCTGGACGCTTACCTCGAACCCGCCCACAATCCAACCCAAGTCTCCCTCATCGTCGGCGCCCAACAAGGCATGACCCGCCGCCTGTTCAACCTCGCCAACAACAGCCCACTCAAATCTCTCACAATACCGGGATACATTGAAGGACCCTATGGCTCTCATCCTGCAAATACAGCCAGTTACGGCACAGCAGTCCTATTCTCCGCCGGCGCAGGAATAACTCACCACCTCCAATACACCCGAGACCTCGTCCTGCGCGCCTCAACCGGCCAAGCCGCAACCCGGAAAGTCTACCTGATCTGGTCCGTACGTTCAACAGATCATCTTTCCTGGATAACTCAATGGATGGATCAAATCTTGCGCCTCCCGCAGCGTCGAGACATTCTTGTCGTCAAGCTATTTGTCTCGAAACCTCGTCGGCAAGCAGATATCGTTTCCCCGTCTGCGACGGTACAAATGCATTCTGGTCGATGTCGGCCTGATGTCGTCCTTGATGAAGTTCTTCCGGGTAGAGTTGGTGCAACTCTTGTTTCCGTTTGTGGGCCTGGTGCCTTTGCAGATGAGGTTCGTGCAGCTGCGAGAAATCGGATTGGTAAGGGGGCTGTGGTAGATTTTGTGGAGGAGGCTTTTACATGGTAGACTTTCTTTGCATCTCTTTTTTTTTCGATCTGTATCTTTGTTTTCTATATGTTTAATTCTTTTCCCCCTTTTATTCTGATATATTGTTATTGCGTCTTTGTGACTCTTTTGCATTCAAGGGGCGGGATACCTGTAATGTTGATATCACTAAACATTTAAACTTGAGGAATTTTCAACGTACAACTGTGCTAGACTCGTATCTTTTATTCGAGATTGATGCAACTTATCTACTTGTAAAGTGTCATTTGAAAGAATTTTAGAAATAGAAAGCTTTTACTTATTATATTCATGTTCTATGCTAGACGAAGTCCAGCAGTGTCAATTGCTTGAGACAATCTATGTAATCAAGCTCATGCAACAAAATAGCAGAGAAAACATCTATCTATGTATAGAAGAGCATATCCAAAAACAAATCTCTCAAAGACCAAAATATGCTACAAGAAATGAAAGGAAAGAAAAAATGCTCAGAAATATCAAAATGGGCGACGGGCATGCATGTCATATGCAACTTCCCTAGTTCTTGCTTCGGCTGCCCTTAGGCACACGAGCAACCCAGTAAATGAACACAGCAGCAGCGATATTGAAGATGATGTACACCCACATCAGGCCGAAGTTGCGCCAAGCATCGGAATAATAACTGCCGATATTGGCAAGATAAGCGTCAGTGTTGGACAAAGAACAGAAAGAGCAGTCCGTGACGGCAGTCTCGTTTTGAAGTCTTCCGCCGAAAGAGTCAATCCAGGGCTGCATGTATTCCTTGCAGGTCTGGCCGGCGGGGGCTTGAATGCTGAGGTACTCGACATCGGAGCAGGCAGCATCAGCATGAGCAACACCGGTGGAAAGCATTGCTGAGACGAGATATGTGAATGGGGAAACGCGGTACATGAAGATCCAGAAGCCAGGCATCTTTTCGGGGGTGGCGAGGACACCACAGAAGATCAGGCAGAGAGAGAAGAGCAAGTTGGCTAGGTTACCACCTGTCTCGGCGAGCTCGATACCGGCGATAATCATGTGGGCGAAAGTCGAGGTGAAAAGCAGGAAGCTCCAAATAAGCAAGAACATCAAAGCACCACGCTCGTGAAGTTCACCATCCGCCGCGTTGCGGTACAGACCGATGGGGTAGTACCAGCAGACGAAGATGAAGACTGCCATGAGAGTATTCCATGGGAGCTCAACGAGGATATTAGCCGTCATGAAAGCCTTCCAGGAATAGGTCTTTGATGGACGTTCGCGAACTTCGTATAAAGAGCGTTGGGTACAGAAGTGAGGCATGATTTGCTGGACCAAATTACCGAAGATAGTCATCAGCATAAAAATACTGAACATCTGGTTTTGAAGACCCTGGGTGGTATTCGGGGAGTGGAAGAAGGAGAATCCAATGTAGAGAGCAGTGAGAATGCAGAGAGCAGATTTGGAGTAGATGTAGACCGGGGTGCGCCAGTACTGACTGAAAATGCGGAGTAAGCACTCCCAGAGCTGGGCACTGAAGGGCGCGGCGAATTCCTTGTAGTTGGCGGGGTCGGAGGCAGATTCATCAACAGATTTAGCGGACAGGGTCGACTTGAGGTGGGCCAAGTGGTTGTGCACTTCCTGGCGTTCAGGGCTTTCACGCCAGACAGCAGGCCAGTCAATATCACTGTGAGAACCGGGGGCAGCGCCAATAACCTCGAGCATCCATTCTGCCGGGTTGGCATCAGCAGGTAGCTGAGGAGCACCATTGCGCTCGAAATATCTGGCGAGAGTAGACGACTTCTCTCCGATATCTCCGAAGTAAACAGTCTTACCACCACGGGCAAGGAACAAAAGACGGTCGAAACGCTGGAAAAGCATAGCAGAGGGCTGGTGAATCGTGCAAAGAATAGCCTGGCCGTGCTTGGTCAGGGTGTCAATGAGATCAAGAATGGACCAGGAAGTTTGACTGTCAAGGCCGGAAGTAGGTTCGTCCAGGAACAGAAGCAGTTGGGGCTTAGCAGCAAGCTCAACACCAATAGTGAGACGCTTACGCTGCTCGACGTTAAGACCTTCACCGGGGACACCAACAATGGCATCAGCATAGGCTTCCATACCGAGAAGCTTGATAACCTCCTCGACATAATCGAGTTTCTCTTGACGGGGAGTAGCGGCAGGCTGACGCAGTAGGGCACTGAATCGAAGAGCTTCACGGACAGTTGTAGTGTAGAGATGGAGATCCTGTTGCTGAACATACCCGGTCTTACGCTGGAAAGACTGATCACGAAGACGGCCATCAACCAACATCTCACCAGAGACAACACCCATAGTAACACGAGTAGCAAGTACATCAAGCAGAGTTGTCTTACCGGCACCCGAGACACCCATCAGGGCAGTGCATGTACCTGGTTTGACCCAACCATCAACGTGATCCAAAATGCGGCGCTCTTCGTTCTTAATCTTGATATCGTAGCATACGTCCTGCCAGTGGAAGACTGCAGTCTGGCGTTGAATTCCGGCGGAAACTTCCTGGGTGCTCTCGTTGATCTTCTCAGCAGCGCTGACGGACTGGGAGCCTTCAACATCATCTTCGGAGTTGCCAGTCTTGGGAGCGTGTCCTCGACGGAAGAGCAGAACCTCGCCCTTAGATTTGGACTCCGAGATGTACTCGGTACCGACAAGGTAGAAAGCCAGGAAGAAGATCATAAAACCAAACATGATACCCAGGTTGCGCCACTTGTGGGTGTTGGAGTATTGGAAGTTATCGTGGAGGTAGTTATCACCTTCAACGATATCCTGGCCAAGACGGGCACCACCAGTGTTGCAGATCTTGTTCATATAAGAAACACCGTAGCTGGGGATAAACGAGTCATTCAGACACGTGAAGTTGCGATTGTGGAATTCGTTGACCATGAGCGACTCAAATCCATAACCAATGGGATCGATGTAGTTCATCCATCGGGACCAGCCAAGCATGTTGGTTGGAGGAATGGTGAAACCGGTGTAGATAACAAGACCCAGAATCAGGATAGCAGCAGGAACCAGAGCTTGTGAGAGGGTTCGCGAGTAGGCGGCAATCGAACGGAAGATCATAGACATGGTCAAGGTCGTCACCAGGGAGAACAGAAGGAAAGTGAAGAAGGCTCCGGGGGTACGTCGAAGGTTCGTCATGAAGTAGAGTGTCACGTTGAAAGTCACAGTATTAAGCAGTTTATAAGGCATATCACACAGCATCGACGCGACAGCCTCGGTGAAAGGATGATACATTGCATAACGGGCTTGCTTTTCAACAATGGGTCGTTGCGCGTAAAGGGTCAAAATCTATTTGCTATGTTAGTGGACGCGAACAATGAGAACATTCTTATAGAACTAACCTCAAGTGCACTGGAGAAGGCGTTAAGGAGAACAGCAAAGAAAAGAAGAGCACCGCGAGAGTAGAAACTATCGGTGGTGTCCTGAAGATTGAAAAAGACGGAACCAATAATCAAAGCCATGATGAAATTACCGATCAATTGTGATAGTGTCAAACTAGCATCACCCTTGAGACGTTGGAAGCCACGAACCATACAGAGATTGATCTGCTGCATAACGGAAATAGTGTAGGGAGAGCGAACACGCTGGTTCTTAGCCTGCATGGCCCGTCGAGAGTCAACGAACTTTTGCAGAGACTCGCCTCCCAGTGGGTAGGATTGGTCGTACTCCTCGATCTCCTTGATCAGATTCTTGTAAGCCTCGCTGGACTTCCAAGCCTGGGCGAATTCATCAGGGGTGCGAGGAACACGGTTCTCATAGCCTTTCTTGATGATACGCTCAGCAGGGCTAGTCAGGGAGGTTAAGAAATCAGCAGTGGTCTGACGGTCTGGACACTCGAAGCCCATGTTGGTAAAGAACTCCTTTGCGTCCCCGGTGTGGCCGAAGTAGATCTGACGTCCCTCGTATAACACAGTCACTTTGTCGAAGACGTCGTAGGCACTTTGGGAGGCCTGGTAGATGGCAACTGCACAGGTGGTAGCGGCATATTTGGCCATCAAATTAAGAGTTTTACAGAACTCCAGAGCATTGGCACTATCCAGACCACGAGTACTGTTATCCCAGCACTGTACAGGGCTACCGCAAAGAGTAGCCTCGGCAATACTAACACGCTTGCGTTCACCACCAGAAACACCACGAACAAAGTCATTTCCAACGCGAGTATTAATAGTGTGTGAGAGACCAAGCATAGCCATAACAACATCACGCATGTGTTCAGCATACTGCTCGCGAGAGACGCCAGGCAGACGATTGCGGGGGGGTTCTCGCCAAAGCAGCAAATTTGAGGGTATCACCAACGGTGAGTTGGGGGAAATGCACATCAGTCTCGGCAGTGTAAATAGCTTCGCCACGGAACTGGTTACGCATCTTCTTATCCGAGATACCTTGGTAGTTCATCTGGGTCTTCTCGTCCTTGTGAATACCGTTCATTTCACCAGCAAGAGTCTTCAGGAAAGTCGAACAACCAGAACCAGGACGACCCAGAACAACAAGCATCTCTCCGCTTCGCACCAGGCCATCGAAATCACGCAAGATTTGAATCTTGCGCTTACCAGAGCCAGTCATAGACCGGAACAGACCACCAATCTGAAGGACGGAGTTAAACACATCCTTCTGATAATCGGTGGGACTACCAAAGCCGTGAACACTCAGATTACGGAAGGAAATACCAGCCTGGCGTTGGGGGTATCGCTCGGGGTCGCGGGAGGTGATGGAAAGGAGGTTTTTCATCCAATTGCGAGCCTTGAAATTGGGGCTATGCGGGTTCAATGTCGATTCTTCCTTCACATCCAAGAAAGTGTTTTCGCTTTCATTCCAATGAGTTGATTCGCGAGTGAGATGCTGAGCAAGGCGAGTAACGTCGGCTTCGATAATATCTTCATTTCCAATTTCATCGGGCTTTTCCATTGCGGTATCTTCGGTGCTGAAACTAGCAGCCGGGTCATGACGGTGAACCTCGCGAGTAACGGTCATCGATTCGGAGGTTGTCTCGGTGACATTGGGGTTAATTGTCCCCAGGAGCGACATTTTGGGCTCCTTCGGGATGGGATAACCAGAATACTAAGTATGTAGTTGGACGTTGATTATAAGAATATGGGGCGAGTTAAGAGAAGTGTGGATCCTGGATAAAATGTCAATTAAGGAATCACCATATAGTGGGGATAGTGTCGATGGTGGACGGTGCAGAGTATAGAGGTGAGGAGCGAATGTGTCGATAGTAGTATAGTAGTTTGTGTAAGATTAGGAAATTAGGTGTAGAGTGATGTAGAGGGGGTAAAGAATGAAGTATTAGAAAGATTTAAGGGGAGAAAAGGAGGGGGGAACCAACAGGATCAAAAAGAAGGACCCTCAAGATAATAAATACAGAAAGGACAAGAAAACAATCGCGAAAAAAAACGGGCTCCGGGATTGATACAAACTTCGCCTCCGAAGGAAGACTAGACATCCGGTGATAAGGGTCCGGAGAAGACAGCGACCGCGTGTACCATCAGTATTGGTGGCCTAACCGGTATTACTTAGGTCGAATAAGGATCGTTGGACGAGAATTAAAATACAAATCCATTACCAGTCCAGTTTGGGGGTCGATGCATATACGGAATCGGGAACAGACTGCGAAAACGGGGCGGAGATGTGAATGGAAGTTGTATAAACTAGGGCTTTGATTGGCTACGGAGGAATTATTAACGGGTATGCAGTGTATAAAAGGGCATGTGGTTGATCCCTTTTTTCCTTTTTTACGGAATACTCCGTACTTTAACCCCATTCTAGAAAAACGTGTCAGCCAAAAAAAAAAGAGAAAAAAAAAAGGAAAAGAAGAAGAAAAAAGTGGGCCGGGAAGCCGTGATCCGCCATCCGAATGCCTGATCCACGCGGCGGAAGTCTGGGCACGACGTTCCCGGGTCGGTTTGCCCAGCTTCCGAGGCTGACTCATTCATGTTTCGTCTGTTTGTTTCGATAGTTCGTCCGAACTCAAAACAAGATCTCTCTCTCTTTTTTCTCAGCTTGTGGTCCGTGTCATCCTAGGAATTGCCTAGAATCCTGTCAGGTTCACCAAAAGGCTGGCCTAACTTCTTTTGGGTGCCCGAGATTTTATGCAAGTCAGATCTCGGTACCCTGGAGCCTGGCCCCTTTCCTCCCCCAGATCCCGGTTCAGTTGGCCTTGATTACTTTTCTATAGATCTCCAATCTTAGGCGGTGATTGCATATTTGTAGAGTAGTACAGGATTACACCGAGCAGCGTCTCTTTTAGTCTTATTTACATATCTACGTTATACACAGCCAGGTCTCACCATTGAATTCTTTGCCGCGCTAACCTGGAAATCGGGGTACACTGTGGTATAATTAGTCCTGGAGTTATGGTTGGTCAAAAGCCTGGGTTCGGCCAGTACAAGGTACACCGACAAATCAATTGTTCGGTTGATCGATCTATGTACTCTTGGTATGTGTGTAGTTCTACATTTAGTATAGAGTGCTGTAAGTAGTCGCTGGATGATCGAATGTATCAACTCTGCATCTAGACACTAGGCTTCTAATAGGTATTTCAGCGATGCCCCTCTAATCATACACTACACCGAGGCCTGGTCCAATACCTACTTGGTACCTGATGTACTATGTATACCGGTAGTTACGGTTCGTGGCGCTATGGCGTTATGCACAAATGTACTATGCATCTGAGGCATTCTGAGTAATAGTTACTGGATGTGATATACATGTATCAACATCAAGATATGACGTTCACCGCTCATAAAAGCAGAAATGGCTCTGGATTCGTACAGGGTATTCCCGAGATCAATTCTATCATGACGAAACTTCGGCATCGCCTTGCTCCTCTTCATCATCATCTTCATCTTCAATTGGCTCCACCAAGAGGTTTCCGCCCCGGCCGATCTTCTCACGGATAGTCCCACCTTCCTCTACTGTATAAACAGCTCGAGGCATCGGTGACACTAAACGAAATCCATATTGATGTGTAAATCCTTCGGGTTTGGTCACATCTGTGGGTCGTGAATCGTCTTGTAGGACCTCGTGGCATTCTACCACAGCATAAAGTTCTTCTAGCTCCGCCTCTGGGGCAAAACGACGCATGATTCGCTCACCAGAGGGCAACCGCACGCTTACACGTACAGCTTCCTTCACATCGGTCCCAGGCTCGTCGCCTAGAGACTGTACTCTCCATTGCTTCCATTGTTCCAGGTCACGTTGCTTCTTTTCTTCGGCAGCTTGTCGGTCTGCCGCTTCCTGCTCCTCACGCTGTCGCGCAGCCTCGGCTTCTCGGCGCTGTCGTGCCCGTTCCCGATCAATCGCTAGTGACCGCTCATAAGCAGAGTCTTGTTCTTGACGTAAGCTGCGAGACGCTTGCTGTTCGGCTCGCGTTGCGCGAATGCGCTCCAGGGGCTCCTGGTTCGTACTGGTAGTGGTACGAAGTTTATTCACAAATTCAGTTGCTGATGTCGTCCCTGCAATGCGGCCGACTACGGACATCGCCGTCGACGACACATTAGGGGTATGAACAACTACCGCCGCAAATGGGAACTTGGTACACTTCAGCGAATTGGCTACTTGGTATGCCTCTGAATCTTGAACACTGCCGCCCCACACCAGAAGGTTGTTTTGCGGGTCATTGAGGAACTCCACGACCTCGGGTGCTAACAAAGTATCCCGCACCCATCCACTTGTATCGTCGTGCTCTGGTGCTAGCAGTACGATGAGGAGATACTTCAAGTCCCGATGGGACTTTTCCAATGCCATGTTGTATCCATTTTCCAGGAAAGGAACCGAGTGGGATCCGTATTCCTCCTCGAACTCACGAATGAATCGAGCGGCCGTATCTTTCGGGCCCAAGGGTCGACGACCAGTAGTATTTCTCCGTGCTCCTTGTAAAGCCGGGTTGGCAGTAGCGTTGAACAACCGCGGAAGAAAAGGAAATAGGGTGCCGAAAAGACGGAATGAATTGTACAAAAGACGGTACACCAGGTTAAAGGGAGTGAAAAGTAAAGCAATAATGAGTGGCGGGAGGTAAGTGGGTTGACCTTCAGGTTGAGTATTCACGCGAGGAGCTGGGTCCGCTGAACGAGCTGCTGGCGCAAGTTGTTCCGTGAGGTCATCCGTCATCAAGTTCTGTGTTTGGCGGGTTGGCCTTGGCGGGGGAGACTGAAGTGCCTCGCGAGCCTCTTCAAGGGGGTCAGGGCCTTCTCCATCAAAGAATTTGGCTATCGCAATCTGTATGGCGTAGCTGAATGGTGAGTAAACTAGCTGCTCCGGTGATAGTCTTCGGGAGAGTATGGAGAGTGTTTACCGACCTGGACATTCCATTGTGATCTCCGGAGCAAGGCGATGGCCTCCGCTGGCTCCTGGCCTGTGACAGTTGTGTATGTTTCCAGTGCCGAGCGCTCTGTAGGGGAGAGCTGGTCAAGGTCGAGCTCTTCGGACATGGTGGCTGTAACTCGTGGGTGGCAGCCGTGAGCTGTCAGGGCCGAAAGGACAATCTTTGGGTAGAATCTACACCGCCTAGCATACCGCCTAGTGCGGAGTCTGGGTGCGGAGTAATGCACGGGGACAATGTGTACATAGTAGATATTTACTGTGTTCAGGCTGGGAGTGGAGATTAGTCTATGTAACTGGTCTTGTCCTCATTCTTTATGACCTCCATATGAGTAGTCCAGTTTCTATTTTAATATTCTGGAAAATTTGAATATATACTACTATGACTTGGTGTATTAATTGGAGGGGTGGCGGCGATTACATCATCATCATAACCATCATCATCATCGGGTGAGAATAAGAAGCAACCTTCACCGTACTATGCTAGAAGTGATGAAATCCAGTAAACTGTATATCTAGTACTGGTACTACAATTACAATAAATTTAAGCGAAGTTTCGTATGATTGATCTTATCGTAGGGTAGTCAAGGCTCTATCTGCTGTTCTACGTTGAACTTAGTATTCAACTGACAACCTTGGAATCAAATATATAGTGATAAGGACCACCGCCCGTGACCTCATTTACACCAATGTACTACACAGTGTGCTACTAGCAAGTAATGCGTACCTAGATTTCAGGTACTTCACACATTCAACCTTTTCTCATTATATATTCTCTTCTTTCCATCAACATATTTGAGATCAAACTACACTGAACTTAACCTCACCTCAACTTTCATCTCAAGCTGATTTGATCGCCGGCTGACCGCCTGGTCTGTGCACTTCCCCCTTCGCTCGAGGCCCCGCGTCAACTTATCTTCTTTAGCCATCGGCTCTATCGCTTCCGATCTGATCTCGTCTTTAGAGGGCGGTGCCGTATAGGGTCTCCTATTCCTATACATGTGGTGACTTCCTTATATTCCACTCCTATCGCGACATTCCACGTATATCCCGCAATTGACCCGCTCACGACGATCCCCCGACTACGCGCCGACCATAAGGATACATCGAATCCCCAGGGAATGCGACTCCCTCCCGCCTAACCTGTTCCTTCGTCTTATATCAGATCTCGTTTCAATGGACAGCCGGCTGCGTTAATCTCCTTACCTTTTGTCGGTCTCCTTCACCATCCCTGATGGCATCCTCCGGCAAACCTCCTCTGGACGACACCCGTCGCACGACAGGATCACCTAAGATGAAAACCCGAGGTGAGTTTAGAGCTATGGTGTTTCTATTGAGGAAAAAGCTAGGATTCAGTAAATGGCGAATGGAAAGAGATATGTGGATGGGATCTATCGGGCTAGAACTTGCCGACTTCGGGATAATTTTGTGCTCACTCAGCCTTTTGAAATAGAGAATGCGAAAGACACATTATGTCGCAATGTGACGATTTACGGCCGTTGTCGCTACGAAGACAAAGGTAATCTCCAGTTTGGAATCTCTTTTAACTCCAAAATATCATTCTTAAGATTTGATGTTAACCGAATCTTGTGTTTTCTTAATAGGCTGCGCTTTTAACCACGATCCTCAGAAAGTAAATGCAGCTTATCAATCAGATAGGTTTGTTGCAAATTCGCACTCTTCCATGCAACTCCTGCATGCCGTGTGTGCTGATACTATAATTTCCCTTCAGTTACAAGAAACGATTCAATGTCGACTCACCTAGCTTTACCCCATCCCTCTTGTCCGGCAACGGCGCATCTGCCCCTAAGAAATCCACCACAATCTCCCCCAAAGCTGCAAATGCCGCTCCTTTTCAGCCCAGAACTTCCGCCTCACGTATGGAGTCCCCCGTGTCGTCGGCTCCAAAGACCCCGCTGACTGGCAAAGGCTCAAATACGAGTACCCCACGACAAGAAGTTGGAACTCCCGACTGGTCCATGGCTGAAGTACAGGAATTTGTCCCGCAAGGCTTTGAAGGTGCGCACTTGGTAAGTTCTTTCTGCCGTTCCTTCCGTAATTTGTTGACTTCCGGCGGATTGGATCATCATGGGTTTCCTTCGAAGCTGCCACTCGGCGACCTCTTGAAACCACTCCATACCTATGAATCACGCACACCTCATCTCATCTCGAAATCACTGCAAAGGCGTGTTAAATGATGGTGGTTGCTTATCATAATCACTCTACTCGGAGTCCGAGTACCATTGCAGATGATTCCGATCCACTGGGACGAAACAGTCACCCTCGTGGCTCATGTTCTTGCTTTAATCTGACCCCCATGTCTTCTCAGTCATCTATTCAAGGGAATGGAAACGGCACCATAACCCCCACAAGCGCTTTCGACCCATTTGTCACAGCTTCAGGTCCGTTGTCTGCTGGTGCTGTTGGAGCTGTCCCTGCAAATCCGTATTCGCACGACGCAACAGCTGCACTTGGCGGGGCTACTTTCTTTACGAATCAGACTGGCTTCCAGCAACCGGTATGTTGAAACAATTCTAGTAATCCCGCATTGTTCTTCTGGCATCCGAGACCTGACATGATTGACAGGTTCAATACCATCTCTACGCTCCAATCGGCCCCCATAACCAGAACACTCTTGGTTACCAACGAAACGTTCATGACCTCTTTCTTCCCAACGATTTCCGAGAGGAGCTACAGAAGAAAGCAGCAGCTACCTTACAAACTTTACCTAGTAAGCGCTTTCAAGATGCATGAAACCATCCCGGGACAATGAGACTGACTTTTCCAGACACACAGTTGCCTGCTCAGGTGGACTACTTCCACTCTTTGGTTCCACTAGATTTGAGCCACCAGAAGAATGCTGCCACTTTTGGCTACCCAAGCTGGGTGTACAAGGCGCAGTCAAGCAAAGACGGGAACTTTTATGCCTTGCGAAGACTAGAAGGTTTGAAACTCTTATTACTGCCAATACTCCGACGATTGCTGATCTTTAAAAAGGATTTCGCTTAACGAATGAGAAGGCCATACGATCCGTTCAAGCCTGGAAGCGAGTCTGCAGTGGGAGCGTGGTGACTGTTCACGATGCATTCACCAGCCGTAGCTTCCAGGATAGCTCGCTGATATTTGTTACCGACTATCACCCATTATCTAAGACCCTTGCCGAGCAACACCTAGGCGCTGGAAATCGGTTTCAGAATCGCCACAACCCACACATCACGGAGCAGGTTCTTTGGGGATACATGACTCAAGTCGCCAATGCATTGAAAGCGATTCACTCTAATGGTCTTGCCGCAAGAGTACTTGAGCCCAGCAAGGTTCTACTGACAGGGAAGAACCGCATTCGTTTGAATGCATGTGCGATCCTGGACGTAGTCCAGTTCGACACTCAAAGGACTATGGCCGATCTACAACGACAGGACTTGGTGAATTTTGGACAAATGATGGTCACTCTGGGTGCTAACTCGCCCAATGTTATGCATAACCCCGCCAAGGCAATGGAACACTTCACTCGCGCATATAGCCCGCAAATGAAGAACTCCGTGTTCTGGCTGTTGAACTCCCTGCAGATAGATCAGGAGCGGAGTATCGATATGTTCATCAATGGCATTTCATCTCAATTAATGTCGACTTTTGACTCGGCTCTTCATCTCGATGACCAGCTCACTTCTGATCTCGGTCGAGAACTCGAAAACGGACGACTTGTCCGTTTGATGACCAAACTGAATCTTGTCAACGAGCGGCCAGAATATGAGCATGACAGGCAGTGGTCGGAGAGCGGGGAGCGTTATTTCCTCAAAATCTTCCGTGACTATGTCTTCCATCAAGTAGACGCGCAGGGCGACCCAGTTGTCGACCTTGGACACATACTGACTTGCCTGAACAAATTGGATGCAGGGTCGGATGAAAAAATCACTTTGGTTAGCCGCGATGAACAAAGTTGCTTTATCGTGAGCTATAAAGAGATCAAGAAGGCCCTGGAGTCCTCCTTCCAAGCATTGATGAAGCCCCCAAGAAGAATGCATTGAGTAATATTTAGGCTTCTTCTGGTATGATTCAGCGATGCCAATATGATTATAACGGTTCCTTGGTTTTCATCGCCTTTATCTCATCCAACAATTCATCCTACGAGTAGCCTGAGTTTAGACGGACAAGAGGTTTGGCCAACGTGATACTTTTGGAAACTCAGTTCATGCTCTCGCTACATCGGCTTTAACTTGAAAACTCATGGCAGTCTATTAGACCGCCGGCACATTTATGGAAATACAGACAGATAAAGAATGAAGAAACATCAAACTCATCCTGGTGCAAACTGATAGATGATAGACTGATAGAACCTTGTGACTTCAACTTCTCTCGCTTACGTGCTCACCCTTCACAGTTCCTCCCGAGGAATCCCTTTACACTCATCAATCCCATTTCGCAACATTAAAATGGCCTTCTCTGCCTCACTGCCTTTTCCTTGAATTTCCGTGGGCGGCATCAGAACCGCATCCAGGATATGCACGACCCCATCTTGTGCTAACACATCATGAACTCTGACACGATCTACCCCATTGACCCGCATGACAAGTGAGAATCCAGGCCAAGCAATATCAACACTCAAATCCTGCTTCTCCAAAAGAGTCGGCAACTCAATATGTACCGAAGAGTCCTGTTTCCCGGATCCAAACTCATGCACGTCTCCACGCTCATCATATAGTACGTCAGAGTACAGAGTACGGTTCGGAACAAGATGATACTCCAACAAAGCCTGCAAGCACTTTTGTCCACCTGAAGAAAAGAGATAGTCATTTGCTCTTTGTCCTAAACGGCCAAAAGCTGCATTCGTCGGGGCGAACGTTGTACCACCGACTCTGTTGTCGTCAGTTAACTGATGGGCCAGCCCAGTCTTTTCCAGACCCAGAGCGAATGTGCTGAAGTGGTGAGGTAAGAGTTTGAGAATCGTACTGGTGTTTGGAGGGGGTACAACTGGTGTATCAATTTCGTGGAGAATGCCATTGCTTCCAACCTGATCGAACATTGTCAGCGGATACTCATGGTTCACACGCTTTTAGGGCTTGCTCACTATGTCTCCGGCTATAACCTCACTCGCCCCATTGAGCAAAACTCGACGATGGAATTTATTGACCACCAGCCGCTGCGGCAAATCCTTACCCAGACCAGACTGATTCAGCGACGTGGGCAGAGTTTGCTGGTTTTTGACATTATCGAGCTCAATCTGTCGTGGTAAGATATGATACTGCAAAAACTCTTTAATGTCCGAAGACTGATGTTCATGACGCAGGAATCGATCTAGGGCCCTATTCGTCGGAGCCAAGAGCGTGTAATTGTTTTCGCTGTCGCTCAGCAGCGTGACGAGGTCATCATGCTCTCTGAGAAGCTCTGCCAGTCGTGAGGTCTCTCGATTCTCATTCACCAATTCCCAGAGCGTGTGGTTTTCTGTGCAGAACTTGGGTGATACATAGAAATGGTGACAGTTTTCGCATCTTCCTTGTTGCCCATATTTTCCATGTCGACCCCACCGTCCATGATATCCTCTGTCATCTGGCCATTCTCCATGGCCTGGTTCGTCATAGTCACGGTCACCATGATCGTTTCCATACCCTGGTCCATATCCACATCCTGGGCCTTCTCTGCCTCTTCCAGGATCATCTCTTCTTCGACCAGGACCGCCAGGCCATCCACCGCCGCCCCATCCAGGCGAGCCTCCACCAGGTGAACCTCCTGGGCAACTGCCGCCTCCATTACCTCCTCCGCTGCCAGGACCACCACCGCCAGGCCAACCCCCGCCGCCGCCTCCTCCAGGACCACCTCCATTACCTCCGCCAGAGCCACCTCCACCAGGACTTCCACCTCCTGGCCAACCTCCACCTCCTCCAGGTGCGCCTCCTCCAGGACCACCACCGCCAGGACCACCGCCAGGACTTCCACCTCCTGGCCAACCTCCACCTCCCCCAGGTGAGCCTCCTCCTCCATTACCTCCACCAGGGCCACCGCCGCCAGGACCACCATCGCCGCCTGGCCAGCCATCATTAGGACCATCAGCATAGCCGGGGCCACCACACCCAGGACGATCTATAGGTCCACCGTATCCAGGCTCCCCATAGCCTGGCCCTTCGCCCCAGCCAGGTTCATCACCGTAACCCGGCCTGCCGCCTTGATTCCCGCCGTGATGAGGATGGTGATGGTGGTGATGGGGATAACGATGAGGAATATTGGAATGTTTCTCTCCCTTGAAGTCACCGTTATCCTCATCTTCATTTTCAATAGATTCAATATCCGTGTCCAAGCTAATCTCAAGTCCTAATGCACTCAATGCTAGCTTCGTCGCCGATTGATGGCCATTTTGCGCCAACTCGGCCATCCTCGACCACCAAGAATCAATTGCAGTCTTCTCATTCTGACTGGATTCACTGCTGGGAAGTATTTCAGAGAATTCAGCAAGAACCTCTTGCTCAGGAATAACTAAAGCAGCACATAACGATACTGCTACTGATAAAAAGATAAGCCGCATAATGACTTATCAGATGGAGCTCACCATTTGGATCTAACCAAAAAGTATTTCAAAGGCAGACGGAATAACGATATAAAATAGAACGACAGAAGCTCGAAACTACAGACCCTTTGCCGAAATGGCCTCGATGAAATCTCCGCTTTACTCCATGTTTTAGGGAGTGGTTACACGAATCGTTTGTCCAACAGTCGGGGTGAGCTGATGAGTTACCCTAAATAGATAATCCCCAGAGCTGGAAGAGGTATTTGAGACCAGTCTGTCACTTGGGGATAGTTGTACAGAGCACAACTGATGGGAATTGCGGAGGCAATCCCAATGGTATACTTTAATCATTGGTTGAGGAGGTAAGTTAATATTCCGAGATGGATGAGAATTGGGGAATACAGGGAGAAAAGGAATCATCGGATCAGTCTTGTGATGTGAATGTTTTGCATCGATGCTACTTCAAGGATGATGATTTTATTTAAAATGAAGACTGCTAAAATCAATTTCAGTGTTCAAAGTATTGAAGTATCTTGACATCATGTCCAATTCCATTCATCAAATAATCATAAGTTGGCTGATTTGTCCACATCGCCATGTGTTATAGACAGATACTATTTAATCGAGCTCAGGAATTGGGAGACCATTGACAATCTTGACCTTCCGGCCAAGTTTATCCAAAGCGACCTTTGAATTGTGAGCACGTAACTCACTCGTCTCGGCATCAGAGACAAGAACAAAGTCATAAGTTAGCAAAGCATGGCCCTCGGGGACACCATATTTCTTTGCAATTTCAGGGCCAGCCTTTCCAATATCGACAGTCAGAGAATCCTTCACGCCGAAGACAGCGTCGGAGGTCTCGTAGGGATCATTTCGAAGGTAGAGAGCACTACAAGGATCAGTAAATATGCCAGAATAAGTGATGGAGGGCAATAGGTAGTCCGGGGGGAAAAGAGTTAAAACATACGTAATGAGATGATCGTAGCCCTCCTTCTCAAACATGAAATGCATGTGCGAAGGACGATACGGATGACGATGTAACTTCTTCAATAAACGACCTACAGGTCCATCATGCGGAATCGGGTATGGCACGGGAAGTAATAGCCTTGAACCAAAAGACACCCTCTTTATCCGAGCGCATGATACACCGACCATCCGGCCCCTCACGCCCAGCATACTGCACATCATAATGACCAGAAGAATCCGTTTCCCAGATATCAATCTTGACACCCTCAATAGGCTTCCCATTTGTATCACGCAAGTTACAAACAACCAATAAAGGCTCACCCTTTGGATCGTGCGACATGGAATCACCGGCTGGCATTTCCTCCGCGTCGTGCGTGTGAAAGGGTCCCAGGACAGTACCCTCTGTTGAACCGGGGGGGTTTGGGGTGATCGATACTATCGACGAGGATGGAAAGACCCAGGACGTCGGACAACAGGATGAATTCTTGTCGAACGTCTGTGCAGATTTGGCCTACTTCTGTTAGGAAACGTAGGCCGGTCATCCATTCGTCGCTGCTGAGTCTGGTTTCGCGAGCGAAGTCGTGCAGGTGTGTGACCAGACGTTCGAGAACATATTTCATGCGCTCATCTTCGCAGAGGGAATTGATTGTGATGACGTTCTCTGTGATATTCTCCGCCGTCAAGTCTTTCATCGGTGGGATCTTAACAAGTGAAGGGTCCATGGTGATGGTGGTGGTGGTGGTAGTTAGTAGAGGAGGATATAATTGATCAAGTCAAGTTTCTGGGGAAAAGGTAAAAAATTGAACAAATCCGGGGAGGAACCCATTTTTCATTTTATAAACTAATTCAACAGCTCAAGAAGCTCTTTCCCCCGGTACTTGTTTATATCCGGGATTGCCGATGGGGGGAAACTCTTGGGAAAAGAAGGAAATTTGGTGGAGAAAAGAAGTTGTCCACTTTTTAAAAGAACCCCGCAGTGTCCACTCAGCGCGGCGGAATTACTCATTAACCAGTGGTATATTATATTATACATTATACATAGTATTTATTTATATGTAGTAGTAAATAGTACTTCTGGTTAATATTATATTTTTATAATATTAAGCATAGAGAATACTGTATATTCTATATTCATCTTTTAGTACATCATGGAAGAGAATATAACCGATCCCCACGTTCCCCCCACCAAACGGAAAGAATTCCTCGCGTTGGTCAGCATCTGATAAGCAGCCATGGTTGATGTATATCCGACCATACAATATACGTACTACTGGGCAGTATGTATACTCTAGTAGAGTATGCAGTATACAATGTACGAGCGGTAGAAGAGAAGAGTGGATATGATAATTATAATGTCATCAAACATCAATCGTGGATATTTTGGATATTGAATATTGGATACACGCTCAATGAAAACCCTTCGCCATCGCTCGCAACCTATACAGCCCAATTAAGACAAGAGAGAAATAGAAACTTAATATGTACAAATAAATGGAAGCTCCTGACTGTTGATCCAATCTAGGCATTCCAGCAGCTTAAGTCACCAACTCATTCAACCCGCTCAGTAGTGACTTCACCACGATCAGACACACTGGGATTCGTATTTGTGACCCCAGTCATTCCCGCACCACGCTCTTTCTCTTGGACCGCGGCAGCAACCCGAGCGTGGTGATCGACGGTGTCGAGAATGGCTTGCATGAGTCGTTGATTGGCGTCTGGATCATCATCATCGGCACGTCGAGGGTGACCTGAATGGCTTGGTGGCTGTTGATTACCACCATCCTCGGTATCACTCATAGCTCTGCGAGGGGGGGGTTTCCTGGGGGAGGCAACCCTAGTGATGCCCCCGAGCCCGGCCCAATGTGAGGAGCCCCCCGGTGCAGATTCTCGGCGGAGATGAGAGTAAGGCTGAGCGGCGTAGGAATCTTCAGGATGGCGTTCATATTCTCGCTCTGCAGATACCGCGTATTTCGGAGGAGATGTTAAACCTTGAGGGGGCATGGAGGGAAGATGCTCGCCCTCATTGCCATCTCGGGGCTCACGAGACTCGCGGGCCTCGCGTGGCTCATGAGGAGCGGCTCGAAGCCAGTTGGCAGCACGTATTTCGTCTTCTTTGACATCTCGCCATGAACACTTGGCATGTTTCTTGGTACAACCCACACAGGCGGTCAAATTCTTCAAACAGTCCATGTGGAGCCGGCGACATCGATCACAGGGCGGGACAACTTGTTCACCACGCTGCAGCTCTTCCATACGGGCTATCATTTCCAGCTTGAAAGGGCCCCCGTCGTCTTTCTCTTGTGACCCTGTTTTGGGCGGAGGAAGTAAAGAAGATGGTGTACTTGGGATAGGCACCGGAGTAGTGGTGGCATTACTATTGTATAGACTGTAGTCGGCGGGGTCTGATGCTCGTGGTCGAGGTCGAGGTTGTTGGGGGTTAACTGGTCCGGCCGCATCTTCGTAGCCTCGAGCATGTCGGTCAGCTGTCGTGAAGAATTTCTTCATGAGTTCAGCGCGGGTGGTAGGCGAAGCGCCCTTGATCGAAGTCCCGTTGATAATAGTCACATTGTCAGTGGCTCCATGAGGAAACATGAATTGGGACGAAAGCGGGTTGTCCTCGGTCGTTTCAGTTTCGGGGCGGGCCGAATTCACGGCTACAAAGCCGGTGGGGGATTTTTGAGCGTGGCCATTGGATGGTACAAGACCACTGGCATCACGCCAGGGTTCGATAGGCGTGCGCGACTGTGATTTTGGCTGTGACTGCGAATGTGATTGCGAGTGCAGTGTCGCATCGTTCTCCCGGCGGCTCACGATGGCGGTGCGACGGTTCTTCAGACGGTAGCTGAGCTGGCGGGCTCGGGCCGACACTAAACGTTGAATTAGAATCGCCGACCAAAGAATAAATCAATGAATAATTGAATATTAGAGGCATACCTTGATCAGCCATCTGGATAATCTGCTGCAGGTTCTTCTCTAGAATCTCCAGCGCACCCAGCTCTTTCTCTTCGTCCTCGATGATCGGCTGCGGGGGGGATCATCTTCTGGGGCATACCAGAAGCGATGAGCACAAAA
The DNA here is from genome assembly GCF_028827155.1 of Penicillium citrinum. NCBI lineage: Eukaryota > Fungi > Ascomycota > Eurotiomycetes > Eurotiales > Aspergillaceae > Penicillium > Penicillium citrinum. The sequence continues at coordinate 1,151,109 of NW_026622692.1, forward strand.
TCCTCCTCGCTGATCTCCACGCGACACTGCTTAGTATAAAACTGGCAGACGCGCGCACCGTTGCGGGATTTTTCCAGATTAAACTGCTCCGGCTTGCTCTTGGCAAACTCGACCACATCCAACCAGGTCACCGTCGGACCATCTTTACCATGTGATTTGATGACACGCGGAGGCCCATCGAACAGGCGCTCGAATCGCTTGATCAATATCGGGCCCAACGGGCATGCGCCGAGGTTTCCCGCAATGCTTTCATGTCGCTGGAGCACGCCGTCATACTCGCCGACTAGATGAATGATGGAGGGCATATTATCTTCAGGGGAGACGAGCGGGAGGTTATCGGGATATTGGCGCGCAAGATAATTGATCTGTAAATGATTCGCTTGTGTCTTTTGCATCTTGGATTGTTGCAACTGGTCGGCGGTCGGTGACCGCGGCCGTTTGTTAGACGACTCGGACGAAGGATGGGACTCCATGGCGAGGAAAGAGGGGATTAATAAGAAAGTGTTGGACGAGTAGGATGTAGGATACAGTATTTGTCAAGTTTGAAGGTAATATTTGACCAGGAAAGCACCGAATGCGCCGGACGGCAAGGACCGCTAGAAGGGCGGAAGAGGGCGACAGGCCATGAAGATTAGGATGTTGGAAAGAGAAGAATTTTGCATGTAATGGAATTACAAGCACAGCATAGGAGGAGAGAAGAGGGAGTGAGAAAAAGAGTGAAGGAGAAGAATCAGGGGAGGAAAGGCGATTGGGGCCGGGAGACGAGCCAGGCAGGTGAGGCAAAACCGCGCGGTGTAGGGCGGAAGGTATTGGCGGGACTCCGCTACTCCGCTGGAGGAACCTCCCAGTGGAACAGGCTGCTACAATACATACACTGTAGTTATTTAATTTTCTCAATACTCTATCCACTACAATCACAAGGGCCAAGAAAAAAGAAAAGCATTAAACTTGAGATGACGCGTTCCCTAGCTACCAACCAGGTAAATTAGCTCTAAAACAAGCCTCGTCGGTGGGGATCCCCTAACAGTAGTAATTGTTCAGCCTTTCGTCGATTTTATGGATGCCTGATCTCCTCCATTCCTCTCCTCTCCTCTCCTCTTCCTCCTCCGCTGGCGGGACTATCTGCCCTTCCACACCGCCCGAAAATCCCTCATAGCCTTCAGTCTCCTCCCCCTTCCAAAAACTGCCGCGTTTCGACTGGTTGCTGCCCTTGACTGATTTGGCCCCGGTTTTCTCCTATCATTCCATTCCCCGGTTCTGCTTTCGCTTTCAATTTCCATTCTTTTTTTTTTCTTTCTCCCTTTTACCGATTTCCCATTCTCCAATGTCTGAGCGAGGTTCATTCCGAGGGGGCCGTGGTGGTCGAGGTGGCCGGCCCCAGCAGAAAAGTGGCGGTGGTGGCGGTGCTCAGGAAAAGCCTAAGAAGGAGAATATTCTTGACCTCGGCAAGTATATGGACAAGGAAGTGCAGGTCAAGTTCAACGGTGGTCGTGAGGGTACGTGATCTACTTTTATTTTTCCTAATCATTTTCAAATCTATGGTTTTCATTATCTGCACCAACTATTTATCTCTAAAAAATATTGTTTATACTATCTATACTAACCAGCCCCACAGTCACTGGAACCTTGAAGGGCTACGATCAGCTTATGAACCTCGTCCTCGATGATGTCAAGGAGTCTATGCGCGGTAATAACCCCTTATCAAAGCTTCAACTAGTTGAATATTGTACTGATCTTCTTAGATGATGAGGGTAACCAGACAACCCGTTCCCTGGGCCTCATTGTGGCTCGCGGCACTTTGATCGTCTTGATCTCACCCGCTGATGGAAGCGAGGAGATCCCCAACCCCTTCGTTCAACCCGAAGAGTAATGCTCTTCTCTTATTCCGGTTGTCTTGTCCTATACCCCTTTAGAGTCATTCGTGCTGCTTGACAAATCGAGTAACAAATGCGAAGCTCTCGGGCGGAGTTTTAGGGGGTACCGGATCTTCCCGGTGTCAACCCCGAGGGCCACAGGCCTGCTTCGATGACTCTGATTTTGCGTTTCTGACGTGAATCGATAATGCTCCTGCGTCATAGGGGCTACGAAAGGAATGAATGCCATGCGATATCTCTTTTGCCTTTTTTTTTCCAACACTCTTCTCATTATCTCTTTCTCCCTTCGTCTGATGTCTGGGGCACAGAGTAGATGGGTTCAACTTTGCAACCTCACCAAGAAACCCAATTCTAATGCTAAATGAGATTGGACTGCAGCTTATGTGACTGTGAATAGCCGTTACAACCAGCAATGCAGAACTTTAAAAACTACACAATAAAAATGCAAATATGAACGAATTGAACCTGAACATTGCATATAGTACTATGTAAATCCGTAATTAGTATTCCATACGCAGTCAAGGTATCATAGTGCTTCAACGCCATACGCAAATACGAAAAACCTGCATAGAAGCCGCCCCTTAATCTCGCACTATCGCCTGGTCGATTTCCGTGGATGAGGGCGGCCCCACTACTTCACCAAAGTCACCATCATCCCCTACACTTGCATCATCGGACTGTGCTTGGGCGCTGCGGTCTTTGATACGCCGTAACCCTTCACCATCCTCGATCCATGGCCCCATCTTCTCCATATTATCGATGTATTCAACGCCGGTCCGTAGATTGAGCCCGGCACTGAGTGCACGCTCGATGCGAGCCTCACGGGTCTCGGAAACAAGCATTCGGAAGACGTGGACGAAGAAGCCTCCTAGGATATCAACGCTCCAGTCCTCTGGAACGAGCTCCAGGACTTCACGAACGTCGAACCAGCCTGCAAAACGGGCGAGAAGGTCGCTCGTTCGTTCAATTCGATCTGTAAGATCTTGGATTTGAAGAAACTCATCGAGTAAATGCCGGAACAGGGTTGATTGTAAGGTGTGGTCCGCGAGTTCAACTTCTGCCCCGGCGGATGATGTGGAGCTACGAGGTCCTCCGAAAAGACAGTATCGGAGCGCAGAGTCGTAATCACCTAAGCCGTGGGTAAGGAGCCGGAGGGCAGCGCGGTGGTGGCCCTGTAGACCATCGAGAATGATACTTTCTGAAACAAGTTCGTTCTGGAAAGGCTCGATGCGCTCCAGGATGTTGGATATGGAGTATGTGATACCCGATGGGAGGGCAGTAGATGAGAATTGAGTGCCTGATGTGCCACTCAGAATCTGGAGCAGACGCAGTCGGGACTGCCACCAAGCTTCTTTGGGAGTGTTCGCAGTAATGAAATTCAAATAGGTTGGCTTAGGGGGGGCGTAGAGCACGATATGTAGAATAAGACTCGGAGAGAGAAGCTCGTGCGGCTGGATCGGCCTCGAGGACCGAAATAACCTCGTTAAGGTAATATGAGATGAGGTCGTTGGCATAGTGCGTTTGCTGTTGAATGTTAGTTGGATACTACGCAAAGGACATGCGCAATAATACTCACATGTTTAGTAAAGACGAGAAACTCGAGATAGTGTTGGACAGCATTCGGAGCACGCTCCTTCAACAATGTGACAACGTCAGTTGGTTCGAGCTGTACTCGGCTGGTGCTGTCTGCAAACACCTGGACGCCCAAACTAGGGTTTCGACCAGCGAGCCATGAGCCATACTCTTCAACAAGCTGCACGTCTTTGATTTTCACCAGGTATTTTCGCATTTGCGTCTCACTACTGGCGGCACTAAGTTCGCCGCCAGCGTCTTTCTCACCGTCAATGATTCTGCGCCATGTCCTGAGTACATTGCGAGACATCTTTTGGCTTTGATACAGCCGGCTTAATATGTAAAGTCGTTTATACTGCTCGAGGAGCACGACCGCGCGGTCGAAGTTACCTTTCCAGCCGTCGACCAGCCTGTTAAGTTCTGTTCGTATCCGCGATGACGCTCGTTGCTCAGGGTCAAGATGGGCGTCTTGCTCGAGAAGTAGGCGTAGAAGGGCAGCATCAGTGCTATCGAGAACGTATGTCTCATCGGTTATACTGCCATAGCCTCTTTTCTGTTGCCAGGAGAAGAGGAATCGCTTAACCATATTCAGCACTGGGCTATGGACAGCTGCGGGGCCTACCGATGGGTCGCTGGTGCTCGAAACTTGCTCCAGGTATTGCTCAGTAACACTTGCCAGACCAGCATGGATCCAAATTCCCTGTGGGCCCTGAAGGACTTCACTCCTGAGAAGTGGGATAAACAACAATGCGAGGCGCGGGTCCAAGTTACCAGCCAAGATCGCATGTTCAGTGTTCTGAATGACTGCGTCCCCTCGGTGGTCTGGATGCATGGAGAGGAGATCTCCAAACAACATCAAGCTGGATTTTTGCTTTATATACCCGAGACCTATGAACTCGGATTCATTCTTAGGCTCCGCGTCCTGGATGGAAAACATCAAATCAATAACCGCGCCTCTTTGCAAAAGTGTATGCCCACTCGCATCAGTCTGCTGAGCTTTTTGCAAGACGTCCTCGAGTTGAATAACCAATGGGTTTTTGACAAGTCGCCAGATTTGAGATCCTGACCATAGGATTAGACTGCTCTGGAGCTTTCCTAGACGGTATGCAAATTTTGCTTCATCCTCGTTTCGCTGTGTCTCCGAGTCTAGGATGTTCCCGGATTCCTCCTTCTTTGAACTTTCCGAGTCTGTCAGTTCTTGGGATTCAAAAAGCTCCTTCTCTTTCTGTAGCTGCTCGATGGACGCGTGCGTCCTGGGATCTGGCGTAGGTATATGTGGAGGCAGCGCCTTGTTCTTGAATCGACTCATGCGCAGAAGCTTCCCGACATCACCAAGCTCTAAGTGACTAGGGCTGACGGTGTGTTGGAAACCAACGGGTAATGATTGAGTCGACCCAGACGAAGGGATGTCCATCCATCTTTTCTGCCGTTCAAGCTCTGCGGGGTCATCATCCCAGCGTTGAATTTCTAGCTGTGCACGCTTTTCTCCATTGTCATTGGATTCAATGATAGCGAGAATATATTCTTCTTTGGCGTCTTCGCTCGGCTGAAGAGCTTGATCATCTTCGCCGGCATCAATAACAACGGATTTTGGATATCGGTTGAAGTTTATTGTACCTCGCACAACTTCGCCGTCTATGTCAACAAACATACCCACTCCGGGTTCTGATTCTTCAGTCCCTGTGACAAGAAGGAATTCGGAAGGTGTTGGAGAGACTACATGAGGCTGAAGTTGTTTTGATACCGGTTGTTTTGGCAGAGGCGGCAGTGGCTTCACGCTGTCTGGAGACGACGATTGCTGGTCACTGCCTGAGTTATCTGGATCAGGCTGGTTGGGAGGTTCTTCCCGACGCTCCTCAGAGCTTGACCGCCGTGGCGTTCCTGTCGAGGCAAATGGGTCTGGTGTCCCTGAAGATGATCTCTCATGATGGTGAGTCTGCGCATGAGGTTGCAGCATCCCCACAAATGTATTCAAGCTGCTACTCCTTCCGTGTCCTTGTACGTCTGCTGGAGGTGAATTAGGATAGGATGAAGAGGGCGATCGTTTCAGAGGAGTGGGTGCCTGCTGGATTTCCTCTACCTGTCCAGACTGAAACACATCACTTGAGGAAGAAATAGGGAAAAGAGGAATCTTTTGTTGGTATTCTACCTCAAGGAGGGAGTATGAATGTGTATCGGCGGCACAGGCGATTGTACCTCTGCGCGCGGCTATCAGACAACCGGGGAACTTGATGCTCTTGATAAGCCGTGCCTCGTCTCCGATCTGCACTAGCATGATCCGCCCTTGTACCGCAACCATAACCACCGGATTTTCCTGTGAATCCTCATCTCTGTTCAGATCTAGTCCACCGATCCAACTACAATGATGGACCTTGGTGTTCCCGAATGCCGGGCTAAGCTCTGGCAGCATGTAGAATGTAACCGAGCCATTGCAAAGAACACAGGCCTTATTGACTGACGAAAGTATCACAATATGTCTGACGCCTTGTTGATCTGGATCAGAAGGCGTAGTTTGGAACGGTATTGGTAGTCTCGAAGCTAAGATGAATGTAGGTTCACTGGCATCATTGGAATTTTCGGAAGCTGGTGGAAGGCTGACAAAATGCAATATTTCTGCAGCAGATGTACCAATATATAAGTTTTCATCTGAATAAAGCTACAGTTAGCTTAGTGGAATCTTGAATTGAGTCGTGATAAGCTCGCAGCGCCACTGCTTACCCCAGTACTGGACACAGGTGATGTAAACGTCGGAGTTGGTCTCAGTGTTCAGCGGTACATCATCGAACAAAGACCGCAAGACATAAGGTTGAGTTCCTGGAGGACCGACCCTGCGCCTCTTTCGAGGACCGAGTCCATCATCAGAAGCCATGATGGCTGGACTTGGAGTCTCCCCCGCAAGCAATGCCAGCTGCCTGTAATGCGTGAAGGCGGTCAGCCTCGTTGGGGCCAAAGCTTCAGGGGAAGCCTCGGAACAAAACAACGTCAAGTTGGCCTAAAAGATATGACATTGGAGGGAAAACCATTGCCAGCAGCGGTCCTATTCAGTGAGAGTACATTAGGATATTATGATCCCCCAATCCTTGTGATTTTCCTTTTTTCATTTATTTTGCTACAATAGCCCATGCACAATTCGTTTTATTCTACTCAATTGCCCGAGCCTCATACATCTACCGCGGAAGAATATCGGCCCGCCTGCCGCGTGTCCTGATCGGCCTCCACCTGGAGAGACCATCTTGATTGTTTGCGATTAGGTGTGGGGTGAACCGCGCAGACTCAGGTTGACGGACATGGATTCCTTCGCTATTACCGAGGGTCTTGCAGCCCAAGAGCGAGACCAGCCGGAACCAGTCAACAGCAAATTGTCGGAAGAGACAAACAAGTTCCAGCGCGCCATTGCAGCCTGGCGAGGTAAACACTCTCTAATCCAGAGATAGGCGAACTTAATAGAAGTTTTATTTACTGATGTGAATCAGGTATTGATTTGGCTAGTACAATCGCGAAACTCGATTCGACTGCTTCGGATATCGTTGAGCACCAGCGGGATGCCCTTGTACAGAGAAAGGACCTGGCCCAGAAGACCAAGGACTTCAAGAAACTGGACGATGAGGCAAAGCTAGCAGAACATAAAGGACTCCTCAAGGCTTATCAGTCATTCATTGATCTTCTCACAAATCAAGGGAAAACGTCTTCCTCCTCATTCCTTCAACTATATTCATCCCTATCGGAGGCCCCGGATCCGTATCCACTCCTCGAAGCTTCCGTTGATTCCTTGGTCTTGTCAGAAGATACGGTGCCAAAATTAACTTCGGAGCGCGATCAATTACAATCTTCAGTCGACCGTCTTACACGGCAGCAGGAGGAGACCGAGAAACGTCTTCAGGAAGAGCGTGCCGCTAGAAAGAAGCTTGAAGAGAACCAGGAGACCAGGGCCAAGGAAATTGAATCATCTTGGGAGGCAGTATTGACGGAGAAGACAAATAATTGGACCGCGAAAGAGAAGAGCTTGGAAGAGAAGGTCGAGAACCAGGAGCGTCTGATAAAAGAGCTCAAAGCAAGCTATGAGGTTTCTCAGCGTCTGGGCGGCGACGAGGAAAATGAAGGTGCGCGTAGTGGTGCTACGGCTGCTGAGCTAGAACTTGTTTCATCCGATTTGGAGAAAACTAGTCTGCGGCTGGCGGATGTCGAGGCTCGGAATGAGCAATTACGGCTTGAGTTGGCTCAGGCAGTGTCACACTCGAACTCTGACCACTCAACCTCTTTGCAAGATGATCCAGAATATCAGCGCCTGCAGTCAGAAAACTCATCTTTACTGCGAAAGCTGGATGCTGCACGTTATGAGAAAGACTCCACAAAACACTCGTGGGAGGCCAAACTCCTCCAGGCGGAAAGAAATGCCACCAAGTCTGCTACTGAGAGAGACGAGCTGCGCTCGCGCCTTGAAAAGGTTGCAGACTATGATGATATTCGTCGCGAGTTGGAGATGATCAAGTCGATAGAGTTTACGACCGGTGACGATGACGAGGCTGGCGAGAGGCCAGCAGAGACTACAGAGACCGCCAATGGCAATGCAGAGAAATCGAAAGAGAAGAACTCATTGGAGCAACTCTTGCTTGCTCGAAACAAGAAATTGACCGATGATCTGGCCGTGCTACGTGTGTCAAGTCGTGACCTTCAAGGCCAGCTTGAGTCTCTCCGCGGTGAGCTTTCAACAACGAAAGAAGAACTTGAGAAGTCCCGAGGATTATCCAGTACATTGGAGAATGATCTGCTTCAGGTACAGCAGGAAGCGGCCAACAGCTTCCCCTCAGGGGCCATGTCCGTTGCTGGTACCTACGCCTCGAGATATCCACACTCATCTCGACGTGGTGCAAGCTCTCCCACTTCATCTATAATATCTGGGTTTGACCAGAGCACTGCGTCTGCTAATACTATGGATGCCATTCGTGCGGGTGAGGCTGTGGGGGGTGGTTCTGGTCTTTTGCCCATGATCCAGGCACAACGGGATCGTTTCAAGAAGAAGAATGCCGAGCTTGAAGAGGAGTTGTCGAAGACATACTCTACTGTGAAGTCTCTTCGACAAGAGGTTGCATCGCTTCAGAAAGACAACCTAGGTCTCTATGAGAAGACTCGCTATGTGTCAACATACAGCCGCGGCCAGGGAGCATCAACCTCCGCGTCATCGTACGCAAATGCCCCTAGCTCAACGTCCGTGTATACGTCTTCCGATACACCATCCGGGCTATCACTTGATAGGTATCAAAATGCCTATGAGGCACGCATATCTCCCTTCGCTGCTTTCCGAGGCCGCGAATCAACGCGTGCATACAAGCGTATGAATCTGCCGGAACGAATTGTGTTCTCCCTCACCCGCATTATTTTGGCCAACCGAACCAGTCGGAATCTGTTTGCCGGTTACTGCTTCGCGTTGCATCTTCTGCTTTTCGTCATGCTCTACATGATGAGCACCATGGAGATTGAAAAGCACAGCGCCATGGGCGCCGTTGGGGGCGCCGCTGCAGCGGCGTACAGCAATAGTGGAGGTGGAGCCAGCCCAGGAAGCAGTGGTCAGCTGCACGGTGACGATTGGCAACAGGAGGGTTTCAGTTAAGGATATCATATTTCCCCCCCCCGGAGGGCGTCCGGTGACTCTTTTGGGTGCAATTGAGGTCCCTGGTCCTTCTTGGAGTCTGGGTGACACATCCATGTTTGATCTTGAATAGCGAGCGCTCGGGAATCCTCTTCTTTCTTCATTTCATTCTTCTCATATCTCCACATGATTCATTATAATTTGGCGTTTATTGGAATTGAAGGGCCGTTGTCGACAGCGATAAGCCCGTTCACCCTGTATGTTCTATTTCTGGGCTGGCGAGTGTATAGTCAATCAGGGTATTGAGAATAACAATGTCATTTGCATAAGTGACCCTGTTTATGGAACAAAACAGTATCGTAGACACATATACCTTGTTCCTTACAGTTCGTAAACAGTTAGTTGCATTGCTGGCACGACTAATCACAGTGATTTCCTTCGCCATAGCCCAGATTGGTATCTATTGTCCGAGAATAAGAATAGTGAGTAGTCTCTATAGTTAGCATGCACTAACTACATACTCCGCGGAAGTATTCTCTCATCGGCTAAAGAATCCATGATGACATGTAAGTGGCTAGCAGTGGGTCATATTGGAATCAACCAAGATAGAGATTATGGCTGCCTTGAGACAAGACTATAGATAGACTAGAGAAAGAGTAAGATGGCGTTTTCTACGGCGCCCACATTGTAAGCCCACACTGTAACGTTGAGCCCTAAGAAGGAACAGGAGGGCAAGCCACCGTGCGGAGAGACTTCCAGCTCCCCCCCCCGCGTCGTTTTTGTGGTTATGCCCGCCTCTCAATTTACAATCCGTGCAGAGTTGTACGCCCAAATAAAGAATACGCTAAGATCGAAATCTGCGACAATTGCTGCTCCAGCCTCTTCCAATGACATGTTTATTGATGGCCAAGCCGGTAGTCTCCAACCGCCGCCCCGGTCAGTCAAAAGAAAAAGAGACACAGAGATGCACTATATCTAACTGGAACTCTGCACACTAACCCACTGGGGCAATCATCATGCACATCTAACCGCCCATCACACATGGTGAGATAGTCTGAAGGACGTAGATTTATTAATAGCTTGGGTCGGAGAATTGCCTAAGAGCTCTTCGCATTGGATCTTCATCCCACCGGATGAGCTCCTTCACCTTGCCGCCCAGTCATGAGCTCGCTGTTTGACTTAGCGCGTTGCTCTCTCGATTTAGTTAAAGTTGCTTGGATCTGTCAACGAATCATATGGTGAAGAGTACAGGGCTGTCAAGCGTGGGCGCATCTCCAAGCCAATGAGGGCCCCTCGTTAAGCACCTATCCCTGCTAGTACCTGCAGAGTGCACCGATCGCTTTTTTATTTTTGTCGTACCCTTGTTTCGAGTTAGACCGGAGGTGTTACTATTTTGACTGAGATATTGGAAATATGATCTAGTTCTCATCAACGCCAGCTCTATATGTATCCAGCCTCGCTGGTCGGGTTGATCATTTTTAATCTAACCCTCCTCTTGTCATTCTTTTCCTCTAATTCCGATCTCTCTCTCTCTCTCTTACTATCTAGCCTTGTCAACAGCCAGGTGCTGCTGAAGGTTTCTTTGTACTTCTTGGTGCTCTTATATTCCATTTCTCATTTCTTCGCATGCTACACTCTCCTACTGGTACAAGGCTGAAGATCCCAAAAACGATCCTACTTCCTCCAAGTTCCGGTCATTCTACATACCACCCACTCCTCCCCCTCTATACTTCCTCTATCGAAAATTAGTCACTATGCGGTTCTTACCAGCCCTTCTCTCCCTGGTGGTTGTCTCAACTGCTGCTCCAACAAACTTCTTCGACGACATATATGACTTCTCCGACTCGCTTTTGGACTATTATAGTAAAGTCAGTCAGCATATCAACCGTTTGAGGCACAGCAAAACCGCAGTCGGCTGTGATGTATCCAAAATTGCATTGCCATCTCATGCCTCGGGCTTGACGAGTCCCGAGGGTCTGACTCCGATGTACGTCGCAATTGGACGAGGTACACAGGTATGTATAACATAGAAACTTGAAGTCAAAATGACGGGTTTACTGATACTTCAACAGAACTATACCTGTGCAGACAGCACATCCAATAGCAAGCCCCAAGCAGCTGGTGCAGTTGCGAACCTCTACAATGCTACCTGCATGGCAGCAAACTACCCCGATTTACTCGAGTTGATCCCTACAATTATCTGGAATAGCTCGGTACCATTGGATGTATCAACATTCCCTCGATCCAAGATCCAGCTACCGGCCAACATTGGCTTGATGGGTCACCACTTTTTCTTCGATTCTACTACCCCAGAGTTCAACTTCAACCTGGATAGTAGTAAGCAATTTGGAATCGCGATGACCAAGAAAGGTGGATCTATCGATGCCCCAGCAAATGCTCTCAAGGGCCAATATGGCGCTGTGCCTTGGCTTTACCTCACCACCACCAAGGGTACTGTGGGCAAGTACAAAGCAGTCTATCGTGTCGATACTGCCTCAGGTAATCCTCCCGACACTTGTGAGGGACAGCCTGAGAAGTTCCAAATGAGATATTCCGCGAATTACTACTTCTTTGGGAATTAGTTTGGCCTTTGTCGAGAGTATTCTTTTTACATTCTTGTTCTTCTGTATATAGATCATTCACTTGGACAGGTGGATACGACCTTTTGGGAGGAAACATCAGGCTGGTCCATTTGCTTTCTTCTGTTTCATACATTCAAATTGCTCAAACACTGAGCATTTGGCGTTAAGTAATGGAGTATAATGTCAGGCAGAATACCCTTTTTTTTTGCGGTGATGGTGCCTTATTTTTTTTTTTCTGTTTTTTTCTTCCCTCTGCAGGGCTCATCGTAGACACGTGATACATCACGTGACCAAACGCCAGCCCACCATAAAGCGCACTAACCGGATTCCGACTAGCGCAGTTCTGATTTTCTGAAAGATCCAGCAGGCGCAAAAAAATCTCGACTGTAGCAACGAGCAGCATCGGTCTTGACCCGCACGCGACAAAGCACTTTTGGTCATCTTTGCACCAGCTGCTTGATTCAGTGATATTTATTTCTAGTATCACTTATCGCATTTTTGAGTTGACACTCTTTTTGAGACCGTTTTCTCTTATTTTTCCATCGCACTCGGATTGAGCATTTCTTAGCTCAATTCTCAACCTCCTCGACCTTTTCAACCAACCTTTCTTCCCCCCACAACCTCATATCATAATGGGCTTCGCTCCTCGAGGCGGCCGTGGTGGTCCTCCCCGTGGACGTGGTGGATTCGGTGATCGTGGCGGTGGCCGCGGTGGACGAGGTTTGTTCTTCAATTCAACCGATAGTACAGGAAATCTGCTCGGGGGTGTATAGCTGGTCAACGTACTCAGCTCAATCACTCCACGGCATTTCGCCTGCACTCGGAATTTTCGATGGATATACATTTTACTGATCGTTGGTTTCAATTCTTAAAGGTGGTTTCGGTGGTCGCGGTGGTGGTGACCGTGGTCGCGGCGGTGGCCGTGGTGGTGCCCGCGGTGGTCGTGGTGCTCCCCGTGGCCGTGGTGGTCGCGGCGGTGGTCGTGGTGGTGCCCAGGGTGCTAAGGGCGGTGCTAAGGTCGTCATTGTAAGTACTTGCGAGCCATTGGCATGATGCGGGAGAAACCATGGCTAACCAACATTTTCCTTTTCAGGAGCCCCACCGTCACGCCGGTGTCTTCGTTGCCCGTGGTGGCAAGGAGGATCTGCTGGTCACCAAGAACCTGACCCCCGGTGAGGCTGTTTACGGCGAGAAGCGCATCTCTGTCGAGGGTCCTGCCGGCGAGGATGGTGCTGTCACCAAGATCGAGTACCGTGTGTGGAACCCCTTCCGTTCCAAGTTGGCTGCCGGTATCCTGGGTGGTCTGGACAACATCTATATGAAGCCTGGCTCCAAGGTTCTCTACATTGGTGGTGCTTCCGGTACCTCTGTCTCTCACGTTGCCGATATTGTCGGTCCCACTGGCTGTGTCTACGCTGTTGAGTTCTCTCACCGCTCCGGTCGTGACCTGATTGGCATGGCTACTCACCGTACCAACGTTATTCCCATCGTTGAGGATGCCCGTCATCCTCTGCGCTACCGCATGCTTGTCGGCTCTGTTGACGCTATCTTTGCCGATGTTGCTCAACGTAAGTGATCCAATCCACCCCGGCTTTGGGCCATACACCCATTCTAACCTATGGAATAGCCGACCAAGCCCGTATTGTTGGCCTGAACGCCCACATGTTCCTCAAGGACCAGGGTGGTGTTCTCATCTCCATCAAGGCCAGCTGTATCGACAGTACCGCTGCTGCCGATGTCGTCTTCTCCCGTGAGGTCCAGAAGATGCGCGAGGAGAAGATTAAGCCCAAGGAGCAGTTGACTCTGGAGCCTTTCGAGCGTGATCACTGTATCGTTGGTGGTATCTACTCTCGCTCCTCATAAATGGGTTGTTAATCTTTTGTCATGTCTTTTCTTTATTTGTTCCATTTCACTTTTCCCCCAGGCGTCTCGTGTTCCGCGATGTATCCACTGTTCTTTTCTCTTGTGACTGGTTTTCTCTGTCCATGTACGATTGCTTGTGTCACAAAATTTAGGTCTCACTCTGGGAAAAAATGCACACATTGAAATGATTGAGTGTTTCTGTAGGGTTTGTAGATTTGGCAAGCCGGTCATCGAGGTTGATTCCTCGTACAACAGTGTAGTATATCTTAGATATATGTAGAAATCCCCACGATTGATCTTTTCAAGATGTTCTCCAGGATGGTACATTTCAAGATGGAAGAATGTCCACGTCCTTGGCTAATCCCAAGATTGTCAAAGCTTCTTCCGAGATCACTCAGCAAGACCTAGCAACAATAGATGTAAGATCCAGGGCATATTTGTACCACCTCACAATCTGAGGCACTAATGTACCCCCCCATTGCTTCATCATTGCGGCCTCTTTTGGGGCTCTCCGACTATTCATATTGCATGAACAGGTAGGCGGACAAGAACACTTACGAGTTATGGTTCATATTCGGAAGTGCTAGTGAATGTTGCTAGTGAATAGCATCCTCTCTTGAAGTAAGTTGTAGAATTCCTCATAACTAACAACCCGTGAAAGGGAGCACTAGTCAGACAATTTGTTTAGTACGGATATAAAGCCCTGTTCTCCTGCACAATACTCATGATATTGAGTTCAGGATCCTGCAAATACACTATATAGCATTTACCGTGACCTTCCAAGGTTTCTACCAGTTATGAAATTGAGCATGGGCAATTTTCATATACTCGGATGTGCTTGTAATACGTTTGTCTTCTTTTTTGCATTTATCCCATGCCTTTTCCGGCTCCTCGGACTTCCCCCGTGTTCCGAGCAAACAAGCCAGTGGTTCGGCAGTCGGATTTCTCACCGAGATTCATCCGTCATCTTTTTCATTACATGAACTCGGAATATGTGCGTGGGGGGAATGACTAGAGTGTCGGCTTCTGATGAACAGTTTCTACATGCCATTGGTTGAAACAGGAAAATTGTGCTAGAATGAGGGTGCGCGGGGAAGAAGATAGCCCCGCGGGGTTCTATAGTGATGAGTATATAACAATGATGGGATGTCCCCGTATTTACTGGTAGAATCTGTGTTACTGTTCTGCTGATTGCTAATTTTCTTTCATCTCATTCTTGTCAGTGTCAATTTCACTCGGGCATAAACTTCCTGAATAAGTCAAGCATTGTCAATCAACATGTCGATTCTTATCACCGGCGCAGGGGGTTATGTTGGCCAAGAATTAGCAGCAGGCCTTCTTGCTAGTACTTCGTCTGATACAACAGTAACCATAACTGATGTGGTTCAGCCTGATGTCCCAGAATCAGCCAAGCAGTATGCTAGCAGACTGACTTGTGTTCGCGCCGATCTGACCTCGTCCCAAGAAGTCGATGAGCTGATTAGTACCTCTCGCAAATACGAAACCGTCTATCTCCTGCATGGCATTATGTCCAGTGGCTCCGAAGCCAACTTCGAGCTAGGAATTAAAGTCAATCTCGATTCTACACGATACATCCTGGACCGACTACGCACGACTCATCCTGGAGTCAAGGTGGTCTTCACCTCTTCATTGGCAGTCTATGGTCCAGCACCACCTGGTTTCCTCATCAACGAGAGCAATTTCCCACCGATTCCTTCATCTTCATACGGATCACAGAAACTCATTATTGAAACCCTGGTGAACGACTACTCTCGACGTGGGTTCCTAGATGGACGTAGCGTGCGTCTACCCACTGTAACTGTTCGAGCCGGCAAGCCCACACAAGCGGCAAGCAGTTTCGCCAGTGATATAATCCGTGAACCCTTCCACGGCAAAAAGGCTATCCTTCCCGTGGGCAAAGAGACCGAGATGTGGATTTGTTCACCGCATACCATTGTCAAGAACTTGATGCACGCACGCACCATCCCTAAGGCGGAATTTGGCGAGTCTCGTTCAGTGAATTTGCCCGGTTTGAAAGTCAGTGTACAAGAGATGCTGGATGCATTGGAGGAGGTTGGAGGTAAAGAGCGACGGGCTTTAGTCGAGGAGAAGTACGATGCTGCCACAGATAAAATCGTCCAATCCTGGACCCCTCAATTTTCGAACGAGCGTGCTTTCAAACTAGGATTCTCTGCAGATATTTCTATGTTGGAGAATATCCAGCAATTTGCGAGAAAATTTGTATGAATTAATGCGGGCATCGTGTGCGAGGACGGGATCGGGACGGATCGGTAGTGGATGAGGACAGAAACGGGAGAGAACCGGGAGGGATCATTTGAGCAATACTATAGTGTGAGTCAAATTTAGAATAATCAATCAGTATTAGCCACTGTAATTATTCTCAAGATAGTAGAAAGGACCTTATATCAAGAGTAATTATGAAGAGAAGACTGGATGAAAGGGAGTTGTCGGGAATTGCTTGAATTGTGGCTGCTGTGATTGGCCAGATTGGGTTTGGTGAATAATCTGACTTTCCGAACTTCCAACCTCAGGGCGACAACCAGCTCTTTTCTCCATCCCCCTTCAACCTCCCCCCTCCTCAACCCACTCTACCACCTCCGCAATGGCTTCCCGCCGCTTGGCTTTCAACTTGAACCAGGCTCTTAAGAGCCGTGCGGCTCTTAAGTCCATCCAGCCCGTGAAGCGCGGCTTTGCCTCCCCCGTTGCGCTGCCTTCCACCACCCAATCCACCACCCTATCCAATGGCTTCACTGTATGTTGGATCAATTCCTTCAATTGTATCGCATCTTTGCTAATCCTTCTTAGATCGCCACCGATCACTCTCCCTGGGCTCAGACTTCCACCGTCGGTGTCTGGATCGATTCCGGTAGCCGATCAGAGACTGACAAGACCAACGGAACCGCTCACTTCCTTGAGCACCTTGCCTTCAAGGTTCGACGCGAACTCCCATCCAATACACTGTTTGAAGAGATATAGAAATCTAACATGCACTGGCTTTTTTTTAGGGTACCAACAAGCGCTCCCAGCACCAACTCGAGCTGGAGATCGAGAACATGGGCGCCCACCTGAACGCCTACACCTCGGTACGACCGGAAAACCCAAACGCATAGCCTTTATTGCCAACTCATCGCTAACTTTTTCAATGTACAGCGCGAGAACACCGTCTACTACGCCAAGTCTTTCAACGCCGATGTTCCCAAGGCTGTCGACATCCTTTCCGATATCCTCCAGAACTCTAAGCTCGAGTCTGCCGCCATCGAGCGCGAGCGCGACGTCATCCTGCGCGAGCAGGAGGAGGTTGACAAGCAGCTTGAGGAGGTTGTTTTTGACCACCTGCACGCCACCGCTTACCAGGGCCAGCCCCTTGGTCGTACCATCCTCGGCCCCAAGGAGAACATCCAGACCATCAGCCGGGAGAACCTGACCGACTACATTAAGACCAACTACACCGCTGACCGTATGGTTCTGGTCGGTGCTGGTGGCATCCCCCACGAGCAGCTCGTTCGCCTCGCCGAGGAGCACTTCGGTAGCCTCCCCAGCAAGCCCCCTACCTCCGCCGCCGCCGCTCTCACTGCTGAGATGAAGCGCACCCCCGAGTTCATTGGCTCTGAGGTCCGTCTCCGTGACGACACCATTCCCTCCGCTCACATTGCCCTCGCCGTTGAGGGTGTCAGCTGGAAGGATGACGACTACTTCACTGCCCTGGTTGCCCAGGCCATTGTTGGCAACTGGGACCGTGCTATGGGCCAGTCCCCCTTCCTGGGAAGCAAGCTCAGCTCCCAGGTCAGCCACCACCACCTCGCTAACAGCTTCATGAGTTTCTCCACCAGCTACAGCGACACTGGGTGAGTTTTTCTGCCTTCCTGAAAGTTGTGAATCCATCACGCATACTAACCTCTTTTCCAGTCTCTGGGGTATCTACCTGGTTTCCGAGAACCTGACCAACCTCGATGACCTGATCCACTTCACCCTCCGCGAGTGGTCTCGCCTGTGCAGCAACGTTTCCTCCGCCGAGGTTGAGCGTGCCAAGGCCCAGCTGAAGGCCTCCATCCTCCTGTCCCTGGACGGTACCACCGCCGTCGCCGAGGACATTGGCCGTCAAATCATCACCACCGGCCGCCGCCTCAGCCCCGAGGACATCGAGCGTACCGTTGGCCAGATCACCGAGAAGGATGTTATGGACTTCGCCACCCGCAAGCTGTGGGACCAGGACCTTGCCATGAGCGCTGTTGGCAGCATTGAGGGTATCCTCGACTACCAGCGCATCCGAAACGACATGTCTCGCAACTTGTCGTAAATTCCCCCCCCTTCTGATTGCGAATTAAAGACGGCTATCTGAGACTCGGGTTATTTCCGAGCCTGGGTGGGTGTTTTGTTGTTTGAATGTACTATCAATCATTGCCTTGTTTGCGTGTGAAAATAGCAATTTAATTGCCTTGGTAGACTATATAGTCTGTGGTCCAGGGTGACGCAGACCGAGATATTTCCTTTGTCCACCGTGATTCTTCAATTGTCTCAATTAAAGCTTTAAACTTAAATCTCCTGTTGCAATGGGCTCATAGATTGCAATATTCCAAGATTTCCACTCAGACTTGGCCTTAGTAAAAAGAATTGACTCTTCGCGGGTCTTTGTGAATTGATCCTCTTATGATAATCGGCTGCTCGCAGTACTACTAATTGAGACGACCTGTCAAAAAAGAATAGATTACCTGATATACTCACTATCAGGGATTGGTCTGGCTATAAAGTAGACGATGGGTTTTGCAGATTGAAATGATTGAACAATACTGACTTGCCCTAGAGGAGATATTTACCTTCCCTGGTGATCTTCAATACCCTATCAGACTAATCTCAAACCAAGCGGTTGCTTTGGGAGTATATCAGCATCTCCAGTCTATATTTCCAAGTTTCACGAGTCGCGGAGGGGGTGAGGACTATCTTTGATCAATATGACACTTGTATGTATCCCATCAGAAGATTCCATATCCCCCTTCCAACGCTAGAGAAAACTCATGATACCAGACAACTCGCGGTCTACGATAAAGCGCATCCAGCCTTCTCAGGAGAACAGTGTCCTTCTCTATCTGAATAGCCTTGGAAGTACTCTATCTTCCACCATTTTACCCCCGGTCATTTGGGCTGGAATAAAGGGCACTGCATTATTAGTCCGGCCTATATCACATTCAATAAAGGCCATGGTTATGCAGCGAGGTTAGATTACGCTAAATTAGAGTCATTCACTTAATCTAACCGACCAATAACAATCTCGAGACCGTAAGAAATGTATGGAAAGTAAAAGATGAAATCCAACTCCTTTTCCAACCGGCAGCCTGCGGATTGGAACATCCGATAATCCACAGTGGCTTGGCCAGAGCAATCTAACGAACGCCGGCTTGAGAAACGCACAAACACACCGCTCCTATGCCCCCTTTCCGATTCAAAATGGAGGCAAATATGGTTGACTGAGGAAAATGGGCGATCGGCGTATATATTCTCTCTGATTTCCTTCCGATCTCCTTTTGTGGGTCTTGGATTGCATTGCATAACCCAGGGAGTAGCCCAGTTTCAACACCATGTTTCGTGGAACTATAGTCGAACTTCCCCAAAATCCACAGATCTTCTTAGGTCAAAGATATCGGAACTGTCTTCATAATGTAGCCCAGGCAGCAAAATGGACGAGTTTGATTTATATCGGCATACGCTTTTTTCTGATGTGGTCAACTTCGGAGAGAACATGGGCAATGTGGATGATGTTTCTCCTGGAAGCCTTTTTCATTCGTAAGTAGAGACGAAGAAATATAAATCTAGACTTGCGCGTTTTTTTTTTTGGCTGATGCACAAACGAATGAAGATCTAAATCGAAAGGAACAGTCGTTAGCCATTTTGGCCACCAAGAATCCAGAGAAGGGCCCAAGGAAACGATTGCGCCTTCAGGGGGATGAGGGTCTGCCTCGTGTAGATGTCCTACTACCATGCTGCGGCGAAGAAATCGATGTGATCTTGCAAACAGTGCAAGCGGCCTGTACTTTGGACTATCCAGAGTCTCACTTTCGAGTACTTGTGCTTGATGATGGAGGATCTTCCGTACTACAGAAATCGATATCTGACCTGCAACTTCGATGGCCACATCTCTCATATAACTCCCGCGGAAGACAATCTGGACAAGTTTTTGCCAAATCTGGTAATCTCAACTATGCTTTGACGAATCTACAGCAGGAGTTTCAACCCGAGTTCTGCGCTGTGCTAGATGCCGACTCTATCCCAACGAAAGAATTTCTAAGGGCAACACTGCCTCATCTCCTTATGAGCCCGGAGGCGGCTCTCGTATCGACCCGACAATACTTCTCTAATTTGCCGAGTGGAGACCCTTTATCCCAGACAAGAGAGCATTTTTATACATGTCAAAATGCCAGACTAGACATTCTCGGAAATGCCATCGATTCGGGATCTGGTGCAGTCTTTAGACGACAGTCCATCGTGGACGTGGGTCTTTATCCAACATATTCATTCTCAGAGGACTGGCAATTATCTTTGCTGCTACGCGGTAAAGGCTACAAGATCTTTCAGGTAGATGAGGCATTGCAGTTTGGTCTAGTTCCTACCTCCCTTGCCGGTCATATTGCTCAAAGAAAAAGATGGAATATAGGCCATGCCCAGCAAATACCTGCAATGCTTTTTTGGAGAAGTGATGAAATATCTCCCAGGCTGAGACTCTCGATTGCTCTCAATGGCTTTGGTATTATATTCGAAGAGATTGGCTGTTTCTTTGGATTTGCCGTTGTGCCTTTGCTATTGCTTTGCGGACATAAGCTCGTTCCCACTACATCACTTTCGACGTTATCTCTACAATTGGCCCTTTGCTTCATTGTACTCTGTTTGTCTTGGGCATATGAGCTTGTACAGGCAGCCTCCACAGGCTATCGAAGCGCAGCATTCGCGTTACTAGAGAACAAATGGCTTGCGGGATGTAAGTTCAATCCCCTCTTTGCGCCTATAATATTCATGCTGAAAAAAGTTTTTATAGCAAACATTTACGGCATACTGAGATTCTACCTCATTTCTGCCAAACCAAAGGGATCCTTTGTTACTGGGAGCAGAGAGAATTCGTACAATCGCAGCAGCGAATCTTCTCTATCTGGAAGATTATATCGTGATTTGGGAGAGAATGGCATTATCTACAGTGTGATCCTGGTTTTGGCCATGTCTCTCTCAATGATATACGCATTCCTGAGGGTAATCAGTATGCCCATGCATATGAAATTCGTCACAGTTGCATGGCCCCAGCTACTGAATATCTTTATTCTGGGCCTGAAATGCCACTCAGTGCCCATTATGTATCTGTTTGACCCACCAACATATTCGAAGCGTGCAGGCATTTCAGCGGAACCATCAAATTTGACTGAACTGAAGACCGAAAAAATTCCGAGTCAGAATGAAGCCATACAAGAGACACTGAAAGGCATGCATGAAGCGGGCAAGCACATTCTCCGCTCACAGACAATAGTTGAGCTGAATGATGAGCTTTTGACCTAGCCTTGGAACTCTCAAGGACTTTTTGTTTAGCTAGGGTCTCTTTCCTTGTCTTGATGGGCTGTAGGACCGGAATGACAGGAGATCCGATTCTCTGAGGGACCAATCATACTGATTGGTTTCAGGTTGCTGTTTCGTGTAGTTATATGGAGGCAAAGTTATCTCAAGAATGCATCAATTGCTTGCAGACCACAGTAGCTTATAATACTTGAGACGGTAATGACAGTCGCAATAAGAAGGGTAGAGTATAAACCTGGCTCATAATTGTCTTTCGACGTTAAATACAAAGGAAACAGACTTCAAAACCCTATATGATGGTCTCACACACGTGAGATCCGCTCATTTCTTAACAAATTCATAGTTGATGTAGTTGCCTCCCATGTCAACATGAGCATATCCACCAATCTTGTTGTTGGCACCCTTGCATTGGTCGAGAAGAGGCTTCAGGTAGCTGTAGACACACCGGCAGTCGGCACATTGGGGAGTTGAAGAGGACGAGTCATCCTGGCAGAGAACGATCTCGGCGGTACCATAGCTACCACCGTCGCTGTGGCATCCAGAGCCATGGGGCTGTGCGCAACCAGCATCACCGCAGCTGTCTTTGCCGGCGTCCTGGATTTCTTTCCAGTATTCAGTGGCTTGGACGGCATCGTCGTACCAGGGGCTGCCATCACTAGTCTCGCAGTGAATCTCAGGAGTGGCACAATCAACGGCACTGGCACCGACCATGAAGAGGGCGCCAGCAACAAAGAGAGATTTGAAGTGCATTTTGCTATGTCTTGAGTCAGTGTGTTTGCTTTATGAAATGGAAGCTTCACGTTTCAGGATCTTCTTACAGGATGTTCTTGAGAAACTAGGTGTTCAAGATAATTGGGTTTGAGGTGATGGAGAAGAAAGATATGGGTCAAGGTAAATAGGCACTGCTTTTATATCCATCCAAGATTCCACCCGGGCAACGTTCAAATAGGACCCTCTATGGACGAAGCCCCGTTCTGCAGTATGCTAGTGTCTATTCAGCTCCGGTAATGAATCCAGTGACCGATTATGCATCGCAATGCAGTTACATTTAGACCCCAAGAGGAAACTTGATTTTCTTTTCTTTACGCTCAATAGCCTCGTCTACGGAGTATAGAGTGCACGATTCATACGGCCCCATTGCAGTCATGAGTTTTGGGGCCGAAGTATGCTGAGATGTAGGGTATTCACAGATTTGATACGACTATGAAAAAGCCACAGTGGATAGATCGACAGATCAATGTCTTTTACGGTAACTGTCTCAACTTATTTCAATGGGAGTGGAGCCTACCACTTCATGATATCCCCGATCATTGCTTTTTATGGTGCTTACACCAGCCTCCAATGTCATACCGGCCCTGATCCCCCGATGATCACCTTCTAGAAAAGGCTGCCGAGCCACTGGAGCCGATGATTACAGCTTCAATATAATGCCCGAAAGAGTGGATATAGGGTATCAGCGCACTTGGACAATGTCCGAAGGAATTTGGTATCCAAAACACTCGGAGGACCCGGATATTATCAGATAAATGGATTTTACAAGACACAACATTGAGTTTCATACTGCAGGCCTCGTCATCGAACCATAATCTCCATGGGAAAGATGCACTTTGCTGTGATTGTCAATCAAAAGTGCATTGATCAGACTTTAGATGCCAATATGAATAAAGTGATATTTGAGGGTCATATATTCCTACCACACATTCAAGTTTTTATCAGAGTGGTTTAAAGATACCGGGTAAAGCGAGCCTCAGTTCTATACATTGCATTCCGCTAGTATTATTAGTACAAGCTGAAAAGAAAATAACTCTCTCGTCCATTTCTCTTACCATGCATAGTCATACCCTGCGCGATGTGGGAAGTGTGCCGAGAACACGAGTGGATCATGACCAAAAATCAAAAATGTGATATCTATATTTCCCTCACCATACGAAATATAGAACGGTGCACGAGTTTCTTTAGCTGAATAGTAAAGCCTTGGAACTTGAGTGTTCCTGTTCATGTTCATGTACTCGATTGGAGCTCGGAAGACGGATGTATGGGCTTCCGCGGGGCTTATAACCCACTAAGATTGGGGGCTAAACTTCACACAGACACAATTCTTGGGATAAGCATATGTAATTTCAGGGCAAAAAAAGCAAGAAGGATTATACCTCTTGCGGGGGCCCTTCAACGATCTTGTCCTCGTTTCAGCCTGCAATTTTGGCAAGCGGTTGGCTGATGCTTGGATGCCTTAAATTGGGGCTAGTTCCTGCAGGGGCTGACCTCAAGGAACCTAATCCCAAATGCATAAAACAGGAATGTCGCTTCCAGCTCATATTTCCAAAGGCTTTGACAAGAGTCTTCATGATTGAATGAAACCTGCTGTATTCATATCCATTGGTTCGCTACCCACCGTGGGGGGGCTTTGTGAGTCAATTGAATTCGGGGCCAAAAGCTCATAGCCGAAAGATCCATTTTTATCGGGTATAAGATCACTTATGGTACACAAAAATAACATCAAAATACATAACTAGTAGTTACTGTAGATCATGTATTCCCCACGGCCGGAGGAAAACTGCAAGCACTTATGCAAAGAGATTCACGTACTCTGTACATTCGTACATGCAGCGTATGGCCCCTCAATATACGTCATATTATAGTCCAGGGTATTCGCATATCTTGTATTTCTCTCTAGAACTAGAGAGTTTGTCTCAGAAGCTATCAGATTGAAATCAAACCATGCATAAACAGGAATCTGAACCTGAATTTGACAGACAGCAAGGAATGAGAACATGGTAAATCTACTATATTGAATCCGTATAAAATTTTTGCGTCACAGGTAAGCACACACGACAACTACAATAGCCAAAATTAGTCCTCGACCATTTTTGACAGAGATCTGCAGTATAACATAGCATACGAAGTAGTTAAACAGCATAGATGCATAAATATGTACAGCCCAAGCTGTACCTTTTCCAGCCCCCACTGAACTTGTCGTCATGTGGAGTCTTCCTGGAGGAACTCTTGGATCTTTGCATCATTTGATAGGCTCATCTTGAAATGCCAAGGGACATCTAGTGGGATTCCACAATTAATTGGGCCCTTCGACTCGAGCTGACTAAAATTCCCCCAGGCAAAATTTAGCCTGCGAATGATCGACTGGAATTGGCTTAAGCCGAGGCCCGCCCTCGTTTTCCTTTCGATTCCTACCGCCCAGAGTTGTGCGTATGGGCCAACTTTGTATCCCTTGATGTTGCTGTTTCGAAGGCTCCTGCATGGGTTGACGCCAACCAACGGAGCCATTTCTCCTTTAATACGCGTCTTCCTTTTCTTCGTGGCACTATTCTTCTGCCTTACACTTTATGCACGCTCGTTGTCTTCTCATGACCCCGGCTCGGCTTTCTTCAAGCCGTGGAGCGCGTATGATGCCGATTATTCTTCCTTGAGGGCGGAGCAGGGAGACTCCTATATTGATTTGGTGAATAATGGCACTCTCTCGACCCCTCCAAAGGCTTCTTCTCAGCCTGAGCTCTGTATTGGGATCGCGTCCATCGCTCGACAAGGTGTTCGCTATCTGAGGACCACCGTGGGCACGGTTCTGGAAGGGTTGAGTGAACAAGAGAGGGCTAATATACACCTAATCTTATTTATCGCGCACACGAATGCATCAGAGCACCCCGCTTATTCAGAGCCTTGGCTTCATAAGGTGCCAGATCAAGTGTTGCTGTATAATCCCGACGAGGTAGACGTTAGACATATCGCGTCTCTTGAGACCGATGAGGCAAAATCGGCAGGCCGTGAAAAGGCTCTGTTCGATTATACGTATCTATTAAAAGCGTGCGAGGCATCAAATGCCCCGTACACATTAATGCTCGAGGACGATGTCATCGCACTCGATGGGTGGCATCATCGCACCCAGAACGCATTGGCATCTGCTGAAAAACAGACCAAAACGATTGGTGCATCAAAGTGTGAGTTGTTCCAATATCGTCGCGAATCATCTTCTTGACTGACTTCTTCTCTCTCCTCAGGGCTCTATCTCCGTCTTTTTTATACCGAAGAGTTCCTTGGATGGAACTCCGAAGAATGGCCTACCTATCTCTTCTACTCGATCCTTACTTCTGTATTAGTCGCATGTGCCTTTTTGGGCGCCAGAAAATACAAACCTCGATTCGCCGCCACTCTTTCGAACGAAGTCATCCTCCTCGTCAGCTGTATATGCACACCTATACTAGTCGGCCTATTCTTCGCGACTGGACGTGCCACTATGCTCCCAATACCGGATGGAGTGCATCAAATGCCGCGTTTTGGATGCTGCTCGCAGGCTCTGATATTTCCACGAACACGTATCCCAGACCTCGTCAAGTTGTATGAAGACAAGCATCTGGGGTACGTGGATATGATCACGGAAGAATACGCAAATGAAAATCAGGAAATTCGGTGGGCGATTACACCCGCCGTCGTGCAACATGCTGGTAGGAGAAGCTCCAAGGGAACATTTACCAACAATGATGGACCTTATGTACCGCCCAGACATAAGAGTAAATCAGAATTGTCGGATGTGGAGAAACTTTGGAACTTCCGATTCGAGACATTGGATTCGAATGCTTTGCGTGCTGAGCACGACAGGTTCATCAAGTATGGACTGGATTAGTATATAGTCGACCGTATAAATCTTGCTTGGCATCTTATAATATTTTAACATTTTGCATATCACAAATTTGCGGCCTGAGGTTATCTATCAAGATATTCTTATTGTTCAAATAGAAGTTCTGCTGGTTCTTTGTGTAGCTAGGATGTACCAGTACAAATAGACAATAAGATCGCTCCTTGAAAGGTGACACAGTATGGATGATACAATTGATTTAGTCATGTATCTCGATTATTCTCCTAGCATATAATATTCTAACATTTTCCATATGACAAATTCGCAGCCTGAGGTCAACAGTAAGTATGGTGCATTATCCATAATGTACCATACTTAGTGTACTACATTCTGAGAGGACCTCATCACAGCACCAGGGCTTCGAAAATGGCAGAACGTTCGTTCTATTAGATCATTAAATTGAGCAACTCAAGGCAGATACCCCAAATGGTGAAACTGAATTTTAGATGCCTCGTAACCATCAAATGGAGGTCGTTGTCAATACTAGAGGACGAAAAGTCATATGTGTGCCAACGATTTCATGAATAGCTTACAAGATCAACGCAGGCAACAAGATAGGCTTCAAAACTCGTGAGAGGAACTTCCGGCATTGTGAATATTGGCAAGTTCATGAACACTCTAATATCTCTGAAGATAAGCCCCGGAGCCTAACATTTCCAACGGCATCGCTGACCGAGCTACAAAGCACAAGCACACAACATAACTGGTGACCAAGCAGTATTTGGTACCATCGGGTGCATAGATGTCCTATTCTTAAAATAATCTGACCTTACTCAAACAGGAAAAAGGTAGAGACCATAAAATGCCCGTCAGGATTT
The DNA here is from genome assembly GCF_028827155.1 of Penicillium citrinum. Classification (NCBI taxonomy): domain Eukaryota; kingdom Fungi; phylum Ascomycota; class Eurotiomycetes; order Eurotiales; family Aspergillaceae; genus Penicillium; species Penicillium citrinum. The sequence continues at coordinate 1,177,619 of NW_026622692.1, forward strand.
AAGAATCTGCAGATCTTGTTCCCAAGAGCAGTCTAGTGGCACATTTTTAAGTTGAACCAGTCCCAACTACGTCAGCTTGGGCTGCAGAAAAAAACAACCTGACTCAGACCAGACCCTCAAGACCCATCTCCTTGGTAGCCATTGAGGAGGACGGGAAGAAAGATCAATCTCAATTCCGCATGAAATGGAGTCATTCGGGGACCATCCGGGGAACTCACACATACTATCAGACACCCAGAATGTCGATGCAGACATGCAGCGGCAGAGCTTCAGCTCGCTTAAATGACACTGAATCCAATTCTCTGGGTGCGGCGTCCTAACATCGCAGTTCATTGGTGGCTAGTCGACGCCTCTAAATCTTCAAGTCCATTTTTGGAATAGTACAGTTACTGCTTAAAGAAGATTACCGTTCATGCTTAAAGTTATCAGAAAATCCACGAACTAGGCTCAAGCATCATGCATACCACCATCAGGGACAATGTGCAGGCCTAGTTCAAAAATTTGCAAGCGAGTTGTAGTAGTAAATCTTCTCAAAATAGAACTGCAGATACCGCAAACCCCCTTTCTCAAATTCCAGTCAATATCCGCCGAGGAAAAATCTAGAAGCAAATAAAATAAAGGCCATTCCTAATGGAATATGATTTTCTCTTGGCTTCCAACCTCGTGAGTCCCACCTCCTCAGCCGCAAACTGCATAATAAATGAGCTAATCGCTCATAAGCCGGGGATCTACCCAAATGCCCGGTTCAGCCACTTGGAGGCGTTTCCCCAACGGTGTCTCCGATTTCAGCTATCAGGCAATTTCCCATGGCTTTAAAAAGGTTATTGTGCCCTGTCCTGGTGTCATTCTCACTGTCTTAGCTATCTTGCAGACTCAGTAGCTGCCGTCCGAAGCTGAGGTGATTGATTCCGAGGCAGTGAGCTCCTTTGCAAGTAACAGGCAAACACATTATAAGGAAATGAGTCAAAAAAATCGATTACTCCGCCGGGAGAAAGTGAATTTATGCTTTATTACCTCAGATCCGTCTTCGAACAATGGGAAAACGAGCAATCTTCACATGGTCAGATCTCATGCCGGAAAATGGCGATGGTCCGAAACCCGGAAAAAAAAGGGCCATATGAGCCGGGATAAGGCCAGTCTTCGAACAAACTACGCCGGAGGGCATATTTCGGAAGAGTATGATACTTCAGATACTAGTATCTCCGATACTTCATTTGGTACTTCGCTTTCGGGATCGAAAGACAGTTCGCCGGATGTTGACCTAGGAGTTTTATTCGAAGCACTAGAAGAAAAGGTCAATGGCATAGAAGTACCTGGAGTATTCCCACCTGAGGAGACAGAATCATTCGACTCAACTGACTTTTGTGGGTCAGAAATGTCTGGTTATCCCACTGCTGGATGTGTGAATTTATACGGCATCGCACCTAATATCCTAGACCCCTTCCAACAATACCCTCATACATCACCATTACCTTCAGACCTGGTCAGCGATGCTAATAGATACTGTAAGATCTCTCAATCATCTTTATTCTTTTTCTTACTGAATCTGTCTGACTAGCTTTATCCGTCTTATGGCCTGGTCTCTTACCTCCATCCTTCAGAGCCAGTCACCCTGGTGTAAATGCATGGCTTGAGAATTCTGCTACGCACGAAGCACTTCACAGTACCTTACTGTTTGGATCATATTCACATCGAAGAACTCTATGGCTTGTCAAGAATCGAGGACATTTCAGCAATGAAGATGGAAAGAAGCTGTCACTTTGTGAAGCGGATGCTATTGTCAGAGTGAATCGGGCTATTCAGAGTCCTTCGGGGGCTGTGACTGATTGCATAATATTGTGTGTTCTATGTATGGCAACGAACAAGGTAGATGGTCCCATGTGGGATCAAAATCAGGAGCGGATATTTCAAGCTCCATTGACATCACTTCAATGGCTCGATATTTACGGTCGTTTGTCTCCTCATCCAGTTCACCAAGCTGGGCTTGTTCAACTGGTGCGCCTCAGAGGTGGACTGGAAAAGATAGAGCTGCCAGGTCTCGCAGCTATAATATCCTAGTATGCCCCTCCAAAAACACGCATTTTGAACGTAATGAACTTCTACTGATACCTCTGTCAATTCAGCTCTAGTATCCTCGGGGCCAGTCGGTCTCTATCTCGTCCGAGTTTCCCCTTTGTGTCTCTTCGGACTGGAAGTTATCTTGGCTTACAAGATATAATTGGAACTCATGTCAAACACTTCGAGTCAATTCAGATCCCCTCACACATGCAAGACATCCTTCAAAGTCAACGAATATATGTGTCTGAAATTGAGATGTACGAAGATGGCGTTCAAATTGGAACGGACTTGCTTTGTGATCACCGAAATATTATACAGTGGCATATCATGTCTCTTCTTCCATCGATTCAGCTCGACTCTGCTCATGCCACCACTTATCCTCTCTATGAATCATGTCGGCTTGCCTTGATCATTTTTGGGGTTGGCGTCACATTTCCTCTTCCCCGCAAAGCACTCCATTGAAAACACTTGGTCGAATGTTAAAACTAGAGCTTCAGTCGCATCAACATGAAGCCCAAAATACCTCACCCTCAAATCTCAATCTTTATATGTGGATTCTGAGCCTCGGTTGTATTGCTGTTGCGGATTCCCCAGAGAGGGATTGGTTTATAGATGAGCTCAGATTTCATATCACATGCCATGGCCCGTCGACATGGCATGATTTTCGAGCTGATTTGAAGTCAATTTTGTGGCTTGATAGCGCTTGTGGAATGGCCGGAAAAATAATTTGGAATGATGTTATGAGTTCATGATAACATTTGAGGGACTTCTCTGGCCCTTTTGTATGAAATACTCAAAATAGAAATCCCTCTTCATAGAAATCCCTCTTCATAGAAATCCCTCTTCATAGAAATCCCTCTTCATAGAAATCCCTCTTCATAGAAATCCCTCTTCATAGAAATCCCTCTTCATAGAAATCCCTCTTCATAGAAATCCCTCTTCATAGAATTCATCTGGACCGTCCCTGTGCAGAATTGATAGACAACATTTCGACAAAGGATATCAAGCTGTTGAGTGGGGTTGTTGAGAGGCACTGAAAATATTGTTTCTTTTTGAGCGCAGAAAGGAATTTTCTGGTTGTTGTTGTGGTCAAGCTCAGGAAATCCGATCGCAGTCAAATCTGGTTTTTGGTGATACGATTTTACAATGATACAAATTTGATTCGACCACATCCCCGATTATGAGATGATTTATATCGTTAAACAGATATGGTTCTGACCATCTGACTTCGATAACAAGAGATAGAAATAGTGTATAGAATCTGTTGTAGATTGCAGCATCAGATTGTTTCCACAGATGATTGTAAGATCCATCACAGTAGATGATTGCCAGTCCATAATTAGTTGAAAGAAACTGAAAAATCCATTGGAAAATTTCTACAGGTACTGAATCTGAATTTCATTCTTGCTAGATCTTCAGGATGGCAAAATCTGTTTGATCATGAAAATCTGGTGATTTGAATACAGGAATCCAGTTCTGGATCGAATCATATAATTTGAAAGATATAATGAAAAGCTGAGTCAATATTTGTCCGGTAGATATAAGGTACAGATTACAGGTAAATTTGAGACTTCGTCAAGAGTATTTCAGGGAAATGGTAATCAGCAAGGCTGAAGATCCGTCAGTTTCACCGCACAACTTGTAGAGCAAATATTTTCAAAAATTCTGCAGATGAGTTTCGCGAAATAAGGTTCTGTCTGCAAATTATGGACTGAGACAACTGTTCTGGAACAGCTATAGCTACTAGTGGAAAATCCAGTAGTATTCGATATGATGGACAGAGTGAATAAAAGAAAAAAGAAAAGAGTGAAAAATAAAAGAGGAGATATAGAAAGGGAAGAAATTCCTGGCCACCTCCGGCAATTAGCAAAGTAATTCCACTATATGAAATCCACTGAAATTCCAATACTGTATAACATTTATATCATTATCTAAATTCAAATTGAGTAGTAGCCTCAGTTTTCCATGGAACAGGAACCAAGTAACCATAGGCTTTGAATAATCTTGAGCGGCAAGTTGTCACCTTGGCCATCTCTTCCCCAGGATGACTGGTGCTCAGTACCCTTTTATAGCTCCATATCTCAACTGCGTTGTTTTGCAGGGACCGTACCAAAAGGCTACTACAGCCACAATGGTTGAAATGCAAACATGATGCAGCCACGGACTTCTGAGTCTCGATCTGTCACAGTAGATAAAGCCTGACTACTATGCTCCTATCTTCAGAACCAATTACCAGTTCATTTTCAATAAAAAGTACCTCGGCTCTGGGGTATCCACCACGTTACTTTGAGCGATGGGAGACGTAACTTGAATGTTATTTATAGGGAAGCCATATACTCAATCATAAGCTGATTGTGGACGCGGTACGAGATACTGTTCCTGATTATTGTCCTGCACTGACCGAGAAAGTTCCAACAATGATTACTTCAATTACTTAATGACTAGTAAAGACGTAAAAAGAAATTGGGTGGATCAATACTTTTCCCTAGTCAAACACGTATCGGTGCGACTAATATACTTCCAAGGTCAAAGTAAACTCTGATGTCGGCGCCCCTTCTGATATCCACCTTCTCCCCCAGTTCGCGGGGAATGTACCCCCCCCTAGGGTGCCCGACAGACGGGTGGCCTCTCCCTGCCAGCGGCTTATCCACTAAGCAGTCATACATTGCAAGAGTCCCTGGTTGCAATAGCCGAAACAGCGAACGGGTTTGCAGTGAAGGTCCCGTTGGGATCAGCCTTTCCTCTAATCTTACCCAACTTTTGGTACTTTGCTGCATCCTCATAATAACATTTCCAAATATTCTGCTTCCCCAAATCCCAGTCACCATAAGACCCCCAAAGCAAACGTCTGTCCTGTTTGCTGAAGGAACTGGAGGGACCAACCATAATTAAGTCATTCTGGGCTTGCCATTTTTCAGCGTACATTTTATACCTGTCGCCCGGTTCGTGAAAGCAGTCTAGCACTTGGACAACTGATGTGTCCCTCCAGCTGTAAGAAGTGCCGTTATCCTTGTTCCTATAGAAACGCGAATTCTCGCCTCCGTAGCATTGGATCTGTACTGAAAGCTTGCAATGTACGTAGGCCTCATACTCCTTGTCTCCCGGGTTATTATCGAGCAAATGGCGCGGGTTATAGATCAAGTCGATGCGATCAACCACATCGTCGACCCAGCCGTCCTTTTCAAGAGACTTTGAGTTTGTAGAGTAGGTGCGCTTGATGTAAGGGAGATCAAACTCTCGTTGCTTGGGGAAGATCCATTCTCCACTCATTCGAGACATGTCCTCCTCTAACTCGTTGATGAGGAGAGTTTCGCTTTTAAAAAACCCCTTGAGAGCCCGGAATTTGTTGAACCACTGGTCAACACTCTCGTCATACTTGTCATCTTTGCTGGTTGGGCACCACTGCGCATAAAGCACGATGATGGCGGGGAAGCTGCCATTTAGCCAGTCAAGAAACTTATCCGCGAGAGCTCCCTTGATCTTATTTTGAATGCGTTCCCATTCGTCAGCATTCTTCAATGAAGGGAAGAGCATCGTGATGGGAAAATCGGTACTGAGGACGCTCACACAGAGGTCAAAGCCTCGCGGGACGTTGCTATCGTCAGCCATTTGTGCGACTGCGGTGAGCAGACTTTTGAGGACTTTTGGCGAGTAGATCCAGAGTCCTTTGATGCCATGTGGTCCCTTGAACCCGTTTGGACCGACAATAGTACCCACGTAACTCTTCGCCTGATATACCTCAACGATATAGTGTGTGATGATGCCAAAATTACCTGGACTGCCCCCTAGTACGGCGTTGAAAAGTTCGGCGTCATTTTCCTTAGAGATGTCTTTAATGACACCGTCATGACAAACCATGCGAATGGTTCTGATATGATCGCCAAAAAGGCCAAAGCTACGACCAAGTTGGCCATAGCCACCAGTCTGGCCATGCCCACCCACACATACATAAGCGCATTGCCCGTAGGGGACAAACAGTTGGTTGTGCTTGAGATATGCGTTGAAGTCCTTTAATTGATTGCTGACGCCAACGTACACCAGTGCTCGATCCTGGGCAATGGGGTTGCGGGCATCCAAAACCATCAAGTCCTTGTATGTGTTGCTAAGGTCGATTTGAATGTTCTTGCCACCTGTAGACGATGCACCACTATACTGGTGACCGCCACTCTTGATAGCGATAGCGACTTGATTCTCTCTGGCCCAGTTCACGGTCTTGATTACGTCTTCGTCTCGTTTCGGCTGGACGATGAGATCTGGATACATGTTGTGATCACCCGCCTGAGACGAGGTCGCATATTGCTGGTTGAAGTAGGTGTAGTCCTGCTTCTCAGCTGGAGTTCCATCGCGGAAGTATTGCATCCCCTCTAAACCTTGAATTCGGACCATTGTTGCTTTTTGAGAATTTTCAAGTACACAGTTGACCTGAAGTATGGTGAGAACATTTCAGACGCGAACGACACCGAGTCTTGTACTTTTCAGGTATACTCAGGAGCATGAGTAGGACTGGTAGCATTCAGCCACTTTGGTAATTGACTTTATAGTATGTAACATTGAATCAGTGAATATCCCTCGATCTTGATACGCGTAGCACCGTCGGCTTACAGTGCCGCCATTGTCTCGTGCAGCTTCGTTGCCCCAATCTCCATCCAAGGCGAGCCGAGTCTCACGCTGTTGACGAATATTGGTCAATTTTACGATGATGTTTCGTCTCCAACGCTTGTGCTGAAAATTCTCGCCTTTCGGGCCGTGAGTGTATTTAGACCTTCATATTGTCGCAGCTTCTTACCATGGGATCTGTTAAGGACCTTGTGACTCTTCCAAGAGTAGAGCTGCATCTAGCCACAAACATATTTCTAGAATGATTTCAGTGCACGTAAAACTTCACTGCTCTTAAGATTTAGAAATGTGTTAAAAAAAAAACCATTCTGTTGAAAGCACCTCATTTTTTAGCTCCATATAGCTCGATATCACTCCAAGTTTAGCATTGCTGATCACTCTGCGCTCCTGTGCGGTATGTATTATAGAGCCCTCGACCTCCCTTCTCTCCACCCAATTCCTCGACATTATCAATTTTCGCTCCCCACCCTCGTTGCTGCAGCTAGAATTATTTTTCTATTGATCCGGGTCAGCGGGTGCCGCCACCGCATTATCCCTAACGTTTTGCTTACCAGGCATCACTCTCGAACCTGTCACTAGACTACCCTAAATCGTTACAATTATGGTCCTGATGAAATGTGCCAGGGATTCAAGGTCTCATGCCGTAAGATATGTAAGTCTAAATGACGTGTATCTATCGTAAGGATTTCAACTATCAGATTGAGTCCATCTATAGTCTAGACATTACTTGGATAAGTCGGGCGCTGTTTGCGGACAATAAGCGGGGGCATGCACTTTAATCAAGTATTCATGTCACTATTGGAATAGAAATGAAATAAACTATTTTGTCTGTAAAGTAGGTACTCCCAAAATCTAGATGCTAATGGCCAAGGTTTATTTTGATTTACACAACCAGCTCTCCGAGAGAGCTGGTTGTGTCTGACACGCATGAAGATTTTGGCAGCACACAAATCTAGCGTAGTGGGGAGTATCGGCCTGCCTACCAGCATGGAGATTTATGTAAAGGAAGTTGGCCTGGTTTGGAAGGAAGCTTTTATATACATGAAAACTAGTATTCAATTGAAAAATCATCCCCAGAGGTGCTGTTGTCAGATATCTGTAAATTCCGCTGTATACGTTGTAAATATAGTAGATTTGAGTGGCTTTGAAGTACCTTTGAAGTATTGAAGGCTAGATGCTGAATATATTTATAGATACCATTTTTCAATGGATACTAGATCAATGCAGTTAATGGAAGGATACCGTATTTCAGATTACCTGGCTGGAGATATGGTTTGGAGTTGAACTTGGAAGTTCAACTCCAAATTTTACTGCCTACTAGAAAGACCAAAAGCCCTGAAGGAATAAGCTTTCAAGCTTATTCCAATTTCCCAATTCAAAGGTTTGAATTGGGAAGACTTCGTGGAGTCGATGAATGAGCAAGGCTGCCTCTATATTTAGTGCTACCTTCTTGGACTTGGAGATAATAACAGATGAATACGCTCCAAGGCTACTTTTCATCTAATACTACTTATACCAAGATCAAGTCTCAATCATGAAATATATATGGTCATTATAACATTGATAAATACATGGAGGGGAATCACATGGCAAAGAAGAGAAATGGTGCACAGTAGAAAGAAGTGCACATATTAACAATCCATCGTAGGAGGGCTTGCTTACCCTACAACGAGAGGTTGCAAGGAAGGGGGAAACGGGTGTTGGGCGTCGAAGCGGGCCAGCTCGCTTCCATTGCCACTATACCCAATGGTATCACGGTTGTCGTCGATTATACGGCCATACTCGAGGAGGAGAAGGTAAAGATAGATGTCTAGATCCTCATCACGCAACGCGTTCTGCGCCCACTCTCGACTTTGGGCAGCAATCACCTCGGCCTCGAAGTCATGTCTAGGTACATATGGCCCATTATCAACTGTAGAGTCATCGGACGTCGATGGACGTAATCCAATGAAGTAGGTCATGAGAGGATAGAGATCGGTGAAGCGATTGTCCATGGGAATAAAGTGGCGCCAGGCGAAGAGACGAGAGTCGTGCCACTCACGGAAGATAGTTGCCTTGATACCGAGAGATCTACTCTGATGAAAGGCCCGCCAGCGACCAGAAAAGCTGTGGCCGTCGATATCAACGAGATATTTGGACTTGAATTGCTCACTGAATGGCTTTTGATCCTTGTAAGTCCAAACGCCGTCATAAAAGGAGCAATCCGGAATACATCCCCAGGCTTCGGTGAAACCGACATCGAAATGAGAGGAGGCAAATTCAGAGGGGTGGAAGTCAGGGTCCAGTTGATATTGATCTCTGCTGTTTCGGGAGAGAATTGAAACAGTTGAGTTTTCCATTTCTGTGGCATTGGCCATTTTGACGAATCGCTGGCGATGTAGGCGGTGCCAGTTGTCCGCAACTTGTACACCACCGGAAGTGACGCCACGCCACAGCATAGAATCGGTCTTGTCTTCCCATTCATAATCGTGCTTATTATCATAAACGTACCGCTCATCCTTGAGGAAGTACATGTTGGCCGGGAAGAGGATGTCGTTGTTAACGCTGACCTTGCATTCACTGAATACCGGGATTAGCTTCCTAGTAATTTTGTTGCTAGATGCCGTGAAGAGGAAGCCATGTTGCTCTCCTATGACAGGGCCAACGTTGCAGAGATCCGAAGAACCAGTGAAATTGGAGATGAAACCACCGAAGTTCGATTTGTAGAGCTGGTCTGCATCCTCGGCAGTCATATTCTCATTCCGCGCCGGAGATTCAAGTGAGCAGGACTCCTTAGCCGAGTCCATATAGAGCTGTCCTGCGACAGAAAACCAAGCCGGATCTACTTCTTCGTTGACAGGAGCTTCTTCATTATAAAAATGCTCCATGTTTGATGTGAATTGATCTGGGGCATCATCGGGAATGCTTCGCGTGCTTTCCTCTTCTTTGAGATACTTTTGAATATCATCGTATGTCGCCATCACACGAGGCTGATCCATCGTGTTCATTGCGATATCCATGTCTGGAAGGTACTGCGCAATCCGACCAACCGATTGCGCAAGAGTCTCTGCCCGCCAACCTTCGCTCTTGGAAACGACCTTATGGTCCCGGAGACGCAAGCCCGCAATGCTCTCGCTGGTTTGTAGTCGGGCGGCCATCTGACGGATTTCGGCTGGTGGTATGGCCCAGAATGGTCGCAAATCTCCAGTGATTTGTTGGAAGTCATCGACATTGTGGACACCATTTTTGCGAGCAAAGATATACCATTCCTTGAAACCGGGTGGTGGGTGACGTCCGTAAGTCTCGCGGTATTTGGCGACTGTCTGAGCGAAATCGGTGGAGCGGCTCTGTTCATATTGCTGCCAGTGACGATTGGCCTCGTTCATCAACCCAGCGATCGGGTGTTGGTCTCGTGCAAATGCTCCCTCGAGTTTAGGAGGGGCCGGCCGGAAGAGCGACAGGCCCGGAATACGAATAATCGTTTCATCGACGGTATGAGTGAGGAAGACGAGGTTCAAAAGACATATCACAGCAGCCGCCGCGGCGAGACACAAGTAAATGGACTTGCGCCGACCAACGAAGCTGTTAGCGCCAAGCATTGTCCCCAGAACTACACCAAATTGGGATGGGCCCGTCGGGAATTGAGGGGGTGTGGTGAGACACCAGGAATGCAAGGGAGTCCACGCTGTACAGTGGAGGCGGGAAGAACTATGAGTGACACATGGAGAAGTTGAAAAGGGTTGAAAAAGGGGAACGAGAAGTGGAGGAGGGAGAAGAAGAAGAAGTTGAGATAAGGAAAGCACGAGGGAAAAGTGGAAAAAGTGTGGCGGCGGAAGGTACGACCCCTAAAAAACTAAAAAGAAAAAAAAAGAAGGAACGAGGGACTGACAAAAGCATAAAAGCCCCCAAGGAAGTGCGAGCTGCACTTGGCAAGAGCGATCTAGTCTGCCTCGTACACTTCATCCTCCTGCTGCTACTAGAACATGCACACCACGTGCCTTCATGCAACTCTTCAGCTTTGAACGGTTACATTCATCTTTTACTTTAAAGTATTACCCTCACTACTCGCTACTTTGGCGATTAAATACCCTTTTGCGCTTGATATAAGAAATCTCTGGATTGATTTGAGCTGAGGTCATCGGCTACCCGAGCTGTGAGATGCTCCGCTACACAATCCCGCCCCAGCGCTAGTTAATGTACAATACTCGGGACTTGGACTTGATTTAACCTGGCACTGACCCGCGCTAATAACGACTTTGGTGGGTCTTCATCTCCGTGGTTCGAAGTGGTTCGTACGCTCATTCTGATTCGCCAGAAGGTGCCAAGTGCGAGACTGCTCCGCTCCGTGGCATTCCACGAATCATCGCTTTTCCTCTTCAGGACCCTTTGCTCTGCGCAGCTCCTCAGAGCTTCATGATAAGCAATGACCGCGAAGCGTCCCCGCGCGGCATTTGAGGCCGACCAGATTGAAAGTCGGCCTCCTTATGCTGTTTATGGCACTCCCTTGCCCTCGCTTGATGAGGGTATTCGCGATGATGGCTCCTATATGCCAGTCTGGAAACAGGAAGTAACTGATGAGCGGGGGAGAAAACGACTTCATGGCGCCTTTACTGGTGGCTTCAGTGCCGGGTATGATATCTTCTAACCTATTCGCTGTTGATTTTTCAATTTACTGACTGCTATCTTCGGTCTAGGTACTTCAACAGCGTTGGCTCGAAAGAAGGATGGACCCCGGCTACATTCGTGTCTTCTCGCCAAAATCGAGCCCGCGATGCGAAGCAACAAACCCAACAGCGACCCGAGGATTTTATGGACGATGAAGATCTCAGGGAACAAGAGGAGTCACGGAACTTACAAACCGCGGACGAATTCGCTGGCTTCGGGTCCACCAATAGAGATCCCAATCGACGAACGGGACTGATGGACCTACTCAAAAGTGGCGGCGAAACAATGGGTGTCAAGCTTTTGAAGAAAATGGGTTGGCGTGAAGGTCAGGGAATCGGCCCCAAAATACGACGAAAGGCAGATCTGGGCGAGAGCTCAGCTCCAGGTGGCGCAGATGCCGACAAGATGTATCTTTTTGCGCCTGAAAACCCACCAATGGTGTCCTTCATCCGCAAGTCTGATTTTAAAGGTCTGGGGTTTGCGGGAGAGTCAAGATTGGATTCTCAGGAGGCTTCTCAGGAGGCTTCACAGGAGGAGTCGAAGGAGACAGATTCGTTCTTTGGTGACCGTCTTGCCAGTCAAACAAAATCTAGCAAGTCGCTCAAACCCAAACAACCGCGCAGAGGAGGATTTGGAGTTGGCATCCTCAATGACACTGGCTCTGATGACGAAGATCCTTACTCGCTTGGACCTCAAATCTCATATAATAAAACAATCGGCGGTGATAAAAAGAAGAAAAAGAAAGGCAAAGCAGACGAAGGGAAGCCTACGATTGCTTCCTCGAATCCCCTGCTTGGGGATAAACCTGTTTTCATTTCCAAAAAGGTCGCCGCTGCTCGAGGAGCCGGCGGGTTCAGAAAATGTCGGGATGGACGCTTACCGCTGGACGGGTTTGTTCTCGCCGATAGTCTTTCGGGTCTGTCCCTCTCGGAGAAAAAATACGACCCTCCCGAGATTCCCCAGGATTGGACGTCTAGCAAAAAGCCATCGCCTACCGAGCAAGACCCTTTAAAATATGTCTCGACCGCCGATGCCGCCAAGGCATCAACACTTGATCCTACGTCTCGAGCTGCGGCTCTGGGTGAAACCCAATTACCCGGAAAGTCTGTCTTTGATTGGATGACTCCAGAGGCCCGCGAACGCATTGTAAAGCTCACTGGCAATTCTAACTTGCCCCCTGCCCTTGGTGAAGGGGCCCCTAAGGGCTATGAAATGTCTGATTCGCAAAGGCGCAAAGATTTGTGGGATCTGGTCCCAAAGTTAGACAAGCAGACGGCTGTCCAAGCCTTGACACGGGCCGTCAGCGGATGGATGCCCTACTCAGAAGATGAGGCGAAAAGGGCACGTTATCGCAACTTTCTCGAAGTTCGGGCAGAGATACGGGATACTCTGCCAGATCGGTTACCAGGATCTAGCACTGACGACTGGGTCAATGAGATGCAAGAGTTTGCACGTGCAGCGGAGGTCTTCAAGCCTATGTCTGGCATCATGGCATCCCGATTCACGTCAGCATCTTCAGGTCCCAAAGTTGCGTCAGATGCACCCGATTCTAAAGATGATCTCTTAAATCGGCCTAATGAAAAACCGGACAGCCCGGCCGTGGCAGCTGCTAAGATCGGCATGTTCGGACCAATGACTCGAAGCACCGAGTCGTTCTATCCATCACGTCTTCTTTGCAAACGGTTCAATACTAAACCCCCCTCTCATGTTCAACAAGATCCCGGGGAACCACCCGCGGGCTCTGAATCAAATTTCGGATCCCGCTTCCAAGCTGGTGGTTATCAAGCCGACACCAAGGCCAAGGAACTAATCTCACAAGAGGTGATGGACATGATCATGGCGGAGTCAGGTCGTCAACCTGCCACGCACAGCTCCGAAACTACGGGTGTACAAAAATCAAATACTCCCGCCCCGGCGCTGGCTGTAGAACCCGAGCGCAACGATGCACTTGAAGCTGAACGACCAGCTGATGATGTCTTCAAGGCCATCTTCGGTAGTGATGACGAGGATGACGAAGAAGACGAATAGGATGATGAATGATATCCCCTCTTGTATTTATCTACAAATATTTCCCCTTATATACATAGAAACAAAAAAAAAAAAAACATGAGAAACAGTATATGCATGCGATGTATTCCCACAGTCGCGAACAAAGTACGTTGTGGTACTATTTTGTGTGCCCGCCAAATCTCGCAGCTCGAAACGAAGCGCAGATGGGCCTTTGACCTCATTGAATGCTTGATTTCAAGCTAAGCCAAAAAGCTAAATAAAGTCGTATTGGAATGTGTCTGGGCGCATTTCCCTCTTCTTCTTTCTTTTCCCCTCTCTTCGCGCATTTCTGCCCATCTTTCCAGTCTTCCTCGAATCATCTCGATTTGTTTGTTCTCTCCGCATTTGAAGGATTCGAGCTACAAAACAATCGTACCACTTCTCGTCCCCTCACATTCATTCCCCTCCCTCCTCCCCCAAACCACCACACTGGCTTATGGAGTTTCTATATCGCAAACAAAATGGTATGTTCTAATTTCTATCTTTATATAAAGTGTTCGCCTATTCGAGAGGGAGGGAATAGCACCCTTAACCTCCACCTCGGTAGACGACCCGAGTCTTCGTCTGTGGACAAACCCCAACGGGGTACACTTCAACGGCAGAGCCTCAGCTAACAACTCCACCTTTTGGCCGAAATAGGGTTGCTGCGCGTCCGTGCCGTCGCGTGATGATGAAGCCCCCCGACGACCGGGGAAGCCAAGATAGTCGATCGCAAGTTACTCGCAGCACTGCATCTGATCCGCAAACACATTCACAGACCGGTCGCCGCCGGACAAGACATCCCAATGTCGCCTTAAATGAACATTATAATGAACCGATCCGTCTACATGTATGGTACAGCAAACGTCGAACGTGGAACCGCGCCGACTTGGATCGCGAGCGTCGCGAATTTTTCGAGACAAGGGTGACGGGACGCCCGGAGGTATGGGCCGCGATCTCGACGGCCATCACGTTGATGCGCAGCAGTGATCTTGGTACGGCACAGAGTATTATTGATGCTGCTGGTATCACTGTTCCTACGGGTGACTTCTGTGAAGGCTGCTACGATCAACAAGGGGCTCTTTATCGTCTACCGCAATGTATTGTCAGTGACCCGGTTAATATGGCTCAGGATGAGTCGACACCGACGGCGAATCAGTCGCAGGATGATATCGGGCAGGATGATGATATCGAGGCGCTTTCAGATGGCAAGCTTCCGACTGACGATGCATCGGGTGACGAGTTGATATCCGAAGATCTAGAACGTCGCCGTGACGAAAAGGGCAAGACTAGTGAGCGCGATCTCATCAGTGTTCGTGTCCGACTCAGTGATCGTGGTGGACCAGATCTCGTGCTTTCGGTGGGTAAGAATCAAAGTATTGGGTTTTTGGCTCGAAAGGTGCATCAAGAGGGAGAGGTATGTAGTACTATATCGGTTCTCTGATTGTTTTCGATTTCTAATTATTCCCAGCTTTCCAATTTCCAACGCGTTCGCCTTGTATATCTTGGTCGCATGCTCAAAGAGCATCAATCACTTCCTGAGCAAGGGTGGCAGAGCAGTCATACTGTCAGTGCCTTTGTTGTCTCACGAGCTTCCTTGTAATGATTCACTTGGTCGGTCATTCTTGAGGGAACTGGCCTCGGAGCTGCTCGGTTCCTTTGTCCTTCTTTAGCGTTTTGGCGTTTATGTTTTTGTTCGAGATCTTTGCATAATACCCCATTCTCTTTTCATTTTTGTTCTGGAATTTGACCCCGGGTGGTACCAATCTTAACAATTCTCCATGGCTGCACACTTGATATCACTTACTTTTGGGATATACATTTGTCTGTGATCAGTGTGGATTGCCTACAATTTCAATAATCCTCATATACCCACTACTGCATTATGTTCATCTCCGTTCGTCTAAAGGTGGATTTTAATAGGTTCATTAAGTCTCACATATCAATCTCAGTGTAGCTGTTGGAATGCCACCGGGATAGTGACTCTGGTAAGTCGACTCCGTAATTGTTCGCATTCAATGCTAGTAATTTTGAGAAATCTATGTTTCTCCTTTTTTTCAAAAAAAAAAAACCAATGACCTGTCGCTAGAAGCGACAAGAGTGTATGTAGCCATTTAGTAGATGGCTATACTAATGTGATGAAGCTAGAATAAAAAATCAAAGTGCAAAAATGCATCATCCGTGAATCGAACACGGGCCTCGTCGATGGCAACGACGAATTCTACCACTAGACCAATGATGCTAGTTGATGTAATCCTCCATATAAAATAGATAGATAAATTAGATATACGTTCCAATATAAAATTAAATGAGCTGCTTGATCAAACTACTTTCGCGGCTGAACTTGAACGCACTTCCTGAACTGCAGCCAGTCTATAGTACTATAAAATATAATTTGGGTATCATGTTATGTCATTCATTACCAAATCCAAGTTTACGTTGCATATTATCAATAATAGTATTATCCATATTCACCGGGGGTCCATATAATGCAATCCAGGAGTTTCCATCAAAGCTCGGAAATATATTTATTGATGTGGTACCCCAAGATCCATATTACCACGGATGGTCTAGCTATGGGCACTACATTGAACTACAAGCTAAATAGATGCTCAACTACCCCAAACTGGTATCCTATACTCATGTGACGATCAGTGTACATATAGTAGTCACGATGAGTGATCGTCGATGGGTGCCCAGTGACCGTCTAATCGGGTTGGACGTGAATTGTCAGTAACAGATGCTGTGTTCATAGCAAACGAGTTACTGTGCAGTTAGCAATTATTATGTAAGCTTCTTGGACGGGGGTCCAGGCGAATGGCGTGGATGGGAGAACTTGAAACCCAGGAGTACCCCGACAAAGACCTGTCAGGCTTTGATTCTGGATCGATGTATAAGTTGTTCTACAAGAGGTATGAGGTCTGATTACTGCAGTAGCAACCGCATCGGCGCTGCAAAATCTCGAGCTGGTTGTAAAACTTGCAAGTAGGTACTGACATAGCCTCCTTCCGGGCTAACGCTAACTAGCCAGAATCCGAAGAGTCAAATGTGGCGAGGAGAAGCCAATATGTCGTCGATGTTCTAGCACTGGGCGCAAATGTGAATATGAAGGCACTGTAACACGTTCTTCCGCGCTTTTATCCCCATATACAGTACCCCCCAGCTACAGTCTAGTGACGCTACCGGATAGCGGTTACCCTGAGCGCCGTGCATTTGAATATTACGTTCAACATGCGTCGAAGGGGCTTGCTGCGGGGATGAACCTCGATTTCTGGACAAAAGTGGCCCCGCAAATCTGTCGTTCTGAGCCTGCTGTGTGGGATGCCGTAAACTCAATCAGTGTTTTATACGAACATCCAGATCAGTGCCTGGATTTACCGCTCGTGAAGCTCCAACCGGACAAGAAACGAAGTCTCAATCAAAACCAACGAGAGGCATTGCTTTGGTACTCCCGTGCCATATCTAGCATTCAGTCCCAGATCGTGCGCGGTAGAGTCGATCCATATGTCGCACTGATTAGCTCTGTGCTGTTTATTTGTATAGAGGCAGTTCAAGGCCGCGTGACCGAAGCTCTTCAGCTTTACGAGAAAGGTGTGAATTTGATTGTTACTTTGCGGCATCAAGTCGCCAATGGGACGCTCCCCTCCCATAGGGCCCTACTTTTAGAGAAGACTATCATACCTCTGTTTTTACGCTTGGGTTCGATTTCTCTGACTATATCGACGGTTCAAGTCAGCCAGATTTTTGCCTTTGCTAATTACGACTTGAACACCCCATTCGTATCTCTTGATGCAGCAAGAACTGCAATTTCTGTTTTATTTTCCGAGGCCACGCTCCTCGAGCGAGAGGCATTCCCATATCGCAGCGCACCCATTAGGGATTTGGTTGCAGGGGCGCACCTGGTTGTCAAGCAGCAATCCCTCCAAACACAATTAGATCACTGGCTCCAAGCTTACAACAATCTCTCCAAAAACTGCGCCCGAGCCGAACCTATGCTCCTCGCGTACTATGCCGCTACTTCAATATACGTCTGTACGTGTTTATCACAGCAGGAATTGGTCTATGATTCCTACATGGCAGAATTCACCAGCATCGTCGAGAATGCAAGACTGGCACTTGCAGCTTCAGGGGCCCCAAATTGTGTCCAACCACCATTCACCTTCGAAATGGGCCTGGGTCTCCCATTATTTCTGACTGCAATCAAGTGCCGTGATCCGCACTTACGGCGAAAAGCTTTGGGCTTATTACGTCAAGCACCGCCAATTCAAGCGTTTTTTACATGTGCTCCTGCAGCTTCCTTGGCAGAAAAATGCATGCACCTGGAAGAGGATTACAGCCGTTCCATAGCGCTTACACGAGATCCACAAGCCTCTTATCCGTCTCCCGAATGCTCCATCTCGGACTATTCGCCGGAGCCCGTGGGTGAATTGTCTTCTCTTGTTCCCGAAGAGGCTCGCATATGCTATTCAAACGTTTTACGACCTCAGAATGGGCCTTATCCAGGAGCCGAAGGAGGCATTGCTGAAGACCTGCATGGCTCAAATCAGACACTAGAAGTTTTTCGAAACCACTTTGATGAAGTTAGCAACACATGGCGCATCGATTCTCAATGCGTGCCGCTCTAAGGCAACATGTTACAACTGAGCTTTGCTTTTGGCTTTGCCTATGCACAGTAGTAAAACCGAAATTCGAACAATAGGTATTCAAGCAATAGAGCCGCACCGGCCAACCAGAACACACTGAGAACATAACTAACCACCCAAAATTTACCGCAGGACTACGTCGGAACTGGGCCGCCTCAAATTGTGCGACACGCATTGAATTCGATATAGAGTTTTATTTCTGGGGTCTATAGGAATCCAGAATGGTGGTGAGCTTTCAAAGGCTGGTGACTGTTTCATCCCCGTCAGAAAGAGCGACAGCCTCCACGGAGCATGACATGTCTTGAAAAGATTCTCCTACGACCTTCGTCGAACCAAAAGATGCTCCTGGGGCCCTCGCAGGGTCAACTCTGTGAACCGCCCGGCATTACTGGGTTGGGGCGGGATGACCTGAATCTCGTATTTGGTGAACATGTGAGCAAACAATAGCTTCAGCTCATCTGTTACAAAGAAGCGGCCCGGACAAGCACGCTTTCCCAGTCCAAAAAGAGAGAAAGCTCTCAGAGGCACGGGTCATGGGAAGTCGCGGCGATGGAGCCTTCGCGGTTGTCTGGTCGGCTGGAGCCTCGGAACTCTCATGGCGGGCAGGATTATAGGTCGTAGCATCTGGCCAGATATCATCGTCGCGGTGGATGGCATAGGCGGCAACACTGATACGCGCACCGCACGGCAGATGAAGGCCATCATCCAAGGTCACCCCTGTAGGGCAGGTGACTTGCCGAATGAGGCCCGGGAAGACGACAGCTAGCCGCAGACTCTCCTTCAGCGCATTTTCGATATGCACCAGCTTCTCGATGTCTTTCTTGACTGGCCGGTTCTGGCAGTCGTGCAGCACTTTCTGCGCTTCTGCTATTACCAATTCCCAATAGCCTTGAGTCTTACCTAGCGTGGTAATATCCGCTAAGCACTTGCTCATAGTGTTGGTCGTCGTTTCGATAGAAGCCAGGTTGGCCATGCCCAGGCGGGCAATTACATGCTGTTCGATATCGGCCGGGGACTCATCACGACGGACAGCACGCGTCACTATCCAAGTCAAGAAGTCGTTCGGGAGGTAGGATGACTTTTCTTCTGGATTATCGTCTACCTTCTTGTCTGCCATCTCCATCTGTCGCACGGCTTGGATTCGTTCTCGGACTATGGGCTGCAGATGCCGGTTGTACCCAGCCATGGAGAACCGATTGATCCACTTCACAACTATGGAAAGAGGCCCCTTCAATGGCCGAGGAACAAGGTCCTGAAACACAGTCTCTGGCATGACCGCCATGCCCAACCCGACAGCATTACGGATATAATCTTCATTTAGGCCTGCCCCAGAGCACACATTCAGTTAGTCCACAACCCTCGTTCATCCCGGGGAGAGGGCGTCTTCCTCACATATTTCTTTTCCCACGAATAGACGGTTGGTGATGCGGGCGATGATCGTACGTGTGCTGTCCTTGAGGGGAATCATCTTCCACTCGGGCGAATTCCCCCAAACAACATCCAACGCATCCACAATCTCATCGTTTATGTCCGCCGTCATTCGTCCAAGGTACTGGGTTAATTCTTTCCGCAATACCTCCTGCACTGAGTGGTCGCCAACTAACCCGTCCTGCACAAAGGCGTGAAACTCGTTGTGTATAGGATCTATACTGAGTACTGATTCCGGTTGATCGATTATCCATCGAATGTATTTCGGGGGAAGGATGATTTGCGGTCGACCGAATGCAATAGCGAGGGCGGCGGCTCGACCTTTTTTATTACACTGACAGAGTGGTCAAATGATAAACTGCCCTTTCGGATAGATTAGAAACAAGTTACTTCGAGATACGCCTGCATGATGTTCTTCTTCATGACGAAGAATGACCGCGCCTTCGCACGAAGGTAGCCAAAGCGCTCTTGAGGTCTTTCAATCCATTGTACTTCTTTTGGAACTATGTATTCCCAGGTAGTCAATCGGTTAGCCAGTACCAAAAACAACGTAATAGAAATAACCGCGATGATTCCTTCTTGCAGCAAAGTGAGATTCAATAGAAATTCGATCATTTCGACGGTCGAATGTTGACACGGACAAGTAGAGAGTTGAAGGAAAGAAAGAGGAAACGGAGGCCAATTTTCACCTCCAGACCTTCATTTGCCAGCTGACCTGTATCAATGCCAAGAATCACCAGCGAGTGAAGAATAATAACAGGAGCCCCGGATATAAGGGGAAATCCTTTTCAAGACGCCCGTAGCATCGTCAGATCTCAGAAAGCATGCATCTGCGTGGTCACCGCAGTGGTATCTTACGAGCCACCAATTGTCCCCTGTCATAATGGTTCCTAAGAACTTTATATTTTGACTTTAAATCCCCGGCGTCTGTCTTGATGATGGATTAAACAACTTGATCTTAATATACAAAAGTAAAGATGTCCATCGAATCTCTGGATTTTCTACAATACTGCAGCAACGATAGTCAAGAGCGACAACAGTTTTGTCACGACTTATGCGAAACCCTCTCCATCTACGGATTTGTCAAGCTTCGCAACTCTTCTCTTTCAAAAGAGACAATTGACCATTTGTTCGGATTTGTGAGTCCTTAATTAAACGCAGCGCACTCGGGAAAGTGAATCTAATCACACTATACAGAATAAGCTATTCTTCGATCTCCCCAACAACATAAAAGCCAAAGCGGCGCATTCAGAGAATCCAAACCCGCATCGTGGATGGAGTGCAATCGGCCAGGAAAGTGTATGGCAGATTTCGAAGTTTGAGCAAGGGCAGACCCAGAATGAGCGTTACCGGAGTGTCGTGTAGGTTTTCGAAGAGAAATAATATTATTAAAATGGCCTTACTGACAAGGAACCAGGAATCATTCGATCAAGGGGCAGCTGACGACAAGCTGTTCCTGAACCGATGGGTTGACGAGGATGATCTGCCAGGCTTTCGCCAATTCATGGAGGGCGTCTACCGCGAATTCCATGCGCTTCATGCCCACCTCTTGCGCGCTATCACGGCCGGATTAGGCTTATCTGAGGAGCGTCTCATCTCCAAGCACCAAAGCAATACTAGCGAGCTGCGATTGCTGCACTACCCGTCTATTCCGTGTAGTTCTATGGTGTCTGTCCAGCGAATTGGCGAACACTCTGACTTTGGCACTCCCACCCTGCTCTTGCAAGATTCTGTGGGTGGCCTGCAAGTTGAGGATCAGCAGATGTTGAATAGCTTTATTCCGGTGGAGTCGAAAGATGTGTACGAGGTGATCGCCAACGTTGGCGATTGCCTCCAGAGATGGACGAACAAAAGTCTACGGTCAGCAAATCATCGTGTTAGCTTGCCCGAAGGAAAAGATGCTGGAACTGATGAGATGCTGGAACTGATGAGATGCTGGAACTGATGAGATGCTGGAACTGATGAGATGCTGGAACTGATGAGATGCTGGAACTGATGAGATGCTGGAACTGATGAGATGCTGGAACTGATGAGATGCTGGCACCCCGGTACTCGGTGGCATATTTGGGCAAGCCGGATAGAGAGGTTCTTGTTGATACACTGCCTGAGTTTGTTCGTCCGGGCTCCAAGTCTGAGTACAATGATGGCTTGACCGCGTTTGAATATAATCAGTTGAAGCTGGTTCGTACTTATGGCTAATATAGGGGAAGAAGGGGAAAAAATCGCTGTGAAATGAGATTGTGATATGATTGTGGAAGAAAGGTTTTCGTTCTGTTTTTGTCATGCTATCGATTCATTCTTGTAAAGCCTCGATCGTCGGCTTTTCTCACTTCGTAAGGCAAAGTGCACTCCGGATGATACATGGGAAAGCCCCTTCCCAAAAGTGCTGAGTGCATAGCTTCAGTAAACGGAATTCGTGTGAATTATCTTTATTGGTCTTGAAAACAGAAAATTACCACTTCATGGTGTGGTGGTGCTCAGCAATGCTCGATCTTCCAACCCCCCCGACAGGAGCATTATACTTCATCAGGCAATTAAATAATTGTCACCGGAGCAATTTCCAAATTTGGTGGTAATGCAAAGTTCTCTAGCTTAGTCTTCCGATCATTGTTCAACCAAGGCTCACCATTGAGCGACACACAATTTTTCTGTGCAAAGGCATCAGTACAACGGAAGCCGGGCGACTTCTATCACCGGGAGACAGATCGTCTTACCTGAATACCTGACACGAGTGCGTTATAGGTAGCCTCATCCTTGCTTATACCTACCCCAATGCACGTTATGTAGGTTATCTCCTCCCTACCCTCCTCACCGTCGCCTCTAGTTCCCTTCTGAGCCCTCAGCCTTATTTAGCATATCTGGCAACTACAATGGCACCGCCCTTTGCCTTTGGCACATATAGTATTCTCGCCAACATCCGAAATACCACCCCATTGACTGCAGCGACTGCTTACACGTCCTTGACAATCCTATCACTTCTCTGTCAGGCCTCAGCAAGTTTGATTGACGCCATCATGGGAATGGTCCAAGCACTAATCAGCCTGGAACGTATTCGGAAATATCTTTCGCTGGAGGGTGGAATTCCACTTCCAGATGATACA
Source organism: Penicillium citrinum (assembly GCF_028827155.1). Taxonomy (NCBI): domain Eukaryota; kingdom Fungi; phylum Ascomycota; class Eurotiomycetes; order Eurotiales; family Aspergillaceae; genus Penicillium; species Penicillium citrinum. Next base: position 1,200,138 of record NW_026622692.1, read on the forward strand.
TGCAGTACGCCTGGTTCAAGTTCCAATGCATACCCCCCCCGCAACCCACACGTTTCAATGAGAGAAATGGTCAAAATGAAGAAGAGAAGTATGTATTCAGACACAGTGTGTTGGCAGAAGTTGGTTCCAGCGCCATGATTTTATTGCGAAACTGTTCTGCGCGCTGGGAGCGATCAGCAAGGCCTGTAATCAATGATGTGGATTTGAATGTCCAACAAGGATCATTTGTCGTAGTGATCGGGCCTGTTGGATCGGGAAAATCAAGTCTCTTTGCACACTATTCTGGACGAGATACCCCATACATTGGGAACAGTTATCGTACAAAATGTGGAAGCGGCATTTTGCAGTCAGACTCCATGGCTGATTAATGCGACCCTCCAGAATAATATTCTAGGACATTCTGAATTGGACAGTGAGTGGTATAACACTGTTGTCAGCATCTGTGCGTTAGACCGGGACTTCACTCAGCTTCCAGGGAGAGAGCATGCTATGATTGGTAGCAAAGGTATCATGTTAAGTGTTGTGGTCAAAAAAGCCGTCTGGTGATACTTCCTCCCTTCCCCTTTTCTCTTTTCCTTTTTTATATCCCCTGGGATTTCGTGCTGATTTTAACTTAGGCGTTGGCACGAGCACTTTATGCCAGGAAACCATTAGTTATTTTGGATGATGTATTCGCCGGTCTAGACACAGAAACAGAGCAATATGTCTTTGCAGCGCTGTTTGGACCCAATGGTTTGCTAAGGCAAAATGACACGACTACTGTACTGGCAACAAACTCCAGTAAGTCTCGATAAGCTTAGGGTCCAGAGGCCCTTCGACTAATAAAAAACGTTACCTCTCTCCACTAGTTCGCAACATTTCCCTGGCAGATCACATCGTTGTCTTGGGACCAGACGGCACAATAGTTGAACAAGGACTGTATTCGGAATTGATCAGTCAAGGAGGTTACCTGGCAAACCTTGACTCTAAAGACAACAGAAGTGAACAAACAGATTGTCAGGCCGACGACAAAAATGCTGCACTAGATGACGCTTTTATACAAAATGCTAATCTGAATGCAGAAAATCGGCCGACCAGTGACTTGGCTATTTACAAGTTTTACGTAAACAAGACGGGGCGCTTGTCATTCTTCATATTTTTTGTGCTTTGTTCCGGCTTCGTTTTCGGATTGCTGTTCTCGCGTAAGTCGACGTGGACCATCTATCCTATATGCTTATGGGCGAGACTAACATCTCAAGAAATTTGGATCAAGTTCTGGGTAGAGGCCAACGTCAGAAAACCAAATGATCGACTAGCATACTATCTTTCACTATACGTGCTTTGGTCTGCCTTGGCCATCCTTTCGTTCATGGGTGCATGCTTGTACGTTCTTTTAGAACTCAATTGCAAGTTCCGTAAAGGTCGAAATTGACGAACGGACTGCAGGCAACTGATGATAGTCATGGTCCCGAGAACCGCCAGGAGATTCCATGAACTTCTGCTTAGGACAGTTCTCAGGTTGGATTTGATTTTTTGCCAGCCCAAAGAGCCATATAGCTAATTCTTACATTCAGAGCCCCGTTGGGGGTTTTCACCGGTACGGACAGTGGAGAGATTGCCAATCGTTTCAGTCAAGATCTGGAATTGGTTGATAAGGAACTTCCTCCGTCACTTATCGGTACTATGATGGCTTTCGTCTTATGTATCGGCGAGTTAGCTGTCAATTTGTATAGTTCCAAGTACATCGCCGCGACTGTGCCGGTCCTGATTGGCCTTCTGTACTTGGTACAAAGTTACTATCCCAAAACATCACGACAACCTCGCATCCTTGAAATTCAAGCTCGGGCGCCTCTCTTAACTCATTTCATGGAAACACTTCAAGGGTTGAGCAGTGTTCGCGCGTTTGGCTGGATGCCATCATACGCCGCTCAAAGTGATATTCTGCTAAGGACGGCCCAGCAGTCTCTCTATATCTTCTATATTGTGCCCAGCTATGGCTCACTCTAACATTAGACATGATTGTCGCGTTCCTTGCTATTATCTTAGTCAGTGTTGCGGTTACTACGAGGACTTCGACGGGTGCATCAATTGGTCTTGCACTTGTCAATATTGTTGCCTTCGGTGCTAACTTGAAGGGACTCGTATACAATTGGACGGCTTTAGAGATCTCCATGGGTGCAATTTCCCGAATTAAAGATTTCACATCGAATACCCCCTGCGAGGATCAGCAAGGTGAATGCAAGCCTCTACCTCATAACTGGCCGGAACAGGGCTTAATCCGCTTTGATGACGTCTCGGCGGCATACAGGTGAGTGAGCAGCAGACGTTTCAAATGACAGACAAGGGACAGCATAAATTAAAGACTAATGTTTTTGTGGTAGCTCCGAGTCCTCACTAGTGCTTAAGAATATATCTCTGGAAGTCCAACCAGGACAGAAACTCGCGGTTTGCGGCAGAACTGGCAGGTAAGCATGTTTCTTCAAATATTAGCAAGGCCTGGCGCGACAAAAGAGTCTCCATTAATGACCTAGCAGTGGCAAGAGTTCACTTGTTGGATCGCTGTTGCGACTACTAGATGTGCGTAGCGGCACTATCAAGATCGACGGGTTGGATATTTCCACTATCGCACGGCAGGATGTTCGGTCCAGACTTATCACTCTACCTCAGGAGTCATTCTTCTATTATGGTACAGTCCGCGAGAACTTGGACATCCAAAAAGAACATTCGGACGAGAAAATCTATGGAATCCTCCTCAGGCTGGGACTGCATGAGTCTATTATACAGAAAGGTGGCTTGGATGTCCCGATGAGCGATGATCTCCTGTCGCATGGCCAAAAGCAGCTTTTTTGCGTCGCTCGTGCAGTGTTGCGAACATCGAAAATTCTCATTCTAGATGAAGTGACAAGCAGGTAGGGCTTTTCACCACTTTTTGCTGGTTTTCTTCTTTGCTGCTAAGCTGACCGCTTGTTCTTGGTAACAGTGTTGATCAGGACACCGAGACCGTCATTCTTCAAGTACTTCGCGAAGAGTTTCCCGAGCATACAGTGGTGTCCGTTGCACATAGACTCAAGACGATCTTGGATTACGACCAAGTCATAGTGCTTGATGAAGATCGTATCGTGGAATGTGGAAGCCCAGTCACCCTGACTTCGCAACCATCCAGATTTGCAAATCTTCTTCGCACATCAGATTATCCTTCACTCAGTTCATAAGCTCATAAAAAGGTGACTATCGGGTAATGCAATCCCCACACAAGGTAGTCCACGTTTGCAGACAAAGTCTGGTCTGGGCATCCCCTGTGAGAAATACGAAAACCAATCTCGAATCTAAGTGTAGCTTCGTGCAGTGAGCGCCTCATTTTGATTATTTGCATTGGTCAACTTTTCTTATGTGATGGTAGCATCGAGACGAAAAAAAAACTGGCCAAATTGTGCTGCAAGATATAAAACTGTTTCATGATTTTTTCAAGCATGATTTACAAATATTTGGGAAGATTTCCCATTTCAACTGCCAATTCATTGATAAAGAAACTCCAGCAACGAATCTAGATTACAGTCGGACGTTTGTACGAAGTATAAGTAATTTGTGTTCCTTATAACCAAACTAACTGCATCTAGCATGGATGCTATATTGTGGAACTCGCACTGAAGCAAGCCAGTTTGATCGATGTGGGCCATAGTTTGCTGCTTCTAAGCAAGGTTATTTATTAGAGCCGAGAAAGCTGAACCGGGCAGTTCCAAGTTGATTGAGTAAAGTCTACTTGCAATCTGGGCTTCACGACACTGTAAACGACCTGGTCACATAATTGGCCAAGGAGGAGGATCACCGTCGAATGCCGTACTCTTCCTTCCAAAAACGCTTAAACAAGTCGGCCATTGTCCGCTTCCTTTCCCTTGGGCGTATCTCCGGACCGACGCTTGAACACCCGACATAAGAAGGAGGCGCCCTTACAAATCCCACGGACCAAAGAAGTAGGGTTGTAATGCTTAACGCGGAACATGTAGTACATGAGTACAGTCCCAAAGACATTGAAGCCGATGTAGGCCCAGCCGATACCAAAGTTTCGCCAGCGCTCACCATAAACTATATGAATGAATCAGTAAAAGTCCATACATAGAGACATCAATAATACTCACAGATATTACTAGCTGCCAGGTACTGATCGGCATTTGACAACTGGCAATACTGGCAACCAGTGGTGGCTTGAGGGTTGTACAGCTGTCCACCGGCAGCGGTGACAAACTGGTTCAAGTATTCACCACAGGTAACCCCAGTAGGCGGATTGAAGACGCTTAGCTCGGCATCAGAGCAGTGAATCTGTCGGCCATGCAAACCAGTGGAAGTAATTCCCGCAATTAGATATGTTAAAGGAGAGACTCGATACATGAATATCCAGAAACCAGGAAGGGCGCTTGGTGGCTGCATGACACCATTGAATGTGAGAGTCATGATGAACATAAGTGTTGCAATTGTTCCACCAGTCTCGGCATCTGGCAATGCGGATATCACGAATGAAGCAAAAGTTGAGGTGAAAATGTAAAATTGAACAACAAAGAGAAGCATGAGTCCTTGTCGATGGGAGGCCTGGTTTGCTCCATAGATTGGATAATAGTAGCAAGCCCAGGCAATCACACCAACGAATATCTGGTATGGTATCTCGACAAGAACATTGGCGATGAGAAATGCGGCCCAGGAATATGCCTTTGAAGGTCTTTCGCGGACTTCATATAGTGATCGCTGGACAACGAATTTAGGCATTATCCTAGCAAAAGGGTTTCAGTCAGTCTTTGCACAGTACCAGTATCCCTGCTTTACTTACTGCTGAACCAAGGTTGAAAAGATGGAAGTCAGCATGAATGCGCTGAAAATCACATCTTGGAAGCCCTGAAGTGAGCTATCCGGCTTGAAAAATGTGAAACCGATAAATAGGGAAGACAAAGTAGCCAGCATGATTTTCGCCCATACGTAGGATGGCTCGCGCCAGAAGCCCTGGAATGAACGATGCGTCACATACCAGACCTGAGACGTGAACGGCATCGCATACTCACCAACCTGGGCCATCTCAGACGGGTCTTTTGTAGCAGACACGCGTTCATCATGAATACGACTTATCTCAGTTTGAATGCCCTTGGCTTCTTGACTTTCGTTCCAAGTCCGAGACCAATCCTTGGTAGACTTTCCCGAAGCACCGGCACCGATGATTTCTAGCATATATTCCGCAGGCTAAATGTACGTCAGTATTGAGCCAAAGTCGAATCCGGATAAATTAGTAGACTTACGTTTTCTGACGAACCGCAGACCCTAGCCCCATTGCCCTCAAAGTAGTCGAGAAGAGTCCGAGACTGCTGCCCTATGTCGCCAAAATAAACTGTTTTGCCTCCTTTGGCAAGGAACAAGAGTCTATCAAATTGTTGAAAGAGAAGAGCGCTAGGTTGGTGAATCGTTGAAAGGACAGCTTGACCATGCTCTGCGAGCTTTCGGAGGAATGAGCAGATAGCCCAGGAGCTTTGAGAGTCTAAGCCACTTGTTGGTTCGTCGAGGAAAATTAGGAGTGCAGGCTTCGCAGCCAATTCAACGCCAATAGTCAAGAGTTTCCTCTGCTCCACGTTGAGTCCCTCACCAGGTGTTCCCACAATAGCATCGGCAAAATCTCGCATGCCTAGCATATCAATGACATCCTCGACATACTTATTCTTCTCGCTTATTGATACAGCTTTAGGCTGACGCAAAGCAGCACTGAATCTCAAGGCTTCTCTCACGGTAGTTGTGGGAAGATGGAGATCTTGCTGCTGGACGTAACCGGTTTTTCTTTGGAAGCTCGAGTCCAATGGTTTGCCGTTGACAAGCATGTCACCAGTAACGACGCCAATAGAAACACGCTTTGCTAGGACATCGAGTAAAGTCGTTTTTCCAGCACCGGAGACGCCCATCAATGCTGTGAGTGTTCCGGGTTTAACCCACCCAGAGACATTATCGAGAAGTCGGCGCTCGCCACCCTTCACTGGTATATCATAACACACATTCCTCCATGTGAAGACATCATGTTGCGATGGAATAATAGAAGTATCTTTCTCTTCCTTTGGCTTTGGAACTGTCTCTGTCGAGCCCGTATCGCCTGACTTTTTATCCAAGTTGCGTAGATGGGCTGGAACATGGCCACGACGGAATACAAGGTATTCTGCAGTCGAAGATGTCGAGGAGTTTAGCTCGGAGGCGAGGAGATATAAAGATACGAAGAAGATCCAGAAACCGATCAAAATGCCGAGATTTCTCCACTCATGTGCGTATGAATAGGAGTACTGGGTCTCGATATAGGCATCCCCGGAAACAGTTCTTTCTCCAGCAACAGCACCGCGGACCGCACATATAAAAGAATCTCCAGGTAAATTGGGGTATGCAGGAATGAACTGAGAGCATGCAAATTGACGACCATGAAACTCATTCGCCACTAGGGCCTCGAAAGTATAAAAGACCGGGTTGATCCAACGAATCCAGCTGAACCAAGGAACTTTTGACATTTCCGGTGCGGTAATCACAAAGCCCGTGTAAATAACAATGCCGAGAACAATCACACCTGCCATGGACATTGCTTGGGCCAGGGTTTTAGTTGAAGCAGCGAGCGTGCGGAAAATACCGGACATTGCCAGTGTGCTGAGAAAGGTGAATAAGAAGAAGATGAAAAATTGAGAGGCTTCGTATCGCTGAGAGAAGTCAGTAATTCATTATAAGCGAAGAATAAGGCGTTGCATCACTTACCAGACCTGCCAGGAAGTAGAAGATGATGTTAAATACAACAGCAGAAACGAACTTGACGGGAATATCCGAGACGATTCCTCCCAAAGCTTCAGTGAAAGGATGAACAAATGCATAAGAGGCTTGTTTCTCAATAATAGGGCGTTGGTCATAAAGAGAATTTATCTCAGTAATACTGATCAAAGCATTCATGAGGACGGCGAAGAAAAGTGCAGCTCCTTTACTTTGAAACCCTGCTGATGCATTCGGGGTGCCGAAGTAGATCGAACCAATGATGAGAGACATGACAATTCGTCCGATGACAGTAGTCAATGTAGACGGCTTGTCATTCCATATGCGTTGATAAGCTCGTTTAACGCATAGTCTGACTTGCATTGGGATCGAGATGACATATGGGCTCTTTGGGCGAACATGCTTGGCTTGTCGTAGTCTCTTGGTTTCCCCAAAACTCCTTTCGGCTTCACCACCGACAGGATACTCCTCACAATACTCAGCGATCTCTTCCTTGAGTCGCTGATAATGAGGACTTTTCTTCCAGTGGCTTTCAAACTCGTCGGGTGTTCGTGGAACCTTATTCTCCATGCCTTCGCGAGCCTTTCGTTCTTGTGGATTCGTGACTGACGTTAAGAAGTCACCAACTGTTTGACGCGGAGGATAGTCCCAGCCCATATCAACAAAATAATCTTTAGCTTTGTTGCAAGGTCCAAAGAATATCTCTCGGCCTTCGTAAAGTACGATTACCTTGTTGAAAACATCGTAGATTGCCTGAGAAGCCTGGTAGATAGCAACAGCGTGGCAACTACCGGTGAGATTGGCAGAGACTCGCAGAGATTTGGCAAATTCCAATGCACTTGCAGAATCCAGGCCTCGTGTACTGTTGTCCCATGCTCCAACAGGAGCTCCTGCCACTGATAAATTTCATCAGGATTGATTTCCCAAACATTCCGAGTGTATGATGTACTTACAAGCCATTTCGGCGATACTGTTGGGTACTTTTAGCTCATGCCATCGCAAAATATGAAAAGACCCGAATTTACCTGACTCGCTTCCTTTCGCCTCCTGACACCCCACGAATGTAGTCATCACCAACTGGAGAAAGTCTCAGTTAAAGAAGTCAGTGTAAAACAATTAGGTTCATCTCCACGCACCTTTAGTGTTGTATGTATGGCTGAGTCCAAGAACGGCCATAGCTACCTGGGTGATATGTCTGGCATAGGCCTTCCGACCAATTCCCTGGAGCCGATTTTCGGGAGTCCTGGCAGCTGCAGCGAATTCAAGGGTTTCTCCGACGGTAAGATGAGGGAAATGGCGATCGACTTCTTGATTATAAAGGACCTCTCCCTAGAGGAAGGAAATAATTATTTAGATAGAGACAGAAGGGCGAGGGAAGAAAAAGGCATTGACTGACTTTATATTCCTTATGCATTGTCTCCATAGGAATGCCATTATACTGGACCTCAGAACCTTCCCCAATCTTGAGTCCATGCAATTGTCCGGAGAGAGACTTGAGGAAGGTCGAGCATCCACTCCCAGGACGTCCAAGAACAATAAGCAGCTCGCCACTTTTAAGGACACCGTCGAAATTCCGAAGGATCTGTTTCTGGGGAACAGACTTCCCAAAAGAAATGTATTCCTGGGGTCTGAACGGCGCGAGAGGAACAGAGCCAACATTATTCTGATACTGAAGAGCAGCACCCGAGCCGGATATATTGAGATTCTGAAAGACAACTCCCGTAGATTTTCGCAATGACACTCCTTGCTTGTCCATCATTCTCAGCATCATGCGGGCCCATTTGTAGTGATCGAATTGATCACTTGTCGGGTCCAGGACAGGGTCACCCAGTTCAACATTTTCCAATGTATCCTTCCGCTCAATATCCCCCATACTACCAAGTCCAGAGTCTGTAGCCTGGTGACGAGGGAAATTAGATGCAATTCGCGTAAGCTCTTCGCGGTCCTCGGGAGGAATATGCTCGAACACTCTGTTTTCCTCTGGCAATGCTTCAGAGCTCGAGCGAGCTGATATTTCCGGAGAGGCATTAGCCTCGGAAATCCCATAGTCCTCCTCGTGATCTGCCATGATATAAGTCCAAGGGGAGCTATCCAAGCTTTACACTGAGCAATTCTGGAGATCTAAGAACTCGCTGGGTGAGATGTGATGAAGTGCTTGGAGCTCGGATGCAAGCAAAGCTCAATAGCAGTCGACCATCGCAAAAAGAAAATATCAGCATCTGCCCTGAACCAAAAAAAATTCACATTGGGAAACAGAAATTCTGAGTCCTCATTCGATATGTGATCGAGTCATGATGTCACGATCTGATGCAACTTCTTCATCGCCGAGGGTACTTGAGATGCGCCGGATGCGGAATTTCAGAATTATAGCAATATCAGCTCCAGGCAGCTTCAGCTATATTGGTAAGAGCCAAACCAAGTCAATTCATTTCGAGAGCGTTAGAAAAAGAATGTCGTCCTTGAGGTTATACTGTAACTCAGATAGAGTTATAATTGACACCTGAGGCATAAAAAAAACCAAGATGCAAACAGTGCAAACTCTGCTATCGGGCAAAAAAAAATAATTTATCGCGGAGATCAATTCGACGCTCCGTTCAGACTACTCACCAGAAAAAATGGCGGATATTCAAAAGACTCCCTTTGTGAGGGATCTGGCTTCTAGCGGTATGAAGAGACTTGTGTTTAATTCCAGCGCCATATTATTGATTCGAATACTAACGACTCATTATCTTTAGACCGTAAGGTCCGCGACAAGGCCGTCGAGTCTCTTACTTTATTTCTTCGCTCGCGCACGGACTTGAGCGTTCTTGATCTTTTGAAGCTTTGGAAGGGTCTATTCTTTTGTCTGTTTCAATGGCAATTCTTCTAAAAGTACGATTGGCTTACAATGATTCATCGCACAGGCTTCTATCACTCTGATCGACCTCTCACGCAACAAGCTCTTGCCCGCGCACTCTCCTACCACCTCGTTACCTCTTTGCCCCATTCCACACTTCACAGATTTCTGCGCGCATTCTGGATTACCATCGGACGGGATTTCCACTCCATTGACCGACTGCGTTTGGACAAGTACCTTTTCCTCATCCGTTGCTATGTCGGGGTCGCATTCCAAGTTTTCTTGAAGGACAAGAAGGCTTCGCAAAATGGTGATGGCAAGAAACGCAAGCGCGAAGACTCCGGCAAGAAGGGACGTGGTAAAAAGCAAAAGAAACAAGAGGAGAGTGAGCCAACTCAGGAGGAGGATGCCACAGATGAGGACGGAAAGTGGGCCGACCTCTCTGCGTATATTTCTATCATCGAAGAGGGTCCCCTTTGCCCAGTCAATTTTGATCCCGATCAAGAGTCTGACGACGAGGAAGCTGACTTTGTGGCCATGCCCCACGGACCCGATGGTCTGCGGTATCATCTTATCGACATTTGGATTGATGAGTTGGAGAAGGTACTTGAATTCGAGGGGGGGCGAGGAAAGCGAAGGTGGAACACAAGACCGTAAGATCAAAGGCGATGTGCCAATGGAGTTGCTATTGAGACCCCTGGAGAAGCTTCGTGTCGAGAGCCCCTACAAGCCTGTCCGGATAAGGGCTACGGAGGCATTAGAAGATGATCGGTTGGTGGAATGGGGAATTCGCGCCCCTAAGGTCGATGAGGATGAGGAAGTGGACAGTGACGGCGAGTGGGGTGGTTTTGACGATTAATTGTGTATAGACCTGGGGTTGACACCTTTTTGTACAGCATTTTTATAGCGATAACTGGATGGTATTGGCAAAATGTTAAGTTATTCCAATCTTTCACACATACTAGTATCCAATATTCTTTCAATCCGGTACTATCTAGGCGTATCGGAGATCAGAAACCTTCAGTCAATGATTTTGAACCGTTTGGGATAAAATGTACTGATACTAGTGGTATATTGATATCTATTACAATAATCCAAAACTGTACAGCTGGACACAGAGCTTTGACTGTGCCTAGCAGAACAACAATTTCACAAAAACCAAAGAGCATCACAGAAAAGAAGCAATAGCACTCTTTCAGGAACCAAAATCTTACATGGAAGCACCGAAATTCTCTTGCATAAGGGTATCATGAAGGGACAGCAAAAGACCCGGGGACACATTGGAACAGATGAGCTTGACGAGTAAACACGAAATGCCGACGAGACAGAGGAAGATCATTTTGGCCCTTCTGCTTCATACATATGGCCTGACTTGGAGAGAACAGTGCCGAGTCCTTGGTGGATTTCGCACTGGAATGCCTCAAATGGCACCTTTTCACCGTCAATGCTGATATAGCCATCTTTGTCGTGGGGTACCAGGCGGTATGCCCTGGCTTTGCGAATGGCTACATCGGGCATGTCAAAGAACCTGCCTTCTGGGATTTCGGTCATCATTTTGAGCGAAGTAGTGCGACTAACAGTACCGTCAATGGTGACAATGTCCATCAACCCGTCATTAGGGAGTGAGGCAGGGAAGAAGTTCGTGTCCTTTGACATGATGGCCATATTGCCCGAATAGAAATTTCCCATGTTTTGACCCGGAATAATCTCCCAGTCCTTGGGGAGTTCATCTTCGACGGTACCATACTCAAGCTCAGGGAGTGCTGGTGATTGACTTGTAGCCTCAACTCGGATGCGGTCTGCTAAGGGGTCGTACTCTTGGGAAGCATATGCCCGGTAGTGATCTTTGATGGCTTTCTTGTCATTCATTTCGACTTTGATTGCCAAGTCGCAGGGGTAGATTGTCCGTTGCATCAAGCGAACCAAAAATCCATATGTGAATCGTTGAGCGCCCATCCACCGAACATTATCGGTACCCAAGTCAGAGTCAGCAACGATTCCAAACGACTGCGAAAGGAACGAGAGCGTGCGGCTGTTTTTCTGAGTGACTGAGACCAAATCCAATGGGGTTCTCAATGCTTTGACGATTGCTAAAGTTGCAACAGAAACGCTTTCTGTACCGAGGCAATTCCAAGTCATTCCATTGCCGGAGCCACAAGGAAGCAGCGCAACGGCCATTTTAGCCAATGCTTCTCGGCCATTGGGCCGTTTACCCAAGCCATTGAAAACTTCGTATGGGAGCCCATCACCAGAGCAACAAATAATCGCATCGTACGCGTCGAGATCAAGATGTTCCGCGATTTTAATGGCATGGCCCCGGTACTCAGTGGTTTGTACGTCAACTTGGCAGCACGCTGCAGCCAAAATTGGCGCTGCATATGTTTTGTAAAGATTTGAAGCGGACCCTTTCCCGCCAAAAGGGTTGATCAAAACCTTGAGGCGTTTCCTGCGCTGGGCAGTACCATAGGCCATCTCAAGAAGCTTCTTCACCCATAATTCAGCAACGGGCTTCACTTTCTCGGTGAGAGGGTAGTGAAGGCCGGTGACGGAGACATCGTTCTTTGTCGAGTGTTCTGCGTAGGTGATGGCCAGGGAGGAGGGAGTCACTTCGGCGTCAAGGACATTATATAGGGAAATCGCGTGCGTTGTCTTCGTCTTTGTCTCTAAACGTCGCGTGAATACCAGTTAGCCCCACTGCAAAGGAATGCCAACCCGATTGACTTTATCAAAATCGATCGCCGGAGGGGCAGAGGGTCCCAACTTACTCTTGCATAAACCGCAGCAGCTTCGGTCCGATTTACGAGAGGTTCGATCATCTGTCGTGGCTGTCAGCAAACACAAACCAAGAGTTTAAAAATCATACGGGAAGTTGAGAAGCTTACCAACGACGGAGAGTGAATCACTACCAAGTGTTAAGGATACCGCGTTGTCGACGATCAGGGTCTGGTCGTGCGCGTCCGGCTGCTCCGCAGGCGATTCGGAGGCTGGCATTCTGATGAGATAGTGATATGAATGATTGGAGCTTAGCGCATTATAGAAAAGATCATTATAAGCGCGAAAATGCGGAATATTAAGGGGTTTGGAGTTCTCTAACAATAAGTGGAGGAGATTAGTCTGGGGCAGGGGAAGGATCGAGGATCAACAGCCGCAGGTTCCGGTTACTGGGGAGCCTCGGATGTTCCATGTACTATGGACCCTTACTCCGTGGCTACACTAGTACAGTATTAGGATGTGCACATGCAGAAAACACGTATATAGAAGAGCATTATTTCTATTCCACTACACCTTGGCCTTGATAACACAAATTCATACACAAATTTGTCTTTGAGAAAAAAGAAAAGGAGAAAAAAAAGGGATCAGGGACAAGGGGAGAATGAAGATCAAGTCAAAGGGGGAAAATAATAAGAAAAATCATATAGACTGGAGCCCGCTGGAAAATAAAAATCAGAAACGCTCGACTTAAGCTGCCGCTGCCTTGAGGCCCTTCAAAGAGCCCAGGCTCAGCGCCAGGCCTTGGGAGCGACTTCTAATCCGAACGAAACCAGTAACCGGACCATCATCACCCTCCTTTTCAATGCTCAAGTTCGCCAGTGCGTCCTCGCCTAAAGGAGTAGCAGTGTTAGTGAATAAGACAGGATAAAATAATACGAGTGCAAAGCAAATAAGTACATACCGAATACACTCCGGGCGTATAGGTTGGCGCTCAGGAACCGGCAGTCGCCCTTGAGAGACGCCTCGGGAGTCAAGCAGGCCATGTTGGTGCTTTCCATCAGTTGCTTCAGGAACTCACGCAGAGTCTTGGCCTTGGAGTTAATGTTGACCTTGTTCTCCCATTCGAACTCAGTCCACATCGAACGGAATTGGGTCTCAGTGCAGTGCGCAGGCTGGATGTAATCCATGATATCGGCGTGAATATCGTTAAGAATGACGACGTGAGTCTCCGTAGAGCTGGGACCATCGTAGACAATGTTACCAAAGATGACACCCGTGTCGGTGGAGGATACCTTGACAGTGGCTTGAACGTTGAGGAAGTCACGAGGGCCCAAGTTGTGGGTGGAGGGACGTTCGACAACCTTGAGATCTCCAAGAGTAGCAAACTCCACGGACAAGTTCTGCAGGGTCTCTGTTGTCTGGTTAACGAGGAGCACATCGAGCACGATATCGAATTGGTGGACGGTCACGTAAGCTTCAGCATAGACGGGGTCGGAGAAGCCAGTGAGTTGCACGACGCGGCTGAGCTTAGAGGCAGCATTTTCCACGGTGGTATCTCCTCCAGTGGCCTTGGCAAGATCAAGATCGATCTCCTCGGCACCCTCGACAGTGTTCTTCTTGGTGAATTGTCGGATAGGGATGGCATCGTCGATCTGCACGGCAGTCTTCGCCTTTTCGGAGGCCTCCTGGGCGGCTCGCTTCTTATCCTCAACTTGAACCATAGCACGGAATGCCTTGCGAGTGTCTTCTAAGAACGTGGCTTCGAGATCCTTCTTCTCGGAGAACTCGGCCAGGGAGCGGACACATGTCATAACACGGTCAACAGAATCCTCATCGATGGGGGCCTTAACGAAGTGAGATTGACCAACACGCATGATGGAGATCATGATAAGCATGGCCTCAGCACGGAGAGCGTTGGTGCGAGCGGCATCCTGGGAAACCTCAGAGTGACGCATAACAAGCTTTGTGAGAGTGGAGGACAGAACAGTGGCTAAATAATAGTCACCATCGAGAATGAGTTGACGCAAAGGTGGCTTTTGAGCGGCCTTGACAGCCTCAAGACGAGCGGCCGCGGCCGACTGGCTAGTCAAAGCACTCTCGGTCGCGTATGTTCCATCAGCAAGTACCTTCCGGGACCCAGTAGGAGCAGTCTTAGCACCATTTGCCTGTTCCAAAAGGAGCGCGTTTTCTTCGGGGACCTCCTCGAGCAGCCGTTGCTCAGAGGCCAGGATGGGGATTTCACCAAGGCTGGCCCGAATCTTCTTCCATGCCTCTCTAATGTCCTTCTCCTCCAAAGAGTACTCTCCAACAACCCAAAGAACACCCCGGTAGACCTTTCCAGCACGAACTTCGCTCAGAGTTGAAACCAGACGATCCACAATTGATCCACGCAGATCAGGGAACTTCTCAACAACCTCCTTGACGAAAGAGATGACATCCACGGCCGAGTTGTTGTTGAAATCAGCAATAAAGTCCATCAGCAGATCGACAACACTGGCGGCGATCTCCGAGAACTTGATGGCGCAAGTGTGTATTGACTGAACCAAAAGCTGGCGGTATTCGCTATTCTATAAATAGTATTAGCATTGGAATGATTAAGAACCAAGCAGAGGATTTACCTGTTCGTATTGTTCATCCACAGTCTTTGCAAGCTCCTTCTTGAGAAGCATCACGATCTCCTCCACGTTTTTGCTCGAGACCATCTCCAAAGCAATACCGAGAGCCTTTCTGCGGACATCAATGTCGGGGCTGGAAAGTACACGCAGAATCTCCATGGTTAAATCATCCAGAACGCCTTCGTTGCGAATTCTCAATTGATCGACACGATCCAGCACAATAAGCTTGACATTGTTGTCGGCCTCCCGGATGGCCAATTCGATTAACTTGCCAGCGGAGGCTTTCACGGCGACGGGGTTACTGGTGAGGGCAGTGAGAGAGGTGGCGGCTTCATAGACCACGGTACTGGTGGAGGCATCAAGGAGTTCGAGCATAAGTTTGAGGTACCGCGACTGTATTCAATTAGTACTGAACCCCAGTTTGTTTAGTTGTCTAACATACCTTATTTTGGGGGTTCTGAACAGCATCCTTCCGCAAGAATTCCAGCTCGGCCAACTGGAGGAGCTCATCGGTGTTGGGGATGGTATCAAAGGTGGTACGAAGATATTCCAAGGCCTTTTGGTGGCTGATAGACATGAGGGCCGCGAAGGCATTACGCTTGCAGGTGCCGTCGGTCTCCGTTTCGAGGAACGCTTGTAGGAGCTCGGGGGGCGTCTGGAATGAGGGATTCGGAGTGTTGGAAGATGGAGGCAACAGCCCACACCGAGTTTTTGCGGACGTAGGCATGGCGGTGCTCGAGGCACAGGCGGGCCGAAGAAAGGAGGGGCTCGATCAGTTCGGGCTCACGTAGTTTGCAGAGGAAGCGAAGGGTGTTTCCCCGGACATATTCGTTAGGATGTTGGAGATCATTTCGAATACCGTTACTGTAAAATGAATGAGTGTCAATTGTCTGGATCGCCCCAGAGCAAAATGGTCACGGGTTTCCTCCTTACCAGACCAAGATCATCTCCTGCTTGAGCTTGCCATTCGAATCGAGTTTCGGACAGATTTCATAATAGAAATATAGCAACTTTTTCAAAGCCTTGCTCTTCGAGGGCATAACGAAACGGATGATATGCATCAGAATCTGGGGCATAGGGTCGCCATTGAGCATGATCGTGATAATGGTGCGCATGGTATCCAACTTGGATTCATCCGTTCCCTTCTCAAGCTGAAGTTTCAGCTCTTGCACGGTTGGCTGGTCCGCCGTGTTATCCAGATGGACCAGACTGTATGAATTCTCTAGGAAGGACGCCATGGTGGTGGGATTGAAAGCGACGGCCGGGGTTGAAGGGGAGCTTGCAAGTTGTCAGTTCGGGGGGATGTTTTGAACACCTCAGCGCACCGCAGGTACACACCAGAGGGATTTCTCCCGGGAGATAGCAGGTTGATCAGGACCGGAATAAGGAAACACGCGCAATTAAATTAGAACAACACCCCTCGCCAGCCTAAGAATCATGGGCGTGTTGGATTGGATGCGCAATGTAGAGGGGAGTGGGAAGCATCAACCTGTCCCTTTGCGGGCCGTCTGTGTGAATGACTAAGCTCGTCCACACTTCCCGCCTTTTGCCCAGCGTCATTCCACGAATCTCGACCGCGATTAATTCTCCCCACAGATTAACGATGTCGAATAACGAGGCTTTCTACCTGAGATACTAGTAAGGATGGCAATACTCCTGGGTCCAGGTTACCGCAGCTGCTAATACCCCATTGCAGCTCAGGTCACTCTGGGCGGTTCGGACATGAGTTCCTAGGTTGGTCTACCTCCATGGGAAATGGGAGATGAGAAACGTTCTTACTGACCCCAGCATTCTAGAGTTCGACTTCCGTACCCTTTCCGATGGCAGCAGCGCTGCCGTGCGCTACGCGAATAACTCCAACTACCGCAATGACTCCCTCATCCGCAAAGAAAGTGAGTGCCTGGGGCATCGCCCAGGAACCAGCGCAACGGACATAATCTGATAGCAGTATACAGTGTGCGTGAGCTCTGCCGTGATCCAAGAGATCAAGCGCATTATCAAGGAAAGTGAGATCATGAAGTATGTCTCCAATTAATTGTTCTTCTTAAAACAAAATAAAACAAAACAAAAAAAAAAAAAAGACTTGAGTCTCTTTTTTTTTTTGGGTGGTCTAGACCAGACAAGCCAGACAAGCTAATCCCGGTACAGGGAAGACGACTCGAAGTGGCCTCAGAAGAACAAGGACGGACGCCAGGAGTTAGAGGTCCGCCTAGGAAGCGAACACATCTCTTTCGAGGTATGATATCCACCTTGAAAATACGGTCAAGGTTCTTTTTTAAATTCTAACCGCGCTTACCGCGCAGACCGCGAAAATTGGCTCCCTTACGGATGTCAACGATTCCTCGGATCCTGAGGGACTCCGAGTGTTCTATTACCTGGTGCAGGATCTGAAGGCACTTATTTTCTCGCTTATTTCTCTCCACTTCAAGGTAGGGCTCACCGGGTGTGGCTGGTTGCTAGGCACATACAAGCATACTGATGATGATATCTGTACAGATCAAGCCCATCTAAACGAATATAAGAACACAACAACGATGATTATAGGTAGTGTGAAAAACTGTGGGAAACTATCAATTTTGTTTTTTAACGATACCGGGCGTTTATTGAGAATTGTTTCCGAAATAAATGGGGTTCATCTACTATAGTACTTTTTTTTCCCCAGTCGTGGAAAGCCAATGCAGATATTGAAATGATAATCCAAAATCGGCTCTTTAAGATTCGCCACAGATCGAGTCGTCCGCCACAGGTACACAATATTACCGTCAAATTTGGACTGTTCGATTCCAATATTGAAATTAAGCATATTTAATATTAAATATACAACTGTGTAAATTATTAAATAATAAAAAGTACATATTCATCCTCTTCAGGAAATGCTGCGTTCCTGACGTACATAGTACAGTTGATGCCTCAGGCCAAAACGCCTCCCCCGCGCTCGCATGACCCCAGTCAAATGGACCACTTCCCCCCGAAGAGTAACTGTCTTTCTTCTCACTTCTCACTCACTCTCTTTTCCTTCTTCTCTTCCTTCTTGCTAATTCTTTTCATCGCTTTGATCCGACTTAGTTGCGCTCTGTTTTGAACCGATGTCCGTCATAATTATTCCTTAAGTTTATCTCCAATGCCGACTCCGAGTAACAATCAGCCAACCTCGATCGCCGAGGTGGTCTCCACGCGCACCTGTCCACCAGACCTTGATCGAATCTCGGCTTGGAGAGACTTCCCGGAGCCAACTGGTTCGCTCAGTGATCCCTTGGATGAATTACTCTCACCTCCGAGTGGCACGGCGCCCGAGGTGCTGAGTCGGTCCGACGATGGAAATGCACTTTTAGCGCCCGAGGCGCTGAAAGTGGAGCAGAAGTTGGCTGCTGGCACGGACTTGGATTTGGACCGTGATAGATCTGTTTCCCCGACGGAGTCATGCAGTCATGGCCGGTCATCCCCGGTGATGCCGACGCCCTCGCTGATGCGTTATGAATTTTCCAATGTTCGGGTACGTACCGCTCTCCTCTCATCCGAAATAACTTTCTCAATTGACCATCGCGTTAGTTATTGCCAAACCACACTTCTTCGTTCCTTCGTTCCGGAAGTAGATTCGCGGGTACTCAAATGTCTGACAAACAAGTCTATAACGTGGATGTGGAGATCAAACATGTGGACATAGCTGAGTCGTATCTTTGCGGCTACCTGCGTATCCAAGGTCAGTCTCTCATACAGGAATGGCGCTCTAGCATATGCAGCTTTTACTAACCCGAATTACTCTAGGCCTGACCGAGGATCATCCTACATTGACGACGTTCTTTGAGGGTGAAATGATTGGCACCAAACACAGTTTCATCACTCGCAATGAGGAATGGGGTGCCAACGAAAAGACGGATATACATCACTGGTCTCGATTTCCAGCCTGGAGACCGCTCGCCAAACAGGCGAAGAAGACAGACTTCACGCTTCGTAACTTTGCGCAGCATGAGCACGTATTTATGCGATGGAAGGAATATTTCCTCGTCCCAGACCACCGAGTTCGAACAATCTCTGGCGCCAGTTTCGAGGGATTCTACTATATCTGCTTCAACCAGATACAGGGATCCGTCAGTGGTGTCTACTTCCATGCGAAGAGCGAGCGGTGAGTTATTTTCTTTCTTCGGAGCCATGGAAATATCCAATTTACTAATGGTGTACTATCAGATTTCAACAACTTGAACTGAAGCATGTCGAAGATCGTGGATGTGCGCCAGTAGTCGAGTTCCGTTAAATTCGAGCTCGGTTTCTGGCGCTCATTTCTATCATTCATAATACGGCAGTGACGCCGTCCTTCATTCCCATATACCATCTTCCTCTGTTCTCGCTATCCGACATACCAGGCCAACCGCTCCATCCTCTCCACTACTACTTCGCCTATACGAAATTCCGCCGTCGTCCTCCATCTCAATCTACTCTCCAACTCTTCTCTGCTTAGCAACCTCTCAGAATCTCGGCTTTGGAGCTTCCAATACCTCATATACCCCATTGGTCAAGCATCAAACACGCTCGCCAGCTCTTGTTTTCAAATTGTATCTCATGCCTCACGAACTTGGACCTGGGAAATGGCGTTTTTCATCTCTAGTGATATCGGTCTCCTCGTTTCAGAGAGCTTCTGTTTCAGTTTCAGTTTCACTTTTTTCTTTTTCTTCTTATCTCTCCACCTTTTTTTATATCTTTACCTATTTTTTTTATGATAATGACCAATATATTTTCGAACCTATTTTTCATAATGCGTATTGTTTTGGAGTTCATCCGAGTTTCAGCTTCTCAGATCAAGCTTCTCGGATTAACTGTAGAACAATTTCTCAACTATTCTGCAAGTTTCCTACGTAATATTTCTAATTAGAGGGCCATCTGCATCAACACGCTAGTGCATGCCCGATTCTCTGACATTGCTGTAATTTTTACTATAGAGGGTGACGCTCCAGGGTTGATTGACGGGTCAATTACTTGTTCGAGCCCTCTGGACAGGGCTGTACCTATAGCTATATATTTAGGGCGCAGGGCCTGTCCATTTAAAAGTAAATTTGGATTTTGTACACAATGTTAATAGAAAACAGGGTAGATGATCTACCTCCAAGTAGATCATGCCCTAATTGGAGCCCTCCAACTAGGGCCAGTAGTAACTTGAAGCGATTGTGGGTAGAGAATGTACTAAAGTGGCTCGGAGTATTCGATGAACACAACATAACATTGCAACCCTAGAGTAATTTCAAGCGCTAAATTCAGTTTTTGTTTCCATGAAAGACGATGATGTGCCATTCTGAGACACATGATAGAGCCCAAGAATGCAAAACACTTCCAACGCCGAACAGAAACATCAATACAATGAGAGCTCCCGACTCGTATATACAACAAGTCATAGAAGATGATAAAGACAGGCAGAGAACGTTAAGTAATGAAAATAGTAGCATTAAGGGGGTATCACATGCGATTCGTCTGAGGTTGTGTAAGTCAAGTCAAGTCGAGATCGAGCGAGTGTGGAGAAAAAAAAGATTTGCATGAGAATAGTGTTTCTTCAGACCAAGTGTCATGGATTGGTGCACTGAGAAAAGGATAGGGAGAGAAGTAGAGACGAGAGATGCGAGATCAAGAAGTGTATGAGTTCTGGCGACTAGCAGAGGAGGAACTGCTGTAACTGCTAACTTCACTTCCGGGTGTTGGGGGTTCCAACACCACTTGTTGACGAATAGATACTATCCATTCATGCTGAAGAAGTTCAGCTGCAGTAGGCCGTTTAAGAGGGTCACATTCAAAGCAACGACGGAGGAAATCGATACCCTGATCAGACAGCTGGTCGTTGTTTGGCAGTACCGGCTGATTGCCTTGGGCGATGTTGTACATGATCGCCCATTCATTATCCAGGGTAGACCATGGCCGACGGCCAGTTGCCATCTCAAGAATGACGCAGCCGAGAGACCAGATGTCCACGGCGCCCTGGTGGTCTGCGAGGTTGGGCGTGTCACCACGAATAACCTCAGGAGACATGTACATTGGAGTTCCAGTGGTGGTCTTTTGATTCTTGCCCCGGTTTTGCATTTGGTCATTTTTGCCGGTTATGGGATCCTTAGGACCGCCTGGGCCATCTGTTGGAGCCACGGTACGACCTGTTCTGGCGATGATCTTAGCAGCGCCAAAATCGACGTACTTGATGATTCCATTGTGATCAAGCAAGACGTTCTCAGGCTTGATGTCACGGTGTACAATTCCAGCTTGGTGTAGATAAGCCAGACCCTCAAGAAGTTGAAGAGCATAAACCATAATCACTGTTTCATCTTCAATGCGGCCATGCTCCAACAAGCTGGCAAGGGAGCCACCAGAACAGTATTCCATGAAGATATAAACCTTGTCACGGTGAACTTCGATACCATGGTAGGAAACGATGTTCGGGTGATCCAGCACCTCCAGAACGCCCATCTCATCGCGAATTTGCTGAGCAATCTTGGGAATCAGCTGGGGATCCTGTAATCGGATCTCCTTGACCGCCATCAAATAGTTACTATCCAAATTGATGGCGACATAAACAGAGCCGAATGTACCTCCGCCGATGAATTGACCTTGTTGCCAGCGGAGGGTGACATTGGTAGCAGATGATGATAGGACTGTAAGATAACGGTCGGCCTCATTGGAGCCCTCCAGCACTCTTCCGAGGGCTTGCCGTTTGGCGTCTTCTTCAACTCTCCGGTCTTCGATTTCGGTGACCTTGGCATGCCATTGTTCACGAATGACTTTGGATGCTTCCTCATCACTCAGAACACGTCCTTGGCCAACCTTTCGGGAGCCGGAGCGTTCTTCCATGCGTTGCTTTTCAGCCTGGGCTGCGAGAGATGATCGCGCACCCATGATGTCGAAATGAGATATCAAAAGAGACATGCAGCCTGCAACTTTGGACCTAAGACGGCTGAATTGCTCCTCGTCTAAAGACAGCAAGTGTCGACTGGAGGTAATTGCCATGGCGAATTCCAGCGCAGCTACCGCCCACTTGAAAGTTTTTCGATCAGCAGCATCACATTCATCGCAGATGAACGAAACCCAGTCAAGAGATAAGTCTACCAATCGAGCACTGTTCATAGAGCGTCTGTTCGCATCGACATAGTTGGAAGAACGTTTACCAAATTCGGTTGCAAATGCATAGCAAGCCTGGACCAAGTCATTATTCTCCCATGTCTTCTCGCGCAATTGGCTTTTGATAACAGCCAAACTGTCCATAATAGACATGGAAAGCTTGAAGGAGATCTTTTTGATCTTGTTCAATTCCACGTTGACGCGGGCAAGGTTGGCACGCTGCTCGATCGCCATGTCTAGCTGGATACCAGTGAGCTGAGCTAACTCCATCCTGGCATTCTGGAGCCGTTCTTGCATGCCCTCGACAACCAGTCGAAGTTTGCCAAGTCGAACATCAGTTGGCTGCTCCAATATGTCCACATGCATTTCCTTGCCGCCCCATCCCAATGGTTTCTCGGGGCGGATAACAAGCACATAAGGGACATGAGATGAGTCTGGACTGGTGGCATCATCTCGGAAAGACGTGGCAAGGATAGCCTGGATATCGGCTGGCCGATTCCACAAGGAATGATGCGCAATCAGATAAACACCTTTCTGGCCGACGGAGCCAGGTGAAGTAACCAGGAAATGGTCGGATACCAGCAGCGCCTCAAAAAAGTCATATGCAATGTCGGCTGAGAGGTTGTACTCGGTTGCATTTTCGAACAGCTGACAAAGAAATCTTGAAAATCGGTATAATTTGCGTTGGCGAATACGTGTTGAATCCAATATGCTCTTGTATCGCTTATCCATGTCCCCGGCAGTCTCCTTTGATCTTGGTACTAGCTCACGTTCAAAATGAATCATCAACCGTTGGAGAGATTTGGCAGTTAGGGCACTATTTTTTGTTAGTCATTGAATAGAAAAAGGTATTAAATCATCCATACCTAAATTGCTCGGCCACTTCAATATCACCGCCATCCAGCTGGCGGCCGATCTCAAAGGAGTAACCCCATTCTTGTTCAAGAATTTCGGCTTCCTTAAACGTGTTCTTATTGGCATTCAACTTCCAGTTCAGGAGTCGGAAATAGTATTTCATGGCATCCAAGACAACTGAATCAAAATTCTCGTCAACACAAGGTGGCAAATCCCAACCAGGCTCAGGCCTTGAGATAGCCAAGTAAGTTTGTTTTATTTGTACAGCCACTTTCATTAGGATTTGAAACTGAGAGATCATCTGGTCCACCAAGATAGGAGACTGTTGGGCGGGGTCTCTCATATTCTTCGCGTAAGAAAGGCGCACACGAATGATCTCCTGAATCAAACGGGACGGGAAGTTGATCAAAGTCAGAAGTTCTTCGATATAGGGTGGTAGATGGCGGACTGCAAATGCTTCGGAGTTCTCGATCAATGTACTTTTGGCCTTTTGGATGACGGAACCGATCCCCTTGAGCATACTGTGCTCGCCTTGTAGAGTCTTTAAGCCGTCTTCCTTCATGATACGATCTAGGAAGGATGAATCATCGGACAAGTTGTTTTGAGATGGGACTCGAGAAGCACTGAAATCGAGAGCGTCATTTCCCACCCAGCTTTGCAAAACAGCAAGTTGAGTGTTAATCAGAGCGGTTATGTTATGCCAGGCGAAAATTGCCGCGCGGCTGGAATGAAACTCCTCTGAAGCAGCACGAGGATTCGCATTTTCCATTTCTTTAGAGGTCGAGTATAGAATCTCACACTTCTCGATTTTCTCCACAACATCCTCGACTTGTTGTCGGGGTGGCTTGCCAATTTCCGCTTCACCTTTAATTTGAAAGTTGATGATATCTTCAACAAGTGGACCAAGGTGAGAGCGAGATTCTTCGACTATTTTTCGTTGGAGAGGGATACTTCGGCCACACGTTCTTGCTTTCACGCCGAGCCACAAGGCATGGCTCAGAGCCGCAGATCTTTGAGACTCCGTAGAGCCAATGAGTCGCTGTTTCTCTTGCCGCACCACATCACCTTTTAACACTGATGCTAACATGGAGTGCCATTCGAGTCGTTCCTGGTTCTTTGGATTCTTGAGTTCCTCCATACTCGGTAGGTTATCATCGGGGAGGAAAAGTTGGGTGTCGGGATCATAAGGGTCATCTTCATAAGGGGCCTCGGAAGAAGGAGAAGGGTCTTCTAAGTCGGCGTCACCAACCATGACGTTGGGAGATTGTGCGTCGCTGAAGTGGTGGTACCAAGCTTGTGGATTGGCCCGAATTCGTTGAACATAGGCCTTTTCTTGAGCGCGATATTGCGCGTTCGGGTCGCGTCGAGGGCCTCTCTTGGCAGACGAAGATCGTTGACGGTCGTTCTGAAGGCTGATAAATTGTGGTGGACGCCGTTGAGGGGCATATGTATTGGAGGGGGTTCTTGCAGGTGCAGAGGGACGTTGCGCTCGCAGATCAGGCATCGCAACAGAGTCCGGGGTTTCGAGCGCGTTGGAAGCTCCAATGCTAGCTCCACGTGCCCGGACGGTCGGCGTGCTTGACCATGAGGACAGACTCGAAGGGTGAGATGGAGGGGAGGAGGTAATGGTGGTGGCCGGTGTCTGAACCTGAGGATCGAATGATTCCCCAAAGGGTGCGTTGGCCATCATCGGATATTGAGGGGGAAACTCGTCCGATGAGCCCGAGCCATCCGAGTCATGGTTTGAAATGTCGGGATGCTCCATGGTGGGCGAATTCTGAGGAAGCTCACACGCTTTCGAGACGGTCAGGATGGGGGTTGATGCATCCAGGATGGGGTGATTGGAAGTGATAGGAAACTGTGGCGGTGGTGGGTGGCGCATCCAATAGGATTTACTGCCGGCGGACAAGTTTCGGGCAGCTTCAGCTGGTCTTGTGGGATCGTCTTTCAATTTTACCTTTTTCAGTTGGAATACCATCTGAGCACAAGTTTCAGTGAGGTATGTGGCAGCGAGTCCGCATCGTTTTCGATATTAATTTATACCCCTGTACCTGGTCATGGGTGATGATCACGTCGTCAAGGCGGAGGAGTTGTACCTGCGATGTACATATATTCCAGTATACAGGGCTATACATATCACAGACCGACACGATGTGTTGTTAGTATGCCCATTCTACCGATCGTGCAGGCAGCAGAATATAATTGTTCAATAGTGAGCACTTATAGTAAGTACTCCTACTGCTAAATCAAAGTGAGGGTGTCACTTGTACTCTAAGAATTGCTCTCTTACAAATGAGGCTTACCATGAGGCACTACTATAGTAGTACTATAGTTACTTCAATTAGGTAGTTTGTCACTATTAAAGAGGTGACATACCCTGAGCTCTACCAGTATGCAGTACGCGGACTAATTAGGAATATTAGATTTATGATAAATCCTCCTCAAAAGATGAGTGCTGACATCCGTTGTTGGTTTTCCATTATCTAACCTGTTAGAATGGTAAAAATGTACTAAGTGCTACTGGTAGTGCGAGTCACAAGGTCTATAATGGTCACAAGTGTTCAGTGTATAGGCGAGAGCACGCAATACATTGATTATTTGAATATGATTGTTTTGCACGACATGCGATGCTTCTGTCCTGAATAAGCTAATCTTTTGAAGAGGTGGCAAGATCTTCAATCCAAATAAAACTAGAACGACTATCCCAAGATGCCCCAAACATGTGGCTATCACCAGTACGGACGTCAATTTAATGACCTTATATAATCCAATAGAATTGATATTGGCGGTGTTTGGGCAATAATCACTATGTGAATGTACATACTTATGATGAATGTATTAGAGGGGTCTATTATGTGAGTTCTCCGCTTACAGACCTGACCCTTAAGACATCATCCAAGCTAGATAAGCAACACCCTGGTTAGCTAGAGCCCTGCAAAGAGTACTAGTCTATCAATCTTGCAGCTCTTGTTGATTTATTGTCCAAAATCCCATTGAGATCCTGACTAGATCTGGAGATTTGTCGATCAGTGGAGCCAAGAACCATCGCGATCCGTCGCCGCACAGATCAATCCTGTAGTAAACTTAGTATACGTAAATGTATACAGTAAGTCTGCTATCCTAGTAATGTTATCTGCTTGCACAAATACGTTAAAAGTGTAGAAGGATACTTCTCTTCTGACGTAGATGTTATCTGTGGAGGGTCAGATACTTGAAATGTTTCCATCATGTTAGTAACGCTTGAGTCCCCCTCGATATGAGAAAAGAGTTCACTGCTGACAGATAGCAAGCTAACAGATAAATCAATAGCGTAAATATAGATCAAATGCGACTGCATCTTGACGTCAACCTCCTTGAGAGAACTACTGTACTATGTATGGCATTAGAGTAGTTATTCATAGGGCAGATGCCAAGAATATTTTCGGTACACAAAAGCATCCTCTCGTAAATCGCCGCCCAATGAGGACTCCAATACTTATCTGGGCTACCTCTAGGTATGTACATAGATGGCATTTTCCGGGCCGCGTGGTAGGGAGGCTTCTTTAGGTTGTCACCCCATGCGTTCTCCATTATTACTATTAAATTGTACATAGTCGCACGGTACCTGCAGTGGACCCGTTGCCCCAGAGAAAAACACCCGCTCCTGCTTGCAGTACTTCGCCTTGTCAATACGAAAGTAAACGATCAAGGCGCGAGGGGGTGCTGATATTGAATTGCTGGATTTCCTTGTTCTCTCAAAATGGCTCTTTTGAGCTTTTGGTACGAACTAGCTTCAAGAGTTATCTATGTTCATGTGTGGTAGACGAAACATGCCTCGAGTGGCGAGGTCATTTGAACAAGCGCAGAAATATACTACAAGACTTGCAGAGAATGCCTAGCCCCTTGGGATCGCATAAAGGGAGCCAGATGATAAGCTGAGCACAGAGGACATAGAGTTCAATAGGGCGATGTTGATTGGTTGCGTGTTCTGTTTGGTAGATAAGAGCTTCTCTGGACTGACACTGCACTATACAGAGTAAACAGCACTACAGAGTCCAGCACTATAGTTGTACCCAATCTTAATCTCGTGAATTGCAATGAAAACAGAGAATCCCATTGAGTGTCTTCCTTTTTCATCCTGTACAAATTTCTGCTAAATTATATAGGAACTCGTCCAAAAAGTGTGATATTATAAGGGTCCCGAAGAGGCTAGCACAGTTCTTTTCTGGCCCAGATAAGGTATGCTGCCAGCTGATTGGCTGGGCGCCAACCTCATATCTACAACCAGTGACAGTCGAATCTCCAACTACTCAAACAGTATCGAAGTTTGATTACGCGGTGAATGGTTTGTTTTTCTTATTTCTATTATTTGTCTGCATGTCAAGATGTCGTCTACACTTTCCGAGTACCATTGCCTCTGCTTATCATGCCTGCCCTAATGTGTTTCGCCAACTAGATACACCATGGTGCACAATTACATAAATGATGTTTGAGATGCACTGAGATAATAACAGTAATACTAGTATATATTGAATTCATCCATCATACAAACACTTTTGGCTTCCCGTGGAAAGTGTTCCATGTTGAGCCTCTTTGGTAGACCCGTTATGGTAGACCCGTAATTCCCCGGTGCATGGGTCCCATTCTGTCTGGAAACGCCCCCAAATTCGTTCTTATCCATAACAATGGCTGAAATGGCCGGGCTTGGCTCCAGATATCGGTCAGATTGGATAAATCATAGTAGAAATTACCATGACCATCATCTTTTGGTTCCCACTATCTGAAGCTAGGATTGGTGATTCTGATACCCTTCTAGCGTGCCCAGTGGAGACTCTCCATCTTGATGTCCGAGATATTGCGTCGCTATTTAATTATCGGACATTGTCCCTGCAGTAATTGATAGATCAGCTTCTTCTTCTCCTTTTTCTGGCCTTGACCCCAGGGCTTACTTCATCCATTGCTTCTTTCTTCTCTGTCAACATCCAAGCTCAGCCACTTAACTACCCTGGACTTGTCTCCCAGGGTCCATTACTTCAACCAACCCATTTGGGCCTGTTCTAGCTTCGTTTATCTACGATAATTGGCTATCTCGCTCGACCTCAGCCATGTCTGTCGAGTATAACGGGACCATTGCCACTGGTGGTGACTCTCTCCACGATGACCTCAACATCTACTATAATGTAAGCCACGTAAACAAACGCTTCGGCAAGAACTTTCAAAGCTGACTCCTTTTTCGCAAGGCCGGTGATATCTCATGGGTCATCATGTCATCGGCCCTAGTGCTGCTCATGATTCCGGGTGTTGGGTATGTAATACAACTTGATCGCGATTTTCCTTGTCCCAATAACCACTGACAGTCACTACAAAATAGTTTCTTCTATTCGGGTCTGGCCCGTCGGAAGTCTGCACTGTCTTTGATTTGGCTATCAATCATGTCCGTTGGTGTGGTATCGTTTCAGTGGTTCTTCTGGGGATATTCTCTCGCCTTCTCTCATTCCGCTGGAAAGTATATTGGCGATCTCTCGAACTTCGGCATGAAGGATGTTCTAGCTCAGCCATCTGTCGGAGGTGATGCCGTTCCCGACATTCTCTTCGCTATCTTCCAGGGCATGTTCGCTTGTATTACGTGAGTGCGCCAATCAAGATATCCATCTATCCAGTATACTAACACCAGTGACTTTAAAGTGTTGCTCTTGCCGTTGGTGCCATTGCCGAGCGCGGTCGTATGCTTCCGTGCATTGTTTTCATGTTCATCTGGACGACTATCATCTACGATCCTATCGCATGCTGGACTTGGAACCCTGCAGGCTGGGTCTACAACCTTGGTGGATTGGACTTCGCCGGTGGTACTCCTGTTCACATTGCCTCGGGATCCGCTGCTCTGGCATACTCCCTGATGCTGGGCAAGCGCCGTGGTCATGGCACTCATGAGCTAAACTACCGCCCTCACAATGTTACCCACGTCGTCATTGGTACTGTCTTCCTCTGGGTGGGTTGGTTTGGTTTCAATGCTGGCTCTGCTCTGTCGGCCAACCTTCGTGCTGCTATGGCAGCCGTTGTCACCAACCTGGCAGCTTCGGTTGGTGGTGTCACTTGGTGTCTGATGGATTATCGTCTGGAACGCAAGTGGTCGACCGTTGGTTTCTGTTCGGGTGTCATCGCCGGTCTGGTTGCCATTACTCCTGGATCAGGATTCGTCACCCCCTGGGCTTCAGTCATCTTCGGTATCGTTGGTGCCATTGCTTGCAACTATGCCACTAAGCTGAAGTTCCTGCTTCGTGTTGATGATGCCCTTGATATCTTCGCTGTGCACGGAATTGGTGGTATCGTTGGAAACCTTCTCACCGGTCTCTTTGCTGCCGACTACATTGCTCATCTGGACGGCGCAACCGAGATTGATGGTGGCTGGATCAACCATAACTATATCCAGCTGGGCTACCAACTTGCCGACTCTGTCTCCGGCATGGCCTACTCCTTTTTCGGCACTTGCATCATCCTGTTCATCCTCAACCTCATTCCTGGGCTCAGCCTTCGGGCTCCTGAGGAAGATGAGATTATGGGTATCGACGATGCTGAAATTGGCGAGTTTGCCTACGACTATGTCGAGGTCCGTCGTGACATTATCACCGGTATTGAAAGCAGCGAGACCGGCTCTAAACGCACTGTGACTCCCACTGGAGAGCATGCCATTGAAACCAAGGTCTAATCCTTTTGGCTATTGGCATCTCGAATGAACATTCCTTAATACATTAATATCCTTTTCGGTGGCCTATTCCTGTCTTTCATTATCACTCTTTTACCTTTTTTTTTTTTGTTCGACCTTCAGCATCATATGATTGGAATCATTCATGATGAGTGATATATTATTCCATTTCTTGTTTCATTACATGCGTTGACAGATACCCAAAATATTTAAGAAAACTCATTTAACTAAAAATCGATTCAATGATTCCCTCCTCAAGCATTTAAATCTTGAGGTGTCTATGAGTATGGCTGCCCCTCAGTATCCTGAAACACGGTCCATCCATGGACCGTGATTGACTGCTAGGCTGGCGTTTCTACAATTGCTATGCATGTGATTTGTTCACAATGAGTATGTTCAGCAGACTTATATCATACTGTAAAAAGTTACATCAGCTCTCTAGCCGAAGAATAGGAATTCTTGAATTCATTATGTAGTTAGTTACAGTATGTAGATGTTGACATGTGTGACCGTCTGCTGTCCACACCTCGGGTGACACCAGATCCGGTCTAGCCCGCCCGCTTCCCCACGATCGACCAGGGTTGCGTTAGTGCTGTGACGCCATTACCTGTGATCTACCTCTTTAGACTCTCTTTCTCCCCTCTGTGAATCTTCTACATTCTCCTGATATAGTCATTTGGGCATTTTTCACTCGTTCATACTCCATATTCGATATTTGCTCGTTCGTCTGTGGGCCCAGAAAACTATTTGTGCCATGTCTGACCCGGGAGCCGAGCTTGAAACCACCCTGCGAGATCTATCCATTGGCGAAAAAGGACCAGTGCAGGATATTCGGCGTCCTGCAGCGAAAATCACGTCTAGCCCTGCTCCTACTTCAACCTCGAAGCCCCGGAAGCCCGCAAAGACACCAGTTGCAGACTCCTGGGAAGATGAAGCCACATCCGACGATGAGCCTACTCAACAAGGAGATGCTGCACCGTCTCCTTCGGTTCTCTCTCCCACGCTCAGTGCAGAGGGACCTTTAGACCCTCCGCCTACGCCTATATCACCACAAACATCCAATCCCTGGGCGGCCGCAGAACGCTCAAACTCCCCCGCTGCGGGGCAACGCGATCCTAATCGTCGGCCAGAGAAGCAAACGGCAGTTGCTGGCCGGATGATTGCGGGCGCTCTGGGAATCCGGGCACCGAAGCGTACAGAGGAACAGCGTGCTTACGATCGCTCCGTTAAAGAGCAGGAGATCAAGAGGCGGAACAGGGAGCGCGAAGAGCAGGCTAATGCCAAAGAGGAAGAGGAACGCGCGAAGGCTGCGGTATGGACTGATTAGCTCTTACATGGGCTAATCGATTGGCCGCTCGTCTGTCATATATAATTTTTGATTGTACATATGTGATGCCCCAATATTCTTTTGTTTGGCAATATCTTCTGCCGATGAGACAAGGGCGTGCTTGGAATTTTGCACAATTGTTTTCGTCGGAAGGTGACAGCCTGGGGAATCTTGTAACCATCATTTGCCTATTCTATATAATCAGGTCGAGTTTGGAAACAGCTTGATTATCTATTGATTGCTGCACCCTGTAGCGATGGTAGCTTCACAGTGGGGGGGAATTTCGGAGGCAAAGATTTCTATTCTTTTTAGAGGTCGTTACTATCCATGGGACATGTAGAATCGCACGATCGCCCTTCCATTTCTGTAAATTCGTTTAATCGTAAGAACACCAAGTGAAACACGGATTTTCGCAAGGAGCCCTAATAACGCGCATGATTTTGCACGGCAGCAGGTCCATATGCGAGATCATGATGCCCGGAATAGCCGCAACATCAAACTCCTATCATTCGAGACAGTGGTCAATTCCCACCACCAATCTGCTCTTGGTGAACTTCCAATGTATCTCCATCGGCCATCTCAAGCTGTAAGATGTTAGTGAGTATATACTCTTCAAATCTCGTTGGAATGGCTACATACAGTGTCCGGGGTGTCTTCAGGGCGTACACGAGTACCGTCAAACAGGAATCTGACTGTGGACATCTGCTTTCCTTGTCTCTCGCAAAAGGCATCCATCAACTTCTTGAGCTGCGTCGAGCGCTTGATCTTGAAGAAGACTTCATTATTGTTGTCGGTAACCTTGATGTTCAGGTGTTCTACTGGTGCAGCGCCTTCCTCTGCAGCCATGATGATAGTCTAAAGCTGTTGAGACCCAAGGTATCAGAGCGGGAGATAAGAAATAGCAGGCATGATCATAGGGCGCTTACACGTTCGTTTAAGGTGGGTTGGTGGTCCTGCTGAACTATGTGAAGACCGGGATAGAGAGTTAGTAATTCGCGTACGATTTCAAAAGAAATTGCATTGCGCCGGAAGACCAACCAAGTAAATGCGCGATGATATTTCGCAGAACAGACAGTGAGAGTGGAAGGAGAAGTGGGAGTGAGTTAGGTGAGGAGAGATGATCGAGAATCGATGGCAGAATGGCGGCGACTTTTAATCTACATTAGGAAGGCGGAGAATACAATTTTGCGTCACATCCTATCGCAAACACAAGTTCTATGTGATTCTCCCTTTTAATCATATGGTTTGCTGTTTATAAAGCAAGTTTGGAAACAGAAAAGTGAATTCATAATACACAATATGGTTCGAAAGATTTCACATCATGAAAGATATTCATCTGAATTGACTTTTGAATTATCAGGGCAACCTCCAACAAGACTTGTCCCACGAGACACCTTGTCACCCGCGTGCTGTATGTTCTACCGCAACCCAGCTTTAACATTCCCCGTCCAGAGCAGATTGCTAATTTTCTCCTCAAGTGTGCAATTCAAAGTATGTGGCTCTGGAGCCCGCAGCCATGACCACTTCTAGGAGTGACGGAGACTAACATGAGCCAGATTGCCTGACCAAGAATTCTTACAAGGAGGAGAAATGCCAGGCGCAGATCGACGCCCTCTACGAGTGTTGCAATGCCTTCTACCAAAAGAATGGGGATCAGGCATCGGTCGTGAGCTGCCCCAAGCCCGAACTATTGCGGCTTAAGATGAAGCAGCGAGCTCAAGCAGCGGAGGAACAAAACCAGAAGTAATAAAACCCTGGAGAAGCCGGAATTACGTAGTAGATATAGCAAACACAATATAGAGAATTCCAGAATGGCATGTCGCAGCCCCTTTGCAGACTAAGCTCCCATGTGAGAGAGAACGAGACTAGTTGAGGGACTGCGAGATCACTCTAAGACAATCTTGAGCACGCTGAGAGACCTCATGGGCCTGAACGAAAATTGAGCTTTCGTTCCGAGACTCTAATGAAAGCCTATATGACATTTGAGGAAAAGAAAAGAAAAAATCGAGCGGTGGATTTGTTTAAATACCGCGCGGTCCCGTGCCGACTGGAACTAACCACTTTGGGCCGAAGCAACCAACGCGCGCCCAAAACCAAAAGAGACAAACATTATTTCTCTCTTGCATCAACTCTCTCCACTGGCCTTTGTTCGCCATGGCGCCGCTAACTAGGTCCGCGAGAACAGCGGCTTCAAATGGGCCAACTCTGCGATCGCAGGTTTGTGTTTTCTTCTATTCCTTGATTTGATGGATTGATCCTCGACTAACCAGGATTGCTCCCTCAGGCCGCTCAAGTATTACCCAAGGAGCCAGAAATCATCAGCATTGACGAGGGTGAGGAGGATGAGCCCATGGAAGATGAAGAGGTCTATGAGGATGAGGAAGAATTAGAAGAAGAGGAGGGGATTGAAAATGGAGAGAGCTTCGACGAAGATGAGGAAATGGATGAGACGGATCGCTTCTACGGCGATGGAGCGACGGATAATGGATCCGCATTTCCTGTGTTAGAGCCCAGTCTCAAGTCTGTGATGGGTGTTTCCAGCAAACTTAATGGCTCGTAAACCTTCCATTAATCGATCATCTCCATGACTGACTGATTATTTAGGTTCTCCTCAGCTGTTTACGGCCGCCGGAGCCCAGGAAGCATTCGACCCCCTTCGTCGCACCGCCGACCGCGTCACAAAGCAGATCGAGGCATTCGCTAAAGAGCTTGATCAATTCAAGCAGAAGAACTCTACAGATGAATTCCAGAACATCCAAGCCGCATACGACCTGGTAGACAGATACCAGAAGCTTACGAAAAATGCCATCCAAGAGACTGAAAAGCAACAAAAGCTCAAACGAGCGAAGAATTTTCGTTCCAGTGGGACAGACGATCCCAAGGCGGATGAAGAATTGCGCCGGTTGCAGCTTGAACTCGACACTTGGCGCCTACTTCTAAATTTGATCAGTATCGACGACCCGGCGAGTCGCGCCAGCTACAAAGAAGGACGCGAAACAGCTTTCCAGAATCTCCACCGCTACTCGTCTGATCGTGAAATTTGGGAACAATTCCTCAACGCCGATCAGTATGCCCTTGAATGCGTTGTGGCTATGAGATGGCTTGAGGAGACCTCCAAAACGGGGGACACTGAGCTCGAATTTTTAATCACCGACATGGAGGCACAAGCAGATCGAGGTCAGGGATTATGGGCCCACGGGTGGCTGTTTACGAAAGAAGCAATCAAAGGACACAAGCGATTGCGCGCTTGGCCCCAACCATTGGAGCCCAATGATACGGCACACGCGATGCTGAAGACCGATGATCAAAAGCCCCTGGTTACACAGCTCGACCCTGACGCTCTTCTTCGACAAAAGCACAGCCTGCAGGCCCAGGACGAGTTCTATGAGCGGGCTACATGGATGACCTGCTGGAAAATGCTTCGACAGGGCGAGGATTGGACCAAGATTCGTGAATGGGCGCAGAGCCGCCTTGAAAACTGGAGAGCAGTTAGTTTGTGCGGATCTAGTGTTGATGCAAAGGCACCCAAAACTCGGACTCCTGTCGATGATGGGATGACTCGTCTCATGAACAGTCGTGCGCAGGATTCATGGCGCGCAGCCTGTTCTGCCTTGGCTAAAAACACAAACGCAGGTGCTTTTGAGCGTGCTGTTTATGGCTTGCTTTGTGGTGAGAGTGACTCCGCCGTCAAAGTATGCAGTAGCTGGGATGATTACCTCTACGTGTATTTCAATCGCGTCGTTCTCTCGCGCTATCGGGGATTCTGCAAACAATTCCAGCACAAGCTGAGCCATTCTCCCAATGCTGTGGTTGCTTTTAAACCTGACCCAGCTGGGCATGCTGAGCTCCAAAAGTACTTCCAGTATCTGCGAGGCAACGAGCGGGTTGGTAGTGAGGCACGTAACCCATTCCGCAATCTTCAAGCGGCAATCCTTAGCAAGGGCTATGATTCGTTCTTTTCTACCCTGGCCCAGGCAGTCTCCCAAGTCGGTATCAATTTACACGGTCAATCTTCTATCATTCCAGACATCCCACGCTCACAAGTTGAGGATGCGTATCTCATTGCCGCTGAGGATGAAGAGGCAGTCAAGATTGCGACTCACGTTTACCTCGTGGCCCGCTCCATCGGATATACACGCCCAGATACTGTTGAGACGGCATCTGTTGTCGTGGCCGGATTCATTGCCAACCTGGAAGCCAGATGTCTTTTTGACCTCATCCCATTATATGCGTCTCTACTGCCAACCGATATGTGCCACAGTGTCTTCTCGAAGATTTTGATCGATATTGTGAACCCCAAGGAGAGGAAGGACCAGGTCCGCCTTACTCAGAAGTATGGAATTGACATCAATGCCGTGTTGGACGTTCAGTGGTCATCTTTAAGCACCGGTGTCTCTTCGATTGAACAATCGCCTGGCCTCACTGGCTATTCTAGGGTATTAAGCCGGCCAGATGGTTCGCGATTGCTCGTTCCACCTAAGAAGGACTTGATTGGAACAACCATATCGGACGAAGACGAGAACATGATCCGTAGCCTCGAGTGGCTCCGCTACGTGGGCGGCCAATGGGCCAGAATTTGCCGACTTGGAGGATGGCTCTACCGTAAATTCTTCGTCGCTGGCAAATTAGCTGCTGCTCGAGAACTCAGTCATCGCATGCCTTTGCCCGAAATTTCCCACGAGACATTTGGATTTGATATTCTTGAATTCCCTGCTCTGGATGTTGATCAATTCATCGCGGAGAAGAGTGCGCCAACTAGCCCTTCTAAGTCCAAGAAGAGCGCCCATCGCCGCAGTTTGTCTGGCAGCAATGGCCTGGCTGTCAACAACCCCGCCAATGCCAACCAACAGTGCGCTCTCATGTTGAACTTTGAGAGCCTTGCTCTTGGATTTGACAGCTTGGAAAATTTTGCAATCCTCTACGATCAGATATCTAAGTATGTATTTACCTCACTATGTTTTGTTTGATGACCCGAGCTGACTTGAATCAGAACCAAACGACGACGAGATTCGGGTACGGTCAAGGATCTCTTCACCGAATTAGCCGATCATCTTGGTTTCATGGAGCAAAGTGTCGGTCAAATGGTAGAAGTACCCAACTGGCCTGGTAAAGCCGAGAACTGTGAGTGTCTCCTACATATTGCCATACAAACAAGAAAATGAGCCAGGGAAAAAACTAACCAGTATTGTACAGCCGAGGAGGAACTGGATTACGCGCATATTCGTCGCACGTATCTCCCCGAATTGATTCTCGACTATCACAACGCTTTGTACTACGCCAGCAACACCCTTGAGCAGCCAGAACTGCTTACGCAGTGCATGGTGGTGGCTACTTTAGTGGCGAAGAACCCGCACTTGACGAACAGCTTCACCGAGGCGCAGCGCATGGCTGAATTAGTGGATGCATTGGCCTTAGCAGGTAAAGCCATGGTCATTACAGATCCGAAAAATGATGCCGTCCAAGAAAGTGGCCAAACTCTCGGAGTGTGGAGAGTCAGTGTTCCGGAGGGTGACGACGCTGCTATGTTGCAGCAGACGAGGTGATTCTGAGTGAGGAGGCTATGTAATGCGATCAACTTGAATTGTGTATGTAAATTAGCATGCGGAGGATAAAGGATAACAATACAAACTACATGGATTATCGGATATGAGGGCGAAGATTTGCTTGTTCAAAATAACAAACCATGGCAGTGAGATGGATCTACAATGCACAATCACCTTGCACCGGTACCCTTGGGCCGTTTCTCGTTTTCAAGCAATGTCAATCAATTATCAATTCTGCAGCCCTGCAACTGGAGTTCTCAATTATTAGCTCGTTCCTTGTTTCACACTAACATCGAATATCGATGATCACAACATTGAACACAATCACAATATGTCACAGGGCATTCTGCGATTCGATTCCATTTTCTCATTTCTCACCACAATATCAGAGAATGACAAACTCGCCCGCCTTTGAATCCGTAGAGTGAATCGAAAGCAAAATAAAGCTCCAATCTCATGAAACAGCGTCATCATGGAGAGAGCCTTACTCATACGGATCCATGAGCTTATTTCCCAGAACCTTCGCCGGAAAGTCCTCCTCGCCCAATGTCGTCGTATGAGACCAGGGTTTCAAGCCATTTTCGCGATGAATCGTAGCAGCAAAGCATTGACTCCACTTATGGCGTGGGAAATGCGCACACACTTCTTTGATGGTGGCTGGGTGGACGAGATCGGCGTATGACCCAGTATTATCTGTGCGTTATACATATTATGCAACTTAGCCTTCACCCAACGAAGAGGAAAAGAGAAAGCAAAAATTAGTTCAAAGCACATTTATTCCATCCAACTCCGTCCAATTCCGTTCTGTACGGAGTACTGTAGATCAAATTCAACGCCGATCGCTCCAAAACGTACCGAAGATCGTCGCAAGCTGCAACAACTGTCCCACTGCGGTGATTTTACCAACAGAGCACAAATCCTGATGACGGATGATAGCTTCTGCCACACTCTCCGCTTGTTCTCGCGTCGAGACAGAATCAGAATCAGACTGTGTCTCTGAACTGCCCTGCAGGATGTCGAGGGCTAAGAACCCGCCATAAAACTCGAAGCTTAGGTGGGTCCGCGAGAGATTCTCGTCTGTGGTCCCGATGTCATGGAGGACACAGGCAAGGAAATAGGTCTCATCGGTGAAGTCCCAGTCGGAGGAGCGGAAGCGGTATTTTTTGATGGCTAGACCGAAGTGATAGACGCGGAGGGAGTGGTTGTATGTTGGTTCTGGAAGGTGGGTGCGAGCATAGATGTTGATGCGTTGGGCGAGAGGAGTGGATGGGATGGGTGTTTCGGTGATGGAGATGAAGGTGGGTGTAGTGTTTGGTTTGGGATAGGATGGGGTTGAGGTGAGTAGTGTAGAGGCCGAAGCTGGGACGGCTGTGAAGCCGTATTCCTTGATGGGGTCAGTCATTCTAGAGGATTGTATTGTTAGCGTAGAGTGGAATTGGATGTATCCAGGCGGATGGTTGCGGGGTGAAGAGTCAATCTAGCTGGATACCTGATTATCTATAGGTATACTACTACATTGTATTAATTGAGGACTCCCAATTCTTTCTAAGATTTTTCTAATATATTTTTGACTCTCACGGCAATGCAATATTCATATCTCTCTATAACCACCTAGTTATATAGAGAATGCACTGTGTGAAAACACACAATGGGTGTATTCACACAAGTTGTGCAAGACGTGACAGCTGGGAAATGTCCCATCAAAATATACTGCTATATTTAAGTAGTAACAACCTATGTCATATGTGATATCCATACCCCTATTGGTGGAAGTACGGGGGAACTGCTCTCTTATATATTATTTAAAAAGATAGGGCAGCGATTTCGGATTATATACTACATATTATAGTTATAGTCATAATGATAGTATAAGCTGCATCAATAAAAAACTTTGGCTCTCTGGGTGGTAGTGTAGTGGCAACCTTGGGATACTCCCAAAGATTATCCGAGAGCATAGATACTACTTATTAGTAGTTCGAGATACTGTGATATTCAGCATCTGGGGATGTTCTTGGAAATGAAGTCCTATGCTATGGAGTGGTACTATGTCCGGAGTACATACAAAGTAGATGATACCAAGAGAGGATATTCCGTCTGAAAAAGGCCTCTATACCCGACTCATCCTAGTATGTCACGACTAAGAACTAGGAGAAATTTCAAGAAATTTATATACTAGCTCCTCATATCTGAGAATATGGAGTTAGATCACATCATAGGGTATACTACGTGTATAATAGTTCCTGTATAGTTACAGTATAGAATTCATTACGTAGTCATGGACGAAGTACGATTACTGTAGCAGCTATATACTGTACTGTACATATGTAGACAGTTAACACGCCAAGTTGAACTGCCAACCAAACTAAAGCATCGGCCCGGTAGTATCTGCAGACCAGGAGCTAGCTAGTGTCTTTCATGATTTGTAGTTGGTTAGATGATATTCTTTATGCTAGTTTTCTCCGAGGGGCGACAGCATAGCCACATTCCTGTGATTGGAGGTGACACACTGGAAACCAAATTGGGTGCAAGCAAACGCTTCTGCGATTGTGATAGGAGGCTCTTCAAAGCCCGATCTACCAAATCAAGTTCCACTTTGTATCGTGTTATGGTTGTGGTGTTATACTGTGTGAATGATCGACGTAGTATGTACATGCTGTAGTTGATAGTTTGAGGGAAAGTCAAACATGTCATCGACTTCTTCTCCCGGTTTCCCTCTTGGCTTTCTGCTTTCTTCCCAACCCCCCCAGCTCACTCCCCCTTGACTCCTCGTTTCTTCATTCTTTGAATGATCTTCTCCTCAAAAAAGGCTTAATTTAAACTTTTGACAGGGAAGTGCATTTCTTGGCATTCAAAATTGAAGCCCAAGCAGCTTTGCTGGTGCCCTACATCTTCCAGTATCTCACCAGTACATACAGTACTACATACACGACAATACAATACTCCACTCTAGCAACCCATCACTACGGAGTACAGCTACACTTTACCACCAGCGAATGTTCGATGTCATGAGCCACCGCACATATAGGATTGGAGACGTCATCTCCACTTAACGGTCCCCAGCGGCGCCAAATTATTGTGTCTGTTATTGCTCGGCCCCTATTCGCCTCCCTTTTGCTTTCCCGGAGTCCCGGCGCGGCTTGGCAGGCGAGGCAGTGCAAAAAACACTCGAGGAATTTGAGGCCGCGAACAGTTGGGCTTTGTTGTCCGACTTGCCACATCACTCTGGTGGAGGGGTGTGTGTGTATGTATGTCTGTGTCTGCTACTTCTCCATCGAACCCTTTTTTTTGGCTCTTAATTTTTCACTCTAAATAACAAGCGGTGTTTAGTCTGTTTTCGCTCGAGGCCGCGTCGGGAGGTGACAAGTCGAACGCAACACTGCAATATCCACTGGGGCTGTGCAGGGTGGAACTCTACCCCAAAACGGGTTGCATAGGAGAAGGGAAAAACAAATCGAGACTCAAGTGGATCTGCAGATGCAAAGGGGTCTGGTCTGCTCAATTGCTGCCAATCTTGCGATCTGTGTGGCGCTGCTTGCAGACGATTTCACTCTCCTTGAATCAACTTCTACTTCTCCTCATTTTCCCCCTGGTCAACTTGTCACAGTGTATGGGGACAGGTGTCGTGCACGAAAACACCTGCTTCGACAATTCCAATACGACTACTAGTACTTGCGAAAAGAACGACACGCTATCTCCCTTCCCTTTCCTCCCCCATCAATGCGAACACCGTTGACTGTGGAAATACCGCTCGCGTGAAATCGCGTTCGGTTCGATATTTGATCCTTCAAAATGCCCGGCACTAGAGAGGACGATGACCATATTCAATCACCCACGACTCCATTGCGGAGAGAGCGAGCTCCGACTATTACCATTGATACCTCCGCGGTGAACTCGCCAAATTCCGATCAACCGCCTGTCCAGGTTCTTTCGGGGCCCGAACAATCTTCTACAGATAACCTTAATCTTAATAATAATAATTTCAGCGATAATGGAGAATCTCCCAGTGCCAGGTCGGCAGGTTACGATGGTGCTATATCTCCGTCAGATTACAGGACCATAGCATCTTCGGAAGGCCGAGATCGAGACGAAAACCGGCCCACATCACCTCACAACATATCATCCCCCAAGACCAAGCAACCCGAGTCACATTCCAATTTTTTGTCTGTTCCAGGGACCCGCTCACGAGGCAATTCCCTTGAATCAGAAGACACCAGCCAGACTTCCAGCATCTACGGAGGCGATACCTACGTTCCAAGCCAATCTCAGCATTCACATTCTCAGTCCGACTTGACGAAATATACCAATACCGATGACGAGGATGCACTCACACCGGACCCCGGTCGCGAAGCCGAGTTTGAAGTCGAAAATAACCGCTTTGCATTTTCCCCTGGACAGCTTAACAAGCTTCTTAACCCAAAGAGCTTTTCTGCGTTCCGAGCCTTGGGTGGACTGCGGGGCCTTGAGAAGGGCTTGAGGACTGATATCCACAGTGGCCTGAGTACGGATGAGACTGTTCTGGATGGAGCTGTCAGATTTGAAGATGTCGTTGGCTCAGGGTCCCTACCTAAAACAGCCTCACCAGTTGGACCGCCACCTACGTCGCCTCCGGATGTCAAGGCTTCTACCGATGCGAATGAGGAATTCGTAGATCGAAAGCGAGTCTTTGGCAATAACAAGCTTCCGGAGAGAAAGTTGAAAACTATATGGGAACTGGCCTGGATTGCTTTCAATGACAAGGTATTGATCCTGCTGACGATTGCTGCCATTGTCTCCCTTGCTGTTGGTATCCCCCAATCCCTCCATCCCGCTGATCCAGATGAGCCGGGTGTGGAATGGGTGGAAGGTCTCGCTATCTTGATCGCCATTATCATTGTCGTGACTGTTGGCGCCTCCAATGATTGGCAAAAAGAACGACAATTCGCAAAACTCAATAAGAAGAAAGAGAATCGTCTCATCAAACTGATGCGGTCTGGGAAAACCGTGGAGATTTCTATTCATGATATCCTGGTTGGCGATGTGATGTATATGGAGCCCGGAGATTTAGTCCCCGTCGATGGCATCTTAATCGATGGACACGGGGTGAAATGTGATGAATCTTCGGCTACTGGTGAATCCGATGTCCTTCGAAAGACTCCTGGCGAGGACGTTTATCGAGCTATCGAGCAGCACCAAGATCTCAAGAAAATGGATCCCTTCATTGTATCTGGTGCCAAGGTGTCAGAAGGTGTTGGCACATTTTTGGTCACTGCAACTGGAGTACACTCTACCCACGGCCGTACTATGATGTCTCTACAAGAAGAGGGCGAGACCACTCCCTTGCAAACGAAGCTCAATAAACTCGCTGAATATATTGCCAAATTGGGTCTCGCCTCTGGTCTACTTCTGTTTGTGGTACTCTTCATCAAGTTCCTTGTACGTCTGAAATCGATCGAAGGTGGCGCAGATGCCAAGGGCCAAGCTTTCCTGCAGATTTTCATCGTTGCTGTTACTATCATCGTCGTGGCCGTGCCTGAAGGTCTACCGCTGGCCGTTACACTTGCGCTAGCCTTTGCGACAACACGAATGATCAAAGACAATAACTTGGTGCGTTTCCTGAAGGCCTGTGAAACAATGGGTAATGCGACAACTATTTGCTCCGACAAGACGGGCACACTCACCGAAAATAAAATGAGTGCGGTTGCTGCCACATTGGGGACTTCATCACGCTTTGGAGACAAAGGACCTGCTGCTGCACAATCAGGCGATGTCTCTGCTTCGGAGTTTGTATCTACACTGTCACCTTCCATTAAAGATGTCTTGCTGAAATCCATTACTCTGAACTCTACCGCCTTCGAGGGAGAACAGGAGGGTGTGAAGACATTTATTGGCTCTAAGACTGAGACTGCCTTGCTGTCATTTGCACGCGAACACCTTGGAATGGGTCCGCCGAGTGAGGAGAGGGCAAGTGCCAAGATCACCCAGATGTATCCCTTCGATTCGGGCCGCAAGTGTATGGCGGTTGTGTACCAGCTTGAGAACGGAAAGTACCGCATGTTGGTCAAGGGTGCCGCGGAGATCTTGATGGCCAAGTCTACACAGATTGTGAGCGATCCTACTGCTGATCTCGAGCAAGTTCCGCTGTCAGACGAGAACCGTTCTAGTTTGGACAACATCATCGTCAATTACGCGTCTCGGTCATTGCGATGCATTGCTCTTGTTTACCGTGACTTCGATCAGTGGCCGCCTCGTGGAGCTTCTACCTCGGGTTCTCGTGATACGCCCAATTTCGAAGATATTTTCAAGGAAATGTCTATTCTCGGCATCTTCGGTATTCAAGATCCTGTCCGA
Organism: Penicillium citrinum; assembly: GCF_028827155.1. Taxonomy (NCBI): domain Eukaryota; kingdom Fungi; phylum Ascomycota; class Eurotiomycetes; order Eurotiales; family Aspergillaceae; genus Penicillium; species Penicillium citrinum. Next base: position 1,242,865 of record NW_026622692.1, read on the forward strand.
ACAGGAGTTGCGGAGGCTGTGCACACCTGTCAGCGTGCTGGTGTCTTTGTACGCATGGTCACTGGTGATAACATCATGACTGCCAAAGCTATAGCTGAAGAGTGCGGTATATTCACTGCTGGCGGAATCGCGATTGAGGGCCCTGAGTTCCGGAAGTTGAGTTCGCGACAAATGAATCAAATCATTCCTAGACTTCAAGTCATCGCTCGATCTAGTCCTGATGATAAGAAGATTCTTGTGAACCAGCTTAAGAAATTAGGAGAAACGGTTGCTGTGACTGGTGATGGTACAAATGATGCTCAAGCACTGAAGAATGCCGATGTCGGTTTTGCTATGGGTGTGACTGGTACTGAAGTAGCCAAGGAAGCGTCAGACATTATTCTTATGGATGACAACTTTGCATCAATTGTCAAGGCCATGGCTTGGGGTCGTACCGTCAGTGACGCCGTGAAGAAATTCCTTCAGTTCCAGATTACCGTCAACATCACCGCTGTGGTTCTCACATTTGTCTCCGCAGTTGCGAGTGACAGTGAAGATTCCGTGCTCAGCGCGGTTCAGTTGTTATGGGTCAACCTGATCATGGATACCTTCGCTGCTCTTGCATTGGCAACCGATCCTCCGTCGCCTTATGTTCTCGATCGCAGACCTGAATCCAAAGCAGCCCCTTTGATTACTCTGACAATGTGGAAGATGATCATCGGCCAAGCGATTTATCAATTGGTTGTGACATTCGTATTGAATTTTGCCGGTGACTCTATCTTCTCCTGGGACGGTGAAATTTTGCAGACTGTGGTTTTCAACACCTTCGTCTTCATGCAGATCTTCAACCAATACAACTCTCGCCGAATCGACAACAACCTCAATATACTTGAGGGCATCTTGCGCAACAAGTGGTTTGTCGGTATACAACTTATTATCATTGGTGGCCAAGTTTTGATCATCTTCGTGGGAGGACAAGCCTTCTCCGTGAAGCGACTCGATGAGGGCTCGCAGTGGGCTGTCAGTATCGTTCTTGGTGCCATTTCAGTGCCCATTGCAGTGATTATTCGTCTCATCCCCGATGGATTCATCCGCAACATCATTCCTCATTTCTGGCACCGCAACAAGCAAGATGGCCCCGAGCTGGTTGTATCTGATGAAGACCGCCGTTACGAGTGGAATCCAGCCTTGGAGGAAATTCGCGACCAATTGGCTTTCATCAAATCTGTTCGAGGTGGTCGCCTTCGCCATATTCGGCACAAGTTGCAACACCCCCAAGAATTCTTGCCTCGATCTCGCAGTGGCTCGCGATCCCGGGAATCCTCGGCCCCAGCAACTCCCAATGGCGAGAATGGCAGTCCTCCACCACCTCAATCTCCCAGCCCCGAACCACGTTCTCGTCGCAATACTCGGTCTCGCTCCAACTCAACATTCGGACCCGCCGCTGCAATGGCTGGTGTGGTTGCAGGCAGTATCGCTGGGTGGTCTCCCATTGACCGCGGTCACGATGAAGCCGATTCAATCACATTCCCTCCTGTTGGTGCCGGGACTGTGAAGGATCATCGAGGCATTGAAATTCACCCGGACACTGCCGCCGATGATCGTATTGTTGGGGAATATTCCCACGACCCTAAAAACCCACCCAGTCAAAACCCTGACTTGACTCCATTCTTTGAACATGCACCTCCGTCATCAGTCTCCGAGCGAGCTCCATCTAGTCGAGGCCGTCGATCTATGTCTCAACGATCTCGGTCGAGTCATAGCCAGTCACGGGCCTGATTCAAATATGCATCATCAACTCTGCACATAACAACTCGTTGGCATTTCACATTTCAAATTATTTCAAACGCGTAAATCAGAAAGCATTCCTACGAACGGCGTTTGTGTTTCCTCTTCTTTTTGTTTCTTATATCCCTCGGCCATGCTGCTTTCACTCTTCTTTATCCTTCTATTTCCAAATTTATTGGGAATGCTTCTTTTTTGTAATATCTCTTGTGTCTTTGCTCTTTGCGTCTTTTATTTTCCCGCGGCGTGCGGTCTTTTTCGGTGGGGAAAAAAAAGAAATTTATAGACCTGACAAGATTCTCTCTTTTTGCTTGTCATATTTGCATTATTCCAGGCCAAGTTAGTCTTGACAGTTTTAGTGTCGCTTTTGGATAATCCTGGCGTATTCAGGCAGACGATGTGTGATCGTCAATTACATATTTGAACAATATCATCTCTGCATATCAATCAACAGTTGCAATATTCATTACTAAATGAATCAGTTTAGTATAATAGATATAATAGCCTTAATTGAAGTCCAAATTGTAACCCTAACTGATAAAAAATCAGGCTGAACTCTCCCCCTAAAAATGCCCCCACAATTCCCCGTCGAGTCACGTTGTCAACTCTGCATACTTCTTGACTCAATCTGCTTTCTCAATCTCGCACTCTTTGCAATTCCACTACTCCTTTCAAAAGTTCAAATCAAATATAATATGGCTACTACCTCTGCTCTTCCAACACAAGTCGAGTTGCTCCAGAGATGGGGCGGCAAAGACATTGCCGACTTGCCTAAACCCGCTGCTGTAATAGACAGAGCAATTGTCCGTCGCCATTGCGAACGAATGAAGAATACCATACGGTCATTGGGAGTTGAATTCAGAGCTCATGTCAAAACACACAAGGTCAATCGCTTTTTTCTATATCATATCGTCCAGTATCATTCATACAATGAAGTCGAAAACTAACCCCGCTTAGACTCTGGAAATCGCCAAAATGCAACTGGATATAGAGGACCAATCTCCCAAATTCATTGCCTCGACACTCTTGGAGATAGAAACATTGGTACGACTGCTCGCCGGTCTGAAGCAGGCTGGTCGTAGCCCAAACATTCTCTATGGCATCCCACTAGTGCCGTCCCACATCACCCGGTTAGCGGAATTGGCCGCGGAAATCGGCGAGGGAAGTATCTCGGTTATGATCGACCACCCAGATCAAGTCCAATACTTGCAGGAATTCTCCGCTAAAACCAATTTCCCTGTCTGCGTCTTTGTCAAGGTGGATACAGGATATCACCGCGCGGGCCTGCCACCCATCTCCCTTAACAAGAATGGACTTTTGGAAAAGCTTGCCGAAGCAGAAGAAGCTGGTCATGCAAGGTTACTCGGTCTATACTCCCACTCGAGTCTCAGCTATGGCGCGAAAAATGCTGAAGAGGCGATGAACTATCTCATTGGTGAGATTCAGGGTTGCAAAGTCGCTTTGAATCGGTGGTTGCCTCTGCTTCCTAAAGATCGGGAATTAATTATTAGTGTTGGCGCCACACCCCAGGCTATTTCCTCGCATAATCTGGTGCAAGGATCATCGTCTTCGGAGGCGGAGGAGCTTCGTTCTCTACTGCGACAACCAGCTGCAGAGCGGAGTGAGGCACAAGTGAAAATCGAGCTGCATGCTGGTAACTACCCCGTTCTCGATATGCAGCAAGTATCGACACATGCACGCAATGGCGCGGGTGATCTTGAAGAGGAGATTGCGCTTTCAGTCATTGCGGAAGTTTGCAGTGTATATAATGACGGGGAACGCGAAAAACCCGAGGCACTTGTTGCTGCTGGAACATTGGCGTTAGGACGTGAGCCATGCGCAAGCTATCCTGGATGGGGAGTTCTCTCGAACTGGAGGCAAACTGGCGATGCAAAGTCCGGTGCTTCACGGTTGATGGTTGAGCGGATCAGTCAGGAGCACTCAATCATCACCTGGAACAAGGTGGCTCAAACTAGTATTCCGTTGCGCGTTGGTCAGGCCGTCAAGATTTACCCTAACCACTCTTGTGTGACGGGTGCATTTTATGGTTTCTACTTTGTTATCGACTCCTCTACCAACGATCCTTGCAGAGTGGTTGATATCTGGGTTCGGGGTCGTGGTGGTGAGGTGACGGATCCTCTGACCATGACGAGATTCCAGTGATTCATCGGGAATTCAAATATTCAAAATAGATCTTCTGCAATTTACTGTTCCATGAGAGACGGGGTTCGATTTCGCTTTTTGTTCATGCAGCTCGTATTCGCTCAGTAGCTCGTTCATCTCAATCTCAGTGAGTATCTCCCTTCTGTAGTTCTCGTATAAAAGCCTTGAAGGATAAGATAGAATAAACAGAACTATGTTTGATAATACTAGAATTATTAGTACTTAGTATACCCTTGAGGTAGGATGAGCCTCTAGGATACTGTAGTTCTAGTACTTGTAAAGTATGTATGAGATTGATACAAAGTCTCCATTCGCAAATTCTTGTTGGATTTGTAGATCAATAACTCCCCATATCATATCAACCAAACACCTACACCATTTCCATCACAATGATAGCATAAAGGAGCAAACTGATAGACTCAGAAATACAAAATGATGAACAGTTGATCATCCGGTCGATCATTCAACTCGGCATCGGTACAACGCGTGTCACGGAGCATGCAGAAATGCAGAACCTGCTTCATCTGATATTATGCGCATAACAGATGAACATGTGGGGCGGGAAAGGAGGTCAAAAAAGCTTGGCCTGATTTTCTTTTGAAGAAGCTTGCTTATACTACGTAATTCATGATCATCTGAGATTCTCGTGGATGGAGATGTGGTTGTACAGTACAGTACTCTCCCTTTCTTTACAGGTTATTAACGAACAGGATTTGTAAGAAGTCACGCAAGATATCTGCAGAATCTTGGGAGAAAGTAGTAGGAAATTTGGATTTGACTGAATCTATATTAAGGTATTCGAGGTCAAAGCTAAACCATGATAATACCAGCGTGACCAAGTCTCGGGGACTACTGTAAGAAGCTGGACGTAGTATGATCTTTCTGACCAATGACCGGAGCTTTAATCTTCTGTACCAAAGAGAAGTAAAGCTCATCAATTACTACAGTACAGTACAATTTACCCCTTCATACGTATCTTTGCTCTCGCGAATCGGACGAATTAACAGCAGCAGAAAGGAGCAGAGAGCGAGCGAAGAACCCAACATTTCTCAACCATCTCGTTGGCTGGAGGAAAAAAAGAAGCTAAAACCAGCAGACCCGCTTGTTCAGTATGTACAGATCCTGTCTCCCCACACTTGATGACCATATAGAAGCGCAGAAGAGCTGTTCTCCTTGCTTAGCCCACATTCCAATGAGAGCATTTCGGAGCTTTAGAGTATGCTGACCCACCCATTACGGGTCACAACGCGATGATCAAGCAAAGAAAAGCTGGTGAAATTTGAAACGCCTTTTTCTCCGTGGCCAGCGTCATGGGAGGGATCTATCCCTCGCTACATGGTATCATGAGGTGGGTTTCGGGAACTGATGCAATGCCATGATGAACTGCCGACGGGATTTACAATATCCACATCGCACAGACATATCGGCTACGATCTCAGTAGCTTGTTCGATCCACTTGATGGGACTAGGAGGAGGTTCCTGGCTATTGTTTTGGTAGAGAAGGGGAGGATATAGGCGTGTTTATTGGTCCGCGCCGCGGATGAGCTGCCTAGAGGAACCTGCAGTCCTTGTTTGCTAGGAATGCTTATACTATGTATTCGTAAAGTGGATGTGTTACACCCAGCCTCGATACAGGGTGATGTCAAGTCCCACGCTGCAAAAGGGACGCGCACTGTATTTTTTGATCTGCCCTATATCTATCATGCCGGGCGTTGCCATTCCCAGCTCTCCTGGGCACGATTACTACTCACCATCCTCGCTATTTTTTCGGAACTCACTGAGCCGTGGGTAGTGTTTTTCTTGGAGGATCTAACTTCACGATAACGAGGTAGATTACCTCAATATCATATACACAATAGCCCTGCGAGACGCCGCCAGAGCTTCTTTATTAGCGGTTGACAATCCAACCGTTACTTGTCCCCAGCTCACCTTACATCAACAATCAAATCAACACAGGTTTGATCGAGAATGAAGTCTGACGATCTCGAAAAAGCTCATGGATCACCCTCTCTCAACAGCGTGGGAGAGTATGAGCTCTACAATGACTCCTCTAACGCTATAAATGCCGGAATCGATACGAAACCGCAACCGCGATACCAGAGATGGATTGACAGCCTCAAATGTGTCGAATCCCAAGGTATTGAGCGCGTACTTCCCGAGGAGCGCGAGAAAGTAACCGCATCAACGACATTGCACATGATGCTCATGTGGTTTAGTATGACACTAGCAACGAACAACATTATTGTCGGTTCAATGGGAACATTTGTTCTACGTCTCAGTTTCAAAGATGCGGCTTTGTGTGCTGTATTTGGAAATCTGGTGGGAGCTTCGACTGTTGGATATATGAGTACTTGGGGGCCAAGGAGTGGAAATAGAACATTGGTCAGTTGAGAAAACATGGGATAGGATTCTTTTCAATTACTGATGATATTGGTGCTGTAGATTGTTGCTCGATATTTCATGGGATACTACCCAAGCAAAGTCTGCTGCATGTTGAATATCTGCACAAATCTCGGATATAGCATGGTGAACTGTGTTGTTGGAGGCCAAATCCTATCTAAAGTGTCAGGTGGAAGCCTCTCAGTTTTGGTTGGCATCGTCGTGGTGGCATTTACAAGCTGGGTCATGGCCATGTTCGGAATGCGCATCTTCCAGGTCTACGAGAGGTATGTGATATACTATATTGTTTGAAATTGATAGTATTGTGGACTAACGAGTGTAGATTTGCATGGCTGCCTCAATTGATGGTTCTGTGTGTGATGCTGGGGTCTGCTGGTCCTCATTTCGATTTTAACACGCAGACGCAAGATTCACCGGCTGTCTTGAACGCTAAACGCATCTCGTTCTTTTCTCTATCTCTTTCTGTGGCCCTTGCTTGGGCTCCGCTGGCAGCGGATTACTATGTCTACTATCCGGATCACGTCAAACGCTGGAGAACCTTTGCCGTGACTATCCTTGGATGCGGACAGGCGATGATTATAACCCTTCTCATCGGCATAGGTCTCGGGACAATGATGGCCAGCCAGAAAGCTTACTCTCTGAAGTATGGAACCGCACCTGGGGGGTTACTGATGTCCGCGTATGATTCCCTTGGAGGATTTGGCAAGTTTTGCGCCGTTATAAATGTGCTCGCCCTGGTCGCCAATAACACCCCCGGTTCCTATTCCATGGGTATGAACTTTCAGATGCTTGGAGGGTTCTTCCAGAGAGTTCCCCGGGCTGTCTTTACCACACTCACTACAGTAGTTTATACCGCATGTGCGATGGGCGGACGCAATCAGCTATATGAGATCTTCCAGGGATTCTTGCCTCTGATCGGGTATTGGGTAATCATTTGGTTTGTGATAGTCGTGGAAGAAGATCTCCTCTTCCGCAGGAAAATTGGTTATGATTGGACTGGCTGGAATCAGCCAGAGAAGCTGCCCAGGGGCATTGCAGCCGCTATTAGCTTTTTGGTTGGATGGGCTGGCGCCATTCTCGGTATGGTAAGTGATATATTTCACTCCTTGAAGAACCGATAATGTCTTGATGAATAAATTCTAATCAACTGGATAGGACCAATCGTACTATAGCGGTGTTATAGCCCAGCTTACCAACGGGTCTGATTTGGGTATTTGGATGGGCGCGGCATTCACGGCGGTAGCATATCCACCATTGAGAATGTTGGAACGATCTTACTATGGCCCTCATCGTTAGATGATTTACGATAAAGTGTTCGCATGGATGGATGTGCTTTCGATGGCATATGAAACCGACAACCCCGGCCCGCGGCATATTGAAGATCCCCCGCGATTCCGGGCCGGTAGAGTTTGGAGTAAATACTTTACATCGCATGTTTTGGGGAGGATCCTTTTCGAAAACATACCATGACTTGTAAAAAAAAAGAGAGAGAGAGAGATCTGGGATAGTGGAAATGATGCACATGGTCCGAATACTAGTAATATTGTACTCCTTGAGAACAAAAGAGTACTTATATCGAAAGAATGAAGTCTCAGCTTTATGCTGTTCATAAACTTCAAATCTTACAAGAGCATAAGCTGAAATGAAAGCGTCATAATGTGAAATGGTTCTACACTCTGTTTGGTTAAGGATTGTACGACCATCTTCTCTTTTCAACCAGTGAGAACAGTTTGATATCTTCTTCAGACCCACCATAAATTACTCTAGCGTGACTGGCCATAGCCGAATATCATCTTACTGCCCAATCAATCAGAGCTCCTTGATTTCTTGTCTACCGTCTTATGCATCTCGTGCACTTATAAAAAGGTGGGCGCTCAGAGGCTTCGATCGATTTCAAAGACGACCAGCCACCACCAGATCTTGATTCTCGTCTTCATACAACTTGTAATTACCAGTATACTTGTTAACTTCTGGTTCACCTCCACCATGGACAACAGCACTTCTTTCGTTGTCCAGCCAGTCACGAAGGTTGCTCGCGCAGTTCTGGATTCAACATCACGAGAATGGATTCCTTACGCCTTGGGGTTTCTAGCAGGATACCCTATTGTCATCGGTGCGCTTCGATATCGCCGTATGCGACAATTACAACGAGACTACCCCTATAAAACTCGCGAAGACATGGCCAAAATGACCGACGAGGAAGCTTTTCATATCCAGAAGACTGTCGCACAGCTTGAATTTCCTTTTATGTTCATCAAATCACTGCAGTTTGCTTTATTCAGGGTAGGCCATACTATTAACCCCTTGAACCACCTTACTACCCAAACACCAGAGCTGACTCTTCTCCAAAGACCTACGGTATTCCGAGTATTTCTCATCTTCTCACCAAAACCAGCCAATTTTCCAACCCAGAGACTTCACTGAAGCGCTACACAGACACCAGCGCCTTAGTTCAAGAAATGGTTGGGAATAGTCCAACATCGCAACGCGCGTATATCTCTTTAGCTCGAACACGCTTCCTCCATAGTGGGTATCGTGCATCAGGCAAGATTCTAGATGATGATATGCTATACACCCTCGCCCTCTTTGCTTTACAACCAATCCGCTTCATCAACAAATTTGAATGGCGCACTCTGTCCGATCTTGAGCGCTGTGCTATTGGTACTTTTTGGAAAAGTATCGGCGACGCACTAGGTATCAGTTATTCAGCATTGCCATCGGGCGCAACTGGATTCCAGGATGGTATTCAGTGGCTTGAAGAGATTGATGCTTGGAGCGAAGCCTACGAGGAGAAGTGTATGGTTCCTGATACGAAGAATCGCGAGACTGCAGATCAAACAACCGCTGTGATTGTCTATATGCTTCCAAAGATGCTGCATCCTGTCGGATTACAATTTGTTTCATTCATGATGGACGATAGATTGCGGAAGGCCATGTTGTAAGTCTTTCCCTCTTTCTCAGCAATTACTAGGTATTTTGAACAGTCAGACTTATACAGAACTAGATATGATGCCCCTTCGCCATTCTTTGCATCTCTCTTCTCTGCCTTATTGACTATGCGCAAATTATTCCTTCGCTTTCTCACTCCACCTAGGCCATACGTCTTGAGATATGCATCTTTCACCGAAGAGCCGGATCAGAATGGCCGATTCTATCTGACCAAATGGGAGGCAGCCCCTTATTATGTTAAGCCGACTTTCTGGAATCGGTGGGGGCCCGAGGCATGGTTGACTTGGGCTTTGGGTCGTCCTGTTCCTGGAGATGAAGGCGACAAATACTATCCCTCTGGTTATGATATCCAGGATGTTGGACCCAAATACTTCGAAGGAAAGGGAAGAAAACAACTCGAGGAGGCTATGGAAGAAATGAAGGAGTTCAGGACGGGCAAGTGCCCCTTTCACTGAGCTATATAAGTTTTGTATAAAATGACAGGCGTGAGGTATCTTAGCTTTGGTACTACAATTGAACAGATCCAAGTACGAGAGGATTCGTTGACCTTTAATCCCGATTAAAAGTAGGAGGTCCTAGTAGAAGAGAATTTCAATTTAAACATAGAACAGGCATTTGATCCTGCTGGCCACTTGGACCGAAATAAAAAAAATCATTTCGTCAATTGCTTTTCCAGTATGTGCTTGCTATTCTGGTCCGGTAGTCTGTTACCACCAAAACCGACAGACAGGAAAATAGACAGAATAAAATGTAAAATTAGGAGCGCTCAAACAAAATACTTGGGTTCGCGGCCGAGGCCCGACAAGCCGGCCCGAAGGATAGAGAATGTAGGCTTAGCAAGGGTATTACTGCGAGCAAATCTCAAAGCCGAAAGGTCAGTTTTAGACCTTTAGACCTCCTCATCAAGGATGCCCTCCTCGGCGTACTCCTCCTCGCCCTCGGAGATGGAGGCATCCTGGTACTGCTGGTACTCGGAGACAAGGTCGTTCATGTTGCTCTCAGCCTCAGTGAACTCCATCTCGTCCATACCCTCACCAGTGTACCAGTGCAAGAAAGCCTTGCGGCGGAACATGGCAGTGAACTGGTCACCAACACGCTTGAACAGCTCCTGGATGGAGGTGCTGTTACCGACGAAAGTGGAGGACATGCGCAGGCCACGAGGAGGAACAGAGCACAGGGCGGTCTGGACGTTGTTGGGAATCCACTCAACGAAGTAGCTCTGGTTCTTGGTTTGGATGCTGCGCATCTGGTCCTCGACCTCCTTCATGGAGACCTTTCCGCGGAACAGAGCGGAGCAAGTGAGGTAACGGCCGTTGCGGAAGTCGGAAGCAGCCATCATGTTCTTGGGGTCGAACATCTGCTGGGTCAGCTCAGGGACGGAGACCTGGCGGTAGGCATTGGCGTTACGGCTGGTCAGGGGAGCGAAGCCGACCATGAAGAAGTGAAGACGAGGGAAAGGAACCATGTTGACGGCCAGCTTGCGCAGATCGGAGTTAAGTTGGCCAGGGAAACGGAGGGAGGTGGTGACACCGGACATGACGGCGGAGACCAGGTGGTTCAGGTCACCGTAAGAGGGCTGGGACAGCTTCAGAGTACGCATGCAGATATCGTACAGAGCCTAGAACATGACGTTAGTTTCAAGTCTCGACGGATCGATTGATTGAAAGACAATTCAATATATCCATACCTCGTTATCGATACAGAAGGTCTCGTCGGAGTGCTCGACCAGCTGGTGAACGGACAGAGTGGCGTTGTAAGGCTCAACAACGGTGTCAGAGACCTTAGGAGAGGGAACAACGGAGAAGGTAGCCATCATGCGGTCGGGGAACTCCTCACGGATCTTGGAGATCAGGAGTGTACCCATACCGGCACCGGTACCACCACCCAGGGAGTGGGTGATCTGGAAACCCTGGAGGCAGTCGCAAGCCTCGGCCTCACGACGGACAACATCGACGACCTGGTCAACGAGCTCGGCACCCTCAGTGTAGTGACCCTTGGCCCAGTTGTTACCAGCACCGGATTGACCGAAAACGAAGTTGTCGGGACGGAAAAGCTTGCCGAAAGGACCAGCACGGACAGCGTCCATGGTACCGGGCTCCAAGTCGACCAGGACGGCACGGGGAACATACTTGTCACCGGAAGCCTATTGATAAAACAAACAATAGTTGGTTAGATAATGATTCCAATGGCATTGGGGTCAGTATCACTTACGTGGGTGAAGTAGACGTTCATGCGCTCCAGCTGGAGATCGGAGGTTCCGTTGTAGCTGCCCAAAAATATCAGACCGCCATTCTCGAAAAAACGTAAACACTTCTTTGTCGAAAGAACTTACTGTCCATCGCCATCAAGGCCGTGCTCGCCAGCAATGGTTTGCCTATAGAATTGGTCAGTATATTGCTCTTTGTATCCAACAATTGATCTTTCAGGATTTGCAGCACGTACCAGAAAGCGGCACCAATTTGGTTACCCTATAGATCCCCACATATCGTTTAGCATTTATTAACCATCGTATTAAATGTGTCTTCCTTGTCCAAGAAATCGATTATCATTCGAGGTGCACTTACACACTGGCCGGTCTGCAGGTGAACCTATATGTTGGGAAAAAGGTGAGGTTAGCAAGATGAACAAGTGGGGGGTCCGTTCAGGGGTAGGTCAACAAAGACGCGTCGGATTCGGGGCAGACAGAACATACAATCTCACGCATTGTGAATTCGGGGGGGATTGGTATGAAGTAGAAGAGACTGGAAAGACGGTAGAAAAGGTCGACCTGAAATCCAGGGAGATGAGAAAGAAGAAGAGATGGAGCGGTGTGTGTGCGTGGGGATCAACAACAACTTTGGCGCTTCAGGGGGGAGGGGCCTGTTCCCTATTGGGCCTAGCTCCATCACGGGATCAGGCCGCGTTCGCCCGCCGCGAACCACAAACGGCCATAAACAATTAGTCATCTTCAGAGTATAAAAAAGTTACACCAGCTGAGCAGTTGTATATTCATATTATTCAAAGATAGCAACACTATCTACACTATTTGGCCGTATTCTCCACCACTTTAGAGCTCTCCAACCATGTTCCAAATTCGTCCAGCCGTTGCTCTTCCTCCTCATCTTCGGCATCAATGCCACGTTCCGCCATATCTTCCAAAGCAGCTCGTCGCTCATTGGTCTTCTTAAATTTCTCACGTCCTTCCGAGATATAAGCTCTCACTTGAGTTCCACCAAACCATCGGCCATCCATAGTCTTGACGCACTGTCGTGCAGATTCTGGGTCGGCGAATCGGACGCTAACAACACCCTCCGGTTCTTTGTCGTAGAGGACAACATTCGTCACTTCTCCGAGTTTGGAGCATTCGTCCCGGATGTCTTCTTTGATATCTAAGATCGCAGCAGTGTCATCCTTTGAGTAAGGGTTAGTATATGACTTATATGGTTTATTCGAGCTTGGCTTGAAGCGGCAGACAAGGTGCACCAACCTCCAATTCTTGTAGGGTAAACATGTGCTTCAGAATGACAATCTTCTCAAATCGTGAACTTGTTTCCGGCAATGCTGAGGGTTCATCGTCATCCCAGTCGGCAAGTTTGCTATCACTAGATTTAGCAGATGTTGGATAATTACCAAAAGAAAAAGAGGATGTCCACAAACCTATTCAACCTTTGAGTGCGCTCGATAATTTTTCTCTTATCGCGCATATTTGTTTTCGGCGGAGCATCTTGCTGGCTCTTGAATGAGAAGTCGGCAGCCTGCACTCTCATAGGCCCCAATGGCCCTTGCTGTCCGAGACGGAAATCTGTTTCGTCCAGCATCTGAATTGCCAGATTCACAGACTCTGGTCGGAAATAGACCACTAGGGCCTCACCTTTAAATTTCCCGTCCTCATCGTTATACATTTTGATTCGCGGGCGACCGCTATCGATTTCTTCGGCGATGACGCCGCATTTTGAGAAAACATCGCGAATCTCATCGAACTCGACTTCAAGTGGAATTGAAGTAACGTACACTGCAGTGTTAACCCGTTGCTTCTTGGGCTTTTGTGATTCTGGCTATAAGAACGAAGTTCAAACATCAGCACTGCTCGAGGAGCTAGAATAGATAGACTCACGTCATCTTGCTGCTTGCGCTTCTTTCGTTCACGGGGGTGGTTTATTTGTTCGTCCTCCATCCCTGCAACTTTATATGCTTCTTGCTGCTGGCGCAGTAGCTCTTCGTCCACCTGAAATGAGAATTTATCAGTTTTGAGTTGCCAGGAACGTAGAAATGCTTGTTTCTGCCATTGTCGCAAACGAGCGCTTGGTGGTTGTCGGAATAGCGCAAGTAGTCAATGAATGGCGTGACATACCTCTTGAACCCATCGCTTGATTGCTGAATCGTACACAAACTCTTGGCCATCATCAGTCTCGAGTATAAATTTGTCATCGAGCTTGGAGAAGGAGATGCGCGGATCGCGATCGAACTCGGCAGGGTCGGTTGGGAAGTTGCTTGCCGACCCGGCGCCGTTGTCGGGACTCGGTGAAGGCATTGTGTGGTATCTATCAATGCAAATATTATGAACAGAAGAGATGCGCCACTGAAGTTGGATTGAAGGGGGGAAGAAGAAGAAGCGAAGAGTGTTCGGGAAGATGAGAGGAAGCAGTGAAGCTCGGAGCTTCCACGATGGGGCGGTCACTCTTGCGACTGGCTGAAATTTGGAAGGGCCCCAGTTCGATCCTGGCTGAGTTGGTCGAATTTTATTCGACATTTTATCACATTCTCTAATTCTTAATCACTTTTTGTTATTCTGAATAGTCGAAGGATACAACTCGGAAATATGAGTACGAGGTATTAATTTAGGGAGCAGTAAACTCGATTGTACATCCTGGTCCAAAAAGTCTGTTCCCACTCGGTAGTGAGCTTCCATAGGTCCGAATTACTTGCTTTCTAGCCTCAACATCGTGGCTATAAAATATATGAATCAGCTATCACATCGCTAACTATTTGAAACATCGTACTCGCCTCACTACACTAGATACCGAATTCCCTATGCAAAGGCTTGGCGTTTACTCTCTGGGTAAGATTGAGCGTGATCATTGTGGCAAAGTGGAAGATCTCTTGATGTCATTGATCCTGCCCATGTTTACGATTCGGGCAATACAATGGAAGTGAAATAAGAATAGATAGGAACAGAGTCTGAAAATTGCATTGAAGGTGCGAGAAGCGGGCTAAATCAGTAGATTTAGATCATGAGCTGATATCTTTCGCGGCAATCACCGTTCCGAAAGCGTCCCCAAGCTCACTCAGGACAATAGATGTTAGATGTTCCCCATCCACTCCAGGGATATCCCGATCACCCACGCCATCTTGAACAACAAGCACATCATAACCGAGTTCATTCGCAGCCCGTGCTGTCGTCGAGATACATACATGGGCCATATATCCCACCAGTACGATCTTCTTTCCCAGATCACCTAGTCCTCCTAGATAGTCGTGGAGGTCTGTTTGGGCAAAGGAACTTGGAAAGTGTTTCTTAACAACTTTCTCTCCTGCCTCAGGAGTAAGCTCTTCGAATTCTTCCGCGAGAGTCGTAGTCGGCGTAAACACCGGGGCACCCTGCGGGACTTCGTGTACAACATGGACGATATTATTTCCGGAGCCACCCTGTCGGTAAAGGGACAGGATGTCGGCGATCACTTTGCGGCTCTTATCAACACCTTTCACCTTCAAGTGACCTGAGGCATATTCATTCTGAGCATCGACAATGACAAGAGTAGAGTCTTTGACAGAAGCAGTTGATGGAGGGGCACCGAGGATAGTGCGGAATGAGGGAGTGCTGGAAGACATGGCGTGCTTAATGTATAGCCAGATGGTAAAGTAAAAGCTAGAAAGATGGACCTTGTATCACGACCTTATCAGCTTTAAGTACTCGTATTGTCTTTTTCGTGGTTTTAGTCATCATGACATGACCTGGCGGGATGCCGAACTGCGGAGAGGTGGAATCGACCGCCACTGTTGAACTACCTCGGTAATGTTTCAAGCAAATAAATTCTAGTCAATACCTCGACAGTGAGCTTAGATTGGCTGGAAAGTACTTTGTGACACAGAGTCATAGCAAGGTTTCCAAACTTCCTATCACCTTGAATACGCAGAATAATCACCACTATCAATTGTGTAAAGCAGTATAGATGATTCCTCTAAGGGTGTATATGTCCGCAATGTGAAACTTATTATTTAGATATCTATAATGTCCTGAGCAATCCACCAGGATGGCAGTTACAAATGTGGAGGCGCAAGAAAATGGGGTGGAGTTATTTCAGAGATTTCATTGAGCAGCAGAGATGTGTAATTGCTGAGAAATGTCGATTTGGGCAATTCGGCATCCCACCTGGGCACTCGGACTATCCCGCCGGACTGAACTATATTATAGCATTAATTTTCTGCATATTGATAATGTATGTCATATGGAGATACCTGGAAGACGGGGAGATACTTTTTCGTATATCTCTTTAGTATTCCACTTATCTCCGAAGGTGATGGGTTCTTCAGATCACCACCTGAGCTCAGGATTGCTTTCCAACAATGAGAGCACGCCGCTGCCAGTCTACAACACAAATGCAAAATGCCTCACGTCTCAAAATATCAGTTCTAGATTCGCCAAAACTCCGGAACAAGAGAGTCCCTCCAGCCATGGCCAGTGTCGTTATACTAGACACAACTCTGCTTGCTATCGGCCAGTTGTGATTTGCCTGGACTTGTACGCCAAATATCCACTGAATCGTCTCAATCATTTCAGATGTTTCATTTGGTGCTGGGAATACATATGTGTTTATCTACTCGACAAACTACATGGCTCATTCGTATGGTATATATACTGCCTCTGCCTTGTCAGGAAATATGTTCTCAAGGAGTATTTTGGGAGCCTGTCTGCCACTTGCAGGTCCGTCCATATATAAAACCCTGGGGCTAAATTGGGCAAACACTTTACTTGGCCTTGTGAAAACAGCGTGCATCTCGATCCCCATTGTCTTCTATATCTATGGACATAGAATCCGAAAGCAAGTCCAATCATTCAGGAATTGGAGAGAATGAATTATAATTAATAATTAATGAAAGTTGTCTTTTCCTACTGTCCTGGACTACAGCAGTACTCGAGGTATCCCACGTCTCCTGCGTCGAGGTTATTAATTAAGCCTGGAAAGGTAGACTTCTTATAAGTCTTCTCATGAGAAGATGGGTATTTTCTCGAGCTGCCTACAGAAATTGATTCTGATGCTATACAAGTCTATTCACAATGATGCAAAGCTTCAATATCAACGAGCCAGTAAAATCACCTTCTTAGCAGCCTCCTCAAAGCCATCAAAAGCATGCAGAGGGAGACCACTCTCAGCAATCTAGAAAAAAATCATATCAGCGTTCAAGCATGTACATTCTCAGGTATGAATATTTTCACTTACCATCTTCTGTCCAAGTTCCTCGTTTGTTCCGCGAAGCCGTACCACCACGGGCACCTGCATATTGAGGTCTCGGAAGGCAAGGATAATGCCTTCAGCGATCATGTCGCACCGCGTCAAACCACCAAATATGTTCACGAAGATGGCCTTGACCCGCTTGTCCGAGCAAATCGCCCGGAAGGAAGACTTGACCGTTTCCGAGGTGGCCTTGCCGCCGGTATCAAGGAAGTTAGCGCAGTGGCCACCGTGGATCGTAAGTGCATCAACTGTGTTCATGGCGAGACCAGCTCCGTTGACCAAAGTGCCGACACTTCCTTCGCCCTCAAGCCTGTCCAAGTTAGAACCGACATGCTAAGCCTCTGGGGTAAGATGGTGCTTAAGAGCCTTCAACTTACTTGATATAAACGATTCCATCCTTCTCAGCCTCGACCTCTGCAGGGACTTCTTCGGCAGTGTTACGCAAGCGGTGAATATCCTCCTGGCGACCAGAGCTGCGAAATGCGGCATCGTCGAATCCAAATTTTGCAGTGTGTACCTCAAGCGTTCCATTGGCCGCTGTTCCGATATGTGTCTCTAACACGAAGGCTTCTTTCTCCTTGAATATTTCCCACAGTGCCTTGACCAAGCCAGCCACTCTACCTTGTGCAGACACAGGGAGTCCCAATTGAGAAGTCACTTCCCTGATGATGGGGTTTCCATCGAAATTGGTCTCAGAATAAGCAAAGGGAAACCGACGAGATTGAGCTGGATCAAACTCAGCAGTTGGGGAGGCGATGATGCATGGCGAAAGAGCCGTCCGGTCAACTGAGATCGAGATGGATGCATCGGATTTATAAGGAGACCCATTAACGAGGACATTTTTCTCCTTCAACAAATCGAAGGCTTGGAACTGTTTAATATACAAGCTCCGTTTCTGTTGAATTGATCTTAGAGCCGGAGAAACACGTCTCATGGTATGGAAACCACGTTTTTGAGAGCCTGCTCCAGAAACAGTCTGAGCCTGTCAGTATTTGACGAATGCAAGTGATCAAGTTCTACTCACGCTCGCCCCAGGCCGACTAGCACTACCACCCAACAAACTCCTCATACCCTCACCGAATTTCTCGGGGTGGTTAACCATAACGGCTCCAGCCTGTTCTAATGCGCGGTATTTTGCTTGCGCATCAGGTTCTCCGGGTGCAGCCCAAGCTCCAGCATGCCCCATGATTCGACCAGGGGGTGCCTCCAAACCTCCCACGAGAGCCATTATGGGCCTATTTTTGTTAGCAATAAGCTCTTGCAAATGGAGAAGTAAGCATACTTAGGTCGGTTGCTACGCTTTCGATAATCTTTGATCCACTCTGCGGCATCCATTTCGGCAGTGCCACCAATCTCACCCACCAAAATAATTCCCTGCGTGTCCTCATCGTGCTCGAAAATCTTCAACGCGTCTACGAAGTTGGTTCCAGCTAAGACATCACCACCCATGCTAATACAAAGGCTTTGACCGAGGCCAGCTCTAGTCGTCGATGCCACAGTTTCATAGCTCAGAGTCCCCGACTTGGCTACAATGCCAACATTTCCTGGGGCAAAGCAGGGAAGAGGTTGGAAGCCAATGCGACATTTACCAATGGCTGAAATGATACCTGGACAGTTGGCGCCAACAAGACGGGTCTTTGATTGAGTTTGAAGCATTGAGTGAATCTGTCATTCCATGTCAGTGTCCGGGCTCATGACTCAATAGATAAACTGTGGTAAAATTTGCAGTTGACATACCCGGAGGATATCATGAATAGGAACGTGTTCAGCAACAGCAACGACAAGGGGAATCTCCGCCTCGATGGCCTCTTCGATAGCCTGCGCAGTCTGATTTCCCGGCACATAGATTGCTGAGGCATCTGGCTTAGATTTCTCTTGTGCCTAAACAAGACAAGAATGGCATTAATCCCCATAATCCAAGCTCTACTAGGAGGAGCCATTTGAATTATATACATACCACTTTTACGGAAGGGAATACAGGAAGTCCCAGATGTTCACCCTCAACACCGGGCTTGACACCACCAACAATATTCGTGCCCCATTCCAGCGATTCTTTCACATTGGCAGTTGCCTGTCGTCCTGGGAGTGTATCAGCATTGGACTGAAGAAGATTCAAACATATATATATATATATATATAAGCAATTGACTCACCCGTGAATCCTTGAAATAGTACCCGTGTATGCGCTCCAATCTTCAAGTTCGGCAGTGTGTCCGCATATCTCGCCGAGCGCGGGGAAGTCGAGAACGGTCTGACGCAGCGCAGCTGCGGCGCGCGTCTCAAATGAGAAGCCATGGATGATAGCTATACGGGAGGAGTTTTGCCACACGACAGATTGACGCAAATTGAGCGGCGAGCCAGCTATGTATAGTTCTTTATTCGCAGGGATATCGTCATTCCTCGAAGACCTAAGAGTTGGAGAATCGCTTCAAGACGGCTATTTCCCCAAGTCGGCTATCCGACTTCGGAGTTCTCCACACTCCATAGCCCGTCCCTCGGCATGCTTCTTTTTCTCTATTTTGACTCAATTCAACCTCATCAGCAGTATAAATGCAATGAACATACAGAGCTTTAACTCACTATGCGACATTTGGTGTTTCGTTGGGTCTGTGTTCGAGGTGAGTGTGATGCGCTAAATATTCGCTTTTGGAAGCTAGTCAAAACCCGGCGCTTATTTCACATTTTCCAGATCAAATTGGATCTGAAGCGCCGTCAGTGATGTACCCAGTCTCTGAGTCGTTAATCTAAAGATTGAGTTCAGCCGTAGGGGCCAGTCTGGATGTATTAGTATACTATGTAGTATCCGGCGCGCTGAGATGTATCAGGTACCGGAAAGTACTAACGGAACGGGGCTCCATTTTCTGATCTCATCAGGGCAATTTGTTGTATATCGCTGACTACTCAAAGATAATAGTACAAATTGTCGTCCAACGTCAGTCATACTTGCCAGTGTCGTAGCTGACACCATATTAAGTACTTGACCTCAGATATTTGGCCTATCTAAGGTAAGCGCTTCTCTAGTATTAGTGGAGAAGGGCGCTAAAGACCCTACCGACGAAAGGGTCGTTCGTCTTGGGATGGTCATTGATTCCCACGTAGCAATTGGTGGGGTAACTAATGCATGGGATATTTAAGGGTCGGAACATCGCCAGATTGGGCTTATTTGGGTCCATGCTATTATGAACATACATAGAACATCATGTCAAGATACCATCCTCAAACAAGCGCTATGCTGAATGAAAGCCCTCGCCAGAAGTATTGAGTATTAGATCAAATTCAATTTGTAGAGCAAGCTGAATTGAACAAGCTCGCCATTGAAGAACTTGTTTTCTTCAAGATTGCCGGCGTATCACCGACTATCCTTATAAACTTGAAGCTGGTTCATAAAACCGGGATTCCACAGGGTCTTTACGATCTCAGGAAACTCACAAAGATGATCAATCCCTCTTGCTGCAGCTAAACTAATTCTATTACCGCACACCCTGGCTGAAACATGAGCGACAGTAGCGCCGGCGCGTATTGGAAATATGACTGCTTGGCGTGGGGTCCAGTTGGATCTAGCATGACAACCGTTAATTTATAAGAACATTCAAGCCCGAGCTTGCAAGCGCTTTAATATTGATTTTTTTTTTTTTTGAATATAATAGAACCGGCCATGAGACCATAATCATGCCTAAGCGGGAGTTTTGCGATCTTTTGACTATCTTCCATAATACGAAACCTTCTACTTCTTCACTACCAACAAAATCCGACCAATCTACATCGGAATCATGGCGGCCTTTTTATTTACGAAGAGCAGTTATATGCTGTTTTATATTTGCAGCATGCACGATGATCGCAGCTCTTGAGGTATTGAATCACATATCAGTAACTCAAAATGGGCTAGCATCATCTGTCCAAGATCTACATTATATCTGGACCTATACACCAACCGCCGTCCTAACCATCATCAGCGCATTATGGGCACGCACCGAGTTCCAGGCCAAACAAAATGCACCATGGAGATCATTACAGAAGCCAGAGGAAGCCGAAAAGAGCTTACTTCTGGACTATGACAATATCCCGCCGGTCGCTTTATGGAAATCTTTCAAACACCGACACTTCATTGTTGCCGCAGGAGTTTTGTGCTCTCTGCTGTTGCAATTATCAATCTTGTTTTCTACCAGTTTGCTTTCTCTGCAGATCGTTCAGATGGACAGCATCAATATCCCCATCGAACTACATACGGCTTTCGATTCAAATCCACTGACATTCGACGACGCTAAGCTAGAAGCCTTCGATGTTGTCAATGGGCTTCAGTTTGAAAACATGAGCTACCCCAGTGGAACCGATAAGTATTATGCCTTTCAAGAATTCAGTGCACCCACGGCCCCGCGAGGATCCGTCATTACCGCCCCGATTCAGGCGATGGAGGCGGACATAGAGTGCGAACGTGCTACTTTGAGAATAAGTGATGATTGGGCAGTCTTGCGGGACAACAATAGCTTTGGTGGCGTGTATGCTCGCTTTGGAAGCAATATAATAGCAACGCCCTCATGCACTATCTACAACACTTCCCTTGAGGACACAACAATGAAAGGTTATTCTCCATACAGGGCGAGCATGCAGTCTGCGACCTGTGCGAACCTGCCAAACGGCACCGATCAAAGTCGCATATTGTTATTTGCGATAAAATATCACGAGGGCAAATTGCTCAAAAACGAAACCGACAGGATACCCACGTTTTGGTCAAGAAAGTGGCAGCTTGTGCTCGATAATTCGGCTCAATTTATTTGCAAGCCTCGTTTCTCGTTCGTCAATATGCTAGCAACGGCCAATTCCAGTCAAACAGAAAACTCTCCGAAACTCAAGAGACTTGGAATAGAAGATGCAGATTTCCCAAATCTCAACACCCGAAATATAACCGAGCGTATTATGGATCTGAATCCCCAGAATTCTGGAGACATAGATGTTTCATATATGGCACAGCATCGACCCATTGCTGCGCACCCTGCTTTCTTAGACGATAGTCCTCGGAAGAGGCCCACAGACATTGACTATAGAATACAGCTTGGTGCATGGATTGCCGGGAATGTCGGAGGCGCCGAAAAACTCTTCGAAGAAGGTGTACTCTTGGGAGCAGCCTCTGCCTTCTATCGTTCCATGGCTGCTCAAGTAATACATAACGGTCTGGTGAAACAAAGGACGGCGTACACCAATGGCACTGCATCATTTCACGAGAATCGCGTGTTAGTTATGCAATCTCCACTGCGGGTGCTTCAAGCATGTATGGGGTCCTTGGCTTTGATAGCAACGGCTATGGTCATATTTGGACCATGCGAAGGGAGTCTGCCTCAGAATCCAAGCAATATATTGACAATCGCCAACATCATGAGCAAGAGCCAAATTCTTCGAAGATCTCTTCATCGAGCCGGGGCTCTATCCAATGACTTTCTGAAAGAGAGGTTGAGTGCAAACAAATACTTCTTACAGACTCACAGAGAAAGTCTTTCAATAGAAGCTGACAGTGAGAAGCCACGCCAGGATTCTCGCCGTGAAAGTCCCTCGCACACTGCACTCAATAACCTTACTGATAAAAACAAACCTTCTTGGAAACCATTTCCAAATATCTGGTCGAGGATGGCTGTTTTTTGTACAATAGGAGCGATAATCATCGTTCTGGAGATCCTATTACACGTTTCGCAGAAGAAGAATGGGCTTGGCGATGCTGTGGAGGATGGTAGAATGCATTACCTGTGGACGACTCTTCCTTCCTTGGTCATGATGCTAATCAGTCTCTTTATCGGGACCCTGGATTCAAATGCGCGAGCCCTCTCACCGTACGCTTCTTTGCAGAAACCCAAAGGTGTCGGGTTCGAGGTACTAGCCACGAATTTTGTCGATGCTTTGCGTCTCACGAATCTTCTTCGCTGTGTCCGAACAAAGAATTTTGGAATTATTTCAACAACATTGGCAGCTTTGATTGCTTCGTTTCTGACAATCGTCACAAGTGGCCTCTTTTCAGCAATCGATGTACCTCAAACTATCAGCATGAATTTCACGCAAGAAACCCGTTTCGTGACCCACAACCCTATGGAACTCATGCAAGACACTCCTAGCCTGAGTGTTGCGAACTATATCATCATGGATAATCTTTCATATCCAAGATGGACATACAGAAACTTAGTTTTTCCTGAGCTGTCCCTCGACACGAATTTAAACTGGAGCATTAAAGGGGACGTCTACGCAGACATTCGTGTTCCAGCTATAAGAGGCACTCAAGACTGTATCTTTGCCAGTGGAAAAGCACTCAACCATTCAATCACTCGCAGAAGAGGGTTCCCTGCCTACTCGGTTTATGGAGAATCGTGGTCTTCGGGTCCGGATTTTGGAACAGTCACAGATGGGTCAGAACTAAATATGTTTCAACTTTCTTTCTATGCGCCTTATCCCGATTGTCCTGTTCGTGGCTCGAACACATCTACTAATATCTCTCCCTCTCGGACAGACCTCGCCTTTGCCACGGATGGCTATTTTGCCCAAACGCAACGTATCGACTGCGCAGGAGCTCCTGAGGCTGAAAACTCTACTCGCACAACGTATGTTTGGGGATACTTTGAAAACTACACGGTGCACCATATCACTGCAATGACCTGTGCAGGAAAAGTTGAATCCGTCGATACAGTGACTAGATTTCAACTTCCGGGATTTGATATATCCCCTCGTCATCCACCTGTCCCTGACGAATCCTCTGTCAAAGTTCTTCCTGAAATAAATGGAGTCTGGACTACTTATTACTTGGACTTCGTGCAGTACAATAATTCAGGAAAACTCCCGCAAGAGAGCTTCAACATAGACAATATGTTCAATGCGTTGATTCGAGGACGCTACAAGATTCCGAAGGAGTTCTTGCGTAGTCCGGAATATGACGCGAAGGTTCGAGAGGCTATCCAGCACCAGGATGGTATTTTGAGAGCGCAGCCAATGAAGACGCATAACCGCGTAACTGCAAATGGGACAGAGAACCAGATGTCTGTCTTTGGCAAAATAACTTCATCGAACAACCTGAGAGTCTTTCAGGACGAAGCCTCTACAAGAGTACTAGAAGCGATGTTGGGCTTGATTCTCGTTTTGAGTGTTCTAGGGTCCGTGCTTCTCAATACGGATCATATATTGCCGAAGAGTCCAGGAAGCATTGCTGCTGTTGGAAGTTTGCTAGCGGACTCAAATATTCTTGGGTTCTGTAGCGCCACGGGGAGGAACCCAAGTAATGAGCTACTTCGTCGTTGTCGAGTTCATCTGGGCTGGTTAGATGATGCCGAAATATCATCAGAGCTGGAAGATGTCCACAAGAATCGTTATTTCACGATCTACATGAATTCAGAGAATGAGGAAAAGTCTGATGTTCAAATCAGCAGAACGCACAGCACCTCCGAGCTAGTGCGGCCATATGAAACATACGTCGAAGGTGGATACATCTAGGAATCGCGAACGTAAATTTTCATGGACAACACTTCAAATCATGATTTGAGGAATTTCATCGAGGCCTTAGATGGAAAAATAGATATATATAAATCTCTCCCTTGGCCACATGGCATCACGTTTCATTAATATTCATTTAAATGTAACTTCTTCCCAACAAATTTCTTCCTTTCTGTCTTTTCACCCCGCTGCTCCCTCTCCGCATTAACTCCCTTCAATGCGTGGAGGAGCATACCCGCGTCGAAGAAGCCATCTAAAGATTGAAGTTAGTAAATCTGTTTGTAGAGCCCATAGTCAAGGTACACCAGAATAGGGGGGCAAACTTACATCCACCCATGCCGTCATCTTCAATCTCCGCACTATCGGTCGTGGTAGTAGGTGTCTCTGCACCACCTGCACCGGGGCGAACAATCCTTCCCCGACGATGTGACTCGTTTTGGAGACGCTCTGCCAGTGCCTCTGTCTCACGCGCGCGACTTGTTCTTGGACTTGTCGTTTTGCGGTTCGTCGCGCGGAGCAATTTTCGAATTTCGAACAAGTATGATTCAAGAGCATTCATTAAGCGAGAGGTTTGTCTGTGTTTTGATGAGGCGCAAAAGGAAATGGAATCATCTTTGATAATATAACCAATACCAAAGCCATCTGCAGATGTAGGCCCAAAGCCAAAGTGGCGCAAGCATGGATTGCCACAGTTAGAAGTCGAAAGAATGGTGTTGTTGATCTTGTCCCAGCCTGGATCACTGAAGATTGCTGGGGTAGGGGGTGTAGCGTTGCGCATCGCACGGATACTACTACCATTCGGAGAAGAAAAGCCATCTTCAGAGGGCTGCGAGGTTGGAGAGTCAAGACCTTCGCCAGGACTGGAATATCCTCCTGCAGAGCTGGAATCCTGGAAGAAGCCCTCATCAAAAGAGCGCTGCCAAAGACAGTATAGAGCGTAAAGGTGACGATCCTGTCCTTGGCCTTTTGAGCAGTCTTTTGTGATGGCAGTGTGTCGTTGAGCTGCAACACGAAGAGCATCAATCTTGGCTTCGGCAGGATTTTCGCCCCAGAAGGTCTTGACGAATTCATATGCCTCAGGCGTAACGGTGCGCACCGCCTCCGTACGGCCGTGGAGGAAGACCTTTGTCATGGCAGGCTCATAAGTGTTTTCAACTTTTCCGTAAAGGCCGTAGTAGGCGGCCTGGAAAGCCATCTGCACAAAGGCATCTGGTGAGAAACCCATTGATGTAATGAAGTTTTTTCCATATCCTTCAAAATCGAGGACCTGGAATTCGTGCTGGTAGAGAAGATCTGATAGATGTGACTCAGCAAAACGTAGGGCAATGTTGAGCTCTGGGGTCATATCCCATTCAAGTTTGCGAGGCGTGGTGCTAACATTTCCGAAGCTTCGAGGATCTCTCTTGGCCGGATCGGGGCTACTGGTAGTCCATAGACTCGGTGCTTGACCGTTGATTGTTTTCGCAAAGCGAAGGATGGTATCCGTGTAGACGTCACTAGCGAAGCGCAGAACAGTATGCCCGTCAACACCGGTATGTTCAAAGTTGATACCAGCGCTACCGTTGTTGCAAACGATGATTTGCAGCTTGTCATACCAACGGTTGGTGCATGTCCCCACTTGCACACCCTTGATTACTTCACTAGTACCGCAAAGCATGTTTGCACAGAGCTCCGCGGTGGTGGAAGGCTCCGTATCGTCAAGGCAGAGCATGAATAGTGCAGTGTCAACAATGTTGAGGCATTCGGCATTGTTCGAGGCTGGATCCTTCGTCATTATATCCCGTAGCCCAGACCACACTTTGCGGTTCTCTGTACTGAGAACACCTAAGGCCCCCTTGGCAGCTTCCTGGACTGGTGTCTGTGCGGCATCCTGGATGATAACATGCAAGTTGAGCGAAATATCTTTCTCGGTCATGATAAGGTCGCTGTTATCATCGAGAACATCGAACCAGTAGAATTGACCGCGGCACATGACGACAATGTGCTTTGCGGCCGGGTCTTGGCTTATAACGCAACCATTATCGGTTGGAAGACGAGCAGTTCCGAAAAGTCGTGAATATTGATACATGCAGAGTGGTGTCCCACGAACGGTGTCCGGTGGTAACTCCTCTCTCCGTACCGCGCGAACAAACGAAAGAGCGGAGACAACCAGAGATGCAGCTCGAGTGACTTGGTGATTGCGAGCAGGCGTGGGATCATCTTCCAGTAAGAAGAAAGGGTTAAGGTTCAGGACAACCGAGCTATCGAAGTTCAAGTAAGAGTCGTACCAAAACTGCTCGATGAAGCTCGTTTTGGAGGAGGCATAGTTCTTCAATCTTTCTTGTAGCAGAGGACCATCCGTCCTGAGAAAGTCTTTCACGGCTGCCTTAGAATCCTCATGTTCACGAGGTGTCTGCAAGGCAGCCAGGGCATCGAGGTGGCGACGACATGTATCCTCCAGTTCAGGAATGGGTAGCTTTGGAAGTGAGTCTTGGTTTGCAAAGGTTAAACCTTGCTTCTTTGGCGTATGTAGCTCGACTGGTTCACCGCCAGCGTGCTCAGTTGGTCTTACAACCGTGTGACACTGGGGCTCAGAACTGGTTGGCTTTGCGCCGTCGGAGCTCATGGTCTCCCCAAGTGGTTTAGGAGAGGTAAAGAAACGGACTGCCGTTGATGAGTAGGACATGGTGTCAGTAGATAGCTCCCTTATCAAGCGTAGCGACTAGCGAGGCAGGTTGGGATTGATAGGAGACGTAGGGCGGTACGGTAGAAATAATGACAATCTTGTAGACAGTAAGGTGGCATTGGGGCTAGGTCATTGGGGTGCAATGATACCAGAGATGGATAGATTGGACAAGTCAAAAGGGGCAAATATAAGAAGAGACCATTTCAGGGAGTAGAACAACCATATATAGGAAATAGTGCTAGATGGATACCACAATGCCCCACGATTGCGGGTATGTGGAACCCTCTCGGGTTGAAGGGAGCTGCCCACGGGGCAAAGGACTTACCGGCAAGTAAAGGAATGAAGCGGGATGTGGGTGGAAGGCCTGCGGGGGATAGCGCCGGAGGAACGGATGAAGCCTAGAAGCGTTAAGTCAGATGATTTCAGCCAAGCCGGGTGACCTTATCCAGCGGCCCGATCAGCAGCTCAGTTGCACTTGGGGACTAGCCGAAATTCACACTCGAGAGTAGAATTTGCGACGAGTCGGATAGTTGGTCATTATGAGTAGTTTGATGGTGTTTAAGAAGATAGTGCAGGGCAGGTGGCAGGGATTAGAGATCACATATGAGTAACAGTACATACCCGAGTTGATGCAGATAAGGCTGGAAGGTATGATGGGATCACGCAGGTGGGAGATGCAGGTGGTTGTCAAGAGTGCGGTGAGCAGATAACTCGGCTCGGGGGGATCTGAGGGTTCATGCAGTAAAATAGGGTTGACTAAAAGGGTAGAAGGAGAGTGGATTTAGTCTCAAAAGATGATTGAAGGACGATTGAAGATGATGCCGGTCGATGCTGGTTGATGCCCGAGAAAGGCGGCTAAGCTAAGGTTGTCTTTTTTCGGGGAAATGACGTTTCGGGCAAAAGGAAGGTGCGGGGGAGCTACAATTCACGTGATTTTGGAGTACTTTTTAAATATGCAAGGGACTCATTGAGAAGATAGAGTACATTCACATTGGATCATGTCCATATTTTTGTTTGAATATCCACAGTAAGGAGGCCATTGAACGCTAGGAGAGATCATGTCAAGATAAATATTCACAATTGAAAACGGGTACCCGCATGTCCCTCTCCCAAAAGGGGGGAAGTAAACAAAGGGTACCCCCGGCGTAGATACAGAGGACCCCCAGGAAAATCACAACAGAAAGCTTGAAAACCACCATTGACTCCGGGGGCAGGTAACCCAATGCCGATCCCCACCCGGGAGAGTCCCGGGCGAATCGGGTTGGACATGTAAGTATGAAGAAGAGAAAGAGAAATCAAAATAAGATAAGACAAGATTCAGCGAATGCAACTATGCTGGGCGCTTCCAAGGGTCACTTGGGAAGGCGACTGCGGACTGAAGGGCATGCTTAGGCAGAGTAGGTCGCTGCATTACCAGGCGCAAGAACGTTGTCGCCGTATTGGCCACCGTAATTTCCTGGGGGCGAATAGTTGCAGACAGTGAACGGAATTGCCGAATTGCCATCGACGTTCTGAAGTCCATCTTCGCACTTAGCGGTAAAGCAAGCAACATGGGTGGTACCCTTCCAGACAATCTGGGAGAAATGTCCCCACTTGTCAAAGAGATCCATGTTGGGGCTGGCCTCGCCATACGGGGTCGGGTAGAAGTCGATCTCGCCGTTGTACATCATGTTACTGATCATCACGCCAACCTGGGACTCTGAAGTACCATAGCCGATGTTCTGACCATATTTGACCTTATCTTCGTGAATTTTACTATAGGAGCTTGAGTGTTAGTTTGCTGTAATAGATGGCCTTGAAGTCTTTGTAATGGATACTTACGTGTTGTGTTCGTAAACACAATTCGAGGCCAGTTCACCAGCAGCCTGAAGAAGGTCATCGTGCCACTCAAGGGAAGAGACAGAGTGGTTGCTTCGGTGAACGTTGTGGTTGTACAACACCTTCTCCGTGTACTCTTTAGTGACCGAGTAAGTGCCTCCAGTAGCAGCGGCAGCCGAGCTAGTCGAGGTGGAGGACGAAGGTTGGGGTTGGGGCTGCAGGGTAGTAGCAGGGGCAGCCTCGAAGGTAGAGGTCCAAGCGGTGGACCAGGAGCTAACGGGCTCCTGTTGAGCAGCCTGGGTGGGAGCAGGCTCAGGAACAACCTCAGTGGACTTCTTAGCCAGATCAGAAGCCAAAGAGGTAGTCTCCGCGACGGGGGCAGGGGCCTGAACGGGAGTAGAGGTAGAAGTCAAAGTGACAGTATCGGCCTGGTTTTGCTGAACGGCAGCAACGGTTTCGGTAACAGCGGGCGCAGTAACGGTCTTGGTAACAGTAACGGTGGTCCAGTCGGTCACATAAACACGCTTTTCGTAGGCGTGGGCAGCTCCAGCTGCCAGTGCAGCGAGGAACAGAGTTGAGCGCATATTGGGAGATAACCGATATCAGACAGATCGCAGATCACAGATCAAATTGATTGAGTCGAGAGTTGATAAAATTCGAACTTCCCCAGGAAGTTTTGTGGTGAGAGTTGGAAGGGGTCAACAAACCACAGATCGACTGTGGATTGGACTGTAAAGAGTGTAGATCGGACGCTTTGGATCAAAAAGGAATGACAGGCCTGAACACCTCTTCTCTCAATGAGGGAAGAAGAAGATGGACGGCGGAATGATGGAAAGAAAGCGTGGAGAGAGAAGAGAAGAGAAGAAGGGGAGGGAGGAGCGAGTAAATGTAGCGAAAGTAATGAGAAAGGGGAAGAGAGTGGGGCGTGGAAGTTGTTTGGCTGGTTTAATGAAGAGGCGGATCGAGTTTAATTGAATGGATTCAATGGCTTGGAGATTTTTTTTATTTTTTCTCTTGTGATTGATTTTTTTCTTGTTGGTGTGTGCAAAACAAATGAAGAACTAATGAATTGGTTCTACAATTCCGTACTTATTGAATCCCAGTTGAACCTCCAACCTCCAACGATGGACGAAGCATTCCTCAACTTACCCTTCCCGCCACACTCAGGCGTGGGACAGCATTCTTTACATTCCAACGCGTCTTCGGTCTAGACTACGATTGGTCATTCCAATTCCTCATGGTAGACCAGAGGCTGGGCAAAATGGAAGTGCAACTTATTCTCCGGTCTGGGGAGGGGGGATCATTGGCGTCTGGGCATGGCATCTGGGCCTTTTCATAGCGGTGGACTCTTTGAGAACAACAGGTCTCCCCTTAGGCTGATCTTCAATTCTGTGACTCCACTAGTCTCGTTGCTCCATTTAGGGGCGACACTAGTGCCCATGCATTACGCGGATGGACCCTGACAGAACACAAACACGGTACAGATAGAGTGTGTATGAGAGTGTGTCTATGGAGTACTATGTACAATACGGAGCAAGGCGTCTGAAACCAAGTCGATCGGATGGAATAAGTCGGTGGGATCGAATGGATCAGGGATCCATCGCATCGCATCACAACACATCGTCTCGTGTATGCCAAGGCAGTGATTTCATTCCCCCCCCCCCTTGCCCACCCCCCGTTTCAGAGGGGTTCTGCGCCAATGACTGGCTGGTCAGGAGATTATCCACCACAACGGCGGCGCCGCTAAGAAACTTGGCTTTGGCCGGACTTGTCGGACTAGCCCAGGGTCGGTCCAATACTATTCTTCTGCACGGTCCCTGGGTCTTTCACATTGATTAACTCGGTGCAGTCCGTTTGTTTCAGCCTCTCAGCCCCAATAAATTGCCGAGCCTGAATACGGGATGTGGTTTCGATTCACTCCTGGTGAAAAGGGCTGAATCTCATCGGTCTTTTGAAGAAAAAAAGGGAGGGGAAAACCAAATCTAGTTTGCAAATCTCGTCCGACGATCGTGTGTCCCACACATGATTCACGTCTGGAAATTGGGCAGATTGGGTGCTCGGGCTTGTCCCTTGGTACACAACATCGGGGATCTAGTGGAGACAGGTGGACATGACAGCAATCTGCACAAAAAGGAGGACCAAATCCCACTTGATAGGTTCCATTTCGCCATAAATGATCCAGGACTACCATGATACTACCATTTCTCCGCTAGTCAGGAACAGGCAGGGGAAGTTGGAGGCCGCCCCAAGGCTCCATGAATCTAGATCCAGGAATCCACACACGCTATCACATTTCCCATCCTCCTTCGTCTTGGGGTCAGCGTTCAGAAGAGATACATAGTACAATTTTTTTTTTTTTTGGTTTCCTTATTTTCTAATAATATTCAAACTATATCCATGGGCACAACCAGGTAGATTTTGACAATTTCCAAATCCATGTCAGTCATGAGACCCGAGACCAGCGTCAACTCCGACACGGAAAGTTGCCACCAAATTTGATCTTCCCCCAATGACACATCTACACCAGAACGCCACAATTCAAATTTCAACGCTCTAAATGAAAAAGAAATAAAATACATACAACATGGCAAGATCATAAATCAAGAAGCAGCAGCTATAATTTAGAGATCCACCGTCCGACATGCCCCATTTTCACATACCGATAAGTAATTCTTTGGCGGGTAGGCCTTGTCTAGATCTTTGTATAGTGGATTGCGCGACTTTAACCAGAAGGACTGATTACCCACAAAATCTTTTGTATGGGATG
Organism: Penicillium citrinum; assembly: GCF_028827155.1. Lineage (NCBI taxonomy): Eukaryota > Fungi > Ascomycota > Eurotiomycetes > Eurotiales > Aspergillaceae > Penicillium > Penicillium citrinum. The sequence continues at coordinate 1,274,285 of NW_026622692.1, forward strand.
GTCGCACATCAACCAGTGAAGTAACAACAGTAGACGATCCAAACCCTGGCCCGGCTTCAGATCGAACTCGTCGTGAAAGAAGATCCCGCGCGGCAACTGGTTCATCTCGCCGATCAAGAAGGCTATCGCGTGGAACCGGTTCCTTGCTGATGTCTGCTGTTCCAAAAACGCCGGTAATTGTTCTTGTTCCGATCTGGAGTCCCACGATCACATCCAACAAGCCAACAAAGAGGAAAGGGTGCTGCATGATCTCAACGGCGAACGAGTTGCAGGTCTGTCGCGCAAGGGTACGATAATTATCATCCTCCAGTAAGGCGGCCAAGCGCAATAAATTCCGGGCAATTACTCCGTTGACAGACGGTGTTGCGGACTCCGTGCCTGTCTTCAACCGGAAGAGTGGGCCCGGCATGCCAGGGGTCATACTTGAAGGTGTGTTATAATAGCCTGCAGGCGTGGAGCCGGTCTTGGCGAGGAAATACTCGTTCAGATATTCTGCGATCCGCGTCAGTTATCTCATGCACCGTGCAAGGGAGAGTGGGCATCCAGCTAAGCTTCTTACTTTGCAGCCTCTCGGCGAATTGCAGGTAGCTGTCATCAAATGTAGCCTCATACATATCCAACAGACCACTGGTTAGATAGGCGTAATCGTCGGCGAAGCCAGGAGTGTCACCCCGGCTACCATCACGATAGATGCGCCACAATTGGCCCGTTTGCTTGTCAAATAGATTGTCCTTAATGAAGCTGATTGCGCGGGCGGCGGACTCTCGACATTGGATAGCTTTGGAGCTCTCGATTTCTTCAAAAAGAACACTGCACTTGGCGAGTGCGCCGATTGCCAATCCATTCCAACCAACGATAATCTTATCATCTAGATCTGGCCGCCCTCGAGTTTTCTCCCGGTGGTCATGTAGCTTTTGTTTGCCGCCTTTAATCATCTTGACCACCTCATCTTCCCCGAGGCCAAATTCTTTGGCCAATTTGCTTGGTGTGGCGCGAACTGATAGCACATTCTGGTTCATAAACTCGTCGTGAGGGTCATATTCCGCCGCAACATTCCCGTCTGGCAGTACACCCCAATGACGGGCGCAGACGGGCGCATCTCGGGGGCCGAGGACTTGGGTGAGTTCCTTCAAGGACCACACATAGAAAGCGCCCTCTCGTTTCTCTGTATCATTGGGTGTGGGATAGCTGTCCGCGTCTTCAGACGAAAAAAAATCCCCCGGTTGGTGACTGTAAAGTAGTACTCGTTAAGTAAGCTACCAGGTCATACACCGCACCCAATAATTCAGGATCATGGGTCAGGCGGAAGCCTTCGACGTATGTATCCAGAAGCTGTGCTTGATCGTGTAGCATCTTTTCAAAGTGAGGCAAGCTCCAATCAGCCGTCACACTATAACGAGCAAACCCATGGCCAATGTGATCCCGGATCCCACCACGAGCCATATTCACTAGGGTTGTGACCGCCATGGCCGTCGCCTTCTCGCATTCATCTTTACCGACAATATCGGTAACCTGACTGGGGTATGTGCCAAGTCGTAAAAGAAAGGTGAGATTAGATGGTGTCGGAAATTTTGGCGTGCGACCAAATCCGCCATTGATGCTATCATAGCGAGAAGCGAAATGCTGGTATGCCTCTTCCAAAAGCTCAATGTCCAAATCTTCATCGTCTTCGCGTTCGCCGTGTTGTGAGTGGGTTCCCTCCTCGGCGAATTCCCGCAACTGCTTCGTGATATCCTTAGCGCTCTCCAAGCAGCGTTGCTGTTGTGTCTGCCAAACATCTCTCAGTTTCTCTAAAATTTCCACAAAACCAATAGTTTCTGGGCCTAGCAATGTTGAGGAGTTGGGGCCGGGCCAGTATGTGCCTCCAAATACGGGTTCCAGGGCTGGAGTCAGAAAGACATTCAACGGCCATCCGCCGGAGCCGGTGGTGGCTTGGACATAATTCATATAAATGTCATCAATATCCGGTCTCTCCTCTCGATCGACTTTAATGGGGATGAAGGATTCATTGAGAATTGCAGCCACTTCTGGGGACATGAATGATTCTTTTTCCATGACATGACACCCTACCGGCAGTTAGTTATTGACTTGGTTGGTAAGAGCAAGACATAGTGACTGGTAGCATACAATGGCAAGCCGAATATCCAATGCTGAGAAAGATCAGACGATTATGCTTCTGGGCGAGATTAATTGCCGATGCATCCCAGAGCTGCCATGCCACTGGGTTATTCATATGTCCGCGCACCTACAGAGCGTCAGCGTCTAGGCCTTTTTTCCCGGTCCAGTACAAGATCTATCTCACATAAGGTGACCTGCTTTGGCTCAGACGATTGACCATTTTTGAGCCCACGTCGGGCGAATCATGTTGTGTCTGCATCCTGAGCGTTGGTTTGCGAGGACACAAGAGGTGGGGGAACGAAAGTCGAGTGTCGAAAGCCTCCCGAAGACTTAGAAGGTACAGCGGACCAAAGATTTGGGACTAACGTAATACGGAATGGGATAACCCGTGCTGATACTACCCCACGTTCAGAGAGACCGGGGTCTTTTGGCCAGTGTGCAGGGAACTACTCTGGACGATGTCGCACAGAAGGGGGGGGAGGGAAGCGCAAGTTGACTCGGGGCGGGAGATCGGCCATGTGCGTCATCGATGCATCAAAGAGGTCACGTGGGGAAGACGGAAAGAGTAGGACGACCATTGATAGAAGAGGAATTACTGTAGTATAAACATCGTAAAAAGTATTCTGCCATAAGTATGATATTGGCTGTACATTAATGAGACTGTACACATTATTGTACAAAAAAAGGGTATCAATCGAATATCTAATCGTCTCCCATCAACTCGGCCAACTCGCGCTCTTCCTCTTCCGTCAGCATCGTCCCTGCTTCGGGCTCTGGTTCCTGAGGAGGGCCATTCTTTGCAAAATCTATGGCTTGTTGGAGGTCATTGGGCCGTAGAGACCATTGACGAATTGTTCCATCGATAGCCACACTAACAACAGTAGATCCAACCAGTACAAGACCGGTGACTTCTTCGAAATGACCCGAGAAAGTGTGGTGAAGCTCGCCAGTCTAGAACGGTTAGATTCAAACTCGAATTGTCAAACATAAAATGAATAGGGCTTACAGATCGACTCCACACTCGAACTTCCTCGTCTCGGCAGGCCGTTACGACCCAACCACCTGCTTCATAGACCACCACGTCACGTACAAAGTCGGGATGCTCTAGACTGAGGTTCGCCTTCCATCCATCTGCTCGCACCAGACACTTGGTTGTCTTATCGGCAGATGCCGTCCACAGATCACCATCCTGGTCGAAGAAGATTTTGTATACACTGGTGTCGTGAGGAAGAAGAGGCTCTCCGCTGTCTCCGCCGCCAAAGATCTTGAATTGGCGGATCTCCCGATCACTTCCTGCGCTGAAAACAACAGCCTGAGCCTCATCCACCTCAGGATCAAGATTGAGATCTTGAATGCCTCTTGAGTGGCCCTTGAAGGTCTCGGTTCGCTGGCCAGTTCCAATATTGAAAATGAGGACTTGAGCATCAGCACCGCCTGTAATAAGTAGGTCTTCGCCGCGAAGTCTAACACAAATGAGGGCTTTCACAAAGTCACTATGTCCTTCGAACTTCCGTCGGACTTCTCCGGAAGCTACATCCCAGCTCCAGATGGTCTTGTCCCAGCAGCCAGCAAACAGTAACTTCCCGTCGGGGCTGAGACAGAGACTGGTCAATGGGGCCGTTGGGCCTTTGTATAAAGTAGTCGTTTCCCCTGTCTAAGATATTGTGTCAAAGAATATCTTAAAAAGTAACTAGAGACAAAACATACCTCAAGGATGATTCTCCTCACAGTCCCACTACTTTGAGCGACGTAGATCGATCCCGGATGCGATGGATCCGCTCGGACAGCGAGGATCTTGCTCTGTAGTTTGATAGGATTTCCATTGGCATTCTGAGATTTCGTCTCTTTCCGCTGTTGCTCGTCTAGGGCAGCACTGCGATTGTGTACATTCCATCAGAATCAATCCGTGCGTAGATAATGTCACATATTTGGAGGGGAGAGGGAGGGGATATATGCAACCAAATTGTGCCACTGGCAACGAGGTGATGCTCACGAGGTCTGGAAAAAGTGATCTCTATTTGATGAGGTTGTCATTCTGCTCTTCCAAGTTCTTAACTTCTGTCAATCACCCTTGAATGTCTCCTTTGTTCCTTTGGTGTTGATCTCTCACAAAAACCCCTCGACCCACCAAAACTGCTCTCGGAGCTTCTGCAGTCCACCGTAGCCCGCCTTCACCAAAAACCGCCTTGCACAGTTTTTCCTTCTTCTTCCTTCTCTCTTCTTCTCACCCACTTTTCTCTCCCCTATATCTTCACGCATCACCCCCCTTTTTCTTCTTCGTTCTTTTTCATTTTCTCTTGCGCGGTTCCGCGCTCCCTGCAAGGATGGATATGAACCATTTGATAGGGTCAGTCTGCACCTGCTGGTCGGAACCAGGGTTTGTGCGGCTGGGCTGGAGTTAACACCTGGCAGTCAGCGTTTCAACCTGATCTCAAAGAGTGACATTCGGTTAGTTCTATAGCTTTATCATTCTATCTCAGGGACTCATTGCTCATTCTTCCTAGTTATGTCGGCACACTTCACGAAATCAATCCTGAAGCCTCAACAATAGCCCTCGAGAATGTGCAATCATTCGGCACCGAAGGTCGCCGAGGAAATCCTGCTGAGGAGGTTCCCCCTTCCACCAGTGTCTACGAGTACATCGTCTTTCGAGGCAGCGATGTGAAGGACATCAGCATTGCCAGCGAGGAGAAGCAGGAGAAAGCACAGCCTGAACCTCCTCGGGTCCCGGATGACCCCGCTATTCTAGGCGTAAGTACACCTCAAGTCTTATTCTTTACATTACCTCGCAACCCAACATCAAACTTTGTTGCCTGTAGCCATAATGGCCGGGCAATTGATCAAATGATGAACAATTTCGGATGTAAACACAGACCTGTTCCGAATAGCGCAAAAACCATGTGGATATTTCCGTTGCCTTCCTTCTGATTGATCAATCAACCCTCACCTGCATTTGACACAGTTCATTGTCTTGTCCAAATTGAATAGACTTGCTGACTCGAGTCCAAGCAGAATGCTCCCCGCCCTCCTCCTGGTCAGGCTCCCGACGCCGGAGCTGGCGCTCCTGGCCTCCCCCCTCAGCAACCTCAGGGTGCCCAGCAGCCTCCTGGCTATCCCCAACAGCCGCAGTTCCAACAAGGCTTTTCACCCCCCGTATGGACAGCGCTTTCCCCCGCCACCCTTCCCTCCTGGACCGGGCGGGTTCCCCAACATGCCGTATGGAGCGCCACCAGGGTGGTATCCTCCCCCTGGCCCCGGATTCCCCCAGGGCCCCGGCCAATTCCCTCCTCAAATGCCTGTTGGTGCTCCTGGACAGCAGCCTCCGCCACCTCCACAGCAGCGGCCAGCTCCCCCAGGTGCTCCAACGGGTCCTAGTGCTACTTCTGAGCTTCCCACCGGGGAGAAAATCCCCAGTAAGCCCGCGACACCGGCAGCCCAGAATGCTCCGCCTCCCCCAGTCGAGTCTAAACCTTCCGTAGCCGAGGCTGTTCAAGGCTCAACTGCCCCCAAAGCTGTCCCTGGATACGGTGCTCAAAAGAATGGTCGTGCAATGCCAGCCATTCCTATCGCAGCGCCTAAGCCCGTGGTCCCAATTTCCCATGTCCCTGCTGCTGTTGCTCCCCAAGGCGCTGCTGCTACTGACGCTACAACCGCAGCTGCTAATGCAGTTGCTGCTGCTATGGCCAAACTTCCTCAGCCTGGTGCGCAGCAAAAGAAGCCAGGTCAACCTGACGCATCCGTCGATGCAGTCACTCGTAAGATGAATGACATGCGCCCTTATGATGGCACCCAGGCTCAGCGCGGAGGTCATCAATATCCCCGTGGCGGCCGTGGTGGCGCTCGCAACCAGCATAAGAAGATCGAAATCCCCAAATCGGACTATGATTTCGAGACTGCAAATGCGAAATTCAACAAGCAGGATCTTGTGAAGGAAGCTATTGCTACCGGATCACCTGCTGCTGAGGCTGAGTCTCACGAATTCCACACCCAGGAAGAAGAAGATACCTCTGCCCACCATCATTACAATCGCACCTCATCCTTCTTTGATAACATTTCAAGCGAGGCTCGTGACCGCGAAGAAAATTCCGCGGCTCGTGTCGGCGGCCGTGAATGGCGCGGCGAGGAAGAGAAGCGTAATATCGAGACCTTCGGTCAAGGTAGTGTCGATGGATACGGCCGCGGCCGCGGCCGAGGCCGTGGACGTGGGTTCGGTCGTGGCCGTGGATATCGTGGCGGCTACGGTGGACGTGGTCGAGGTGGCATGCGCGGTGGTCGTGCTCCCTCGCAGTCAACCGGTATCCCATCTCAGGTTTAAGTAAAGGCATCATATACATGCCACATCGAAAATGACTGTTGCCTAGTCTTCTATTTTTTTTTGCTTTTTTGTTTTTCATTCTGGGGTGTCTGAATCTATGATTGACACGAATTCTTATGCTTGAATCTGCTCTTCTCCGGCGCAATGGGAATGAATATGGACTGGGCATTCTGGGATGGCAATACGATTTCCTGCGGCCGGCAAATATGGGTGTTTTATGATTCTGATCGGGTGTTTGAAGCTTTGTTTCTTTTCTTTCTCGTCTTTTGTCAAGCATACCCCTTTTCAGCGTCGTTCCTGCTAAGTCATTTGGGTGGGAATTATTTGCCTTGGTGTGCTCGATTTCGATATCACGGACGCAAGGAGGGCTTGTGACATGAACTTCACTGAAAGAGTATGGCGCACATCTTGTCTACTAGCTGAGTGGCCTTTGCATGCGGTTGTATTATAACCATGACTTGAGGCGACAACTCCCATCAATGAAAAAGGAAAATAGAGGGCTCAAGGCCCTCTCAAAATTTGCGTTCCCTATGTAATATTTTGCCCTCTCATCAATTGTCCCCTGTTGTAAGGTGGACGAACTTGGAGTCGTGATGAATCACCCTGTATTATGCAGTACCCTGCAGCCCGAGGTGAGCTCCTGCTGAATTACACAGTAGAAGCAGTAAGAAAACAGTAGTTTCTCTACAATTATACAATTTTTTTACCATGTCTTCTAACCAGATCTCCGCCTGTTTCTCATTCTGAAGATTCCGAGGCATCATTGCGGAGTCGAAGTGGAGAAGTGCACCGTCCGCCTCTTCCGGCAACACTGATGCGTCGAAATTGAGCACTGCCCCTCCTAGACCAGTACTGAGTAGATACTCTTGGCTCATTGTTCTGATCGGCCTACCAATTCCTGGCTACAATTTACGAATAGCGATGCGGGTGTCTGCAATATCACCAACAGACGGGGTATATAACTTCCTGTGCCTACCACTATAGTAATACCTGACAAGCCTCGGGAGATGCTTCGTCTCGAACACAACAATATCCTCGGCTGCGACTTGCTATCCATTAACATCCCCGCACTCCACTTTCGTGACGCTGGATGAATCATATTTCAGCAGTCCATACCCACTGACAACCATACAACTGTATATGACCCAGTTCCAGTACGAGCATCCACTGTGAAGAAAGGTGGATTTATAAGCGAATATGACATCCCACACTTCCAAGACTCGACTTTCTGCAATCTCAAGTCATCTAGATTCAAACAAGTCTAAGACCATGTCGAAAACTCAGTCCGCGCAGCAGCTTCCCTGGGATCCTAATGCTCTCAGCTTTCCCTCTCATGATGAATTGCCATCATTGCCTGATGCTCCCGAAGGCGCAGCTTGGGTTTGGGGGAAAGATGATCAGGTATGATGGACTGATGGTATTCATATAATTCAATTCTAATAGGTTTACAGCTTGGTCGATTGAACCTTTTGACGCCGGAACGTGTCAAGGCATCTGCCACAGAGATCAAGACTGGAGACATGGTCCGATTGGAGTGAGTATACCAGCCAGGGGTGAAGGAAATGATGTGCTTATGGTATTGTATTAGTCTCCCTCTTAATGTGCCCGCTACGCCTGCGTTTGGTCGCGAGGTCTTCCAGCACAATATCAAACCAATCATTCCGGATATGGGATACGATGACACCTATGTTATGAACACGCAAAGCAGTACCCAGTGGGATGGGTTCAGACATGTAAGTCTTCAAACTCGAAGAACTCCAGAGTATGCAGCTCTCATCGATCAATTCTTATTGAATATTAGTTCTGCCATGTTCCCACCAAGACTTTCTACAATGGCGTATGATATCAAACCCTTAAGGTCGTCGCGATACATACTGAATAAACCAAATAGGCCAAAAGCTCCGACTTTGTAGGCGACAAATCAAACCTTCGCTGCAGTATTCACCATTGGGCAGAGCATGGAATTGCCGGTCGAGGAGTCCTGTTGGATTACCATCACTATGCACACGCTCACAGCAAGCCTTACAACCCATACAAGGCCCACGAAATCACATTCTCGGATCTCCAAGCCTGTGCCCAATTCCAAGGACTCGACATCCGACCTGAATCACAGGGTGGTGACATTCGACCAGGTGACATTCTACTCGTACGCTCCGGTTTCGTACAAGAATACCATAAACTCAACCCAGACCAGCGCCACGCCGCAGCCACTCGACAGGAAGCAGAATGGGCAGGACTTTCTCGTGAGAAGCCCATGCGGGACTGGCTACACGATTGTTATTTTGCTGCGGCAGTAGGCGACTCGCCTACTTTTGAGGTATGGCCTCCGCCTGGATTTGGAGCGGACCATGTGAGTTTGCACCAGAGTATGCTGTCGCTTTGGGGGTGTCCGATTGGTGAGATGTGGGATTTGGAAAATTTGGCGGTTAAGTGTCGGGATCTTGGTAAATGGACTTTCTTTATGACAAGTGCGCCTGCTAATATGCCTGGTGAGTTTTGGGAACCTGCTCGATGGAGGTTGGTAACTTTGCTAATTATACTTAGGTGGTGTTGGCTCGCATGCAAATGCAACTGCTATTCTGTAGATAAAACTCAGAATATACCACTCAGAGCATATCATGTAGCATATTTGACCCATTTGCTGATGAGAGATGCTGATAATGCTTATGATAATTTGATGAGAAACTACTAGCTTCATGCCTATGCATTAGTACAGGAAGGCCAGTGCTCCAACTGCTGCACCGCTATCCTGACCTATTGCGGTGACTGCTTGGTAAAAGGGCCGTCTGGTATTGTCCTCGTTTGAATTAGGATCTCGTTTGACCCATCTGGATCTATATGGCTTGAAGTATACTCTTTGTGCCCTGGTCTTCCCAATACGCCCACTTTCGACTATTCTGGGCTACACTCTTGTTTCGTACAGTTCCTGATAGTATAAGGTCCCTGCTATTCATCTCTGCTATTTTCTTTACCCAGCCTTCCAGCTAAATTCAATCTGCTGATCGGGTTCATTTGGCGTCAAGGATATTCTCAATAGAATATACCCCACTCATTAGCTATATGACAGACGTAAAAGCTCTTATAACCCTCATGAGTTGCATAAGCATGACAAACACCGGTGAGTCAAGAAAAAACTTGAACAACGGACGTCTTCCGCGTTTCTGGGGTTGTGGGGAAACCATGTGCGGTCCCGCAAAATCGTGTGGGACAAAATCCGGAGTGCAGATACGCAGATGTGATGCCATCCACGTCTACTACAAGACTCAATCTCGGATGGGCCTTCCAGTTCCATTCTTCATTCATCTTCTATCAATCAAGAACTGACAAGCTAAAAGGTTTCCATGGATAGGCACCAGTCTTTGCATTGTAGGCATTGTGGCACCTCTTCCGATTAAACTTCAACCACGAGGACTGAACGCCCTTCTATATTGACCCGAACCCGCTTCAGCCATGCCCCGGCTAAACCCCGGAACTCTCAAACCCCGGATATGGTGGATCTTCCCAACTGATGGGCATCAAGATATCCTTTTTTGGATCTTGCGTCGCATTTGTCCGCCATTCTTTCTACGCTTCGGGCTTACATCGGATATATCTAGTCTTGTTCCGAGGGCATCAGTGGCTACTGTATACCGAGAGACATGCCGAACCAAGCCACCAAGTCCAGCATCTTCTCCGCGTTTCTGAGGTTTCATTCAGGCCTTACTAGATCCACGGAGATATTATGAAGAGCCATGGCCACGAGAGATGAGCCCCACCCGTCATAGAGAGGTTTTCCAAGGTTCTTCTAGGAGAAATTACAGCCAAAACACTTCCCCAGACCAGATCCCGTGGGGATGCCTCTTGGCTCCGGACTGAAATAGTATTTAAACTGCCGAGGATGTCCTGGTTGATTCTTATGATTAGTTGCATTTCACTCAAGCGGAATTGGCAATATGAAGCCTTCTCTTGTTGGTCTTGCTGTCGTGCTGCAACTAGCAGCTCAGGCATCTGCTCAGGATGGCCAATCTAGTCCTTCCGAGCTGGAAAACTATTGGTCTTATGGCCGCTCAGAGTCGGTACCTAATACTCGTAAGTTCTCGTCTCTGACCGAAACATCCTCGCCGGAAAAAGTGATGCTAAATTGTTCTCCCTACAGCCGTGGCAAAGGGCCTTGGAGACTGGGCCGATGCCTACCGAAAAGCCCAAAAACTCGTCTCCCGAATGACCGATGAAGAAAAGAATAACATCACTTACGGGCATGAATCAACGACCACTGGATGCTCAGGTGTGACTGGCAGTGTCCCCAGGTTAAATTTCCCGGGCATTTGCTTACAAGATGCTGGTAATGGTGTACGTGGTGTTGATATGGTCAACTCGTACCCTGCGGGTATTCATGCCGGTGCATCTTGGAACAGGGATCTTGCGCATGATCGGGCAGAACATATGGGAGCTGAGTTCAGACGGAAGGGGGTAAATGTGGCTTTGGGTCCTGTGGTTGGTCCAGCTGGTAGGGTTGCTTCAGGTGGTCGAAACTGGGAAGGCTTCGGAAGTGATCCTTACCTTGCAGGAGCCCTCGCAGCAGAGTCAGTTCGTGGTCTTCAGCAAAATGTCATTTCATGCGTCAAGCACCTGATAGGAAACGAACAGGAGACAAGCCGTAACTCTCCACAGCTGTTAAAGGGTTCGCACAACCAGTCTATCTCATCAAACATTGATGATAAGGCTATGCATGAACTCTACCTTTGGGCCTTCCAAGATGTCGTCAAAGCAGGTGCTGGTTCCGTCATGTGCAGTTACAATCGCATCAACAATAGCTATGGATGCCAGAACAGCAAGGTCATGAATGGCTTACTCAAAGGAGAGCTTGGATTTCAGGGGTTCGTGGTATCTGATTGGACTGGCCAGCACACTGGTATTGCCAGCGCAAATGCAGGTTTAGACATCGCCATGCCGAACTCCAAATATTGGGAGAACAATACCCTTGCTATCGCTACTCGCAACGGCTCAATGCCTGACTTCCGACTTGACGACATGGCAACTCGGATTATTGCATCCTGGTACAAATATGCAGAGATATCTGAGCCAGGTCACGGTATGCCGGTCAGTCTACTAGAGCCTCATAAACTCGTCGATGCCCGCGATCCCAAGTCGAAGAAGGTCATTTTGCAGTCAGCGGTCGAGGGACACGTTCTCGTCAAAAATACAGCAGGTGCATTGCCTCTGAAGAAGCCAAAATTCCTCTCACTTTTTGGATATGACGCTATACCTCCTGCCTTGAATAATGTCGACGACAGCTCCCTAGGGGGATGGTCTATGGGCCTTCAGAACGCCCTCACTTACCCCAATGGCAGCTCGGTGGACAATGGCACAGAGCAATATATGTTTTTATCGAGCACAGATCCCACTGCGCGTGGTCCAGGTGTCGCTTTTAATGGTACCCTCTTCGTTGGAGGTGGCTCTGGCGCCAGCACCCCTTCGTACATCGATGCTCCTCTTCATGCTTTCCAGCGCCAGGCATATGATGACGATACTTTCTTGGCCTGGGATGTAGCATCTTTGGATCCTTTTGTGAATCCTGCCAGTGAAGCTTGTGTCGTCTTTGTCAATGAAGCCGCCTCTGAGGGCTGGGATCGACCGTATCTTGCAGATCCGTCTTCCGACAAGCTGGTGAAGAATGTGGCAGCCAAATGCTCCAATACCATGGTTGTCATTCACAATGCAGGAATACGTCTGGTGGATGAATGGATTGAGAATCCCAATATTACAGCTGTTATCTACGCCCACCTTCCTGGCCAGGATAGTGGCCGGGCCTTAGTCGAAGTTATGTATGGCAAACAGTCGCCATCTGGTCGCTTGCCGTACACAGTTGCCCGCAAAGAGTCCGATTATAAGGATCTCCTTGAGCCTGTCATTGACACTGACGCAGAACATGAATACTACCCTCAATCAAACTTCAGCGAGGGAGTTTACATTGATTATAAGGCTTTCATTCGCAACGATATCAAACCGCGCTTTGAGTTCGGATATGGTCTAACCTACTCAAATTTTTCCTACTCCGATCTTGAGACTGGTGTCAGCCCCAACGCAAATCTGCAATATAATCCTGCCGGAAACAACACAGAAATTGCGGAGGGTGGTCTGGAGGCGCTATGGGACGTTGTTGCTAGCGTGAATTGCACCGTTTCAAACACTGGCAAGGTTCGCGCCTCAGAAGTGGCCCAGCTCTATGTTGGCATTCCTGGAGGCCCTCCAAAGGTACTCCGAGGATTTGTAAAGAGGGCGATTGATGCTGGGGACAAGGAGCACATTCAATTTGAATTGACTCGGCGTGATCTTAGTCAATGGGACACAGAAAAGCAGGCCTGGGGACTCCAGGCTGGGAAATATCCGATTTACGTGGGCAAGAGTGTTCTTGACATTCAGTTGCATGGCACGTTGGATCTCTCTTGATTTTGTCTCATAGTTAATTAAATAGATATGGGTTTGAAATAAATTTTGCGCATATCCTAGAGTTCATTAAAGTATTCTTTTCTTGTTCTAACTGCTCGCAAAACGTTGTACCACTCAGCCAATTATTAGCTAAAGGCTCCATTTCTTCAAAATTCCATAATATCTTTAGAAGTATTTGGTGTTTTTTGTCAGCTGCACTATTATCTACGCCAAAAAGGGATTAGTACTTATGGGAGATCTCTTCCGGTAGTTCGTCGTGAGACGAGCACCGCCATTGTTCAAAGTTTGATATTGACCACGACACAAACTCAGATACGGATGGAACAAACCATGGAGCTTTCCAGGACTAGTAATAGAGTCAGAGTTTATTTAGCAAATCATGAAAAGGCTTTCTTTCGTGATTTTTCTCAAGCTTATTCTCCACGAGCGTCATGGCGAACTTCATATCCCTTGTCGGAACTCTTCGGGGTTGAGGGTATTCAAAGTCCATCTACGCAAAGCCCTCAAACAATCTCAGTAACGAACTCGGTCATTTATACTTTCTCTAATACAAATACGATAACCAACTTTCTAAAATCCGGAGTTGTTGGCTTGTTGCCCGCATTCGGCAGGTCTGCCCGCAAAGAGTTACTTTTTTCCCCACAAAATCCCACGTTCTCCACGCGAAAAGAGAATCGGCCGGAGTTCAACCGTGACAGTTTGCTATTCTCCGAGTCTCTCTTCTTTCTCTTTCTCTCTCTCTTCCTGGTATATTCCTTGGTATATTCTCGCCAACATAATGAGTACCCAAACCGAGCTTCAAACAGCAACTCAATCAGAAACCATCATCCTACACAGCGTATCCTCGCCTATCGACTCTCCACCTTCAAATACCTCACAAGATCCACCCATAAAATGGCTCTACCCCAAGATCATCAGCGTGGGAGTATCCTTCTTCGTCGCGGGTGTGAATGACGGAAGTCTCGGATCCCTAATCCCCTATCTAATCCGAGATTACAATATAAGCACGAATATGGTCTCCATCGTATACGGCACGACATTCGCAGGCTGGCTCATCGCCGCATTATCAAACAGCAGTATATGCCAACGTCTCGATCTCGGATTAATATTATGTATCGGTGCTGTATTTCAGATCATCGCACATATTCTGCGTACCTGGCTTCCGCCTTTCCCACTTTATGCAGTGACGTTCTTCCTTGCTTCGTTGGGTCAAGCATATAACGATACGCATGCAAATACGTTTGTCTCCGGATTACGTGGAACGGCACATCGCTGGTTGGGTTTCATTCATGCTATGTATATGGCTGGGTGCCTTGTTGGTCCATTTGTTGCGACAGGGGTGGCTTCCGCGAATGTTGAATCGAAATGGAATCTATTTTACATTTTTCCATTGGGATTGGGAGTTGTTAATTTGACATTGATAGGGCTATCATTTCACGATAGCGTGAAGTTCTTACCGACACGGGATACCAGTATGATAAGCCAGGTTACGGAATCTGGTTCTCCAATCCAGTCACAGGATCAAGGGTCAACGAAGAAATCGGCACTCGGTGAGATGAAGGCTACTCTCGCTACACCGGGAGTCTGGCTATTGAGTTTGTTCTTCTTTTTCTTCCTTGGCGCCACCATTACAGCCAGTGGCTGGATGGTCGAGTACCTCGTCAATGTGAGAAACGGAGACGTTAAAAATATGGGATACGTCCCCGCGGGCTTTTTCGGTGGAGCTTTCTTGGGCAGACTTGTTCTCGCCGAACCAACTCACAGACTAGGAGAGAGAAGAATGATTTTCTTCTATGCGGTTCTTTGCGTCGGGTTGCAATTGGTTTTCTGGCTGTATGAGCTGACTCGCCATATCTGAGGACAAGAGTGACTGCTAATGCGTATATTTTGATAGAGTCCCAAATATCATCACCGAAGCTGTAGCTGTCAGTCTACTTGGCTTTTTCTCCGGTCCATTCTTTGCAACGGTATACAATTCATTTCATCAATTTAGCTCTATATCAGTGTTTTCAATACTGACACATCACTGTTTCAGGGCATATCTGTTGGCTCCAAGATTTTTGCGCCTGAGATTCGCTCCTCGGCCATTGGTAAGCGATTTTTAGATATCTTTGTGGCATGTAGACGCTAACTTGTAAAGCCTTCGTCTTTGTCCTTGGTCAGATTGGCGGTTCGGTTTTCCCTGCTATTACTGGTGTAATAGCTGCGAAGGTGGGAGTTAAAGTATTACAGCCTATGCTGGTCGGTCTTCTCAGTGCGGCTGGAATAAGCTGGTTGACACTGCCCAAGAATGCAGCAGTTCATCGTGATTAGAAGACTAGGAGGACTAACATTCGAGTATGCCAACTTTCATAAAATGATACCTGCAAGCAGGAAAACTCATTCATTCAACTGAATCTTATCAGAATATCAAATGAGCCTTGATTAAAAGTAATTAAACTACCACCCAAACTCCAGGGTATAAACTCGTAACATCATGACAATCCGCAAGAAAACCATCCCACGCTAAAAACAAACTCTGCAACCTCAACAAACACCAATCACGACTCAAAGCAAGTATAAAGAACTCAAAAAACATCTGATGGCCAAAGAAAATCCTCCAATCCAGCCGCCTGTACATTTTGAATAGATGAAGACTGAGGTGACAACGCTGTCGCCGACAACTTTCTCGTGTTTTTCTTTTTCGGCGGCGATTTGTTTACCTTTGCTGCATTTGGAAGAAGTTCTTCTGGTAAAGGTGGAACAGGCGGAATATCTTCATCTTGTCTTCTTCGTTTCTTGGGACTAGGTTTCACCGGCGAAGAGCGCGGTGTGCGGTCCGGATCAAGGTGAAGATGTGGTTGAAGATAGAATGCCTGACGTGCTTCGCTTTTAGACGGAGGTGGTGAGGGAGAGACCCAGTTGTCGATGGTCACTAGATCTGAATCACTGATGGCGCTGGCGATAGGTGAAACAGAGCGCAGGTTCGAGCTTCCTGGTTGGGTACGGATACGGGATGGGGATTTCACGGCCTTGGAGTCTGGTGAGCGGTTGAGGCCGGCAGGAGGTTTTCGGGGCTGAGCAGATGGTGACCTTCCGTTGAGTGAACCGTCTTCTTGTGCAGGCGTTGTTCCCATGGACTCATGGTCTATATGTTGCTTGCGTTCTACGGCGCCGGGACTATCGCCGGCCTCGAATTTCTGCCACTTAGACTGTCGAGGGGGGGCTTAGCAGACCCGAGTCGGTCAGCTCTTCGTGTTCCGTCGTAATGGCGTGGTCGTGGACTTCGGCGTTCGTTGGGTTCGACTGAGAAGAGGGCCGCCTATCGACAGGTTCAGGAACAGGGGACTTCCTTTTGCGGGAGAAGCTTTCCTTACTCATGGACGAAGGCCGTGAATCTCTCGACCGCCTCTCCGGGGACTTGGCCGCAGCTGGGCTTCGATTCGGTCCTTGTTCGTCAATCGAGACGCTTGCTCGGCCCTCCACGGAAGGTAAAGCTGTCAGATCACCTATCTGAGGCTCAGCCGATTCCGGGATCGTTGCTTGTTGGTCGAGGAGTCGTTCTGATGGTAATGTTGGGAGAGCACCTGGGACGAATTTGCGTGGATAGCTTCCAGGGTCCATGTCGACACTCATAGATCTGAGTTCTGGTGTCGGTGCCGGCGTTCGTTCCTCGTTCCCACTGATCTGGCGGAGCTCACGGCGGGCACGCTCAAGCTTGTCTTCCAGGTTGCTGACCTTTTTGAGCAGTTTGGCCTGGCGCGAGAGCTCTTTACGTGACTTTTGTTTGCGAAGACCATTCTGATCAAATGACTCTTCAGATGATCGTTCAAGATATGTCGAGGGTGCCACGGCGGTTGTCTCTTGGGTTTTGCCGAATGGTAGTCCAACCTTGCGAATGTCCTGGAAAGACGAGCGTTTCGACGCCTGAGAAGATGACCGAGACGGTGTAGTACCAGCTCCATCGAGCTGATCTGCCGGGATGTGAGTCGAGTCCGCTGTTTGGCCACCATAGCCCATTTTCTCCATAATAGCTTGGAACGTCTGGTCTGCATTGGCCTGGTCGACGTTCTGACTCTGCATATAGGACCCTTTATTGGTACCTTTATAACCAGCTTTCTTCAATTCGGCATAAGCCAGCTCTGCCTGGGTAAGAGCATCGGTTTGATGTTGTGGCTTGGGATGGTTTTGCTGTTCAGGCGAACTTCTACTCCAACCTCCGAAGGGATTGAAAGCTGAGGCAATGGCTTTGCCAAACCGGAAGATCCCCGATGAACGATGTTGTTGAGGTGCAGACCGCTTGTTGTCGTGCATGAAAATACTCGGTGGCTTCTCACTGACACTGTCACTCATGGTCGCCTCTACGAAACGAGACCGACGACCAAGCAAGTGACGCGGGCTATGCGACGCCGCAGCGCTATGGCGACCACGCAAAGAAGACGCCGAAGCACGCGGCGATGCTCGTGGTGAAGCTTTAAACTGTGCTGCTATTCCGGCGCCTAAACTACCATTCCCGCTCCGCGCATTGCGACGGTTGTCATGTCCATAATCTGCGGCTTCCTCGGGGAGCGGCCAGTCGTTAGAGCGACGTCGTTTCACGGACTTGGCCGAAGGCGACTTATAATCCTCCATTTCCGGCTCATCAGCATCATCAAAACGGCCTGACTCATCTGAACTCCATTCATAATCGTAGTCATCGGAACTGCTGCGTAGGTGTTTGCGCGAGGTGCGTTGATCTGTGGGACTCGGCTCAACGTCCATTTTGGCGACGGACTGTTTGGAAACAACCTAATTCAGGATGGCGGAGTTAGAGACCTTTCCCTCTTTTATCGGCTTCCTTGCCATCCAGGACTCTCTCCTTAGATCCAAATAGCAAGGGCTACTCACCTTTACGCCCGAGGTCTCCTTCATTCTCCCTGGTAGCGTTCCGTTCCCCACGCCCTTGATGGGGAAGAAGGTACAAAGTCAAAATAATCGAGTCAAAGGAAATGACATGAGAGATAATAAGTTCATAGAGCCACAGGCAATACAAGTATATGTGATTCCCACGAGTGAGACGAGATTCGAGATTCGAGATATTTGAAAACAAACCGAGGTCGAGGGTTTTGTTTACATACTCCGCACTTGCCCAGGGGGGGAAGTTTGTTATTGTGCGGGTCAAACAGAACTACTCCACTCCATCCCAGTATAGTTACATAGTTAGTTAGTACTATGTATGTATGTTTATTTGGGTATTTGTATGTGTCAGGGTCAATTATTTAGTGGATATTGTAAGGATTGTCCGAAATCGATTGCCTATATGCTGCATCTAATACATGACACTATTTCCCTATGATCGAGAAGTAGAATGTAGGTACATCTGGAAGGGATTTATTTCCCATATCCGAGTGGTGCCTTGCTGGCACAGAGTCAATCCCAGAATTCCGCGTGTCTCAGACTGAAAGGAAGAGCCCGAGGAATGATGGAATGAGATGTGAGATGGAGTGTGATCTTGGTACTCTCCATTACCGTCAAAGGTTGATGCTAAAATTCTATTTGCACTCAATAAAACCACTGTAGTACGTTGAAAATAAAGAAGGGAAGGATTTCAAGTTATCAATTCAGACAACAATGCTAGGTATCAAGGAGATTCCATAACGCCATGGAAAGGTGAAAGATTTAAAAAGCAGGCTGTCAACAAAAAATCACAAAATATAGCGCCCTCCCGGGTGGAGATCAAGCAAGGGAAATCCAACGTCGAAACATCTCTCCAATGCACTTTCATAATATACTGATCCATTATGCCCCTCAAAGGGCATAATTGCAAGGTCACGGTCGCAGATGGACAAAAAATAAAGAACCCCCCCCAAAAAAAAAAATCCAACAAATGATTTGAGATGGACAGATCCAATTCTGCCATCGTTTTAATCCGCCAAAGAAACTCAAGTCGCAAAAAGAGATAGATGCCAATCAAGAATCGGATGAATGCGATCCTCCGGCCAATGTTGTATAAATGCCAAAATTGCCGGTCGGAGGTATCTATAGAGCAGAAGGTTGAAATCCATCACTGCTGGCGGGATTTCACGCTCCGAAATAGGATGAAATGCTGATATATGGGTCAGACCCTTTGTCATGGCGAAAGAGGGTCAGGAAATGAAGAACAAATAGATAGGGTGGAGGCCCATGAATGAATGCGCAGAAGGAGGGGGTATCGATCAGATCGAGAAGAATAATAGAACCATCCAAAAGATAAAAGCAACAATTCACCGGCCGGTTTCCCATTCCGGAATGGAACGACACAAAGTAGAAAAAAAAAGCTTCCTGGTAGCAAGGTATGGCGTCAAATGCACATCGAGAAATCCAGGCACCAAGCAAGGGAAGATCAAAAGAGGGAGAAGAATTCATGTACAGAAAATGCAAAAGGGGACGACAGAGCTGTGGGGGTTGTTCTCCTATTCTTGAGAGAAGGAACCAGGGTGACGCCCAAGGAAGAACAGATCATGATCCACTGCATCAAGGGTTGATAAGAGCCCGTAAAGAAAGATAAATGATCTTTTTTATGAAGTGGCATGGGGCGCTTTCATCACAACCCGTCCATTGGCACGTTTGTATGCCATGTCAACTCCGTACTCGGCCATCAAAGCCGCACGACTCTCGGCAGAGTAATCGCGGGTTGAGTTGACGCCATAGGAATCATTATCTGGTCGCATTCCGTTTTGCATAGAACGTTCATCCAAGCCGAAAGAATCCTCATGAGTACGTTTATTAGAACCATGTCCAGTATTGTAGAGCATTCGTTTCCCTGAGACAGAGTCGTAGCCTGGACTTGGAGTGCAATGCTCGATACTTGGTTGGATACCGCCAAGATTTTGTAAATTCGCGAACTCGGTAGGCGTGGCTTTCCCAGTCGGTATGACGGGTGGCACAGAACTAACAGAGGGTGTTTGGGCTCTCTGCAGCAAGTTGGCCGGGATTGAATATGGGTTCATCGGATCTGCCATGTTCATATCTATGTATGGCGGTGCCTTTGGCGTTTCCATGCGATATGAAGCCAAATGGCTCTTCGGGTAGCCTCCATTCCTTTCCACCATGGGCGGTGCCATGGGGTATCCAGCAGGGGTTACTTCATATTCAGACGTCATCGAGGGATCACGAATATTGGCGTATGAGGTATGAGGTGAGTACATTCCTGGAGCAGCAACTGGGGGCGGAGTAGGGGGCATATGAGGAGCGGGATATTGTGTTGGCGTCGAACCGAAGGAGAGATGTGATTGATAGCTGGGGGTTCCATCGTGTGGCATTGGGGCGGGTGGCATCGGCCGCTGGAAGGCCGGCTGTGGACCAGGGAATCCATATTCGGGACCTGACGGCCGCCGTTGAATATCGGGTCCATATCCGTATGGGGAGGCCATTGCGCTCCCATTGCTATTTGACCGGGGGCGCTCAACTGAGTTTGTGACGTAGCGATCTGGCGTTGAGTATCGGTCGGATGATCGTGCATATACAGCTGCGGCGGCTCTCTCTTCATCAAAGTCGTACTCTTCCTCGCGCTTATCTCCTCTGCGTCTCATGCGAACATCACGACGAATACGAACACGGCATCCTTGCTCAGCGATAATACGACTCAGAGAGGTGCTAGTAGCCAGACCCGGGAATTTCTTCGCACTATAGACAGTAAAGGGTACTGACTTGACGTCCAGTCGGAAATTCAAAAAGGCTTGAGGAGCGCCGGGATTGGCACCATTGGTTCTTCCGACTTGGTTTGGCAGAGGCAGGTTCGAGTCTTTATCGGCATCCTTTGCATCCTTAATTTCTTCATATAGGTGGAAAGCCAGTCGATATCGACCCTCATGGCGAACAGAAAGATCCGGAAAGATAAAGTAACCAGCCTGTGAAGGGCGATCGAGGTAAGCAACACCAGCAACGGGCACACCAGTTAATACAGGACACGACGGCGGACCAGCCACTCGACCGTGGGCGATAGGACGCGCGGTCTCCAAGGTTGCGTAAAGAAAGAAATTGGCATTATAGGCGAAGGTGATATCGGTCTTGTGAGCATCATTGTTGGGGTCAGATTCGAAGATTCGCAATTCTACCACCGGTGGTGGATCTACCGGGCGACGATCGGCGGATGCTATTTTGTGTCGGAAATGGATCAGTAAGGGCTCTCCAACCAGGGGACGTCTTCAGTTGGAGCGGAGAAAGGATTGAAAAGGAAGTGCCGTGGTGTTGAGGACTACCTACACTTTGCACCCGCGCCGCAAGCTCTGGCACGTTCTGGTTGTTGCATCACGCTTAATTTGTATGTGAGTTGTTTTCCCTCGCGTGTAATGCGACTGACGGTGTGTTCCGTCTCATTATGGGGCGGCATTATGGCAGGTCTGGCCGCCATGGCTGAGTGATATCGGGCAGGATAATAATTATATACTATGGGAGGGAGAGCGACATCAGCAAAAAGTGGTTATCCAGTGTTGGGGTCGACAAGTGGTGGGCGAAAGTAGGTGGTTGGGTTTCGACGGTCGCGCGGACGTACATTTTGTGTTTAAATTGTTCTTCCTTCGATATTGCTCTGGTTTATTCCCTCTTTTCCCTCTTTAGTAATCCCGGGACTGGCAGCGGTAGTGACAATAATATCCAGTCGTGGTGGTCAATCGAAAAAAAAAAACAGATGTCCTTCCTCCAGAGAAAAACAGTGACCTGAGTTGGGGTGTTCCTCTGGGGGAGGGGATTGTGGGTAGTCCGACCCTTACTGGAAGAAAGACGATCGTAGGCGGTCAATGAAGGAGAGGATCCAACACGAAATCGTTCAAGGGAGAGGTCGATGGGGGGAGGAAGGGACCTGAGGGCTGACCAGGACCGGGGAGGGAGGGAAAGATGAAGCAAGTTCGAGAAGAAAAAGAAGAGAATGAGTTGAGTTGAGAGAAATGAAGGAAGAGGGGGGAAGTTGAGTGAGTGAAGGGCGAGAGTGACTCTAGGAGTACTTGCAGTTATTATGGGCTGTGCTGCATGAAGAAAAGTATCTTGGCGGTATCTTTCCAGCAGTTGTGCCCGGTACTGTACAGCGTATACACTAGTAGCCCCGTACTGTACGCTTGTACTGTACAGAGTATTAAAAGCATCAGATTGTCCATCTACATAACATTACTAGGGATATTAGTTACTCTAAATAGTAATGTTCACTGCGGAATGTTCGATCGAGATTAGATCGAGAAATGGTGATGTACCTTAGCTGTTATAGACTTTTGTATTGACATCTTCTCTAACTATTTACTGATCTGGACATAGTATACGGTCAACTGCTAACTACTGTACTATGCAATACGATCTGCATATTGGAAGCTTCCTTGATCGTGACTAGTTTGTGTACTAACAATCCTTCGCGCCTCGAGATGTTCCACTGTAATATATTCCTCCCTACGTAATTGTAATTCCGTCCAAGTCCTCAAATTTTCCCTGATTTAATTATTTTCTACAATTTTCCCTGGGGAACCTGGTCTTTCTCCTAAACGACACAAGACTGGTTCCCAGCCTATGGTCTTGGGACGGGTGAAAGTCGATCTTGGCCCCATTGCTGATGGCTTGCACATCTGCACATCTTCAAATCTCCTACAATACAGTACTCTATGGACTGCAGTGTGTATCTACATAGTCCTTCAAACGAATTTCAACGAAACTATTCACCTTTATACTACTTCATTGCTACTCACTATTGGGCCAATTACTTTCCTCCTATCTATATATCACAGACAATGAACTATCTTAACTAGTATTTGTAGTATGAAAAGTATTATGCGTTCTACATAATACTGTATGTAGTAGTAGTAGTAGTAGTAGTAGTAGTAGTAGTAGTATAATGGCAGCCCATGGATTGTCGACTCCACGTTACTCGGCGTGCATCGACTCAACCCGATCCGACGGACCGGGCGACCTTGAATTCCTCTATCCATCCCCGATGTATGGAGTATAAAATTTTAGCATATCACATATGGATCATACTCTTGCTTTTCAATTCTCCTTCATATATAGTATACTATGTATTCTGTTGTCCATACTTATTATTGTAACACACCCTCAACTCCTTTATTAATGATATAGCCATTTGTAGCATTCTGCTTCAACAAAGAGGGGCCGCTGACGTGGTTGCTGGCCGGCATTAGACCGATACAGACATCGTACAAATGATGTATCCCGTAAATGACGGGACTAGTATTTGGTATCGGCATGAACGGGAATTCCACCAAACAGCTGAATCGTGCTAACCCCAAATCGGATATGGATTGGTCCCAATCTGGACTGATCAAAGACTCCTCCTGGATTGATCCGCCGGTACCAGAATCGTATCAACCATGGTGTGCGCCATGAACTCATTTTGAACCATGGAATCATCGACCGTTGGCCTGTCAAAAAGAGGAGTCTATGTACCGCATGTATGTACATACAAGAAGAGAGGGGACAAACCAACAGGCGATCCCCTCCCAAATTGTCTCATCTTGGCCGTGCAGATGGACCCATCGAACCTTACGATGTTCGGCAGGTGTCGGTTTGCCATCTCCGTTGCCCCGACCAATCCCCTCGGAGGCCTCCATTTCTCTTTCTTCCTCTACGAATAGATTCGGATCTGCACCTTTTCTTCCCTCTGCGCGATCCATCAGTGAATAAATTACCCACTATCATTGGACGAGAGGTGCATCTTGTATCCCAGATGATTCGTTCTTTACCTTTGATGATGAGTTATCACTTGAATCTCTCCCAGTGAGTACTGTACAGTACATACAACTGAACTGTGCCTCTATCCTGTGGAGATGAAAATCAACGGTCTACATATACAGCATAAGGTCAACTAATACCCTCTGCAGTATGTACGGAGTATATACTGTAGTTATCAGTATTGATCATCCCCACAACGAACGGTCCGCACCGAAAGAAAGCCACCGCCCCAGTCTGATCCGATGGTTTCGTGTCTTTCTTCTAAAAATTGATGCATCAACAATTTTAGGCATGGTCGCCTTAACATAAGTCAGTCTAACTACAAGTGGAGATGGTAACGGCCTGATGATCTTGATTGATTTTCAACCTTTCTCGACTTGCTTTTGTTTGTGCGGGCCAACTGGTTCCGTCTGTTTTCTTCTCACATCGTCATCCACAGTTCTCCACTCTTGTATTATACGGCTATACAAAGTACCCCGTGCTACTGTACTAAATACATAGCATCATCGCCTTTACTTCTTGTACTCCGTACTGTGAACACACTGCGTATTATACTTGGCAATGATTACAATGTGCAGTGATTTGCTGGCTTTTACGATGTGCTTCTTCTTTGACTGTAAAGTATCCTATTATCGTCATGTATTCCTCCGATGGGTTCTTCACATGCAAAACAACCAATCGTAACACACAGGAAAAGCCGGGCTTCTATTTACTGTACTATGTACAGTGTAGGGTTTCGGATCTCCATAGCGGTCGATCCGTAGATACACACGGGATAAAACTACATATTACATACTCATTGGCATGATTCATGATGATTTACCTGTCGCCCGTACTAACACCATGTACTGCATTTCCACACCAGAAGCCATGATGCGGTCAACCGAACCCTTCACCCGTCTCCTTACGCGGAAAGGTGCACATTTCAGACCCCGAGTCATTGAGTTGTATACATAGTACACACATGTATAGTACCAGTCTTTCCGTACAGACACTGCAGGCATCATCGCGCAATCTCGTTGAGGGAAGACCGTGCTCTGTACAGTGTCCAGGCTTGTTTAGGATCCATGGGTCTTTAGGTTCAGCAATATCTACGCAAACGATATCTGTCAAAGACCGGGTTTTCTACGGTGTCTTTCCGGGCTTCCTTGAACGGATGATTGTGGTTCCTTTGATATTCTTTGTTCTCTTGCTTTATTTGACTTTTTAGTTCCGTGGATCGACAGGGATCATTCGCTTAAGGGCGCTTGAGAAGAAACCGATTCCAGATTTTTTTTTTTCAGTATTTCGGGCTAACGGCGAGTTTCAGATCAGGGTCAATATGTACATAGTATGTAGTCCAAATTTGACCGAATGGGTAATCCGCGGCCCCTTGGATTTATCCTCGTATGGATTTGCGTCAAAATGATTAGACCGAGTTATCTCCCCTTAATGAACTGATCTGCCTATTCTCGAAGTTTTCACTTCCGCGTCAGGGGCGGGGACCTTCTTCAACATCTGGAATACACTAGAGTTAGTCTTAGGATGTGTTAATGCCTTGTTTTTCCCGTCTCCCGGCCGAACGCCCCCTGTCTTTCATGAATGACCTCATTCGCCAGAGGTGTCTGCCCAGCAGACCAGAATGGTCATGTGCAAAGCCTATTTCTTTGATACTGTACACTGCAGGTGATAATTTCGACGATCTATGAGATCATGTTTGTTGGCCCTCATAGTTAGTATTACTGTATGTAGTCTTCCATAACTATTTCATCCCCCTAGACTCGTTCCCGTCAATAGATCCATCTCGCTGTATTAAATGGATCGCTGCAATTCGCCGAGACGGAGCCTTTTGTCCAGAAAAAGCTAAGAGCTGCATTACTGACTGTCCTTACCGCTAAGTACAGTACTACTCGTATCCATCCACGTGGAGGATCAGCTTGTGATCCACTCATGGAAACGACGGCGTGTCGAGAGTGTTGTGAGGTGCATGAAGTTGATGCAGAAATACATCCTAGCACCACATTCATTAGGTTAGGATAAATACGCATCGCATGTACTGGACATACTACTAAACATACATAGCATGTATACATACTGTAGTATACAGGATTAATTGTTAAACCCGTAAGAAACCCCCGTTGAACCCCGAAGTCCCCGAGTCCCCCGACTTTACCGATGAACTTGACAGGGTAAGTCTCCATCCAACGACCCTCCAGCACGTCTGATGTAGTAGTTAGCAGCCTAACTTCTTAGTTTCCCCCACCTGCAGCACATTCAAACGTGTGAAACGGGCCGTGGTCGTCTGATCCACGCGTCGCTGCGATCGTCCCTGTCACTTGAACGAGCACGGAGGATGGAGTTGTGTACGGAGGATGTAAAGAATATGGGGCCAAGATAAGGGGTAAAATGAGGCTGCTCATAGGTCCAGACCTGAGTGAGGTCTCAACGGGGGGGACCCATCAACGTCCCAGAATAACGTCGTTCTCGAAGCAAAAATTGCGGAATCCTCACGTCCAATACTGTAGCCCAATCAAAATACTAATCTACTACATTCACAGTTCACAATACTGGAACAACTGGAAAGCCCCTGCGGAGGACACGGAATCTGAGTAAATCTTCTCTATTAGCTTTACTCCCCCAGTTCATACTATGTACATACATACATATTGAGAACGGAGCAGTACCACTCTCGGTATTTCTTAGCGACTGCAGGATTTTGTGGCTGTCTAGCATTACACCACCCCTCCAGGGCTCTGCTACGTGCATACTGTACATTCAAAGTAGTAATATTTACTCCATATATATACTAGGTATCCACAACAAGGCTGCGCCATGCCTTGCCTTCTTGGCAAGGATAAATTTGGAATACTGGAAAATAGTAAGTACGTACATAGTACATAGAATGGAATGGGTTAGCCACTCAAAAGCCCCTTGAAGCCAAGCTTTGACTAATTGATTCGCAAAATAACTACATAGTATAGTCCAAGGTTCTGCCATATCGATCAAATATCTTGCACCATGGCGCTGGAATGTGCAATGAACATTTGTGAAGCCTTGAAGTCATTTATAGTGGACAACGGTTGTTAACAATACCCTGATAACTCATTCGCATATAGCTGCATTCTTCGAGTAGTATCATCTTTCTGATCAGAAACGAACAGGATCACAGTCCAGAGTAGTTAGATACCATGGTGTACATATTGATATCCCCAGCGCTCGGTCTTCTACTAGGCCAAACGATACCATGTACTCTATTCCAAAGATAACATGGCATGGTTCCGCTTGACGCATACATTTGTCACTGTGGACTCTGGGGCTCTGATATTGTACTTTTGGTCTGCATACTCCATAAATTGGTCCAATGGATCCTCAGTGGTGAGGGGGCGAAAACAGGGATTTATTTGTCAATGGATTACGAAGAATTACAAAGTAGTTAGTACATACATCGAACTCCAGTACTAGTAGATACTCCTTGAATCCTATTCTTACTTACTGCTCATGTATCTTATTTTTCTCATAGGAGATATCATACATAATCGTGTTTCACCTGCTGTTCGCACATTCCGTCATGGGACGAGGGAGCAAGTGAGACGTGGAGAGTGAGATAATCAAGACTTTGATCAGTAGTCTAATCATAGACCTGTATTTCATATTATTGAATTATTTTGGGCTGCATCTATTACGTATGGTTGAAAGTCAATTGAATATGAAGCTCAAGTCTCAGGTTCACTGGGGAGGCTCTAATCTGATTAT
This sequence comes from Penicillium citrinum, assembly GCF_028827155.1. Classification (NCBI taxonomy): domain Eukaryota; kingdom Fungi; phylum Ascomycota; class Eurotiomycetes; order Eurotiales; family Aspergillaceae; genus Penicillium; species Penicillium citrinum. Next base: position 1,301,544 of record NW_026622692.1, read on the forward strand.
CGTAAAGGATCAACTTCTTGTAAGTGTTACAAACTAATAAGGTATAAAACATGGATGTTTTTCAGACTTTGCCGTAAATACGTAAGTCTTCGCAAAGGAAATAGACTATAATTCCCGATTCCCGACTAATTGTGCTATTAGATAGTATCAAAATCCATCATACAGAGTGCTTATATTACCCAATACGGGTGTTTCACAAATGCATGTGTTGCATTTTATGTGTAATAAACTACAACTATGTACTAGTAAGCATTTGGCATAACTGCACTGGCCTTGATGTCTCCTATATTCTGTTGAAATGAATACCAGGAAATCCCCGGTTTATAATTTTAAATGAGTTCCCAAGACCACATCTAATCACTGACTCATGTATGGCTGGTACTTGGGATGTCGCTGACGTGCAGAGCGGCTGTGATTGGCCGAGGCCGATCTGAAGAATCGCGACGTGCGGCAGCTCTCAACTTGCGCTGTCTCTCTTTCTTATGGATCTGTTATCAGTCCTGCCAAACTTCGCGACTCGATCGTACGCGCACATTATTCCCCCGCTTGAGAGAGGGAAAATCACTACCGTTGATCTGATCACCCTCGATACCCTTGAGATCGCGAAACGCGCCCATGTTCCCCCCGCAGATGTCCGGCGGCTCTCCGCACAAATCATCGAAGCCCTGCACAGCGATCTCGGATTCGAGAAGTCACAGACAGCGCAAACAACAATAGGAGGCGGTGAACCTAGCTCGAGTATAACCACAGAGGGAGGCCATGTTGTCTTTGGCCCAAGAACGAAGCTCGACGCGTCGAGATGGAACACAATTACCACTCTAGACCCCGCACTAGATACGCTCTTGGGGGGTGGCATCCCAACAGGATATGTGACTGAGGTGACAGGCGAGAGGTATGCACATGAAAAATGCCATCGAAAATTTGCAAAGGGGCTCTCTAATTGATAACGTGGTTGCAGTGGGAGCGGCAAAACGCAATTCTTGTTGAGCCTCCTTCTGGCTACTCAATTAGCCAAACCCAAGGGATTGGACAAACGGGCCATCTACATCTCAACCGAACACCCACTGGCGACCAATCGTATATCCCAGCTGCTTGAATGCAATTCATATTTCTCAAGCCTCCCTGATGACCAAAAACCATCGCTTGCAAATATCCTATCAATCAATGCCATGGACCTAGAGACCCAGGATCATATCCTCAATTATCAATTACCAGTCGCTATTACGAGGTATAACGTTGGTTTGGTAGTAATTGACTCCATCACTTCTAACTATCGTGCTGAGCATAACTCAAACAATATGCTCGCCCTCTCCGCACGATCCACAGAACTCGCCAAACTGGGCCAGATGCTGCGCAATCTTGCCGCAAAGGAAGAAATCGCCATCGTGCTGGCCAACCAAGTTTCGGACAGATTTGAGTCTGAGTCGAATAATAGTGGACCTACACCTCGATCAGGATATCCTTCCATGTTGAGTCAGAGTACCGCTATAGCGATGCGTGAATCGGGTATAGCCTCTCCATTATCTAGAGGCAGGATGAATGCCCCAGACCAGCCATTTTCATCTACCCAAGGTCCATCATCATCCCCAATATCATCTTCTCCTTACCATGCCCCGGACGACGAACGATTTGACGGGTCTTACCTTATAGAGAATCCTGCTCGCAACGACATACTCAGTCTACAGCATCAAGAGCGGTTCTTCACCGGCTGGGGCGACGGGTTTTATTCGGATCCGTCACCTAAAACACCTGCTCTTGGGTTCTTTTGGTCGACGCAGATTGCGTGTCGAATTGCCTTGAAAAAGGAGACGCATTCTGTGGTTGCTCCCTGGAATGATACATACCCTCTGTCAACCCCCCCAAGAACAGACGGGATCTCAATTTCAAAGTGCGGCAACGAACTTGCAGGCCTCGAACATCACTGAGGGTCCAGTCGTAGATGCCGGGAAAGAAGAAGCAGTATCTACGTCCGAAGGTGATAATGATCAGAAGAAATCCCAAGATGAGCCTGGTAACTCCAAGGCGCCTCAAAGACCTCTTCCTAACCCGCCGGAATATATCACTCGACGAACTCTGAAGCTTGTATTTTCTCCTTGGAACGCAAGCCGAGGAGATCCTAACGATGCAAAAGGGACAGAATCGCACAATAAGAACCATTCTGAAATAGAAATCGAAATATGGAAAGGTGGGCTACGCTCTGTAGGCCCCGAAGGTTGAAACGAAGCGCATCGAACTATTGCATGTTGATTTTTTTTGGCATATAGCATAGCAATTGCTTAACTACTGGGACTATATTGGAATCGTCCAATATAGTCGATATAAGAACTTCTTACAATGTCAGATCCATCTAATAAAAGCTACTAGTCCAAGCGACATCGGTGGACCCAGGAGGCAGAGAGATGTCTGCATGTTCAGGGCATGCCGGGACTTATCGCTGTACATAGCTTAAAATTGGCCTAAGCTTTACTCTTAAGAGTCAAAGCCCCGCCCCGGCTAATCCTTACCTTCGCGGAGATGCCATAGCGGGGCGGGGAGCCAAGAGGTAGGACCCGGCTATTCTTATACCTTAGCGAATATCGCGCATCTGATCTCATCTAGAGTCACAATAGATCTCAATCGAGGATTATGAAGTGCTCTGACTGTCCAACCCCGGTTTGAAATTTTGAGCAGGTATAAGAGTTGGCTGTGCCCAAGTCCTTTTAATTTCTCTTTCATGTTCGACTTGCAAGCAAACAGAAGATTGAATAGAGAACTGCCTGTGGCCGTCCATATTTACTATAAGTTCATATCCCAACACTGCTATTCTTATCATAATGTCCATCACACATCCCTTTGACCCGCTCACCCCGGCGGAAATAGCCAAGGTATGATCCATCATACCATGATGATCAATCAAGCTGATCAGAATCTGTGACCAAGGAGACTAATATAGAATAGATCGCAGCGATTGTCAAAGATGTCTTTCAGGGCAAGAGGTTGAATTTTCGGTTCATCACTCTGAAAGAGCCGGCAAAGGCTGAAATGGTTCCGTTTTTGCACGCAGAGCATCTCGGCCAGGCCCCATCATCTCGACCAAGTCGCAGTTCCCGCGTGCAAGTCATCGCGGAAGGACCATCCGGATCGAATGAGCTGATAGAGCTTCTTGTCAATATTGACTCTAACACCATCATCGAGAAAAGTCCCCTTGTTGGAAGACATTCATATATCGATTCGAACTATATGCAGGCAGTAGAGAAGGCATGCAGGGCAGATCCAAGGATCGATGATGAGATAAAGAAGCTCGAGCTTCCACCGGGAGCCACAGTTGTCATTGAAGCTTGGGCTTACGCGACAGATGGAATGAATGATATGAACGAACGGACTACAATGGTAAGAATATACTCGCCCCAGAAATGGGTTCTAACGGATGTTCGATCCTTGTACTAAGAGATGAACAGTGTTGGTTCTATATGCGTCTACTCAACGACCCGGACGCAAATTACTATGCTTATCCGCTTGACCTTTGTGCAGAGGTATCCGAGGACTTGAAGGTCACAAAGATATACCACCTACCGTCTTCGGAGACTGAAAATATTCGCGAAGATGCACAGCCGTATGATTATCGAAAAGTCCAGCCAACGGAGATGAGCGAATATCACCCCAGTCTTCGGCCACCACCACGTACAACCACCAAGCCCTACCAGGTCATTCAACCAGAAGGGCCATCTTTCCAAGTTGAGGGGAACCGTCTTTCCTGGGAGAAGTGGACTATGCGCGTGGGCTTTAACTATCGCGAGGGTCTTACGATTCATGATGTTCGGTACGAGGGACGAAGCTTATTCTACCGACTCTCACTAGCAGAGATGTTTGTTCCGTACGGAGACCCCAGGTCTCCATACCCTCGTAAAGCAGCCTTTGATCTGGGTAACGATGGTGCCGGTATCAACGCCAACAATTTGCGACTGGGGTGCGATTGTTTAGGACTGATCAAGTACTTTGATGGCTGGCATAATACTGCTGCCGGCGAGCCACTCAAGCTCCCTAATGTGATCTGCTGCCACGAGCAAGATGACGGGATTCTCTGGAAGCATACCAACTTCCGTACACAAAACGCAGCAGTTACTCGTTCGCGGATCCTCGTGTTGCAAACTATCATTACAGTAAGCAATTACGAGTATATCTTTGCTTTCCATTTCGGCCAAGATGCCTCGATCCACTACGAAGTACGCGCCACAGGAATCCTCTCTACAGCACCGATCAACATCGGTGATAAAGTTGGTTACGGCACTGTTGTTGCACCTGGAGTTCTGGCGCCATATCATCAACATCTCTTTTCACTTCGAATTGACCCAGCCATTGATGGACAAGCCAATTCGCTCCAGATCGAAGAGTCAAAGCCCCTACCGGTCAATGATCCAGCTGTACACAACCCCTTTGGCGTGGGCTATACAACCGAGTCCAACATTGTGACCGAAGAAAGCGGACATGACCTTGATCATGCGAAAAATCGCGTTTTCAAGATCATCAACGAAAACAATGTCAATCCAATCACTGGCACACCGGTGGGTTTCAAACTGCTTCCTTATTATAGTCAGCTTCTCCTCGCACAGAAAGATTCCTATCACTCAAAACGTTCCGAGTTTGGCCAGCATGCTGTATGGGTGACGCGTTACCAGGATGATGAACTATTCCCTGCTGGTCGACACACAATGCAATCCCTCGGTGGGGAAGGAATTGCATCTACAATCGAAAAGCGGCAGCAAGAGGGAATGTCCGGAGTACGCAATGAAGATATTGTCGTATGGCATACTTTCGGCTCGACACATAATCCACGTATCGAGGATTGGCCAGTTATGCCATCGGAGAAATTGGTCGTCGGGTTAAAACCGGTGAATTTCTTCACTGGGAATCCAGGATTGGACGTGGCTGTGTCGACACAGGAGAAGAATCAAAGTGTCTTGGTTGGGGAGGGTAGCCACTCAACTGTGTCGAAATCGTCTTGTCGATTGTAGAGTGGAAGAAATAGAAGATGATGCTAAGCCAATAACAGTCTTGCCATCTCCGGCTGACCGCGGAAGGACGTCCCTTCCTCTTTTGGTACTTTTTTCTATGTATATAAACAAGTTTAAACGGGGGAAGGGCCTACCCCGCAAATATCCAACGTTCTTTCCTGTTTGTCCCACGTCGGTCCTCTTCCCCTTCTTCATTTTTCTCCCCTCCTTTCCATGTTTCTTCTCCATTTCTCTTCCTTCTACATAACTACATGAAATACCAAAGGATTGCACAAGGTTAGAAGTGCTTGATTCACTCATCGTCTCATCATATCACCGAGTCTGTCGAAGGATAGACTCTAAAAGGGCACAAAACTATCTTCGCTTGAAACAAAAAAGTCCAACACCAATGAACATGGGAACCGAGAATTTTAATCCTGCTGCCCCTCGAAGCGAAGGACAGAGGCAAGAGCCAAGTGTTGGATGGAAACACCACGGTATGAAGAAATGCGCTCGAGGTTAATCACAAGAGGTGGACGACAACACAGGAACATGAGCAGAAAAAGACAACGAGCTGACAGGTATCTATTCCAGATCAAAAGCAAATATGTATCTCCATCTTGCCGAAAGACCACCCTCGCTTCTATTCTCTCGCCAGATCTCCTCGAGTGTGTATGCGCAGTCAACAATTTATACACAAATTATCACAAACATAAAGTGGAAAAAATGGAAGGAAAAATATCTATCCCATTTCCTCTCGTCTAGTTGGCGGGGATCTTAGAAGGAGGAACACCGATGCCGTTGGTGTTGCGGTAGAACAGGACGCCCTGGCTCTCGCCGGTGGCACCCTCGGTGGGCTCAACCCACTGGCAAGTGCGGGCACTTGTCCAGAGAGCCTTCAGGAAGCCAGTCCATCCGGTCTCGGCCTGGGTACGGTAATGGTTGCCCATGACGCCCTTGATGGCCTCGCTGGCCTCATCGGCGTTGTAGAAGGGGATGTTGCTGACATAGTGGTGCAGGACGTGGGTCTCAATGATACCGTGGAAGATGTGGCGGCCGACAAAGCCGAAATCTCGGTCGATGGTAGCGGCGGCACCACGGGCGAAGTTCCAAACCTCAGGCTGGTAGTGAGGAAGGGAGGGGTCGGTGTGCTGCAGGAAAGTGATGGCAACTGAATGGATTGTTAGCATACTTTTGAAACTCGCTAATGCTTGAGCTACAGGAGAGTGAACTTACCGAGCCAGTGGTTAACCCACAGGTATGGGATACCGTACCAGACCAGCAGGTTCAACCAGCCGTAGGTGGAGCCAATATAGTACAGAACGGAGCCAGTGATGAAAAGACCGAGATCACTCAGAGCAATATACTTGGCATCTCTGGCCTCGTACAAGGGGCTGGAAGGGTTGAAGTGGTTGACACCACCGAACCAGCCGTTGGCCTTACCGACACCACGGCCCTCGGGCTGCTTGGAATGGTTGTTGTGACCAGTGACATTGGTGATCAGATACATGGGCCAGCCAAACAGCTGCTGGAGGATCATGTTGGAGGCAGTCAGAATGGGAGTCTCCTCCATAAGCTCACCCAGGTCATGGATGGTCTTGCCAACACGGGAAGCATACTGCTCGCGGGTCTTGGGAACGAAAACCATGTCACGAGCAAGGTTACCGGTGGCCTTGTGGTGCTTGCCGTGGGAGATCTTCCATGAGAAGTAAGGAACCAGCAGAGCGGAGTGGCAGATCCAACCGACAGTGTCGTTCAGCACCTTGGAAGGAGAGAAAGCCTGGTGACCACACTCGTGGGCTAAGACCCAGACACCAGTACCGACCATACCCTGGATGACGGTGTACAGAGTCCAGAGGGCAACACGAGCCGGCATGAAGGGGACATACTCCGGCGTAACATAGTGGTTGAAGAGGTAGAAGACGGTAGCGAGGATGGCAATGTCACGGAAGACATAGTACAAGCTGGTGATGGCTGATCGGTGGAAGCAGTGGGCGGGAATGGCATCGCGAATCTGCTTGATAGTGAAGTCGGGGATCTTGAACTCGTTACCATTGGTGTCAAGCATCTTGGTACGCTGCTCCTGGTCCTCTCCCATGGAGGACAGAGAGGTCGACGAGGGTGACTGGCGAGGACTATCGAATGGTGAGGCCGAAACCGAGCTGGCGGTTGAAGACTCAGTGGCAGGGTTGCGGTTCAGCGCAACGCGCTTAGGAACGGCAGTAGACGACATGATGGTCTAGTTATATCACGGATAGCAGTCAAGCTGATCCCTTTTTTGTTTGATACTGAAGGTCGGATGAACTAGAAGAGTCCAACACAGTTTGAAGGAGGGGAAAAGCAGAGAGGAGGGTATGAGAGAGGAAAAAGCAAAGCAATGGTACCAGGAAGTGGTCCAATGCAGTCTCTACTAGTGGGAGGACGATCAGATCAGCTTCAATTCGAGTATCGGGGACTCCGGTCAAACTTACAAGAGAGGTTCAAGGGCGATAATCACAGAAGATTACCGTGTGTTATTTTGAGTTTTCCTTGTGGTAGCACAAGTCAGGGATCCCAGCGAAAGAGAGAAGCGGTGGGTGGGGGGAGACCAAGGGTTAAGGACCTCTCGCAAATGCGAATGATAAAGCGACAGGACAAAAAAAAAAAGAGAGAAGAAAAGGAACGAAAAGGACAAAACGACGATCAGCTCTTGCGCGGAGACTCAGGAGAGGAGAAAAATCCCAAGAAGGAAAAGTCTGGCGGGGGGGAAAAGGCGCGAAGAAAAGAAAAAAGAACAAAAAAAAAGGGACCAGAGCGGCGGTCCATGGTGGAATTCGTGAATTTGCAATACGAGCCACTCATGGCCGCCACCAAAAAGGGGCCCGGACCGAATGGACCAATTTCTGCAAATTGACCATACACAAATACGGCCCACCCCAATGTATGCAGTCTTTGCAACTTTACAGAGACGCATGAACTCCTCGCTCGCCGATCTCACGACCCATCGACTTTTTACGCCGTCCAAGCTAAATCTTCCTACCAGATCTGTACTACACTACAAGACAGTATAGCCCATTCCCTCCACTCACCGTCTCAGAAAATGGAATTGCCACCACCGGAAGACCCTGAGCCTCATTGGGCCAGGGGTCACCATTTAAACATGGGCAAAGTTACGACAGACCCACGGGTGGTTCTTCAGCCTGGGGCACGTCGCGCCACAGTCCAATCGCTGCTTGACCACATTGGGCGCTCAACATTTTTCTGCGGGGAGTCCAGTCACCGCTTAAAAGTCTCTCAATGTGTTATCTCTCCGATCTTACGATTGATTAGATGGAGGCTATACGGTACTCAAAGAGCAAAATTTACAGCCAACTCCTTGGGATAGGATGCCATTTTATCTATCAAGTTGTGTCTTACGAGGAGAATATCCTTCGTAATTTCTAACAACTGTGTTTGTTACGGAGTATACGGAGTATCTACTTCTGTTTAGGACCCGTCGTCCAGCTTCACATGCGGGTCGGCCACGCAGCCGATCGCGATCGACCTCGGCGGGCCATTTTCGTCTGCCCCGGCGTGCTATACAATCACGCGGATTGGACAAGGTGAAGCGAGGCGATCTGTGGCAAGTCGATGGCATGCGCAAGGCATGTGAAAGCCATTGGCTGTACTGACTGGCGGGAGAATGTCGAGTGGTTGGGATGGCATGACTGTACTCCCTACTACTGTATGTATGTCTGCTCTAAACTAATTTAGATCAGCGAGAAAATTTTCTCTTGGAAAAATCTGCACTTTGGTATGCTTGGAAACATATTTACTTCTACTATACATACTGTGGCTACTTCAAGACATACAACTAACACTGGGCGGTAGCGGGCCGGGCGGGTATAATTGAAGTACTCCAGCCAAACCGGGGCCCGCTTGTTGGGCGGGCGGGTCCAGTTTTTTGTTGAGAGGCGCCCCCCGCCAATCAACACTCCATCCCCACCCGTCTTTTTTGCAAAACAATGTATATCAGTACATACAACTAGGATTTTAACAAACACATCGGCCGAGACTGAAGGCCTTACGGGAAGGGATTTGAGGGTGCATATCCCGAATTTTACATGTGGGGACTCTGGTTGTTTGACAGCTCAAGAGCTGAAGACTTAGTATAGAAGTTCCGTGTTGGTTACCGATGTAGCACACAATATACGGAGCACTCGCTCATACTGTAGAATTTGATCCGAGCTTAATTAAATGTCTAATGCCTGATTTGAATGATTTACATACTCCTATCTAATATGTCCCAATATAGAATATCTTATACTAGAGCTAACAATGAGAGTGGAAATAGTATGTTTGGTTACCAATAGATACTGTACGTTCATCATTCGTAGATCCATATACAAGATCGAACTCCTACCATGGGACTTTCATGAGACAGCCATGCACATAAGCTATCTAGATCAATACACCTCCGAGCGTCGCTCCGAGTCCACTAGCCATGATGTACCGCCCGTACCAGAGGTACTGAGGCTGACCGTCGTCTTGCGAAGGTCTGGCAAAACGAGCACAGTCTCTCCATGATTACGATAGTCCACCTCACAGGGGATCGGTTGTCGCTGGGTCGGAAGGCCGGGGTTTGCTCCAATTGCCGAATCCGTTGCAGGAGGAGAGGTTGGGGGCAGTGACTGTGATGGTGCGTAGGTACGAATCTCCAGCCCAGGTAAGAGCAGATGGCCCGGTTTCTGAGGCAACAACAAGACCGTGAACTTGGTAGTTTCTCCATCACGAGTGAGGAAGTTGCCCCGACGCCGTCCACCCAACAACCAAAGATCAGGGTTGGCGTGTAGCTCATATGAGCATTCGAGCGGTTGCCCAGCCAGTTCCTGAGTCGTTGGGGAGCACCAACGTCGTGTGTGGCGAAGGCACAACTCAGCAGTAATCATCTGGCCAACAGCTGCGTGGTTTGATCCGGACTCCATGGCACCGGCGCTGGGCTGGAGCTGCAGTTCGGCTGTATGCACCACTTGGATTTCGGGAATGTCGACCGGAATCACGATACTTCGGGTGGGGATGGAAGGTTGCGGAGGAAGGCGGATGATTGGGTTTTCCTGTTGTATCAAAGCCGGTTAACATTCGCAAAGAATACATAGCTCCTTCCTTGACGGCAAATCAACTCACCTCGTGCCATGCCATGAGCCACTTCCGCATCTCGTCAGTGCGTCCCTTTAAGGCACCTAGTAAGTCATCCCATCTGACGTTACGATAGCTGGCCAATTCGATTTCCCGGATCAGACCAATGACCTCCATATCGGCCGTAGAGAGATGGCTACGAATGCTGCCCACAAGATGTGATGTAAGTAGTGTAGCATTGTGATTGAATGGGCTCGATGCAAGAGAAGTTGTAAACTGCTTTTCAATCGCATCCAAACATTCATCATCTACACAGGTAAAGTCCACACGAAGGCGAAGGCTGCGCTTTCCAGTTGAAGACGCCGTGGCTGATTTGTCAGAAGGGCGAATTTTGTATAGAAGGGAAGCGGGCTGCTTGGGGAAAACATCCAAAGCCACAGGGCCAGCGATACTAGATTGAACCTCAGAGGTCTCCGAGCTTGGGAGGCTGCAGTTTGTAATGCGCAGTGGGATCAGCATGGCGGGGCTGATGGTGAAACGCGAGAACAACATATCATCTTTGAATATGTCCTGCACATTGACCGATATGGGCAGCGTGGCGACAACGCTATGCACCGTCGAAAAAGCAAACCGGCCCTGTGGAGTCTCATATGCGATCTCTGCCCGCGCAGAAAGTGTGGTATAAGCTTCTTCCACAGTATAAGGAATGCGTAGTCGTACAAACGATTGTGAAGACAAATGAGAGAATTCAATGGCGCCAGAGTCATTATTAGCTACCAAATCCAGCTCGCCGTCTACCAGCTCTGCTTCGGAAATTCGTAGACGAAGACCGGCCGTAGCTGGTCTGACACGAATTGTACCGGCTTCAATGTCATTCCGTCCGCTGTGGAGTTCCAGCTCCAGCGTACGCATTGCTTCCAGGTTGATCAAGTGGGGCGATACGACCTTTGCCTGCAGCCCATTTGGTGCAGGATAACAGAATATGTAAGGTCGTCGATCCGCTTCGTCTGCATCATCTGTTTCCCGGAAGCCAAGTGGAAGACTAGAATGCTGACCACTATCAAATGTGAAGAGCAGATTACCAGACTTCATTTGTAGACGGTCAATAACATATTTGCCTTGCAGTGTAGTCTACAGCGAAAGACGTTAGCTGTGAAGATTTGGCCGGAGATGAATGAACAAAGTCCTTACCTGTGAGTCAATTAGAATCTTGGTCGTGGACGACTTGATCGTAAGATTGGTCGATGTTTCAATCCAATGTTCCGCATTTTGGGAACTGCTGGCGCTTATAAGCCTAAGCTTGACAGAGTCGATATTGATCTGCGGGCCGAGCAGAAATCGCAAGGACAATTGGATCTGGAATCCGTCCTTATCATCGTAGAGTCGAATCGCCGGGTCCACATGAAGGTCTGCAAAGAAGTCCAGCAGTGATGAGGTAACGTCCTTTTGTAATCCCTTTGCGCCTTCAAAAAGGTCAGCCACGTATCCAGAAAGCTGCTCTTGCTGTACAATAGACGTCGGAGTAGATAAAGACTTCTGGCGTAGGGATAACTTGGATTGCGAATATGAAGCGAATTTGGCGAGGAGCTTGAGCATCATCCGAACATAGTCTTCACTACGGTTGAGTTCTTTCAAGCACCGCGAGTAAAGCTCCAGCATGGTTCCTTCTAAGACAACCCAGAGTTTGCTGCCGTAGAACGGGGCCATTTGGTGGAAGTATGAGGCTGCAGCCTCGTAATTGCCTTGCCGGAAACGAAGGATAGCAATTTCTGCCAAAGCCACCTCGGCAGAGTTGGCACGGTTTGCGACAATATTATGTCGAAGAATTTGATCCGTAAGGTGTTCAAACAATGACAAATAGGACTCTCGAGATTCGAGTCCTGCTATGAGGCTCGGTAACTCAATGCCGGCCAGAGAGGTGCTTTCTGGTTTAGCTTCAATTTTTTTCGCGTCATCATCCAATGAGACTTCTGCTAGACCACCAGAGCCGCCGCGACTGTCATCAAAAAGCAAGTCGAGGTCGTTCCACCCCTGAACCCATCCTAGTCGCTGAGAAATCTCCTCAAGAGTCCGCCGAGCGAGAAGAAGCAATTCCGCTCTACTTGAAGCCAATTGCTCAGAGCCGGTCTTCTGAGGCAGGCTTGGGGCGGATTTGGGGTGGTCTAAGGTTAAACGTCGCTGAAGCAAACCAACTGATTCAGATATATCCTGAGTGACTGGCCGGGGAGGACGACCGGACGATGATTGAACTAATGAACTTGACCGGCGGGGAATGTCGCTGCGATTCTCTGGAGCTGGCGAGGGGGAATTTGAAGATTCCTTGGGCTGATTGACAGCAGGTGTAGATGTTTCGGGAAGACTGAGGCTCGAGGTGAAGGTTTGATCCAGAACTTGCAATGCTGCGCAATATGCCCAATTGGAAACGATATTGTTTATGATATTCGTCTTAGCCTTGTCTTCGACCTCTGCTAGTCCGCATTCTAGGCCATAGCGGAGGGTGCGCGCGGCAAGACTGATATATTCTGTTGATCTTTGGCAAACTTCGGACAGTAGGATAAGGTCTTCTGGCTTTTTCTCGCGCGTGGAAGCGTCATCTCCAATCAAAGACGGGGCCCTTGCTGCGCGAAGTAGCAAGGTGAGTTGACGAGAGAAGATATAAGTGCGAAAATCGAAGATAGAGATATCGCTGGCAAGAATCATTTCACGGTAAGGTAATTTGTTGGAGCTAAGCGGGAAGTCATCCGGTTGAATACTCAAAGGCGAGCCGATATCGTAGTCCTCGGTAGCTAATATGCCAGCATCTAAAGCCTTTTTAGCAGCTTCGACCCATGGCTTGCTCGAGTTCAGAAGCGTATTTCCGGGTTGCTCTGTATTCCCTTCCATCTGATCTCTAATTGCAGCATCTAGTCCAGCAGATAACTCATCATAGCCAGCCAGTGCATCATCGAATAAGCCCACGTTTTCAAAGCCTCGTGCAAGGCCCTCCTTAAGGATGAAAAACGTGCAGAAGTTCCACCCAGGCAGACTCCTCTGCGCATCCTTCTCTTTTATATCCTCCTCGTACTGGGCTACGCGGAGATCGAAGGAAGCTAAAATGCCATTCTTCATTTTGTCAATCAGATCCTCCAATTGCTCAGCAAATTCGGGAGATTTTGCAGATCCTTCCTTTGGAAGCCTCAGTTGTCCCACACGATCAACGGCAGTTTTGGAAGACCCATTGAAATCAGCTTTGATTTTCTCCAAGACCGTCGTTGTACTCCGTCCCCATTTCGAAGTCGGTGCAGGTGCTTTCTCCGCGCCATCCCCGTCTTGAACCACATGTAAGATCAACCATTCGAATGCATCATGTTTCTCCTGGCTGCTACCAGTCGTTTGCGATGAGCTGGATACACTCTGGGATTTAATCCACTCCCGCAACGCCTTCCGCGCCGTGGCTTTATAGGTATCATTGTCGTCACAGCGTAGGATATAGACTTTCAGATATGGAGTTTGTCGCAGACCTGGAATTTGATGCCGTCGATGTGGCACAGATCCAGTACCATCACTAGAAGATTTCCTTTCGCCGGAGTCTGTTTGGGCGGGCGCAAAGCCGATGCGGAGGGATTCAATCGATCGAACGGGGCGAGTAGGAGATTTCCAATGGAGATTTTTCAACGGTAGCTTGGGCTCGACAACGGACTGTACCTGAGGAAATAACCCCGATGGGTCGGTATATTCGACTATGCGGGTGTGAGCAATAAGTTTGAGCTTCGGGGTCGAGGAATTTCGGTCTCCATTTCCATACCAGTCACATTGCTTGAAGCTGCCTTGGAAGGGTCCATGGTTTCCCGGGCACAATTCGGGAAGAAGCCAATGGCACTTAGAACATGCCGTTCCAAGCACCACAAATTATCAAGAATCAAGGAAAAGTTGTTGACAGGCTGTCGTCGGCGGGGATGATGGATGATGTTTAGGAGACTCTCCCGCTCGGCCAGGGCTAACGCACAGACCACAACTTGGCACTCTCCGCTTGGTCAACTACATCGCCGTATTCAATTGGAAATTGCTGAGATAAACAGAAATGAAAGTTGAATAGCCTCTCAGGTATGAGTGTGGGGTATGAGAAGGTAATTAAATAGATAAGACGATAACTGGGAGCTATCATAATGAGGGAGAGGGCTTATTAACCTGGTATATCAGACTGGTTGCATGTCGTATACTATAACTACTAGTTATAGTTAGTATTAGTAGTAACTAACGAGTATATATATATATATATATATAGGACTATTAGCTCAAATAGATCAGTACTACCCCATCTAGGCCGGATCAGACTTATGATGCTAGTCAAATGTCTACCAAACATCAGATTTAAGCTCTTTGATCAACCTAGAGGCTCATTTAATCTTTGATGAACCCGATAATAGTTTGAAACCTTCCTCAAGTAGTCCTCTGGCTTCCACCAATGACCAAACAATTACTCGATGCCAATCAATCAGTGAATGTGAATTCGGTTGTACAGACGGCGGTCTGGTATTGTGCATGAGGACGTGAGACAACGCATTCCAATAGAGTCAGTGTCAGTGCGCAGCCCTTACTTGACGACGTTGATGAACCTCGACTTCGCCCGCCGTATCATTCAGGGGTGCAGAGATCAACCCCAGCAAGGAGAAACAGAGACTCAAACATCGCAAGATAAAGGTAAAACGCGCGATTTAAAGTGTGAGTGGCATCTTGAATGCCTTGGCTGAGGAGGGAAGAATGAGGCAGAGCCAGTCGCCCCCCTTTCCGAGCCACCCCGTCGCCATACACAAACACATGAGTAATGACATCGAACAATAGAAATAAAACTCAAGATAAGAATAGTCAAGATAAGCAGCTCTAAATTCGGCTAGAGATGCGTAGTCCATGAAGATAGGCCAGTCTCCTAGGGTAAATGTATGCCAAGCCACTGAATACAGGATCTAGGTTCAATGATCGACGTAGATCATCTAGTTCAATAAATTCCACATTCTGTCATCGCGCATCTCCCGCGTTCCACCTGGAGCCCCTGGGGTGAATATACGCGGGGCTTGGTCCTACATAGTCAATGGTCCCGTTCAGAATTTTTCCTCGTTGCAGCGATGGCTGTCATTTCAGTCATCGTCCACACGTGAAGTCAGAAGTTGTTAATCCCAGAGGCCTAACAGCCATGTCTGGACGTATTCAGTTTGCAGATCCGCCTATTACGAAGAAAGAGCAGCCTGGGCGTATTGGAAGAGAGAATACCTGTGAGGAAAAGGGGTCGGCACAAAGAACATTGTCTCCAGGAAGCGAAATCGTCTATCCAACAGGATGGAGGTTAATCCTCACCATAAGTGGGTAAGACTACGATTTGCAGCGATATAAGACCATATAATTTGGGACCGGAAACTAACCAGTATATCACTCGAAGGCTCCTGATTGGATTCTTCCTCTCTAACTTGGATGTCACCATTGTGAGCTCATCTCTCACCACCATCACAGACAGTCTCGAGGGATTTGAGAAGAGAAGTTGGATTATAACTGGATACTTGGCCACTTATACCGGTACGAAATACTATGTAACACCTGATGTTATATTGCTTTTCCTGACCCTAGGATACATACAGGGTCTATGGCGATATGGACCAAAGGCAGCGATATCATTGGAAGAAAGCATACGACAATGGCTGCTTTTGTTCTTTTGCTCGCTTTCTCGATTGGATGCGGATGTGCTAATACAGTCAATCAACTGTGAGCCCATCAATTATCCAATTTTAAAGACCTTGGGTTTTTCTTTTCGAGGCTGTACTAATCTTCGAACGCAGCATAATCTTTAGAGCACTACAGGGATTAGGCGGTGCTGGTGTCTACGCCTTGGCAATTCTATGCATCTATGAAATAGCCCCAAAGACGAAGCTTCCGGTTTATAGCGGACTCATGTCATTTTGCCTTGCTCTTGCATCTTTGATTGGCCCTATCATCGGAGGTGCCCTTGCGCATGGCGAGGCCTGGAGATGGGTTTTCTTCATCAAGTACGGAATAATGTATGAGTCGCACTCGAATATGACTGACTGATTATATAAAACTTCTAGTGCCCCATTGTGCGCCATTGCGATTATAATACTTGCAGTAGCTATGCCAACCAATTTCGGCCTCGACCAGCACACTCCATCGCTCAGAACGCGTGCCTCGTATCGATCATTCGCCAATCTTGATCTTATGGGGTCATTTCTGCTCCTGACCGGGTCATTCCTGATAATCTCGGTCTTGAATGAAGTCAACCTGGCATTTACTTGGTCTGCAAGAACTTCTATTGCACTCCTTGTCCTCGCAGGCATTTCATGGATTGGTTTCTTCGGCTGGGAATGGCATCTTTCTGACTTCCCAAAGCAAGATCCAATTTTCCCTAAGCGCTGGATCTTTGATCGCGCATGGATGGGGATTCTCATGTAAGTGGCACGTAAATATTCCTCCTACGATTGCTCTGTTTGACATTTTCAAAGTTCTTCATTTGTCACCGGGGCAGTATATAACGTCGTGCTGGTATACGTCCCACAACAAGCACAATTATTGTTGGACAAGTCGCCTCTCGATGCCGGCGTTTACTTGATTGGATATTCGGCTGTTGCCGCTGTTGCAGCCGGTCTTGTCAATATCTTCAGCTCCAGAGGACGCATCCCATTCATATATTCATTGCTTGTTGGCTGCATCATTCATACAGTGGGGGTAGGCCTTCTATCAACTATTGCCGCGTCTACAGGGTTTCATGCGACAGATATAGTCTATGAAGCTATTGCGGGAGCTGGTCTGGGCCTTACGATGGGAGTTTTAGTGCTAGCGCCACCCTACATCGTCGAGGACAGAGATCTGAGTATTTTCCCCCTTCCGCGAGGAGATTCCATGCTACAAAAACTAGAGAGTAATTGGCTAACCATTGGTATCTTGTCGCATCTGCAGCGATTGCAACAGGATTTGTTGTTCAGGTTCGATTTCTTGGTGGTGCTCTTGGCCTTGCCATAGCATCCAATATCCTAAACGGTCGCCTAGCAAACCATCTACAGGGAATCCTTACAAAACATGAGCTTCACTTCTTTCTGGAAAATGTCGAAAGAATGAAAAATTTCGCTCCCCATTTGAAAGATGAGGTACACCAGGTCTTTGCCGGCAGTTTCACCACACAAATGAGGGTTATGATTGGATTTGCGGCAGCACAGCTTCCGGCTATTCTTCTACTCATCAAACCTGGCCAGCAACTTGCAGCAAGAAAACAGCGATCTGATAGCAACTCCAAATAATAAGAACGTTCTCATTTTTTTTCTTTTTCATTATCCTGGGCCACTATATTGGCAAGGAGTCTATCTTCAGAATGCCTTCAGTCAAGACAGCTAAATAAACAATATACCCACTGATGACCTCGTAGTCCTTCTTTATGTTCCACTGGCAAGGGATTATAAAGTTCCCTGGACGTCCTTGAGAACTTCTAACAGGAGCGGTGATAAAAATGATACAGCATGAGTATAGTTACTTTTACATTTAAATTGAACTGTATTAGAGACTTCCTCCTGGAATCTAGCTCGGTACTGATTAAGTAGTTGGTAGTGTCTACTTGTTCGGCCTTAGCATTTTTGGCATATACGAATTGCACATGTCTTTGCATATGATGTCTTGAAAACACAGACCACTCGTATGGGTGACAACGCCGCCTAGAAGACTCGTTGGCTAAAAACCTGCAAGCGAATCAAACGTCTTGAGAACGAGGTGCTCCCTGTTTCAATTTCAAAATGATTGAAGACTTAATTTTTCTTCCATCTGCATCTCATCAGAGATTAAAAAGAAAAAGAATAAAAAAAGAATAAAAAGATGAGCACCGAGAGCGATTTGAACGCCCGACTTAGGACACTGCAAATCCTCACTATTTAATTGTTAGAATAGGTAATTGTGACACCGTAGACAAGAGATTACTAACCTCTACCCCTGAGTTATCGGTGCAATTTTGCTTTTAGCAATACGCTGGTGTTATATATTCATAGAAAACAAAAGCTCAAAAAGTGCACAAAAGTCGAAATCTGAGACGGATTGAAAGCGAGGATGACTTAACAGCACTGAGGATTAATATAGTTCCTTCAATCCCTGCCATCCTTTAAAGCCCATGTCTTCTCTATCGACCTTCATTTATGCATGAATGAAGTGATGTAGGTATACGCGCCAGAAGTAGCCACTCGCTTACAATATATCTACCTGGAGGTGCTCCAGGTAGATATATTGTATAACATGAATCGTGAACCTTCACTCACGCCTTGGAAGGCGTGAATAACTACTAGTTGGTAGATAGTATCCACCAGTACCAATTGAGTTCTACTCCTGGAAATTTCACATGCAGTCTCTAATAGCATTAAATATTCAAATCTTGTACTCCATGGACTACATAGAATCTAGTACGTAGACAGTTAATATGTATACACTCTAGTTGCAGTACGTACTAGTAGGTACTACCCTTGAACTCTCAGTATCCAATTCTGGCTATCAGGTCTCAAGCTTCCAATAGAAATATAGGAGAAGGAAATCGCTTCAATTAAGCTTTAAATAGAATGGATCGAGCCTTTTCTAGGTTATCTACAGCAGGATTCATCAACATCATTTGCGTGCGACCATCTCCTTAACCGTGTCACCAAATCCTACCACACAAACTGTAGCCCATGTTGCTACTCCAATACGGGGAACTACCCCACGAAATACTCCCTTGACTCCAGAAGCCGCAAAAATGTGCGTGAATGTAGATATCATCGTCGGATTTTCAGGACGGGTAGGATCGTTTTTTATAGATTGCATTTCCACACGGAGGACCTAATCATTAGCAATCATTCTACTTTTTCCGATACTGAGTAAGACTTACTTCAAATGGCTGATTCCAGCAACTAAGGGTACTACCCATCGTTGAAGCCAAGAGTTTCTCGCCAAATTGAAGCTTCTCCTCGCTTTTCCCAGTGATAGATCGAATGCTTTCCTCGGCAAAGCGAGACATACCAATTCTGGAGGACCAACCGGTGACTTGTCGTAGCGCGACGGCATTGACTCCTCTGTTCACACCCCGAATTCCCTTTTCACGAAGAATGTTGAAGAACATCTCCATGGTACCAGGAACTCGGCCACTTTGAGCACCAATCTTTGTGCGGGTAACTTCAACAGTTTTCAAGGAGTATCGTGGCCGTTAAACAGAATTGAAATTCAACTTTAAGACTTGAATGATTAATTCACCGCAATGGGCTCCTCAGTATATTCTTCTCCATAATACCAAGAATCCTATCGCGCCATGCAATTCTCACAATTCGAAATGCCTTTGAAATGTGAAGAATGTATGATCGACTGATCAAAAAGTAGATCTGATCCAAAGAAAGAACTAAGTAGTTCCAATAACAACTTTATGCCAAAATAAGAGGGGAATAAAGAAGCGGAAAGCAAAGCGAATTCTCATTCAAAACATCTCGTATCACATTGGGGGCGTTAGAATCAAATCTTAGGAAGTTCAGAGCTGAAATCCAAGACATACAAAGCCTTTCATTGGCCTTCAAAATACGGCAAATAATTGTAGCATGCCTCTCTACGCAATGAATCTAAGATTTTCTCTTCGCTCTAGGCGCTCATCCTCGCCAACACCAGGCATCTCAGCCTGACTTTCCCCTTTTATCTCATGTGCGACTGTAGTCTCACCGTTTCTCAACCGTTCATTAGCGCGAAGAAGCATTATACGCATGAAAAGGGCCAGAAGAATTGCACCCAAGCAGAATTGCGGAGTTGACCGACATCGCAAGGACGTATCGTGGCGCGCTACTATCGGGATAAAGACACGATGAACTCCGTAAACTAACATTTCTCAGTTTCTAAGGGATCTTTGATCCGGGCATCAGGTTGCTACTGTAAATTCAATTTCTAGTCGTGCTGAAATCGGAAAGGCAGTAGCAGCGACTCCGTTAGCACTCCAGGGAACACATCCTGTCTCCGACGCCCTTTTTCAATAGACTATTCCAACTGGGCGTCCGGAAAATCAATTTAAATCGCACTGTCCGAGACGACTACACCAGGGTCATTGCCGAGAATTCTGGAAAACTCGAGTTGACGGTCCTCAAAATGCAAGCGGTCGAAATATACGCCAGATCAATCGAGAGAATGATGGATGTTTTGGGATCTTCCGGGCGTTACTAGCTGAGAAATTCTGTTAGAACTACGTAAAATAACAAAGAGAATTCATCAATTGAATTCATGATCAGGCGCAGCTCAAGCTATCTGCGAACCTAAAATCCTTCCTATATCTAACATAACATAAGGTCGACAACTGCGACTGATTCCTTTCAAAACAAGAATTGAGTGGGATTGGAGTCTACTTTCCAAACCTGAGGATATCTCGAAGATTACAATAATTTGCCTGTTTCCTTTTAGGGTGTGACATCGTCTTTTATACAAACAAATCCATTCATATAAGCATGTCTACTTCAACAACGCAACAGCAACTAGAGTACAGGACACAACATGTACTAGTACATTCGGTTATTGCACAATTGAAGACATCGCTTTGATGTCTTTTAGACAAGATATACTTGAGATATAGCTATGGACGTTATTTTCGATTTGAGAATACACAAAACTGAAAAATATATGGCAAAATCAACTTCACGAAGATATTCAATCCCAATTAAGTACTGATATGTCACTAGCATTCTATCTTTTTTCTTCAATGCTGACAATAACAAAAAAAAATTAAAAAAAGGGGAAATCAAATTCACAATTCCATTTCTTCCCACCAACGATGTCCGATTGATCATCTCTGGATGAATCACTATTGATGTTTTTTTTTTTACTTAAATGTAAAAGGGATAGTCCATCAATCTACGTCTTTGGTCCATATTGGCCGCCCAAGCCCTCGCCGCATTTTGACTCCCAACTCTAAAGCTGAGCTAGGCCCCAGTTTCATTAATCTGCCAATCATGGCGTCGCGTCATTCTTTCTCCTTTCAAAATTTTCTATAAACTAGGTGATGGACGACTTACCTGCAGAAAACCAACGTGCTCTGAAAAGACATAGAGCTCGTCACACTAAGTCCCGCAATGGCTGCTATCCATGCAAATCGCGGAGGGTAAAAGTATGACCATTAAGCTTCTCGTCCTTCAATTTTCCCAGTATGCACCTGAAGCTGACCTCTAAAAGTGTGATGAACTTCAACCGGCCTGTGGTACATGCTCTTCCCGAGGCGAGACGTGTTATTACCCGAGCCCTCGCATCTCTGCAAAAAAGCAACCTAGATCCAGGCGAGAAGAGGCTGGCAGCAACGATGCTTCTCTTTCAACAGAATCTCTGGCGCCTTCGGACGGACGGCCGTCATTTGGGTCAGTTCCGCTAGCAGAGATAAATGCGACATTGCCAGCGATCTTTTCGACCCAGTCTTCCCGAGGACAGCGGGATCTAAATATGAATGATCTGAAACTACTTCAGTTTTACCATTCACATACAGCCGGCAAAATGTCTTTGCACACCAGGAAAGCCCTGGTGTGGAAGCAAATCATTCCCGAGTTAGCATCGAAGAATGTATATTTGATGCATCTCCTTTTGGCGCTAGCTGGCATTCATATGATCACGCATCAGCATGAATACGTCACTACTAGATATATTGAAGACACGGATAAGGTGGACTTGACAATAATTGTCGAGCACCATCAAAGAGGATTGCAAGGTTTCAGAGAGGAGATACCATACATTTCTCCGTCTAATGCTGAGTCTATCTTCTCGGGCTCTTTGCTACTTGTTGCATTTGCATTTGCTTCATTGAAGGTGCAGGAGCTGAATCCACTGGCTGTTCCCCCCAGAGAGATGACCATCTCTATGGGCAGTCCTAGTTCAACAAAGGACATTTTGCGTCTGAATTGGTTACATCTCAATCGAGGGGTATCATCCGTGATAGGAGAACAATGGTACACGTTGAAATCTAGCAGACTTCGCCAAATGGTGGTACTTCCTAATACCGATGAAACCGGGAAGGAACTGGAATATGACGCTCCATCTTCTCGACTTTCTCACTGTTCCCAACGGCTAGTCAAATTCGCTGAAGGTGCTCGCCAAGCGGTTGCAAACCTAAGGGCTTCCCTGAACGTATTTGACTCTGCTGAAAATAACATCTCGAGCGGTTGGGAGACGTCAACATCTCAACATTCGGAAGCTGGGGCTTCAGACTGGGTTGTGGAGGCCAACTCTGGAGCTATAGACGTCCTAGACAAAGCCTATGCGCGGATTACCAACGTATTGAGTTACACGGTGACCGAAAGCCCTGCTAGCCATGAGATTCAACTGGATTTTGAAGATGCAGCGATTCTGTCCTGGCCTATCGACCTTCCAAGTCAATTTTTGGCATCCCTCGAGAGAAGTGAACATGACAATCTTCATGGGTTTTCGCTAATCATTCTTGCTCATCTTTTTCTTATAAATACCCTATTCGATACTTGGTTTATGAGGGGCTCATTTGAGAGAGAGATACTAAAAGTCAATGCGCTCATCGAAAGCCTGCATGAGAGTCACTTGTCCGCGTTCATGTTGTGGCCTAACGAGGTCGTGAAACTGCCATTGGCATATGTTAGTACTTCATAAACCACGTCTTAACGACTAGGATCAAAACCAGCTAATTTTGATAATTTAATGTATAATCATAAGTGAACAGTATCTAATCATGAGTATACATGGTAGTCTAATTTGCTCTTAGTATCACGGGCGGTGCCTTATCGGCTCATTCAAGTTCCAAACTAGCCTGCGGTTAAACTCCGGGGCCTATCAGATCTATTAAAAGGAGATTTTCTTAGTGATTTGGTGCCAAGTTTATTTCAAGGTTTGCTCTCAATGGTGCAATGTTTTTGACTTGATGCAACCACGTATTTTCTGCCAGTGAACCGACAGACATTCTCCTTGCTACTAACTAAGGATTAGGCTCGCCCCACTGAGTCCCCACTGAAATCTGTACATACCGTACTTGATTGGATATGGTGGAGCCCTAGATACTCAAATGCGAATACGGGTGGGTCCGTGGCGGGTTTCTCGTATTGCAGTATTTTATACGAATGAGGAATTTGATTGGGGCAGGCTAAAACTAGAACATAGATCCTTTTTCGTTTCAAATACGGCTACGAGCCTCGAAGAATCTTCAAATCTTAGTTTGAATGTTATTTAAATATCAGGTTGATAAACACATCTGGAACTAGATCCTCACAATTACCTTTCGATTCAGTTTCCCTTTGAACCTTTTCAACTTGGTCAAACCTTTGACGAAGGGTCTTTCATCAATTTACTTTCACTTCTTAACTAATCAGGCCCCGAAAGTCCGCTCTGTCGCTATGGCATCTGATGGTCATGTCGGCTTTGAACTATATCGCTATACGCCCTCTCTCGTGGCTGCAATCATTTTCCTTGTACTGTTTGTTCTCACAACCTTTTACCATGGCTATCAAGTACTTCGCACAAGATGCTGGTTTTTTTCCGTCTTCGTCGTCGGAGGTGTCTGTAAGTTGATCCAGAGTCAATAACAGACAATAGTTGCACCTAAATGGTCTTTGAGAGAACTTCTAACATCTCTGACACTCGATATAGTTCAAATAATAGGTTATGTCTGCCGTACACTGGCTCATAATAACAAAGACAGCATTCCAATTTATTCAGTCGGCACAATCATGATTCTCCTCGCCCCTCCTCTTTATGCGGCCTCCATATATATGACCCTAGGTCGGCTTATTGTGCATTTGGATGCGGAGAATTTGAGCATGGTGCCTGTCAAGTGGCTTACCGCAATCTTTGTCACTGGAGATGTTATCGCGTTCATGATGCAAGCAGCAGGTAAGTAATACTAGTTGTCGACAATCAATTTTGATCCATGGCCAATGTGAGTTGACGATATTTCCAGGCGGCGGCATTATGGCAAGTGGAACACTTAGTGCGATGACTACGGGGGAACGCATCACGATTGTCGGTCTTGCTATTCAACTAGTGTTCTTCAGTGTTTTTATCGTAACTTCGACGATATTCCACTATCGCATGCGCAAAACCCCCAATGAGAAGTCTCTCACTCCATCACGTTCAACCAGTTTATTGAATTCGACTACCTGGGAGACTGTCATGGCCGGTTTATACATTTCTAGTATCTTGATCCTCATTCGATCAATCTTTCGGCTCATTGAATATGCACAAGGGAATGATGGGTACCTCATCAGCCATGAGGTATTTATGTATGTCTTTGACTCCATGTTGATGTTTTTCACCATGGTTGCAATGAGCATACTCCACCCATCTAAGGTACTTTCTCCTTCGAATACGAGGTACCAGCATACTTCCACAATTTCACATTCATCAAACGCTGGAATGTTCCAAATGGAAGAAGCCCAGAGTAAATTTGACTCGCGGCCATGATTACAACATTTTCTTCATGTGGTGCTTGGTGATATACTTTTGGAGTCAAGTTCTTTTTTTTTCTTTCTTTCTTTCTGTTTTTTTCCCCCACCGTTTCATTGTTCTTTTTTAGGTTTTATGGACACTTGTTGATTCCTCAATGCACAGCCACTTTATTTAGTTGTAGTACTAGCATATATCAAAAAGAGTGTCAAATAGATGGTATTTTTCTAAGTGCCATTTTGCAAAGTTCGTAGCCACCGAGAGATTAGGAGTCCTCGCCTTTTGTCTGATCATGTAGATGAAACACAGGAAGAGATTCAACTTTCCCATATAGAGCGACATGTTGGACATGATAGTCCTTCGAAAGGATCTAAAGCAAGCCATTGATAAATACAGTCTCTGTGGTAGTTGACTCCGCATTTCGCTTTGCACCATACTATATCGTAGCGCTCTGTTGATGGGATGCTGTGATGTGCTTGATCTGCGCTGCCCGCTTCCCCATTCCAAGATGAAGAGTTTGAACGATGAGATTCCGTAGTATCTGAGCAGTACTCTTCACCATCGTCCTCATCTTCCCATCCATTATCGTCATCTTTAGGTCCATCGCTGCCCTCATTTTCAGCCTCATCGCTATCCTCATCATCAGTGTCCTCCCAAATATCATTTTCCAGGGAGGATAAACAAATCCCACAATCTCCCTGTATAGGCCGACGCGTAATACCAGAACTCGATCTAATCGGGTTGGCTGAATGCAGTCGTAACTCGGAATTATTATTATGATTCTCTCTTTGAGGTGAACTAGAGGCCCCCGAATTTGATGGTGGAGCCGCAGGGAGGCGACCCGACGTAGAAGCTACAGTGCTTGAACTTTGTCCTGCTGCTGGAACGCTGGTATTTATTAATTGGTGTCTCCAAGGCCTCAATCGGATTACTCTCTGGTAGTCATTTTCCCGTAAAGCGTAATCGGAGGGAGTGGCGTCAAGACTGTTGTTCCTAGTTCTAGCCGTTCTCATCGCACGCTGAGAATCTCTCATAACTCCAGAATCGTGAGACCCAGCCGAAATATGACGATCTTGTTCAAGGCTTGAAAGCTCGTTCATCAATTGCTCCATTCCACTGAGTAAATATCTTTGTCGCTCTGCTGGAGTTCGTATGGAAACATGGCGGCGAGCAGTGCTTGGATCCTGGGCGATTGTTCTTCTTCTGGGGGGTGATTGTGGAGCTTTGACAAATGGAGAGACTTGTCTTGACCAACGGCTTGTGAGAGTTGATGCTTGATCCTGATGAAATCTTTGACATAGTACATGCGGAGCTAATTCTCCAAGAAGATCATCGATATGACGTCCGGCGAGAAGGCTCTCAGTACCTCTATCAAGAAGCTCCATAGCACGGCTACGGCCGAGTGCATTTGTTCTAGCATGACAGCGACGGCCTTGAGATGGGGCATATCCCGCACACCAGGGCTCCTTTTCTGGGTCAAGGTTGATTATGAGAGAAAGATGGGGTACATGAGACATTGTACTAGATGTATTTCTCGAAGGCATGGCTACGATGGCGATGCGATAAGAATCTCTCGAACAGAGGGCTTTCTATGAAGAGTTGGAATCTTTTTTGGGGTTTTCTGGCTCTTCTAGACATTTCGTCTTTCATATACTGCTATATCATCATGACAGTCACATTGGTGAAACTCCTCATTCGACAACGCCTACCACAGCCACAAGTACCAATATGTGGCGGAGGCACGAACCCCCTGTTCGTATGCAAGCACCTTTGTGCTTAAAATAAAAGAATTCTTGGGGCGCAATAGTTCGGCCTGTTTCAAGGTTGAGCGAACGTACTGGGATATAGGTTGAGGGGCTGTGCGGAAAAGAGCCGGAGCGGGCGCGTATGCATGGCAAACTAGTATGCTTGAGCTAGCAAGGATTCAAAATGATCTGATAGGGTGCTCATAAGTAGACGATGTACGCCGATGAGATAGTGTGTGTTTTATGGGCCTTTCATTAGCCGCTATTTCAGGCTAGAACATCAAGGGTGTTAGCAGAAATGCAGACTAAGCCACCCAACATGGTGCAAAAAGGGAACCAACATAGAGCTGTTTGGAGATATTGGTTGGATATTATAGTAGCTGCAGGGTTCATCATTCATTAATAATGCTGCCTGGTGATTTTAGTAGCCTACTGTTTCGATAAACTTGTGATCATTGTCTGGATTATAGCTGCTTTTCTTTCCTTATCATAAAGCTTAGATGGACTTCTATCAGGTTTTGTATATCGAACATCGCTCGCAGCAAGAAACATGAGTTTGAAGCTTTACTAGTATCTTCCGAGAGCAGGTACGAATTCTCTTGTTAAACACCCATATCAAGTTCATAATATCTGCTCGGATACCCACCCAGCTCTATTTATTCAGCACATCCAATCAATGAGAATGTAATTGATGCTTCAGGGGGTAGCCAGCAGCTTCGGGAAGCTTTTTGGGCGAATCACGGTATTTGTTGGTGATTAAGCCGCTGAATGATGGCGACCAGCTCACGCGTGGAGTCAGAGGCTCCAAACCCCAGAGCTCAGCGACAAAGGAGAGGATTGAAGTATGTGTGTACTCATTTTTGCCTGCCTGGTGCTCCACAACGCCCGCTTCGACCCAGGGGGAAATCAAGAATGTCGGTACACGAATTCCCAAGCGGTCGAAGTTGAAGGTATAGTTCTTATCGCCGCCAGTACCTTCCTTCGATGGTTGTTCAGTCCAGGGGATGTCGTCGCCTGGCGGAACTCCAGTGGGAGGAGGGACATGGTCGGCAAAACCGCCATGTTCATCCCAGGTGATGATGAAAAGGGTCTCATTCCACTGGGGCGAGGCACGAATAGCATCATAGATACCCTTCATGAAGTTCTCGCCCATGTTGATCGGTGATTTCGGATGCATAGACATGTAGCTACAGCACTCCGGGTTAATCCATGTGAACTGTGGTAGCTTGCCCGCCTCGGCATCCTTGTAGAATTGCGAGATATCGAAGACGTTGGTTTTATCCTTGCCATTATCCTTGGTCCAACTGTAGAACATCGCGTCGGGCGCGAAAGGTGGATCCGACTTAGTTGAGTTCTCGTAGTTAGCCCAGGTAATGCCATTCTCAGACAGCTGCTGGAAAATGGACTTTTGAGGGAGAGTCGAGTCGTAGAAGGGATCCGTGTTGCCTCCTTCACCGTGTGAAGTACCGGAAGTCAGATAGGCACGGTTAGGATCAGTTGGACCAGGAATAGAAGCAAACCAGCGGTCGAATAAGACGAAGTTCTCAGCTATCGCATTGGTCACAGGCACTTGATCCGGGGTATAGTAGTTGATGACTTCGGCGGCCTCCATTAAATCTCCTCCCAGGGTGTAGTAGGTATCTTGCTCGTACACAAAGCCATTCATGGTCGATTTATCGTCTGGACCGGGGTGATATTTTCCAAAGACTTGCATGTTACCACCCCAGATTGTGTGATCGGGATCATCCTTGGCGATGTTGTTTGCTGTTGGCTTCCCACAAATCTGCTTGCCATGTGGTTGCGAAATGTTGGCTGGGTTGCAAAAGGGGGTTTTACGTCCCGCCAACCCATCAATATCATCGGTGTAGTTCAGTCCGCCAACGAGAGTGTCGAATGACCGATTTTCTTGTACCAGCACCACAACATTCTTGATATTCTGCATACCCGCAGAGAGTGGACGAGCAGCGGCCTCGAGGCCAAGGCCCAGCGTGAGAAGAGCTAGGCGTGGTACCATGGTGGATGGAAGTTTGAAAGTGATTCAAAAGGATTCCCACGCGATCCTCTTCTGTTTATGTATTTATGTGACAATCTGATCTGATCTGGAGTGGACACTGCCACACGATCCTTCGCTTGGTGAGGTCCGAAAGCCTGATCTCCATCTTGTCTCCCCTTCGAGGGCTCCGTTTATTTCTGTTTGGCCCCTTCTCCGCATAAATCGCCATTCTCACGATTTTCATTGGCCTTGGGGATTGACTAGTTCCTGATCGTCGCTTTTTAAGAGCAGCCTTGGAAAGTCCTGCCCCAGCCTTGTAACCTCAATGCTGCAACCTCCCCCACCTCAATTACTGAGGACTGCAGCTGTTTCGGGCCGACCGTAACATCGCGTCGTTGATTGAGTTTATTTCGTTCGTTTTAGATCCATTTTAGATGTCAACGGAGACAATCAAAGGACCGACAAACTTCCTGGTGAGGAAAAGAATCGCCATTCTTCTCTGCGGCTCCACAGAATCGCGCGGCCCCCTTCGGAAATTGAGGCCAGTAGTGATCGGCATTGAAAGCGTTGCATCATCCAAAATAATATAATAATAGCCTTGCGAAACACGCGAGATTCGGGAGAGCTTGACTCGCGCAAATGAAAGCAAAATTCGTGACGTTATCGGCTTGCATAACCTAGAATCCTTGGAAGTCTTGGGAATTGAAGGAATACATAAGGCTTCATCCTCCAATGTATCAATTTGAACCAATCGATTGTCTCACAGCTAACAAATGTTTCAAAAATATAACCCAGAGTCCATAATAATTTTTTTTTTTTTAGAAGCATAAGATTCTATCCGGATGGGATTCAATAGAAATTAAGTGCGAGCCCTGGAGTAGTTCAGGCTCCACAAGGTAAAACGATCGGGCATGTTTTAAATCTTGGACTGAGACTTCACATAGAGGCATTCTGCTGTCGCAAGGATTTGATTTTCCAAATCACATATGCGTCCCTTTATCTTCCATTTCCGATTCTCTTTCGACTCATCGAGCCTGGCATAGAGCACAATCACTCCAGGAGTCTGGACAGGACGTAAAAAGTTGGTATTCAGGTATGCCGTAACCGTTTTTGAACTTGTGGTACGGTCATTAGAAGCCTTGTAATTGCTTCGAAGCGTGAGGAGAAGACCCATGCCTTCATCCAAAAGAGTAGCAACGATTCCTCCATGTAAAATGCCTGGATAGCCATTCATGCCATCGCCCAAAGTGAAGAACATGCGCACTTCCTCGATGTTCTCAGGCACAGCTGATGATGAAGGCGAGTATCGATATTGGGTCAGACACCCTGATAATGTATCGTCAGACTTTAGAGTGGATGCAAAGAGATTGTCCTCGGTAGATGACTTCTTCTCTCTGTTCGTAGACGGGATTGTTATGAAGGACTCATCTTGCAGCAACTTCGAGACCCAAGGAATCGACCGATAGCGGGCGGTATCATCGATTTCCATTTTCGTTAGCGTGTGAGAAATTTAGGATGAGATATAACCAGCAAGACAGGATTAATCCCTAATTCAAGAAATCTCCGTTGAACACAATTGAATGGCGGGGTGGATATACAAAGCACCCACATTCTCATGCGGGGAAACGGTTTTGCGCCTCGGCCGACCTCGGCGTGGAATTGTAGATATGCCACTATAACTAGGTAACATTTACTACTAATGATATGAACTGATACAGGCAAGGGGTAGGGTAACTTCGAGTTCGGAAAGAAGAAATAAAAAAAAAAAATCCGTGTTTCTAAATTCGATTATGGTGAGAGGAATTCACAACTGACAACTGTATACCTTCATAAAGTCCACCGAAATAGCCCCCTTAATTGAAGAACCAAGAATTGTTGCGAAAGGTATCGACTAGTTTACAACTGCAGCTAAAGGCTCCTCGCTCACTTGTCCAGTCGACAGGTTTGACTTTTCATTCGAAATCACTTTGTCATCCGAGACTGACGATTTCGCAGATGGGTAGAAATCGACTTTCCCACCTTCCTGAAGGACACCTGTTCGGTCCAAGAGGGTCCTGGCTCGTATATATGGGTCAAGTACCCAGTAATTGTCCCTGAGCTGTTTGATGGTCTCGTCACGACGACCTTGCGAAGCGCTATCCTCTGGGTTGGAAACGAGACTGGCCGTTAGACGAAAAAGTTCATCGCCGAGGCTCTCTCTTTCTGTGAGAATTGCATCACGACTTTCGGTATCAAGTAGTCGATCATTCTCGTTGGGCTCTGGCTCGACATATTCGTACTCCCAATCCTCGCTGCCCCCCCA
This sequence comes from Penicillium citrinum, assembly GCF_028827155.1. Classification (NCBI taxonomy): domain Eukaryota; kingdom Fungi; phylum Ascomycota; class Eurotiomycetes; order Eurotiales; family Aspergillaceae; genus Penicillium; species Penicillium citrinum. The sequence continues at coordinate 1,332,045 of NW_026622692.1, forward strand.
GCTCCTTGACAATCCGTCCCTCTGGAATGATTTGTTGTAATTCTCGAGGACCGCTAATGAAGTGAACCTTCGCGGCAACCACGGGATCCAAAATACCATGGATGAGCTTCCAAAATCCTAATATCACGATTTAAGATGAGTTATCAAGATGAGAAAACCGAAATCTCAAGTGTTTCTTGAAACTTACCGGAAAATATCCATGGCGCATTGTAGAATATCATGGCTCCTAGAGACTCTGGGTAACTTTCTTGAAAGATCTCAATGATGAATTTGACTGGAGGAAAATCCTACAACCCAAATTTTAGAGATTGAAAACTGCAAAGCTCCAAGTGGTATTCACTTACCCAGTTGGATAGACTGAATGAGGTCAGGTCGAAGACAATGGTCTGATTAAATGAAATAAAATATTAGCGATGGAATTTTGTTTCGTCAAATCGAAGAAAACATACCATTGTATCCACAGGAGGAACCATGACCAGGCGAACAGTCTCGATGCATTGAACAATGTAGTCATTCAGCCCCTTTTTGGTTGCAGAGTTTGGATCATGAGTCCGAACCCTTACGACACAGATTGGGCGACCAAATTTATCTTTTCCATGGAAATATCCCTTGCCTGTTTTGAGCTGAAGCACAAACCCTTCACCATCTTTTTTCTCGGCTGAGTCCTCTTTTGCGCGAGACTTTTCCACATGATACAGTTCACCTTTCATCAGGACTTCTTCGTCAATGTGATATTCATTGACTCGCCAATTGAGCGACGAAACGAATTTGACCCATGCTTTCGGTACATTCCATTTCTCTGCACGGAGGAAGCGGAGAAGGAGTGCATCCGGATGGTCTTGCTTGAGCACAGTCAAATAGGCCGATCGAAGGCGATCTCCCGACAACTTCGAGAGAAGCGAGTTAATAGTCTTGATTTCGTTTGGGCCAGCATTTAACTCCTTGAGAGAAGAATGGAGTTGCGAAGGAATGGCAGCTGTCTCGACCTCTGTTGGCTGAGTTGGCGCTCGACTAATGGAAAATAACCTCCGGCGAGGTTGCGTCGAGCCACTCGAATGCGTCGATGCGTTAGAGGCTGTCTTTGGGTTCGGAATATCAGCACCCCATGACTGCATCAAAATTCTCCAGAAATCCCGCAAATTCTGCTCCTGAGAGGATGTAAGATTGCCAACATAGCCAGAGGGTTCTGTCGTGGTTGACATAATGGAGTAGAGTGATGAAGAAAGAAAAAAAAGCACCTCAACGCAAAAGAGGCGCCATTTCAAATGCAACTAGCGGGGCTTTTGAAAAAGCTGAGATCTTGTGTATATCACTTCCACGTGAGATTGCTTTTTGCATCGGACCCCTCCCCTCTTGCTCGATCGTCGGCCTCGGCATGCTCAGAGAAGCTAGCAAACGCATGAAGAGGGGTAGCTGCAGCCATGAGCCAAATGGTGTGAACGCCTGACTGCAAATCGCAGCCCTGTACCGGCTATTATGAACTTTAAGGATGATAGACCACAGCCCCGAGTGGCCATTACAAAAGTCTCCCGGGTGTACGGTATGTACAGTATGTAGAGATGCTATGACATTGAAATACCGAAAGATTACCCCCCTCGAGGACCCGTGGATGTGGGCCATCTGTGCATCAAGTCACACACCGTCACACGAACTATCTCGAGGGGAATTCGGCACTCAGGGGGCGTCGATCCTTTTCATGCAGCCTTTCAGGGGGCGACATTGCTCTTCCCCAAAGCATGTGAGCGGCAGATACAAAGAAGGTCACTTTGAATGAGAGTTGCAATCGGATCGAGGTCTCTCGAGGGAAAACCACCCCGCATATTTTTAAGGTTGAGGGTCTAAAAGTGTGGAGTATTTCCTGGTATCCTCTCCATGAGCACAGATGTAATTAGCGAATCTTAATATTGACAGAGGGCAGTCTTCCATACTTGCTACCGGCCTCGAGTGGGATGGGTTTCTCTCTGATATACACTGGAATATTACACCCTTCCATGCTCTGATTATTACTGATTTTCAATAGTAAATGATGAGAAACACCTTTCCTGATTGGGTAATGCTAAAGGCGCGGTGATTAGTCATGGAATCGACATCTTCGATAGGTCAAGATTGACTATTCTTTAGCATTACTAGCCTCTCAAACTGGAAGAGCTAGGTTGTAAGGGCTTTTCCATAGATAAGACCGTCTATTGAAATGGATGACGCTGTTAAATTTGGTGAAGAAGACCTTATCGATCCCTTTGAATGGCATCCGCTGCGGGGTATTGGATCTCCCTATCTCCAAGCTGAAGCATGTGTATCAGAAGATGGGTGAGTGAGCCAACAACCCCGATTTCTTGGATTTCTAGCGAGACTAATCCCCTGCTCAGCTCATTCATGCTTCCTTGCTTAGATCAGGGCCTCTCTACTGAGCATATGTTCCGACAGCCAGGATGTCCATCTGCTGATAACCCAGCAAGCAGAGGCCACGAGCCGTTGAGCCTGTTTCAAAGCGTATCCGAAGACGAAAGCATATTCCCAGGAATATTTCCTTCTTTAGGACTGCTAGGAGATGGACCGGAGTCGGCATTCAGCTATCCCGCGACTGATTCACTCGACTTCTTTGATACGGGTGGACACGGCGGCGCAGAGCAGGGTCTGTCCATACCCAGCAGTGGGCCATCATCCTTATATCCGGAGTACCTCACATGCAATGATCAAGTATCTCTTGAAGCAGACTTTAATAATGTCGAACGGCTACTGTCACTCAGTCCGATGGACCGATGGAAGAATTCTCCACCAGAAACAGAACCTGCACACCTAACAGATATCATGAGCTCAGTCGCTCGATCCATCAGCGCAAATAATCAAATCCCACAAGAGGAGCTCATCAGTCCGACAACCCCCAACAGACGCACTCGAACTCGACGGCCACGTCTACCTACCCCATCCATCGCGGCCTCCGAGTCAAGTGCCTCCAGCAGCTCTGTTTCATCCGCTCATAGTCTTGGCTCAAATCATTCAGGATCCTTTGGTCGATTCTATGCAAAAGAGCCAAAGCGGCGTCGGAATCGTCGTCAACGCAAAAAGTCCCCGACATCCCAGATTCGCTGTAGAAAGCAAACACAGCAACGCCCTTTCCAGTGTACTTTCTGCACGGACACCTTCAAATCAAAGCATGATTGGACAAGGCATGAAAAGACCTTGCATCTTTCATTGGAAAGCTGGGTGTGTGCTCCATTTGGACCGACTTACGAGGATGAACTTTCCAATGTCTTGCGATGCGTATTCTGTGATATCGAGGCCCCATCCGACGAGCATATCCAAGCACATCGTTACCTAGAATGTCAAGAGAAGCCATCTGCCCTTCGAACATTCTATCGCAAAGATCATCTTCTCCAGCATCTACGCCTAGTGCATGACACACAGAATCATGTTACTTGTATCCCAAAATGGAAATCAGAAGTTACTCACATCAATTCAAGATGCGGCTTTTGCTCGGCAACTTTTACTGTCTGGTCTGATAGAAATGATCATCTTGCAGCGCATTATCGACAGGGGACTCTCATAAAGGATTGGAAAGGATGTCGAGGCCTTGACCCTGCGGTAGTACTTGCTGTCGACAATGCGATGCCTCCGTATCTTATCGGTGCCGAGTCTACAGGCATTTACCCTTTCAGTGCAAGTCGTCGTAAGCGCAGTATTGGATACGGTGAATTCGAGAGTTATCGGGATCAGCCCCAAAATACAGAAAATACAGCACCAACCCCGTTTGAACAGTTGACGGAACACCTGATTCGACTCGTTAGCGAGCGGCAGGATTCTGGATTACCCATAACAGACGAATTCATACAACGCGAGGCACGCATCTTTGTATTTGGAGATGACGACCCTTGGAATCAAACTGCAGCTGATAGTCCAGACTGGTTGGATTTCTTCAAGGATGGAATGGGGTTAGGCCCAGCCTGTGTAATGAACGTGGATGCCGCTCATCACCCGAAACCTGTATTTCATCTTCCATGGGATATCAATACACAGCGAGGACATGATAGCCAAAAAATCATTGATGCAAGCTCCCGGAGCCCAATGGTCCCGGCCACATCATGGACTCCATGGTCATGGCAAAGTCCCGAGTGTCTTGCAGAATTCCGGAGGTTCAATTGTGATGCTGGTTCGTCATCAAAAACTCAAGAAGAGTGGCACTATCGAGATGAATAACAATACATGGAAGTGATTGGATAGAAGTTGTCTGCCTCATGCCATTTATATACTAATAGTAGCCATCTACCATGTAATTACTCTAGATCGAGAAATTTCCTTCAATTACTCCTCTCTTTTGTTCTACGACGAAATCCATTCCATTCAATTCCAGCCACTTATAACATCCAATGGTAGTCATCACAAATAAGCAATATCTCCGGATGTCTCTTCTCCACTACGATGAACCCCACCATTTAGTCAGACTGTCGAATTACTCTCCAATTTCTCCGAGTCAGACAGTACTGTATAGTTACTACTGACTAGTCGATTCTAGCATTTACCCCCCACACGTGATAGGTGGAATACAATAGAAAGTCACCCCAAATGCCCCCTCATCCCCTCGTAGAGTCATTTTGTAATTCCTCCAAGTACAAGCGCCCATCACATCACTCACGGAGCCAGGATCAATAAACAACAACAGAAACCAAGCCCAAAACAATGACAGCACAGTACTCAAGTCCCGAAGAGGCCGAACGAGCCAATAACCTTCTAGAAGCTGAAAAGAAAGCCGTGACCCTCTTCGAGGAAATCGAAAAACAGCTTCTACGCCCAGGGATCAGCGAGAAACAACTCAACAAAGAGATCTACGATTTAGGCGAAACCCTCGGCGTCCGATCACACTGGCACAAACGTGTAATTCGCAGTGGACCAAATACACTCAGTCCCTTCGCAGAGAATCCACCAGACCGAATAATCGAAGCAGACGACATCTTAGTCGTGGACCTAGGCCCCGTTTTCGAAGCGTGGGAAGCTGATTTCGGCCGTACATATGTTCTCGGAAACGACCCGCATAAAATCAGACTTCGGGATGCCCTCGAACCGATCTGGTATAAAGTTAAAGCGAAGTATTGGGAGAATCCCGATATGACCGGCGAAGAATTGTATGATATTGCAGTTCGGGAGGCAGAGACAGCGGGGTTTCAATTCGGGGCCGAACTTGCGGGTCATATTGTTGGGTCTTTCCCTCATGAACGCATTCCTCAGGATAAATTGAAACTATATGTGAAAAAGGGGAACCAGGAGAAGATTAGTTCTGTTGGGAAGGATGGTCATAAGCGCCATTGGATCTTGGAGATTCATCTTCATGACCCTGTGCATAAATTCGGTGGCTTTTATGAACAGCTCCTGACTGTCGGTTGAATATTGATTAGTAGATTATTTGATATCTTACCTCTTACATTGTTATTTCGAACGATGAAGGAAGCTTGTGAAACTCAGAAACATCCAGGGAATAAAAAGTCTTATCACACTGGCACTTGAAAGTAGATAATGTATGTCAAAAGTAGATTCGATATTTATCTATTCCTAAGTAAAGAGGCTTATCTGCCTCTGCAAGCTTGAATGTATGTATAGTCGTAGCCTGTCATTATACGCAGAATCAAGAAAAAACAAAGTGCCAACAGGATAAGAGCCTGGCTGGAATATCAGGGGGTAGATCACGCTCAAAAAAAGAAAGAAAGAAACTCCGGGTCCGGAAGATGACGACCAAGGATATGACGAAAAGAAAAGGTAAGGGAACAACAAAAAAGAAGGGACAAAAAAAAAGATCCCAAGACCTTAGATTCCAACTTCCACAGCCCGCTGTGTATAGCGAGTCTTCACATGTTCAAAGCCGTCCGTAACGCCTTGCCAAATACCGGGAACATAATTGCGCATCCAAGCGCAGATAACCAAAAGTAGCAGAGGTATCTGAGAACTGTTAGTAAGCTGTGTCTAAAGAGAGAATTATCTTGGAAACTTACCCAAATAAAGTAGAGATTGCGATCGCTGCCTAGTCCTTTCATGCGCCGGGCTTGGTGCTCACGCAGATGCTTCTGCTGCTCACTAGAAATCACCTTACGCCCGATTGTGATGTCCTTGAGGTCATCCTTGATTGCTTGTATGGGCTGAGCTTCGGCGGTTGCGGTCGAAGTAGATGCAGACGCCGATGCAGAAGTAGAAGCGGCATTGCTCTGGGCCTCGAAATGCTGATCCAGGGCTGCCTCAGTGGCGGCGTGAAGAAGTGCAGACTTCTTCATTTCAGACGCGTCGTTCTCCTTATCCTGCTGGTGCGGATAGAGCTCATCATACGAGGGTGGCAATGTCTGCGACTGCGTAGCATTGCCTGGAGATGTGTTGCCAGGCGTAGCGTTGCCCTTGAGATAATCCCACCAGCCATCTCCCCGGGAAGCAGGCCGGTGAGGCACAAGGTTCGTGATGCGACGCACCATCTGGTTGGCTTGATAGTCCGGAAGGGCAGGCATGGGAGGCAGTGCGGGCATATTGGGGAATGCATTGGCCACACTCTGCTGGAATTGGTGGATCTGTGCCGTCAGATGGTTCTGCCACGCGACGATAGCTGCAGGAGGAGAGAAACCACGAGTATCAGGTGCCGCAGGCTGCTCACCAGCATCCACCACCGGAGGAATAGCGTCTTGGTGCATGCTTGATCGACGGGAAGAGCTGAAGAATACCGGAGCATCGGAATCATCGCTGTCAAGTTCCTCAGAGTCATCCAGCTCCTCAGAGTCGTCCACGGCGTGACCCAGTGAGCCCGAGGCCGAGGACACTTCCCAAAGAGAATTGAGTGACGCGGAACTACTGTGTCTGCGGCGCGACGAGAGCGATCCAACACTTCGAGAACGATAGTGGCGGGACGGGAGCAGAGCAGCCTGGTGCGCTGGCAAAGTTGTTGCAAGGTCCGCGGGGGTAAAGCCACGCACACTCCGGGCATTGGCATTGGCACCAATGAGTCGCAGTCGATGGACAATGTGAGCATGTCCATGAAGGGCAGCGAGATGCATGGGGACATTTCCAGTGCTGTCCTGAATGTCAGGATTAGCGCCACGGGCTAGAAGACCTGCAACAAATCGTGTAAGACCCAAAGAAGCTGCAAAATGCAGGAGTGTCTGGCCAGTCGCGCTACGGGAGTTGTAGCGAGGCGAACGTGGACTGTCATCCAAGTCAATGAACTCCAAATAAGTCAGCATCTTAGAATCAAGATCACTGAGCTTCCCCTGGGAGTCCATTCCAGGCACCTGGCGTTGATGGCCACCGGAAGAAGAGCCGCCTTGCATATCCTTCTGCATGTTGAAGAAAGCATTTGGATCGCTTCCCATGATTTGTTGCGCAGTTTGGAATGCATCAGCTTGGCTACCAAGTTTCTGACCAAGGATATTAAGCGCCAATCGATACATTTGAAGCTCGCGGTCATCCACGTATCGGAAGAACAATTGTTGTTTGGGCATTAGCGGTTGCACTTGTTGAACTTGTCCGAATGTTGGATGCTCATGCTTGAAAACTACAGAGACCAATCCAGGTTGAAGGGCCGGTGGGGTTAAGCAATTCAAGCACTTGTCACCCCAGAATGTTGTGGTCGTTGCAAGGGTGTCACCAAACACAACTTCCATTCCAGGATAGAAACCACTGCCTAACAATGTGACCTCTGTGCCGCCGGTAATTGAACCTTCCGCTGGTACAAGCTTATGGATAACGGAGGGTAATCGACTTGGGGCCGGGGATATAGACGGCCAAACTTGGTTGGCAGTTGTGCCGCCCAAAGCAAGAGCAAGGTTTTGATCCTGGAAGCCGGTGCGGCCTGAAGCACCCGGTGTACCAGGACGACTAGGCTGTGCAGAATTAGGAGCAGACACCATTGATTGCTGAGCAAGGCTGTCCAAGCTTTGTCGTTGCGCGGGTGTCGGGTTGAAGAACGGGTTATTGTCGCTGTTTTGATTCGGGGTGGGTGGACCGTTCCCGTACTGGCCAGACATAGATGACGGAGCAACAAACGGCCTTTCAGTGGGTGAAGCGTATCCTCGCGCTGCTGCAAGCTGAGCGGCATTTGCCACGGCCGAGTTAGATGACTGGGGTGTCTCAAGTCGAGTCATGGTCAGTTCCGAGGGAAGTCGTCCAGAACTGCTGTGCTTCCGTCGTTTGGTCTGAGGGCCTGGGAAGTCCGTCGGTGAGGCCTGTCTCGACAGATTACGAGGCGTCTGTGAGTTTGAAGGCCCACCGTTTGATTGTGAGGTAGCAAACGAGTTATTTGTAAGTTGGTAGTGTGAGCTGAATCGTTGCTGAAGGCTTTGCAGGTCTGTCGGCGACTTCGGAGAGGCAAAACCAGCATTTTGAGCCTTGTTCTCATTGTTCGACCCGGAGGAGAAGACACCAACGCCCGGTAGCTGTGTGCCATCAGGCAGAGATGGCGAGGGACCGGCAGGTGCAGATGCAGAAGGTGCTTGGGTTTTATGATCATCGGTGATCATGATGGAATTGGTGATTGCTTGCGCAACCACATTGTTTTGATAATCCTTCACTGTGAAAATGACCTGGAAACCAAGCTTCTCGTTCTGATGTCGGCAGTAGCATGCAATTCGCATCGGAAGCTCCACTTGCATTGATCCTGGAGGAGCCGGGGGCATGTCACCATAGCCGACAGAAGCGTTCTTGGGCGGTTCCGTCCATTCCTTGATTTCATTGGTGTTGAAAACAATAACCCTCTTCTCTTCATCTTTTTGGAACAATTCATCCTCCTCCGGCTTGCGCTGCTTTTTGCGAGACGCACGTTTACGCTCTCGTTGAATGCAGCCGGTGCAGATTTTCACATCACCGCCATCCAAAGGTCGTTCATCGTCTGGAGCATTCATGCCCGAGTGATATCTCTCACTCCTTGTACGCGCAAATGCTCGTTTTAACTTTTCTCGGTCTTGCATAGCGCTTGTGCAAACTAAGCTCGTGTAGAGTTGGAGGGTGTCAGGAGTAGGTTCGGTTGAGGGAGGAGCAAGGAATTTGAGTTTAGAGATGGTATGCGATGGAAGGCGTAGCTTCTTGACGCTGTCCGGCAGCGGAGAAAGGGTCAATCGAATCGGTATTTGAGTTTCGACGCGGGACTTGAGCGAAGTCGGGTGGACAGTCAAAACAGGCTGTGTCGCGTTCACAGAGTCGGCCTGGGCCGGAGACGAGGCAAAATTGACGGGGAAAGGGTAGGAACTTGGAGAAGCAAATCTCATGTTTGGTGACATGGAATTCATGGGAGACTGTCCATTCATGTTAATGCCCCCAAAGCTTTCCTCCAAAAGTGACGAGGGAGAATGTCCATTCCATTGCGAAGCAGACAGCTTCTCGTGGTCATTGCGGAAGACCCCTGAAAATGGCGACTGTTCTTTCATACCGAAGGCAAAAAGTGGAGATGCGGGCACATGGTTCTGTATATATTTGTTAGTGTTTATGCGGTCTTTCATTTCAAAAGACCACGTAGACGCTCTGACTCACCGAAGGTGCCGTTGGCGCACCATTTTGAGCTGGGACAGTCGAGGCGGCTGAAGGACTCCATATCTGTGACTTCGAGGGTTTGTGATGGTTTGGCTGTGGAGGGTTCTCGACTTTCAGCGGGCTGGGACTACTCGCAGCACTCTCGAAATCGAAAGCAGCATCCATAGCTTGATTACTGGTCTCAAGATCGGGGTCCATGGAGAATCCACCATCCATTGGGAAAGACGGCTCAATGTTGAATGGCGACTCTTCTTTGACTGACGACAGCTCTGGACGCATCCAATCTTCTGTGGGATAGCCCGCGGAAGCGATCGGGTTTTCGCTATGAGCCGCGGAGTTTGTGGAGGCGATCGAGGCCTGTCTAAGATGGTTTCGCGGGGATTCGGATGAAGAGCTGCGACTTGACACATCAGGTGACTCTGCAGGAGAATCGGCGGTCATCACTGGTGGTTGTCGTAAGGGGTGTTGGTCTTGGTAATGCTTCGAAGGTTCTGCGGTGCCGTTCGGGCGGGAAGTAGTGGCTCGGGCAAACAAATCATCGAAATCTCCCCCCGCGGAGCCTGAAGGCATATCTAATTGACTTGGATCCAGAAAATCCATATTGGCGTTGGTGAAGGCCTCCATATCGTCGTCCATGATGACAGGGTCGAGGGTAGGGAATGCGGGGGAAGAAGGCGCCTCGATCGATCCCATGCTTTATAGGCCCTCGTAATCGACCGAGTGAGAGCAAAAGAGGCGGATCCGACGAATTATTTCTGCACCGTATCCAATAAATCTGGGGGGGATGAATGTCGCGCGGTGAGATTGGTTGGGGTTTTGGTGGGCGCGCGGATCGGGGGGATAAGGAATAAGATATTGAATGGGGCAGAAAATTAAGCAACACGAGTCCTAGTCAGAAGGCACGAAGCAAGAGTCAAACAATCAGTTAGACAAAAATTTCGGTGGACCAGGACCGGCCTGCAACGACCATGACTTCTTGAACAGATTTGGACTTCTGGGGGGAGATGGTGGAAGAGGAAGAAGGGAAAGTGACTGCCTCACAGTGGAGAGAGAAAGGAGAGAAACGGGAAGAGTGTGAGTTGCCGATCCGTCCAGACCGCATTCACTTTTTCAGCCACAAAACAATGCGATAGTATGAACACTAGCAGTACCAGTTAGGATTCAATTTAATAATCTAACGTAACAGTTATCTTTTGATATACATAAACATATACAAAAGACACTGTCTTACTTGGTTCATTTTACTTAGATCGTACTGTATAATCTATGATTGCCCTCTGCTACTGTACACTACACTGTCCCAGCGGTGACCCAGTCATCCACCAGCCAATCCCTGGCCGATTTTTATTCGGTCTCGCCTCTCTGATTCGTCCCTGATCGTCGCCTCCACCACTCACCATTCTCTACTCTTCGATTTGCATTCCATATGGCCCTGCCGTGAGAGTGTAATTGTGAAGTGTGTACTGTGTTTAGTACTGTACAGATGGGTATGGAGATCGACTTCCTGTCCCACCCCAGACCTCGTGTTCACTAGCCAGCCCCCTTCGACCCACGATGTCGCCCGTTGGATGCTGGGGAGGATCTTCGTTCTTGATTGCCCTCCCGAATTGCCTCCCCCTCAAGCTGTCTATCGACTAATATGGACTTGGTATCGCGTCCATGCACGCCATGACCGATGACGAACGCCGTTTATCGGTGCCTCAGATACCGAATCTCTTGTGCGTGTCACTCCAGTCGCGGCTTGTGCCACTATCGCTCGCTCCCTGAGCCCCGATTTGGAGTGAAATCTCTCTAGTGCCTCGTTCCAAAAGTATATCCAGACCTTCCGTGTCAAAGCTGTGGCGTTAGATTTGGTTATGAACTTGATATGCACACGCATATACTTGCCACATCGACAGATATTAGTAACTATATATTTCATCGATATATATCATGACCCGGCTAGCGACCCCTATTCCAAAGCAGCGATGAAATCCTTTATGTGTCCTGGAGGACACATAAAGGTAAATAGGGCTATTTACCGGCATCAATTGGTCTAAATGCCGAATCCTGAGCACTTTCACGCATCTTTCTGGCCTGGTTCCAGTGGAAAAAGTCGTCGTCTCATCGCCAACTACCGCAGTGGACTGCAGCAGTAGTCATCTTAGCCGGTCAGACATAGATATATAAACTTCAGTCCCTCCGATCGAGACCTCCAGGGGCTTGGCCTGCAGCCAGGGCCGGCTGCAGGCCGACTCGCTGACGTGCAATTGTCCTTCCAGGACCGGTCACCCAGAACGGCCTGGGAAGCGCTAGTCCAGTGCCCGATGCAGCTTCAAAGGGTCAGTGCCATGAGGCTTTATCTAGCGTAGGTTGCCCAGGTGTCGGTCCCTCCAGCTACAAAAGATTGTACGTCTCTGATCATGCTTGGCGCTTCGGGGCTGAGGAGGTCAGGAAGCAATATAACCACAACAATAGTTTCTACGCTACTCAACGGGGGGGGCCCGCTCTTTAAAGATCATGAAATTCAACACTATTGCTATCGGCTTCGCCTAGGCTGGGCCAGCTTATGTGTTAGTTTCGGAGATTTCCAGGCAATATTTGTTTGGATTGAAAAGGATGCGCCCCGTGCAGGACTAGTTCCCAGCAAAATTGACGGTCTCACTTTACGGAGTGGTTGAGCTCCGCTTTCCACGGCGTGCCGAGCCCTCGAGCGTTTCAGAAACAATTACCCGGATACGCGCCCTACTGTTGCTCAGGGTAGATTAAATGGACTTGATTTAAGGCTGGACGGTTTGGATGAATGCTGTGATCTTGCCAGATTGCTCTGGCTAATATGGCTAAACAGAAAAAAAAGGAGTTCTGGATCGCGGGCCGAAATGATCGAAGCCAAAAGTCCGACTCCCACCCCCCCCAAGAACTAAAGGGAAAACAGACGAACTAAAGGGGATCTTCGCAAATGTGGCCCAGACCAACGCGGATTCTGCATTTGCCATAGCCCTAAACGTCCTGACAGCTCGTTAATTGCCGAATTGCGTGTGGTCGTTGACATCTCCGAGACAACTTCAAGTCATTAGACCCATCCATCCATATGCTAGTTCCAGTATTCTGAAGAGAAAGACATGAAAAAGGACCAGAACCCCGATCGGGGTTCCATCACGCCACATGGTCCTGGTCAATGTGTCACTTGTCATTTGTTCGTCTTAACTTGCTTGCACCTGACACGTCAAGTAACCAAGCTTTTCGCAAATTGAACACGAAAAGAACGAAATTACTCCGAATGGGCAGGAGCTTGGACAAGGCCTTGGCAGCGCGAAGGTGGATGAAAAGAGATAGAACCTTGAAAAACCTACATTGATGATATATCGCCTCACGCAGGGACCATAATGAAACGTCCAATCCGGAGAGCCGTCACTGAAGTATGAAACTTGAGTCGTCGCAGACAGCCGCCCAGGGATCGACAGGCACATTTTAGTGGTTTGAGCTGGTCCCAAACGCCTTCCAAGGGTATACATAGCTTAATTAATTTTCTCCGCCAGGAAACTCGGCGGTTTGAAGACCAAGGCTCCTCCTCATCTATCTCCTACCTCGGACCATTACCCTTTTTGTCGGGGAAATTCTCCACCTATAGTCGGTCAAACAAAAAGACTATGGGAATATACGTGGGAACTGACAACGTTAGCAGAAACATCGATTGAATTAAGGGGTTCTAATCTACACAGATCTAGCGTGGACGTGGAGTCATTGACAGGGCTTTCAGTTCCTAATGAAGCTATGATCCCGGCTGAGGATGAGCATCGAAGAGGATATAAAGATGCAAATCCACAACCACTTCGATGCTTTCTTCTTCTCCTCAACCAGTCTTTCCACATTCCATTCTTTCTTAGGTCCAGTACCTTTCCATTCTCTTTTTCTTCGGGTTGACTTCATTGACTGAAGTCCCCATTTCCATTCTTTTTCAACTCTCACAAAACAAACGCTGTGCGTTTTTATTTTTGAATCATCACAACTACAAAATGTCTGTTACCAAGATTGCTGGAGCCATCCTCGGATCGGCCGCCCTGGTGGCTGGTCACGGTTATGTGACTGGTGCTGTCGTTGACGGTACCTACCACGGTGGATTCATCGTTGACACCTACAACTATCAGTCCGACTACCCCGACAACATCGGCTGGTATGAGGATGCCACTGATAATGGCTTCGTTGATGGCTCCTCCTACTCCAGCGGCGACATCATCTGTCACAAGGATGGCAAGCCCGGTGCCATCTCCGCCCCTGTCAAGGCTGGTGGTGAGGTTGAGCTGCAGTGGACTGAGTGGCCCGAGTCTCACCACGGTCCTGTCATCACCTACCTTGCTAACTGCAACGGTGACTGCTCTTCCGTTGACAAGACCAAACTCGAATTCTTCAAGATCGACGCTGCTGGTCTGATCGATGACAGCAATGTTCCTGGTACCTGGGCCTCCGACAACCTCATCAGCAACAACAACAGCTACACTGTTACCATCCCCAGCAGCATCAAGTCTGGCAACTATGTGATGCGTCACGAGATCATTGCTCTGCACTCTGCTGGCGAGACCAACGGCGCCCAGAACTACCCCCAGTGCATTAACCTCAAGGTTACTGGTGGTGGCAGCGACTCTCCCTCTGGTACCCTGGGTACCGCTCTGTACAAGAACACGGACGCCGGTATCAAGGTCAACATCTACCAGTCTCTGAGCAACTACGAAATTCCTGGACCCGCTCTCTACACTGGTGCCTCCTCCAACTCTGGCTCCTCCGGTTCCTCCGCATCCACCACCGCTGCCGCCTCGGCTGCTACTACCACCGCTGCCTCTGTTGCTCCCGTCTCCAGCAGCGCTACTCCCGTTAGTGCTTCCCCGTCCAGCACCCCTCTCCGCAGCACCCCATTGCCCCCTTCCTACAGCGCTACTCTGGTCCCTACTTCCAGCCAGACTCAGCAGGCCCAGCCCCAGGAGACCCAAGCCGCCGGCCAGCAGAACCCCCCTGCCGGCGGTGCTCCTGCTGGAACTTCCACTGTCACCGAGACCGCTGCTGCTGCTCAAGTTACTGACAAAGTGACTTACCAGACTGCTACCGTTCAGGGTGACAATGTCACCGTCACTGCCACTCCCAACGGCCAATCCCAGCAAAGCTCCACCCCCAGCTCCGGCTCCTCTAGCTCCGGTTCCTCCAGCTCAGATGCTAGCTCCTACAACTCCGACGACTGGTCTTCCTACCTGAGCTCCCTGTCAGCCGAGCAGTTCCTGAACATGCTCCGCCAGACTGTCAAGTGGCTCGTCACTGACAAGAAGCACGCCCGTGACCTGTCCAAATAAATTCCCAATTTAGACATGGTTAGCGCGAGCTGATAGAACTTCATTTCTTCTTCTTGGCCTAGGTCAGGTAGTTGGGTCTTTTTTTTTTTGACTCGGGGATTGTTTTTGCTGGAGATGATTGTGTAACATTTGGCCTGTTACTTTCCTTCTACTTCTTTTCTTATTTCCCCCTATATATATTAGGGGGAGAGGCCTAGACCTTTTCCTAGGATTCTCTCTTTTATTCTTTTCGTGAATGGATTTGCTAGACTGCTCTCAAAAGTTTTCTATGCCCCATCTCATAGTGTAAAGTGAAGTTACTATTCTGTACTCGCACTCCGACTGATTAACTAGTGAGTAGCTACTAGCTACTCACTAGTTAGCACTAGCACCACTACCTACTAGGCAGTAGTAGTAGTTCTCAAGTGCAGCATTGAGGAAGCACTTGCAAGCCTTCACAAGTGTTTATTTGGAAATACTGATGCTATGCTAATAGTAATTTTCAATTTTGCGAATCGCCGCTTAGTACTATTATGTGGCAGATCACTATGAGTGAAATCATTAGAATTATTATGTCTAATCAATATATACAAGACTGCCAGGTCATGGAAAATACATGCCACGCAATTTAAACAGAGCTTGCAACTTGAAGTCCAATAGATTGGAGTGAAAGATACTTGTATATACTAGTCATGGAGAGTCTACTACTTTCTGCTAACCAATAGGTAAATTAGTAGACAACACAGATTCGAGATCTTATTTCTTCTTCTTGGTTTTGTCCACCAGATCAATCCACTGGCTCTTCAATCCACGCCGCACAAGAGCAGTATCTACAGCCTTCCGCTGATCCCCTTGTACCAGAACCTCCATGATTCCCTTAGCAGCACCAGTAGCCTGCGTGACACTAGTACTGCTGGCACACTTCTTCTGCAGCTCTTCCGCCAAGAGACCGGGAATGATACCAAAGATTTCTAAGTTAGTAACCTTGGTCATGGTCTTGGATCCTGTTCGCTTCTCGATGGTAACAAGAGCCTTGGGTGTCGCACCGGACTTGGGCTTAACCTCTGCGAGAGTTTGCCCTGGTTTGAGGATAGCGTAGTGTGGCTGTAGAAGCGTACGGTCCTCTTGTATGCGCTTGAGAAGACCGTCACGAGTGGTCTTCCCTCGTTTCAAAGTCCCTTGATCTTCGGAAGATGATGAGGCAAAGACTGTTTCTGCGAGGAAAGGAGTGAGGGTAATGATACGTCTGTTTTCCCTCGAGATGACAGGCGGATCCTGTGATTGAAGGTATTGATCCAGGTGAGTCGATACTTCTGAGAACTTATAGAAGTTCTTGGGGTCATTAGCAGAGAGGGCTGGGAAAATTGTAGGTGCTAGCTTCCCCGTTGGACGATAGAGAGTTTGAACTGTGAGAGTTTGTCCAACAGCAGGATCAGAATCACCATTTGCGGTAGACTTCTTCGCCTCTGAGGCAGCAGGTTTACTAGCATTGTCAAGTGCACTCCGTGATGCTAACCTGTAAGGTACAAATCGCTCGACACGGTGATCGTCAAAGTCAACATCCAGAACGACCGTCTCCTGTCCGCTTCGGTCTTTCGACTTGACAAGTTGGAGTTTGTCCAAGTGCTTAATGAACTTCTTCACATTCTTCCAGCTGGTCTTTTTGATGTTGTAGTGCTGAGCTTGTTGCGGGTGGTATATCGGAAGATAAGGGGTTATCAGGTTGGCGATGAGCATGGAGGGTGAGACTGGCAGCGTCAGACCATGGTTAGTGGCCGATGGATTGTCGTGTTTGAGTTTATAAAGGGAATATATAAAGGCATTAATGAACGCATCATCAATTTCTTGACCGGGTCAGCATTTGAAGCCCTCAATTTTTTTTTGGGGGGGGGGGATGGGTGAATTCTACCTTTCGTCGTAGGCTCTTTGAAGTCCGGAGCAGTCTCGGGGTCGGGGACCGACGATTCATCCACAATGTCATCGGCATTTTCATTGGCAGCAGTATCTGCACTTTCATCGAGTGTAATTCCAGCCACGCCTTCTTCCACCTCTTCTGTCTCTTCCTCGTCCCATCCCTCTAGGTACTCAGGAGCTGGACGACCAGGTCGCGATGAAGAGCTCCAGGCCCACAGCTCATCACCCTGCCAATGTAAACCTCGAATAGCATGACCCTTGGTACCCTGGACCTCCCCGAGCGCGGAAACATCAATTTCACAGATACCAACAAAGAGCGGAACTGTATGACTGTTGATAGTTGCAACAGCAACAGGAGAGCCCTTGACTGCCCGAGGGTCGAACGGGGGATCATTTGCGAGACCGGGGGTCATGAGATCCGCTCCGCCTTGTAGTTTGCGCATTACCATATCTGGAGTATGTAGTAAGGGCACAATATCTGGGTTCTGCCATAGGGTATAGACTGTTGGGTAAAGCTTTCTGTCCGAGCCAGGACCATGTTCGATCTTGAACCAAAGCACGCGTTCATCTTCTCCGGGGTGTGCGCCGACATAGACGATGCCTTGTACCTCACGCAGATCCGGACCAGCAGTCGTTGTAAATCGTGCAGTCAGTGAGTTCTCGGGCAATAGTGCATTTCTGACAGAGGAGAGATTTGGTGTCGGGGTCGTTGATTTCGCGGCTTGATCGGAGCTTGCTTCGGCGGGGCTTGAAGGAATGGAGATCTTATAATCGCTAATAATTTGGTCGGCGATTTTCCGTCGATCGGAGGACCTTAAAGGTGAAAGGTTCTTGACCTATACCAGTGAATTAGACATGGGTTCTTTCCCGGCCATTGCTCCATTCTCATTTTGTATCGTTGCGATAGATAACTTCATGGAGGGGCACTGCGGGGGAGGATAACAGCGTACCGTAGGCTTCTTCTTGAACATTTTTTCGGGTTGTAAGCAGGTGAGATAGACTAGAGTTGAGGTAATGAAAGTGATAAGGACAATTAATATATATATAAAAGGAGAAGAAGAAAAGAGCAAAGCTTCGTACCAACGAAGCTCCGACACCAAAAAAGTGAAGGAGAAAAGTAGAAAGCAAGAAGGGAAAGTTGATGTTCTGCCAAAAATTCAAGGCCGCCCTTCTCCACAAGCAATCGACGCAATTCGACAATTCAGAATGACTCTTTCTGTATAAGATTCAATATGGACAGATAATTCAATGTATTATCAAGTTGAGTTGGGGTGTTATCTCATTTTTGGTCCAAGTAATTCTAGTATATTACTAGCAGCCTCTTGATATTGTATTTAATTTTAATATGGCTCAAGGTTAGCTAATTAATATGCACCAACATCTATAGAAATAAATAGAAATAAATGAATGAATGTAGTTTATCCTGGACTATTGCTAGAATATGCTCTATATCACACAATATATCAAGTATTCCTATTAAATTAATAAGTTGTGACCCCATCGGAGATCCCATCGGACATTTCCCGACTCCCCCGCTCTACTCCAGCTTCTTCTGTGATGACTTCAAGCCGTCTCTCTTCACATCTACTATTGTATTTCATCCCTAAAAGTTACTCTGGTGTATCCAAAATGCCAGTCTATCATATCGGTGAGCCCAGAGCCTCCGGCAGAGACTCTCTCTCTCTCTCTCTCTCTCTGTCTCACTCCCACTCGTCTCATCTAGTCATCAATATGGAGATTGATGTAGAATGAGCACATCACTTCGGAAAGCTGACCGACGCTGTAGTTCTATTCCGCCTCAAGGCTGGAGTCACCCAAGCTCAATTGGCAATCTGGAAGGAGAAATGCAAGGGCATGGTTGGACAGATTCCTGGTGAGTCATGCTCCATTTTGACTTCTCTCTCTAAAGCAACCCTTCATTAACGCCGCGGCAATTGGTTAGGCCTTATATCGATGGAAACTAACCAACCACTTCCCATCTCGATTCCTCGCGCAAAGGGATTTGATATGGGACTGGTAGCCGTTCTTGAAAAGCCCGATGATGTGGCTACTTATGCTACACACCCAGCTCATCTTGAGTAAGTCTTTTGTCTGATCCCACACTACCACGAAGCTGGCGCTTATCTGATATGCTCTGTAGGGTTCACAGGCTGAGAGAAGAGCTGTGTGAGGATACCCTTGCTTACGATCTTGAGTTTTAATGTTGGTTTGAAGGCTTCACAAGGACTTCGTTAAAATCGAGATGAGAATGAAGCTTGGAGCATACGTTTCTGCAAAAATCAAGAATTTGAACACAAGTGTATCGTTGATAAATCATGGGTCATAACGCCAATTGAGCCTTTGGGATCTCCCCTATGTAAAAATTGTAAACAGATGCCCTGTCCGTTCCAAGACTTTTAGATATTCCGATGGCCAAAAAAATTAGAAATGCGAAGCCAAAACAAAGGTCCAACTGCTGGCTGGTTTACTCCTTGGAATCTACCTTCTTAGCAGGGTGATCGCCATTCGCCTCATCATCACGAGCGCGCTTCTGGCCAGCAGAGTCATCGGAGGTCTTCACCACGGGGACGCCGCTAGATTGATAGCCGTTAGCTTGAGTCTTTCTTTCCCACGAAAAGTCACTAAAGTTGATCTGATCTCTTACCGAGAATCCTTCTGTGTTTCCTTGAATCCGTTCTTCTGGTCCTCATCACGGCGCTCGCGCCAGTCACGGTCGTTACGGGGAGCACCACCACGACCGCGGCCGCGTCCACGGCCACCACCACGGCCACGACCGCCACGGCGGCGGCCATCCTCGTTGGGGCGAATGTTACCAGAGTTGATCTCATCCACCTTCTCATCGCAGTATTCCTTCTTGGACTTGACGAGGAGCTCCTTGTCATTGAACTTGGGCTTGGGGTCAAGAGCAAGGAATTCTTTCTGCTTCTCTTCGGTCTTGAATTCGACGAAGACGCTTCCCTTGAAGACCTTCTCGGGGTGAGTCCGGCGGAGACGAACGGAGTTGATAGGGCCGTAGGGCTCGAAGAAAGCCTCAATATCAGTCTGAGTAGTAGGTCCCTCCTCACCAAATCGGCAGAAGCCCTTAGCATAGATGCTACGGGCCATGGCACCATCTGCGAAGACCTTGGCATACTCGTCACTGTGAACCTTGACATCATCCGGCAGGGGAATCTTGCGCTTGACGGCGGTATTGTCGTCGGTCAGGTCCAGGGTCTCGGAAGTCTTCATGGCCTCAACAATGGCGCTGAAGGGTTGGAAGCGGCGCATGCGCTTGAAGGAGTGGAGCAGCTCCAGAGGGACGGAGTTGTTCGCACTGCCGCCGACCTTGGAGAAGAGGAATTTGTCCATGGGAAGGTTGGAGTCGGAGAAGTAGAACTCAACCTATGACGAGCCAGATTAGATCCATCATTGACTAAAATACCATCACGCGACTCTTACCTGCTTGCGGATCTCGACGGGGTCGTCAGTCTCCTTCTGCTGCGAGGGGTCAAACTTGACGTTGTTAGAGAAACGGCCACCGCGGCCACCACGGAAACCACCACGGCCACCCCGGTTATCGCGTTGCTGTGACTTCTCCTCGGATTGTTCCGACTTCTCTCCGAGCTTAGCGGCTTCAGCGACAATGCGCGCCTCCTCAGCGTCTTCCTTGCCAACCTCGGCAGGGGCTGTGTTGTCGCCCTTCAGCTCGGCGAGAACATCCTGGACATCCTGCTCGGCTTGAGCGTTGTTGGTGGGCTTCTGCTCTTCAGACATTGTTCGAGATTTAGAATGCGACAAAAATTCAGTGATGTTCACGAAGGTGGAAATCAAAGCGCCAAGATGACTCGGCGAGATGACTCAACAATTGTGGGAAAAAATTAGTCACAAGGTCAAATTGCGACAAGAATAAAGATAGATTTAATTAGGACGTTAACACGGAGATCAGGTTAGAATCGCCGTGAATGACTTATCTTAAGAAGAACAAGAGCTCGGCGGGGAACGAATTTTTTTTTGGAGCGCGCGGGAGCTCTTCGTTTGCCTCAGGCTATGACACTAAGCCTATTCTGGATTAGTCTCCATCGCGGCTCTATGTACTACGACCAAAAATGTATACACTCCATCGAACATCGCATAGGTATATGCATCCCAAAAGATCTAGTTTAGCCATACAACAGAAAAGATGTTAGCTGGGACTGCATTTGACTTACCTTCTCAAATCTACCTATCCCAAATTTTCAATCGGAGGCACTTAGTGCTTTCCGAGTCAAACTGTTCGAGACAGACCCTCGGCCGTTCCTGCCCACTTAAGATGCGAAGTGATGAATGCTCCTGCCCTGTTTGGATGTGGTTTGATACCCCGTGATATGTCCGTCATTTTTCTCTCTAGGTCAGTCTCCAATTATATCCATCTCTCTCGTCTTTCTATGAGCCTGCTCATCACGGATACTCGCGTTCATTGATGCAGTCAGGCGCGAAGGATTTTCAGTCGTCGCAGACGCCTCCTTTAAGAGATATCAATAGTTAAAACCAGGAAGAGTGCTTCTTCGAAGTTGGCCTCGGGCTCAAATCCTCTAAGCTCAACGAGAAGGCCTATCCATTCTTACCTCCCCTCACAGGTTATATTTATACAATTCTCTATGGGAGGAGCGCACATTCACAAATATTGACTGTTACCACCTTCTACAGCCAAAAATGGCGGCTAATGATGGTTCCATATCTCATTCCGACAAGTGGGCGACGAAAGATGTGAGCATACACCTCTATGCCGAGACTTTGGGCTGACGTGTCGAGCAGATCGTTTACCTATCCATCGTAGGGCCAGTGATGTTGGCAGCTGCCTTTGAATGGGTGCTTTGGCTTGCAGCTTTTATATATTGTCTCATCAAGGTCTATCAGAAAGCGGATCACTGGAGCATCCAAGTTATGGCGGTTGTTATGCTCTTCCTCTTTTCATTGCTGCGGTGAGCTTAGATACATGAGGTCCAAAATGATTAAACATAAACATGGCTGACCTTGCTTATGGGATGTTTAGACTGGTCTTTCTTCCAATCATGATTGTCACCCTTCCTCTGCCGCCCCAGTTAACCCGACACATACCTCGTCGCATGGAAGAGATCTTCCAGTGGTTCGCGTTCTGGTCCTTCTCGGTTCTTCTCGTCGGGCCATGGCTTGCTTGCGTTCACCAACTCGTCACCAGCTCTGTCAGACGCACGAAAAGCATAAAAGAGGCATTGGATGATCGTACCGCGCCGAAGACAGTTGTCGTCATGCCAGTCTACAAGGAGGAGCCCGATACTTTGATCAAAGCAATCGATTCGGTTGTCGACTGTGACTATCCAGCAGCTTGCATTCACGTATTTCTTTCTTGGGATGGCAATTTCGTTGACGAGTCTTATCTACGGGTCATTCAACATTTGGGTATTCCAATATCTCTCAAAAGCTATCCGCAAAGTATTGATGTGGTTTACAAGAAAGCACGGATTACAGTTTCTCGCTTCACGCATGGTGGCAAACGACATTGCCAGAAGCAAACCTTCAAACTCATCGACAAAGTCTACGCAGAGTACCTTAAAAGACATGATGATCTTTTTGTGTTATTCATTGATTCCGATTGTATTCTCGACCGCGTCTGTTTGCAGAATTTCATGTATGACATGGAACTGAAGCCGGGAAGCAAGCACAACATGTTGGCCATGACAGGCATTATCACCTCGACTACAACCAAGAATTCTTTCATAACCGTTCTTCAAGATATGGAATACATCCATGGCCAGCTTTTCGAACGCTCGGTTGAGTCTGCGTGTGGGGCCGTCACTTGTTTGCCCGGCGCATTAACCATTCTTCGTTTCTCTGCCTTCCGCAAGATGGCCAAGTATTATTTCTCTGACAAAGCCGAGCAGTGCGATGACTTGTTTGACTATGGAAAATGTCACCTTGGTGAAGATCGTTGGCTCACTCATCTTTTCATGATCGGCGCAAAAGCGCCATATCAGATCCAGATGTGCGCCGGTGCTTTTTGTAAAACCGAAGCTGTCCAGACATTCAGCAGCTTGCTAAAACAACGGCGCCGTTGGTTTTTGGGGTTTATTACCAATGAGGTCTGCATGATAACTGATGTCAGACTATGGAGTCGTTACCCACTGCTTTGTTTCGTTCGGTTTCTTCAAAACACAATTCGGACAACTGCGTTGCTGTTTTTCATCATGGCTATCGCTCTTATCACGACATCCAAACAAGTTGATGATATCCCAGTTGGTTTTATCGGCGTGTCGCTCGGTCTCAACTATCTGCTCATGTTTTACTTTGGAATACGACTTGGACGATACAAAGCTTGGCTTTATCCATTGATGTTTATCGTGAATCCATTCTTCAACTGGCTTTACATGGTATACGGAATATTTACTGCTGGTCAACGCACTTGGGGTGGACCAAGAGCCGATGCAGCCACTGCGGATGACCAAGTAACTCCTTCACAAGCCGTGGAGCTAGCCAGAGAGTTAGGCAATGAATTGAACGTCGACGTGGATACCTTTCGTGCCAACAGTGTCCGTCGTCGATCTGTCCCAATTCGTCCTTCCGACAACATTGACGGTCAATTTGCTCCGGCGGAGCAGCTCTTAGACGGATTCTACATCAATACAAATGAGGCCAGTCCTGCTCAGACACGCATGTCGGCCCCTATACCCAACATTCCTCGATTTCACATCCCCGGCCAACTCCGTGGATCTATGGAG
Organism: Penicillium citrinum; assembly: GCF_028827155.1. NCBI lineage: Eukaryota > Fungi > Ascomycota > Eurotiomycetes > Eurotiales > Aspergillaceae > Penicillium > Penicillium citrinum. The sequence goes on from NW_026622692.1 coordinate 1,355,455, forward strand.
TCCACATTCACAGAGTCCTCTGACAGTGGATCGAATTCGATCCTGCTCCCTCAAACAGTCGAAAGCTTGATGAGTGAAGAAGATCAACGTAAATTATATTACGCGCGCCAATCTCGGGCATCGACAGGCATGTCAATCGCGGAATCCTCGGACAAAGCTGTTGTATGGCCGCAGGTCTCCCAGCCTATTCACGATCATCCGGAATTTGCCGATGTTACTTCAACCACTGATTTGTCTGGGCCCCATGAGCCGTCTCAGGAGAACCAAATTCAACTAGAAACCATACGAACGAAGGGAAAACACACATTGCCCCAGACCGCCATAAGTAGTGACAAGTACTCACGAGGGGCACCCTTCTGGGAAACAGCGGGTGAGATGGCATGAAAGGTGTTCATATTCGGCCACTAGACAGTTTTGCTCTATTTTCGTGTCGTTTTCTTTCCTCTTTTCCTTTTGTGTTTGGTCATTGCAGGTTCTTGACCGTCTCTATATATTCTTACCATTTGCAGCGCCCATCTCCCTCTAGTGTCGTTGCCTGGATATTTGATAGTACATTACTATATTCGTTAGTAATGACAACCCCATTCTGGATTCCGTACATGGCTTTTAGTTACCTAACTCCTTGGCACTCTCCCCCGGAGTCAAGTAGACCTCTTTTCAAATCCCGTGGCCTGGTGCCAAAGACCGGATTCCTACTATGCAGTAATATTGCTCTTACCCCAACGGGAATTACAGGTATGTTAGTATAGACTTGTATAGCTCACACAAATGTGAGCTGAACCAACAGCCAGATTGTAGAGATTTATACAGAACATCATTGCCATCACACAACATCAGCTTAGATACATGAATATTAACAGTAGTACATATGTACAATATCTATTATTCCAGTGAATCTATTTGGCAAGGACAGTAATCGCTGAAGACATCCCAATTCTGTACATCGTGATGTAGAGTACTCTATCTTTGGACTAACATTTAGTAAACAATACAGAATGGCCCACTTTGTCGAATGCCCTATGCCACGGGAACCGTTTACCTGATATCACAACATTTGTGATATCTTCATAAGTGTTATGAATTGGCCACACAAGAAGAGCAGGGCTTGTTTGTATTTGAGTGAAATTCGTCCCAGCGATATATGTAGAGCAACCCCCGATAGCACGTTGGCATATTTACTGCATCAGATAACATGAGGTTTCTTTTTCCCTTCATCTCATTTCCTTCACTCTTTTCTTTTCTTTTTCTGTCCGATCCAGGGCAGAATCCTCGTATGATGTAAAAGCAACTAAAGAAGATCGATAGGCTTCATTTAATTGGCCAATTCTGACTAAAATAGTGGATCACGTGGACTCACCGCTTCACCGCCGGGCAAATTTTTCCTCAGCCCCACGGGGCGGTGAATTCTGGCAGAATTTAAGGGAAGCGCCTGGCAGCCGCTGGAAGGTTCGATCAGCCTGGCCCGCACAAGTGGCCAACATTTGACTTCGCTTTTTTTTTTTGGTTGTTATATCATAGTAGAAAATTCTCTTTGAAAAAGTATCCTTAGGCCAATTTAGTTATTTCTTTTTTCCTATCATCATATCTCTCTATTCCTAAATACCCCTATACCTTTTTTTCCCTAAAGACTCAAGCTGAGTCCGTTTTTTATTAAAAGAAAAATTCGCTGTTCCTAACATCCGTTGTCACTCCCCGCCAATCGCAGATAGTGGAGTGGCGTGCAAATTGTTCTCCCCTCCAAACTTCTTTTCCCTTTCGACTTTCCCTCCACCCATCCTCCCCTTTCCTCTTCATTATACCCCCATTTTCTTCCACCTACAATGTCTGTTGTCGGTATTGATCTCGGTGCGCAGAGCACCAAGATTGGTGTTGCCCGTAACAAGGGTATTGATATTGTGCGTATTATGCCCCGCGACTCCAGCCTCTCTCTCTCTATTTGGAATGATGCGCATGTCTTTGCCGCTGGCCCTTGAAGTGAATTAAAGGCTAACCAACTTTTCTCTTCTTGGATTATACAGATCACCAATGAGGTTTCCAACCGTCAGACTCCGTAAGTCCGAATCTCTCATACTCATCGTGGTGGCCCGACGTCATCTCAGTCAGAATTTTTGGAGACTAACCTAAATTTTTTGTGCCCAATAGTTCTATGGTCGGTTTCAACGCTCGCAGCAGACACATTGGTGAAGCCGCCAAGACACAAGAGACTTCCAATCTGAAGAATACTGTCGCTTCCCTGAAGCGCCTCGTCGGCCGCTCTTTCAACGACCCCGATGTCGAGCTCGAGCAGAAGTTCAACACAGCCAAGATCGTTGATGTCAATGGTCTTGCTGGTGTCGAGGTCGATTACCTCGGCAAGAAGGAGAAATTCACCGCAACTCAGCTGGTCGCCATGTTCCTGACCAAGATCAAGGATACCACCTCTAAGGAACTTGGTCTGCCCGTTTCCGACGTCACCATCAGTGTTCCTGCCTGGTTCACCGATGTCCAGCGTCGTGCCATGATCGATGCGGCTGACATTGCCGGTCTCAATGCCCTCCGCCTCGTCAATGACACCACTGCTACCGCTCTGGGCTACGGTATCACCAAGCTCGACCTGCCTGGTCCCGAGGAGAAGCCCCGCCGCGTGGCTTTCGTCGACATCGGCTACTCCGATTATACCGCTACCATCGTTGAGTTCCGCAAGGGTGAACTGAACGTCAAGTCTACCGCTTACGACCGTCACTTCGGTGGTCGTGACTTCGACTATGCCCTCACCGAGCACTTCGCTGAGGAGTTCAAGGAGAAGTTCAAGGTCGACATCCGCACTCACCCCAAGGCCTGGGCCCGTACTCTGGCCGCTGCCGAGAAGCTCAAGAAGGTCCTGTCCGCCAACCCCCAGGCTCCCATGAGCATCGAGTCCCTGATGGAGGATACCGATGTTCGCGCTATGGTTAAGCGTGAAGAGCTTGAGGAGATGGTTCGCCCTCTGCTGAACCGCCTCACCGTCCCTCTCGAGCAGGCTCTCGCTGAGGCCAAGCTCAAGCCCGAGGACATCGACTACATTGAGATGGTCGGTGGCTGCACCCGTGTTCCCGCCATTAAGGACACCATCAGCAAGTTCTTCGGTAAGGGTCTGTCCTTCACCCTGAACCAGGACGAGGCCATCGCCCGTGGTTGTGCCTTCTGCTGTGCCACTCTCTCCCCCGTTTTCCGTGTCCGTGACTTCGCCATTCACGACATTGTCAACTACCCCATCGACTTCACCTGGGAGCAGTCCCCCGATATTCCCGATGAGGACACCAGCCTCACCGTCTTCAGCCGTGGCAATGTCATGCCCTCGACTAAGATCCTCACCTTCTACCGCAAGCAGCCTTTCGACCTGGAGGCTCGCTACTCCAAGACTGAGATGCTGCCCGGCAAGATCAACCCCTGGATTGGTCGCTTCTCCGTTAAGGGTGTCAAGGCTGATGCCAACGATGACTTCATGATTTGCAAGCTTAAGGCCCGTCTTAACCTGCACGGTATCCTGAACGTTGAGTCCGGTTACTACGTCGAGGATATGGAGGTTGAAGAGCCCGTTCCCGAGGAGGGCGAGAAGGAGGGTGATGTAAGTTACTCCTATTAGCGTCCTTTTTCTCTTCGTGTATTTGATCACTAACAGTATCTGCAGGCCATGGACACCAACAGTGACGAGCAGCCCAAGAAGACCCGCAAGGTCAAGAAGCAGGTTCGCAAGGGTGACCTGCCCATCAACGCCGGTACCGGTGGCATCGACGAGGCCACTAAGGCCAGTCTCCAGGAGCGTGAGAACGCTATGTACATGGAGGACAAGCTCGTCGCCGAGACTGACGAGAAGAAGAACGAGCTCGAGGCCTCCATCTACGAGCTCCGTGACAAGATCGACGGTGTCTACTCCGAATTCGCTAGCGACGAGGAGAAGGAGAAGCTCCGTGCTAAGCTCACCGACATTGAGGACTGGCTGTATGAGGAGGGTGAGGACACCACCAAGTCCGTCTACGTCTCCAAGCAGGAGGAGATCCGCTTCATTGTCGGCCCCATCATCCAACGCTACCAGGAGAAGGTCGAGGCTGAGCGTGAGGCTGTCCGCAAGGCCGAGGAGGAGGCTGCCGCCAAGAAGCGCGCCGAGGTTGAGGCCATGAAGAAGGCTCAGGAGGACCTCCGCAAGGCCGAGGAGGAGCACAAGAAGAAGCTCGCCGCTGAGAATGGCGATGCTGAAATGAAGGACGCTCCCGCCGAGGGTGAGGCCGCTGAAGGCCAGGCTGAGGAGAAGCAGTAGATTGGAAAGCGATCTGCGCGTCTTTGAAAGTTTATCAATGTGATGGATTTCCACCTGGTAACGACACGATTGGAGCGGGCGAAGCCCGCATTATGACGAAAAGGATCAAGAGATGTTTATGCGATTAGACCCGATCAACACACATTTGATCGAATATTTTTTTTCCCTTGTTCTTAATGCAAACAGTTATGATGTAGACCATTTTCTACGAATAGATGAATTCAATCATGCTTTGTATGTATGAGACGAGTTTACCTGTACTGAAGTAGTTTTCTCGAAGTAGCCATCATTCGCCTATTACTAGGAGTGTTTGTATAGTCTCCTGCAGAGCACCGCCTTGGGGTTTTGTTTTATCATTGATGGAAACTTTTCCACCTTGGAAGGTCCTAGTCTCCAAGCTGATTTTGCACTACAACAATTTCTTTTCATATTATCGACAAGTGTAAATACTGAAGCAATGAGAGTATCTACCATCTGAGCTTCCAATTTGTGATTATCCAGATCATGTCAGGTCCTCTCGCGATTGTCTTCCTAAGAATACTGTTCTATAGCCTGAGCTCTTGCATTTGTATGATGCCAAGGACTTTTGAAACTCGTCTCTCCTAGAATACAATCTGATCATCATCTTGATCGTGTCAGATTACGTTGACTATGACTATAGTAGTAAGTACCGTGCTTCTTATACAGATATTGATGTTGATACACTGTATATTGTAGTGTACTTCCTAGATCGGCGTCTGAGATTACCCAATAAGGTAACTTACTCGGACTCGTATTCGTTGCGGACTCCGGAGAAACCACGGAGGACGTAATCGTACATACCACTATGTATGTACATACAGTACGGAGTTGGGCTAGCGGTTTCATTTAGAGCTGACCAGTTGATATACGTGGTCGAAGCAATATACAATTCA